>NC_137333.1:36721538-37921538 GCF_965287045.1 Carcharhinus amblyrhynchos | reverse complement strand
CTTCCACATTGTATATTGGTGATGCATTATTTGATTGGCTACTTCGTAGACTTGACTTGTCTCTGCACCAATGCCGTAACTGGCCTCTCCTATGACAAAAAAACCATCAGCCTCCTTGCAGGATTCAGGGGAATGATTACCTCTGCATCGGTAACATTCCACTTCAAACTTTGCTGATTGGCTGTCTCTTCTAAATCTTCTTGATTTATATGTAGCAGAAATTGTTTCCCGCCTCATGGCCATTTCTTTGGTTTGGCACTACTGCTGTCTGCAGCTTCACGCCCTAACTGGTGAACGGTGCCATTTGCATGCCCATTAACACGTGCACCTTCTTCAGTGTTTTCCATTGCCTGCACTATCTCCATTGCTCATTTAAAATTTATATCAACCTTTGCAAGCAGTCTCTGTTGAATTGCCTCATTATTTACCCCAGGCTAATTTGTGCCGTAACAATCTTACCAGTTCCACTGAATAGTTTGGAATCGGGCATGCTTGGGGCTGTGATACTGTGAATCAGATTATAAATTTAGGTTCCACATGCACTCAGGGATTGGCCATGAACTTCGCCTCTTCCCCTATTTTGTTCGCTTCATAGTACCCAAGACACTCTGTATTGTGTCTAGTTCTCCCTGGAAGAGGCAATCTGTCCAAAGGGAGGTATTTCAATAAGTGTTCCTTTATCTTAACTTCACTCAATTTCAATGTAAACTGAATATTCAATAGTCTGAGGATTGTTTTTATTTCGCTGTCAAACACTCATTCACCAGTTTATGGAAAATACAACTTGTTTATTTAGAGGTTAAAACTACACATGATTCCGATCTCAGAAGTTCACATTTATCTGGGTGATCCTCCACCCTGCTCCCTGGGTTACGTGACCCTTGCTTTGCAGATTGACCCTTTAAAGGACCAATCACCACAACATAGTGTATTTGGATTTTCAGAAAGCTTTGGGTAAAGTCCCACCTAAAAGGTTAGTGTGCAACATTAAAGTGCACACAATACAGAGTATCTTGGATACTATGAAGCTAACAAAATAGGGGAAGAGGCGAAGTGCATGGCCAATCCCTGAGTGCGTGTGGAACCTAAATTTATAATCTGATTTGCAGTCTCACAGCCCCAAGCATGCCCGATTCCAAACTATTCAGTGGAACTGGTAAGATTTTTACAGCACAAATTAGACTGGGTGAATAATGGGGCTGGACAGGACAGGACAGTAAATAGAGAATAGGAATAATTGGGCTTTTTTCATAGTGACTCATGGGGCTCCACAGAGATCTGTGCATTGGCCTCAGCTAATCACAATATACGTAATTTGGATGAGGGAACCAAATTTAATATTTCCAAGTTCACAGAACTGGCATAGCGCAGAAGGAGACCAGTCGACCCATCATATCTGCACTGACTCTCCAAATGACCATCATGACCTTTCCCTATGTTTCTGCACATTGTGACTATTTAAGTAATCATCAAATGCCCTCCTGAACATTTTGATTGAACCTACCTCCACCACACTTCTAGGCAGTGCATTCCACACCCTAAACAATTGTTGTGTAAAAAAGTTTCTCTCACATCACATTTGCTCTTTTTTGCCAATCACTTTCAATCTCTGCTTTCTTGTTTTTGATCCTCTTATAAGTGGAACAGTTTCTACCTATCTACTCTGTTCAGCCCCCTCATGATTTTAAACATCTCTATCAAATCTTCTCTCCTTCCTCTCTCCAAGGAGGAGTCCCAACCTGTAAAGATGCTCATTCATCAGTTGAGGGAAAACAAAACTCATCTATATACACGCTAAATCTAAACAAAGACTTCCACCCTTTTGGCTTCAGTCAACTCCTAAAGTAACTCTGAGTACAGAAACCTGAGCTAACCAGGATGATTCCCTACCTTGCTCTCTGATTGGTTCCCCAGGTCATATGACCCTTACACTGCAGATTGATCTTTTAAGGGATAATCACCAAACAACCTCCCAATCTATCCTCATCAATGGAATTTCTCATCTCTAAAACCACTCTTTTGCATTTTTTCCAGTGCATTCACATCCTTTGTTGCTGAGAACATGAAACTTGCTGGAGATATAATTGATGATGTTAAGAGGCTTCAAAGTGATTTAGGCAAGTGAACAAGCAAATACAAGGTAGATGCAGTGTATCAGGGATAAATGTAAAATTTATTGACTTTGGACAGAGAAACAGAACAGCAGAGTATTTATTAAATACTGATAGATTGGGAAACGTGACAAATAAAGGTATCAGGTTGTCCTCATACACCGTCACTGAAAGCAAGTGTGTAGGTACAGCAAGCAGTTAGGAAGGAAAATGGCACATTGGCCTTTATTTACAAGAGGACTTGAGGAAAAGAGCAAAGATGTCTTACTGCAGCTGTGAAGGTTGTTGGCGAGATCATGCTTGGAGTATTGTGTGCAATTTTGGTCTCTTTATCTCAGGAAAGATATAGTTGCCATAGATGGAGTATAGCAAAAGTTCACCAGGCTGATTCATGGAAGGATAGGATTGTGGTATAAGGACAAATTGGATCGACTGGACCTGTATTCACTGGAATTTGTAATACTGAGAGGGGATCTGATTGAAACTTATGAAATTCTTGACAGGAATGGACAAACTGCATGCAGGGATGTTGCTTACTCTGGCTGTGGTGGACTACAGTCTCAGTATATGGAATAGATCATTTAGGACTGGGATGAGGAGAAACATCTTCACTCAGAGGGTGGTAAACCTATGAAATTCTCTACCAAAGAAAGCTTTGGAGGCCAAATTACTGAATATAATTAAGAAGGAAAGAGACTTCTAGACTATAAAGGTGGCAAGTATTATGTATGATGTCTGATATAAAGATTAATATAAGACCGTGAGGTAAATGGTAGTGAACTGGCTGTTTATTAACATATCTATTCTCTAGCACACTAAGCGCAAGATAGGCTAGGCAAGCTTGAACCAGGGTGGAGCTTGAGTCCTGGATCACCTGACCCATTCTCTTAAAGGGCCAACATGCATAACAGCAAGGAGTATTGGGAGGATGTGGGAATATGGTATTGAGATACAGAATCAGCCATGATCGTTCCGAGTGGTGGAGTAGGCTCAAAAGACCAAATGGCTACTTTGCAGCTTAGTGGCACAATGGTTAGCACTGCTGCCTTGCAGCGCCAGGGACCTGGATTCAATTCCCAGCTTGGGTCACTGTCTGTGTGGAGTCTGCATGTTCTCCCTACGTCTATATGGGTTTCTCCCGCAGTCTGAAAGACGTGCTGGTTAGGTGCGTTAGCACGCAAAATTTTCCCTCAGTGTACCTGAACAGGTGCTGGAGTGTGGTGACTAGGGGATTTTCACCGTAACTTCATTGCAGTATTAATGTAAGCCTACTTGTGACACTAATAAATAAACATTTAAACTTTCTATTTTTCAGTAACAAAATACCACCTTAAAGGCACACTGAATATCTAAAAAGATATTTTTCTTTTACCTCCCAATGAGATAATCAATAAACTCTTTTCCCTGGTTGGCGCTGGTAATCTTGATATTCTCTCTTTAATTCATTGGATTGTCTATAATTACATTTAGCCTCACAGGTGCAAGAAGAAGTCAATCCCACTTATCCTTTCATCCAGGACTTATCTCTGGATCGGTTTTGGCCGTGCTTTTCTTTTTAATTTCCTTTCTCTGCCTTAAGTCATATCCGCTTACTCTTAGCGGAATCATGAATTCATCTAATTCATATCATGTATGTCAACAGGCTGAGTATTTACTACATCAGATGGGGCTCTATGTAAGTTCTTAAATATGTTGAAATCATTCCTTCCGCTTCATAGATACACTTCAGCTTATGCAGACAATATGCACAACTTTTGGTTGTGCCTTGATTTTACACATTGCATCCATCTTACTGATTTCTTATTTAAAAAATCAAACCACTTTAAAACTTTTTTCATCTCATTGATAAAGATAAAGTCACCATAGTCCCAGATGACCACAGGCTGCTCTCTCCTTTGAGAGGGATATCTGACTAGTGCGATTTAACCTGAGAATCACCAAACCTCAGGCAAGAGACAATGTTGAGAATCATAGAATTATAGAATCCCTACAGTACAGAAGGAGGCCATTCAGTCCATCAAATTGCACTGACTCTCTGACAGAATATTTGACTGAGGCCCTCACCCCCACCCTATTTGCATAACTCCCCCTCCCCATATTTACCCTGCTAATCTACATACTTAGGACACTAAGGGGCAATTTACCATGGTGAATCCACCTAACCTAAACATCTTTGGACTGTGGGAGAAAACCAGAGCACCCGGAGGAAAATTGATTTAGCTTCCTTAGTCCCTCTTCAGAGATCAGCCCCTAAGTAATTCCCATTGGTTATACTTTAACTACAATATCCTATATGTGATCTGACCAATACTTGAACGTTAATAACACATCCCTGTATTTATATTCAATGAGCAGCCCAACATGTCAAATGCATTGACAGGTGCTGTCAAAATTGTAATTGTTTGGGCAAATATTGCATTTTGATCCTTTTCTTCACCCACTTTATTAAATAGTGTGCTATTCTTTCATAACCACCAGCCAATCTTGCCCACTAGGTTAAGATAAAATTTATAGAGGAAGTGGATTATTGATTGGAGGCAGGGAATTAAGAGGAAGCTGATTGGAATTTGCAGAGAGGAGTAGGAAGGAAGGAAAGGAGTAGTGTGCATAGAGGAGAGGGAAAGGAGTGAACTTGGAAAAGGGGAAAGAAGAGAAGAGGGGTGAAAGGAGAGTATCCCTTACTTTTTAACAGTGACCCCTAGTTCTAGATTCTCCCACAAGAAAACCCTGTCAAGACAGTTCAGGATCTTACATATTTCAATCAAGTCACCTCTTTCTTTTCCAAACTCCAGCAGATGCAAGTCTAGCCCTTCCAACTTTTTCACTTAAGACAACCCACCCATTCCAGGTATTAGTCTAATACGGGATGAAGTCTATACCAACAACAAAAGATGACCTTGCTGGATCATGTGCACACGAAGTGAAGCAAAAGGCTATAGCGTGCTTACCTCCTCCATGCAGGTCCCAAAACTACCTATTACGTGCTAGAAAAGAAAAAAATGGTGATTGTGAATGAGTGCATGAGGTGTGGTTATATGTGTGCGATGCCTCATGTGGTTGTAGTGCTGGTGTGTAAGCAGTGCTTTTGGAAAGTACAATATGGTGGATTGTGTAAATGTCAGTGTACAGTTAGATACCTGTGCAATGCTTGGAGGTTGTGATACTAATGATGTAGTGATTAAGAAGTGTATTTGTGAAACGGGATCTTAAATTGACCATTTTTGTCAAATCATATTTTTTGTAGCACTGGAATAATTTCCTGGGTGCAGTGTTCCTGGCTGTAAACTCCTCATGATTCAAACCTCCCATATATGTCACATTAGCTGCCTCTGTGATTGTTCGACTCTGTGATTTCTTTTTCTTCTGCAAGTATAAGAGCTACCTCTTCCTCTCTATCTTTTCCACCAGGACCTCAAGTGCCATCTATGTGAACCTATGACTCCTCTCCCCCGATTCCTGGGCCATTCTGATACATGCTGTTGACTATCATCCTGTACATTCACAGTGTAGTGGAAGTGTGAGTGTGGGGGCTACATATAATACTTAACAAAAATTGCTCTTGATCAGCACTTGAGTATTAAACATACACATATCATTGTTAGTACCTCTCCATTCTTAAAGTTACAAAGCCAATGCTCAGAGTGGACTGGGCAAACACAAATCATTCCTTGCTTGCTCCAAAATTCAAATTCAAAGTCCAGTTGAATCCAATTCAAGGCTCCCACAAGGGAGACAAACAAGATCCAAGCTGACAAGTGAAACATTGCACAACATCTTGGGCTTGATTTGATGCTTAATCTTAGCCAAAATTAGCCAAAAGGCACCACTAGGGACAAATAAATTAGAATTAGCTCCCAAAGGTATTGGCTGAAACCAGACTTTTCAACACGTGTATAAGTGATGCAGCACCCACTGGATAAATGTTTTCATCTTTCTCCCAAAAATTCTGGTTACTAACTATTACTTCTGTGGAGCGTTGCAGTGTGAAATTTGACTGCCATGTTGTCCTATATTCCAAGAGTGACCATGCTGCAAATGCAGCTCATTGGCTTTGAAGGATATGGGATGTTCTGAGATGGTGAAAGATCCTAGGTATTCAAATTGTTTAATTTTGTTTTCATTTTCATCATTTTGCATTCAGTTCCTGAATGTAAAGATTTTCCACTTGACTTTCAATATGTATTGATCAATATTATCCATTGCTATTCAACATCATCTTCCCTCATTTCATTCTGTGTCATTTCTATATCCACTTGCCCTTCATTTCACCAAACAAAAAAAATCTCTTGTAACACCAATCTACTTGAACTGCTCAATATCTAGATGTTGCACTGTTGAATTCCCTATAATGATTTCCCAGTCATATCTCACACACTATTGTTAGTTGTTGAAGGTTAGATTTTGTTAAGTCTCTTGTTTCACACAATAGGGCTCTCTGTGCTGTCTTATCATACTTTATCTTGGCTTATTTCCTCCAGGATTATGATAAAACAGTAGTGGACAACCTGTGGCCCAGGTGCACATGTGGCCCATCAGGTTCTGAGTGCAGCCCATGAGACGTTTTGTTGACCATTGCCCACGTGCAGGATTGCCACATTCTGCTGATTTCTGACTGTTTTCTTTAACCTAATGGTATGATTGAAGTGATACAAGTGTAAAGCAAAGGCAAGTGAAATGAGGTGCATGCTGATTGCACACAACATTGACCTTGAGTGGTGTGCGCTTCCTCTGCATCCAAAGTGTAAATATTTCTTTGGGTTTTACCTTTAAAGTTAATAGTTCTATTAATATATAAATTATTATGAAATATTCTGTATGCATTAAATTTAATTAATCATATTCATGGGATCATAGTTAGTGAACAAGCCCAATTTCAATCTTGTGGCCTACTGAGATGAAGGAGAGCCAATTATACAGCTCACTCACTAGTCTAGGTTCCTCATCACTGTTGTAAAATATGTGTTGTAGGACGACACCACAGTATTATCTTCGGAAAATGAACATTCAAAGATCAAGCCCGTTTGAGTAAACAAGACCTTTTAATCAATTTGATGTTATCTTCCAAAACATTACAATCATCTAATTATGACCTCTATCAATATTTTTAAGTAAGTTTAACCTCTCTTCCTTCTGCCACGCTTCCTGCAAACTATGTGGGTTTTAATCATCTGTATAAAGAAATATTATTTCATATTCATTGTCACCAATTATGTCTCTTCTGATCATAACACCAGAACAATGAATGGCATTTACTGGAGCCCACCGGACTGGGCTTGATGTTGTGGGGCTGGGGGAATCAAGCAGCAATACCCACACCAGATGCTGGGGGTGGGAAGGGCCAAATGAGGGAATCCTGTCAGCTAGCATTGGAGTATCAATTACATTCATTAATGAGCCACTTAACAGCAATTATCCCTGAGCGCACCAGAATTTAATGGTGGCTCAGGGATTTAATGGCACTTACACAGATATTCTTTTCCTGTGTAAGGGAATCCCCTCCATTGTCAGGTACTCAGTGCCCAATTGAGGGACCCTACATTGGCAAGGAGGAGGCCATTGACAGCTATTGCATCCTCATTGCTTCTGACCTCTCCTGACCCCCGCTCTCCAGTGACCTCTTGTAGCCCCCACACCACCCCACTCACCTCTGTCCTGGGATTCAGTACTGATCTTCAGGCTGGTCCTTGGAGCATTATCAGAAACAGCCACTGCTCCCACTGATGCTATGGGCAATGGAAGACTGCCAGCCTCTGACTGGCTGCCACTTCTTAGGAGGGTTGTAATTTTTGCCTCTGGTGTCCTAAATCCTGTGGAAGGCCCAAAGCTGACCAATTAAGTGCAATCAGTCATGTTAGGCATGTTCCATAGAGGTGACGCAAGGCTCACAGTAATTCTTCATCCGAGATGGGAGTGTGGAGAATGGGGGGGAGTAGTTGGTGGAGACAGGATCCCCTTCGCAGGAACAAAATCCCAGCCATTATCATTATCTCTCCTTATTCTCCTTGAACTCTCCCATTGGGCCTATTAATGAGCCATTTGAACCCCTGAGCCCGTCAGAATTCACTGGAACTGGCACAGGTCAATTTTTCAATATAGTCAACTATTTCATCTTTCGTCAGTGCCTCAGCTCCAGAATGTCCTAAAATTCCACACAGTGTGCCCTATTTCTCTTTTCACATTGCCTGTAAATATGGCTTCCACTTTCAAATGCACGCAGGCAACATTTAATTTTATCAATATCCAATGACTGCTCTGGTTGAAGTTTTTGTTTAAAATGCAGAAAAAATGACACAGTTTGGGAGAATTTGTTGAAAAATAACCAGTACTGATGAGAGTCTACTTAAATCCATAGCATTGTTCTATATTCATCCACAATAACAAAAATCGGGCTTCTAGAACATAAGAACATAAGAAATAGGAGCAGGAGTAGGCCATCCAGCCCTTCAAGCCTGCCCTGCCATTCAATAAGATCATGGCTGATCTGTCGTGGCTCAGTTCCACATTCCCGCCCTCTCCCCATAACCCTTAATCCCCTCGCTTATCAAAAACCCATCAACCCTTTTCTGATAGTTATAAGGTCTGTTATCAAGTTCAGAGGGAAAGAAAAGAAGAATTTGCCTTAATATAGCTCTTTTCATAACCTCTGAATGTTGTAAAGCTCTTTGCAAACAATGAAGAATTGTTTTGGAAGTATAATCATTGTTGTAATCTAAAAAAAGCAGAAACCAATTTCCCTTAAACCATAAGGAGGTAATGGCCAAATGATCTGCTTTCTTTAGTGATGTTGGTTGAGGGGTAAATATTGGCCAGGACACTGGGGAATTTCTCCTGCTTTTCTCCAAATACTACCATGAGACCACTTACACTCACTTGAAAGAACAGACTAGCTGTTTGGTTTAACATCTCATTCAAAAGATGGTACATCCAACACTGTAATACTCACTTAGCCTTGCACATGAATTGTCAGCCTTGATTACGTATTCAGGTCTCTAGATTGGGCTTAAACTTATGACTTTCTGACGAGGTGAGACAGTAAGATTGTAATAGTGAAATAATAAATGGGAATCATGTATATGGGAAAAGCCAATGAGTGCAGGAAATTTTATGAATTTGTCATCTGTTTGTCCACATTTTCATTTTCATTTTGGCTTCCTTTCAGTTGAAATAAGGTCAACTTGGAACTGACCTGGCACACTGCCACTCAAGATGACTGATCTACTGTCCATGGATCCCTTTGGTTTTCAAATCTCACTGCAATGGAAACAAATGGTTACCACGCTACATGAAATAATCAGAGATATCTATTAAAACAAATTCCCTTTTGACTGACAGAAGGGAAGAACTGTTTGAGCAAAATTGCCATTATTCCTAACAGAACCAGAGGTAAAACTGTACTTTCTTACCCACAGTAAATTGCATTCGATGTGTCAGTTTTCCTTGTTGTCATTCTGGTCAAATTTAATCCATGTGGTGGGCAAGTGTTTATCCATTTTTATGTTAATTCATGCACAATTAATGATATATACTACTTCCATGGCTGGTGTTAAACCAAACAGGAACATTTAAATTGATAGATGAGAATAGACCAAAAACCATTTAGTATATTTTCTATCATTTTGGTAGTTGCAATGATAATGGAATTGTTGGCTGATCATAGTAATTAATCTCTACCAATTAGTTTGCAAAAGATCCAAACATAGGTTGAGAGAAACCCAAACAGTTGAAAGCTTTGGGAACCATGGGTCTGAAGTCACTTTTTCTTCATGCTACACTTGTCAAGTTTCAAACAACTCATGCTCCCTCAAACTGTGAAAGAAACCTATCTAATTGACACTTAAATGGATCAGCACCAATGGTTTGCACGATCTCCTTCGTGAATTTGTTTCATAGATTGAGCTTTTGCTCACTAAAACATATTGGCCTCAATAATAACTTAGAACACAGAACAGTACAGCACAGTACAGTCCCTTCGGCCCTCAATGTTGTACCAAGCAATGTCCAAACCCAAGATCAAGCTACCCTACTCCCTATCATTCTGGTAAATTTGGAGATGCATTTGGAATTGAAAGGGTTGACAGGGTTGGGAAGGGAGGTATCATACATGAATATAGGAAATTCGGTGGCTGTGGTCACCCAAAACCAGAAAATTCCACCCGAGGTCAATGAACATTTGAATGGTCTGCCCACTGCAATTATTGTGGCAGGCGGGACTGGAAAATTCCCCCCCCAGTGTATCTGTCAGGAGCATTTTAATGCTGTTGTTGAAAGTTGTCATATTGCTCTGAGGCCAAGTTCCAACATAAGGCAAGCAAGACACTTAGGTGATTCAGAAAATCTTTGTAATATAGAATGTAAACTGTCAACACAAGCACTATTCCCTTGTGAAGTGAAGAAAGCAGCTGAGAGTTTTGAATATTTATTGCAGTGTTTCCGTGAGTTCTAGCAGCTTTCTCAATTGTCATTGTATTTGCTTTCAATAACGAATTCCAGGAAACCTGAGAAACCTGTGGATGTGCTTTGAAACATAAAAGTGTACTGAAATTTAGATCTAACTGAGTGATTATCGACTTGGCTCTCCTGAGTAGTTATGCATAACCAACATAATGCAATTTAGTAAAATCTGGATTTTTGCTGGTTTTAAACCCCCCAACTCACATCATAACTCATGTCTGTCCAGGTTAAAACTCTGCCCCTTGTTTCAGCACTTTGGCTGTATATTTGCAGTGTGGTCATGTCAGTAAGAACTCATTATCCATCTTTGACAGGTACTGCAGACTGATTTAAAGGAAGATTCTTCAGTTGCAATCATTCCTGCTAGTGGCCATGGAAATGACTGCGGCAATCACCACCTATACCACCTTCTCACTCCTAATTTCAGCAGGAGATATCACAGGTGTCAACCAGACAGAAATGTCAAATTGTATCAAGGCAACCTTTTCATTAGGTCCGAATGATAAATCGTTTTCTTACCTACGAACTTGTGAACCCTCAGTTAACACCAAGCATAATATTATTTTATGTATGTTCTTTTGTGTAGGAAATAGTGTCTTCCATTTTGGGGCTGAGACTCAATATTGCACAAGCCTGAACTGAGAGGCCTGACGCGTAGCAACAATTTATCCTTGGGCCTTAGCTACATTTTTGAGAGAGAGCTGCCATTAGCAATAGCTCTCAGTTCCTCCATAGGTTGGGCTTTGGGCAAGACAAAGCAGGGAGGGGTTAATCACTCTCATTTGGGAGAGTGTACCTCATCCTAGTCCCCCTTCAAGTGTAGACTATGTTCCCAAATTCCAACGGTTCTTCACCAGATGAAACAGCTTTTACTTTACATTGGAGAACTTTCTGCACAAGACAATCATCCCTTGATGGATGCCTTTATTTTCTGCTTTGTTGTCCTCATATATTCGATCATGATGTTCAGCAGATCAAATATTTGGGGTGTGTGTGTGTTTGTGTGCTTCCCGTTCAGCAGTGTTTGAAATATTAACTATTTGTTACACTTGCCACATTCCCTATCATAGTCCTGCCAGATTCTTCATTTTAAATACTCCATCAACAAAGCTAAGAAAAACAGAGAACTGGGTCTGCTGTTGGATCACCATTGTAGGTCTTCTAAGAGATCATCAACAAAAATGTGGGGCGGAGATGAACACAAACTGGTTGAATGCACAATCCTAAAGTGGAAAACAGTCCGTTTTCACTCCCTTCTCCTGACCCCACTCCCAGCTACAAAAACCAACATCTTCTTGGCTGTATGAGGAAAACCAACAGCATTGCCAATTGGAAAGCATGGCTCAAAACAGCCAGAAACATTGCAACTCATGCTTGATGAAGACCCAGGTTGTCATTTATGAAAAAGTGTACAAATCCCTGGCTTCCCAAACATGTGTGGGTCAGTACGTTCACCAGCATAGAAGAACACCTCAAGAGGCAAACTAAAGTTGGAGGTTAGCCTCGAACCTGTTAATGCACATAGTAACTTCTGAAACTTTCCCCAAAACACAGCAAATAAAAACAGGTAAATCCCTGAGCTTTCTTGTTACAAGTGTCAGGCAAGGCATCTCACTGAAGTTGAGGCCTACTGCCCTCGTGTGGACACTGTTGAAAGATGGCACAGGTGGAAAAGGCTCAGTGAAACTAAATAAGGCAATATTCTTTGCCAACCAGTGTCAATTCCTGGCTCAAAGCCAATACAAAGTAACTGCATCACCGTCATTCACTCCACAAATTGCAACTTAGAACCTGAAAAGAGAACACTGCAACCCATTCAACCAAAAGTAGACAGGTACTCAACAAGAAAGACTAAACCAACGAAAAAATGTCTTGCCAGCTCCCTTTGGGGTGTAGCAGTTTTAAAAAAGAGACAGTAATCAGTGTGATCCAGAGCCCACCCAAACTTTGCATCTGTCCTACATATAATATATAATGTACCAACATATTAACACTGCAAATGTACAAGCAATTGAAAACCAGGCAGATTATGACTATCTGAAGTGAGTAATAGTGAATTCTCTGAATAGTCTGCATTGTATTGCTCCTGATTTTTACTTCCAACAACTTCAGAATCCATCTAAAATATTTAAATTTAAGGGCAAAAAGGTGTTTTTTTTTAGTGCATTCAGGAAACAGCATAACATGAAATGGACAGCCACAACTTGAATGGGTTACACAGAGATGCCACCGTATAATTTGGATTAATATGTACACTTCACACAGAAGTGAGGAGTTTACCATTTCATTTTTTTAAGCAGGCAAATTGTCTTCCATATTGTGAGAAAACAGTATTGAGAGGTATATGAATGGGATTTGCTAAATGCGCCAATGCCATATTAGACACTCTGAAACTGCTGCAGTGTATACGACCGCATTTCCAAGGACAAATTTACGAGTTAGTGCTTGCAATGTGTAACCTCATCCACTGAATGGCTTTTTCAGAATTTTGACCTGCGGTACCCATGTTTTCCCATCCATTAAACACAGAGGCACCAGTGTGAGTCCACAGCTAGTGAAGGATCTGAAGTGAGTACTGAGTCATAAAATTACCTCTTGTAATATAGCATTCGTACAAAACAATTTCCATTTATACTGATTCAAAATTTGCAATGTATATCTGAAGTCAGACTCAGCCCCAGCTGACTTAAAATCAAAATGAAGCAAGACTTCTTAGAGGAAGCAATCTCACTCAGCCTTAGGTTCAAAGGCACAAGGTAAATTAGCAGATGATATCAAATGGGCACAAGCAGCTTAATCTGTCAAGAGGCTGAAAATGGAGGAGGACAAAATATATAAATTGGTGGAACAATGGTGGGTGAAGTTGAATCCGGGAGAGTATAAATCCAGAGTACTGCAACAAGAAAATAAATACTCCTTTAACACTGCTGAAATAGCTAAAGGACACCTAGGATTTTTAGGAGAGCTGAAACTCAATCCCAGTCACTGCAGAGCAGCAATTAGCAAAGCAAGGACAAAACTCAATAGTGTTAAGACCAAGTGAGGAGGAGCTGAAATGACTCAGCGGTTCTGCCAGATCAGGTCTGACTATAACAAGGTTTCTTAGTGAATTTAGAGAGGTTGTACTTTGCCAATTCTGTAGCAGTCCCACTAATTATGCTTTCAGATTGTAGAAAATTAGTCAGAGAGGTTTCTTAGGTAAAACAAAGAACAAGATAAGTTTATTGAAACTATTTCCTGAATTAAAGACAGATTCAAGACAGAAATTCACTTTACAATTTTGCATAAATAGTGGGGGAGGTAGCAAAGGGTGATTGTGGTTGGCTATGAGGGGATCAGGAGTGGCCATCGGGGGGCTGGGGGAAATCAAGGGGCAGATTGGGCCTGATCTGGAGGGGTCCCATAGGCCAACCATTTTGGGGAGGAGTGTTTTGGGGGGGGTCTAGAAGGCTGGCAATCTGGGGGAGGGGGATGTCAATTGGGAGAGGGGGACCAGCCTTCTGGGGGGGGAAAGCCAGCAATCAGGAGGTTGGTGATTGGGCGGATAGTACGCATGCACCAAACTCCGCACTGACAGATTGATGTATGCGCAGTGGCCCACTCAGTGCTATGCTGCCAGCATCTTGGGCAGGATGAACACACCCCACCTCCATTCTGCAACCCCCCCCCACCCCAACTTTCTGGTGTGAATTTGTCTGAGGCACTCTGTGATGCACAGAGTGTCAGAGATTCATTCAGGTAAGTATGCCCAAAAAACAGGTGGGAAAATCTCCCATTTTCCTGCCCATTGGGCACTTGGGAGAATCTTGGCCTGAATCTTTAAAAAAGCACATCTTCATAATGTAAGTAAATCAAAAACATAGCCATTATAAGTTCATGAAGTGAAATCTTGACAATCTAAATTACTAGTTTTATTTGAAAGTGTGCAGAAGGGACTGGATGAGTGGATTTCAGTGAGGACCTTTGCGACAGTATCTGTGTAAAAGCTTGTACCAAAACTAAAGCTGTAATCAGTGGAAATATTTTACAATGTGTAATGTGTAATTAGTTGACTGAAGGAACTTAGAGAGTAATGATGCAAGAGTATGGCTAGTCTTAAAAGTGTTGGGTGCCACAAAGATCTGTTTGGGATCTCTAATGTTTAACATTTTCAGAAATGCACAGTGTGAAGTAAAGGGTTTACATCAGAGACAAATGTGATGATGTAAGGATTATGTCCAATCACATGGTTAAGACATAAGAGAGATCTAGAAGGAGAAGCTCCAACCTTGTGTAGAGATCCAAATTTGTAAATAGTTGCTGTAAATAAAGGTTAATAGTTTTGAGAAACTGCACACTGAAGCAGCATCATTTTGGATGATACAATCCCCAGAAATCACATCCTGAATCCAACCACAGCACAAAACAAACTAGACCTAGAGCCACAAAGAAAATGGGCATTATCATTCCAGAAATTGGCAAACTGGATGGCACAATGGCACAGTGGTTAGTACTGCTACTTCACAGCTCCAGGCTCCTGGGTTCAATTCCGGTCTTGAGTAACTTTCTGTGTGGAGTTTGCACATTCACTCTGAGTTTGCGTGGGTTTCCTTCAGGTGCTGCATGTTGCTTCCCACACTCCAAAGATGTACAAACTAGAAAGATTGATCATGCTAAATTGCCCCTTTGTGACCCAAGGTGTGTAGGTTAGATGGATTAGTCATGGTAAATATATGGGGTTACAGGGATATGGTGGCGGAGACAGCCTGAGTAAGATACTTCGACATGATCTTCAAGCTTCAGTAAATCATGTGCTATATTTGAAGGGCGACCATGCATTGAGCTAATACTCTTCAGGTTACCAGAAGCTCCTGGCGAGTCCAGGCAACCAAGTGAATGCCCAGTCTTCAGATGCCGTTATCAGTCTCATACCACGTGACAGAATGGCGGCAACTTCATCCACTTAATTGAGCCCTCTGCTCTTAGCTCAAGCGTTGGCATTAAACTAACCTGCAGTCCCAGACTGAGCAGTTTGATTGGACTACGAGGATTAACGTTCTGTGCCTATATATCTATAATGTTGGGTATTCTGAGCATCACCATTAGTGAGTGATCCCATTGCCCTTCTTGCTTTGTCAAAAGGTCATCTGGACTCGAAACATCAGCTTTTTTCTCTCCTTACAGATGCTGCCAGACATGTTGAGATTTCCAACATTTTCTCTTTTGGTCTCAAGCTGGTCAAATTGCCCAAAGATTCTGCAGCCTCATGACAATGGATTAATTTTGAAGAGTATGTGGATGAGTTGTCACACCGCCTCTCTCAGGAATGACTTTGCTTGAGTGGGCATAATTGATTCAAAACCCAGACTTCAAGCATGGCAATGTAGCTCATAATGAACATTCACTATTGTGGAAGAATGCTCAATCTTGAAACAGTTTGCAATTGCATAGTCCAAAATAATCTCCCCTTCTCTGCTCTGCTGCCCACTCCCTGGCACCACAAGCTAACCAAGAAGAAGCCGCTATGAAGACTTGCTTCTGAGCCCCGCTATCACATTGAAACTGTACATCCGTTTCCGAGTGTTGGGTTCTTCATGAGTACTACGCTATGTTCTGTGCACTCAGCTCAAAGTTCCCCTTGAAGTTCAGGCCACCAGGTGGCACGTCTCTCAAAGTCAGTGGGAATCACATCATTCTGAAAGCACGCTTCTGTGGAATTTAAATTTAACATGTGGGAATGATGCGGGCACTATAATGAGATGCAAATTTATTATAATGACGTTCCCAATGTTGGAAGGCAAAACACACGGCTCACCATTTACGGGGGAGGGGAAAATCGCATCCTGCATACTTGCCACCAGGAAACATGTCCAGGACCTTCTCGCGATATTTTCCAGTCACCCTGTCAGTCATGCCCATTGGGAACACAAGCGGTAAATCCCAACCAATGGTTAAACCTGCAGATGATAGAAACAGCAATCCTATTATTGTTGTAACACATGACTACCAAAGGGTAGAAGAAGAATTAGATGGACCATGGGATGTTTGTCATTTAGCATTCTTGTTTTTATGTTCCTAATATGTATGTGCATGACAGCAGCATATAGGCCAAAGGACATTGAATTTGAGCTGTACTGAGGTCTGGACTGATCACGTATTGAGGACTGTGTTTGATTTTAGTTACGGAGATGCAACGGTGACAATCAAGCCCTTGGAGGCACTGTAGAAAAGAGCCTGAGGACTTATTTCCTCAGGCCATAATACCAGAAGGCTGAGTTGTCAAAAAGATTAGAGTAATATGAGGTTTGTGGCCTTGAAAGATGGTGACTGAGAGACAGTATAATAAAGATAATAAATGGCACGAAAAGGTAAAGATGGAACAGAATTTCAAATTGCACTGTGACAGTAATACAGGTTAAAACTAATGAAAGGTTAGTTCCAAGTTTACGTCAGAAAGTTTATCTTTACTCAAATAATAATCACCACATGGAGTAGAGATCTTGGATAGATTAGTGGAGAAAAATTCTGGGAATTAATTATAGATAATTTAAAGCTGCAGTGAGGGGTCTATGGGGTTATTTTGGCTGGGTGAGCTATGATGAATCAAATGACCTTGCTTAGCTGCATCATCTTGTGATCTTGTAAATTATAAATTATATCCCAGCACATTCCAATCATAGTGGCAGAGTTATTAACAAAACTTGACTTCTAATAGCCTCATAAATCATTTAACCACCCACACTGAAATTAATGTTATAGAAACTTAAGGTTCAATAAGCCAAAGTACAAATCTATAAAGATAGCTGTCAGTATTTTGTCTGGGCTTTTGCTGCAAGCACTAATTAGTAGGATTAATTATATATGTGTATATACAATCATTGGCGTTTAGTTAAAATGGTCAAACAAGATGAAATAAAAACCTCAAATATTGTGTTCATATGGAATTTTGAAAATGGTGAAGGTGAGTTTGGATTGACCAATCAAGGTGACAGGAGGTAATTGAAATAACATTTTTCTGATGATGGACATTAGGAAAATCAATGAAGGGAAAGAAATTGAATGGGGCAGTCAGAAGTCATAACACCAGTGACTACGATGTGGAAATTAATGGATCACATGGATAGAATAAATTAACAATAATATCAGCTGCCAACATTTGCAATTCATTGAATATGGAATCTCTCTTTCCCTTCCCTAACTCTTTCAGCATCTCCAAAACCAGGTCCTCCACCATCTATACGGCCAAGGGAAGGAGGTATATTGGAACACCATCACTTCACCTCAAATGCCCCAGGTGCACCATCCTGAGTTAGTCACATATCACCAGGCCAGAGCTCTGGAAGACTTTATCAAACAGCACTGTAGCAAGAGCTGCAGCAGTTTGTGAAGATGGTCTACAGCCACCAACTTCTCCAGAGCACTGCAGGATGGGGAATAAATGCTGACCTCCCAAGCAATGTTTGCATTCAGAAGATCAGCACAGGAGGGCAGCACGGTAGCACAGTGGTTAGCACTGCTGCTTCACAGCTCCAGGGACTTGGGTTTGATTCCCGGCCTGGGTCACCGTCTGTGCAGGGTTTGCACATTCTCCTCGTGTCTGTGTGGGTTTTCTCCGGATGTTCCAGTTTCCTCCCACAGTCCAAGATGTGTGGGTTAGGTTGATTGACCATGTGAAAATTGCCCCTTTGTGTCCTGAGATACATAGGTTAGAGAGATTAATGGGTAAATAAGTAGGGATATGGGGTTAGGCCCTGGGTGTGACTGTTGTCGGTGCAGATTTGATGAGCCAAATGGCCTCTTTCGGCATTATATGGTTTCTATGATTCTATAAGATCAGTTTTTAAAAATTAGATGAGTTAAAACGATGGAGAGAAACATTTTCGTCATCAAAGGCAACGTGTGTTCTGGACTGGCATGTTTTCCCAAGAGAATCAGGCATAGGGGGCAAAGATTCTTGTAATGCCCTCATTGGCAGCTCAAAAAGGGGATGTCATTAATATTTAAGCCACATAGGCTGTTGTTTCAAGACTCAAATAAGAGAGACAATTAGCAAGGTAGTTTTCTACCCATCAGATAAGAAATTAGACAGTTCCAGTTAAAATGGATCATTATCAGGAACCTCACAGATCTGTCGCTTTCCATCTGTTTAGTTTAGAGATACAGATTGTGTGATGACCTTTGTGCCAGAAGCAGTAACAGTAAGGAAAACATGTAATTGTTTTTACATGTTTGAGAAATCTGCGATTGCTTTTAAAATGTTTGAGAAGGACTTTAAGGAGTTTTTTTTAAAATCACCTATTGAACATAAGAAATAGGAGCAGGAGTAGGCCATCTAGCCCTTCGAGCCTGCCCCGCCATTCAATAAGATCATGGCTGATCTGTCATGTCTCAGTTCCACATTCCCGCCTTCTCCCCATAACCCTTAATCCCCTCTCTTATCAAAAACCCATCAACCCGCGTCTTAAAAATATTTAGCGAGGTAGCCTCCACCACTTCAACGGGCAGAGAATTCCAGAGATTCACCACCCTTTGAGTGAAGAAGTTCCTCCTCAACTCCGTTCTAAACCACCCCCCCCTTTATCTTGAGGCTGTGCCCTCTAGTCCTACTGTCCTTTCTGAGCATTGTAATGAGATCAATTATAATTTTTGGATAATAAGCAGTATGGATCCATGTGACCTGAATTACCTTTGACCTGGAACAAGTGGCAACAGGAAAAATAGAGAGGTTCACAAACAAAAGAGATGGAGAGTAGTAGAGAAGATGGTAAAAGCACCATACCAGCTTTGTCTAATTCCTTTCATCTTCATATTAAGTTCTCTTCAAGCATATACATCCCTCTTTGTACTTCAACGATGGCAGCATTGAATACAGCTGTGTCATTTACCTTCACAGCATTCCTTTCCTTAATTTCATCATTAATTTTGAGTACTGTTGCTATGTACTTTGCAGCCCACTACTCATGTTTTTTCTGTACTTTTTAATTCAGATGACTTTAACTTATCTTCACTTCTCCCTCCCAGCCTGATTTCCCAGTGTCCTCTTCAAATTAGGAGGCTGAGTTTCTGATGTTTAAGGCACACCTTTAATCAATATATTAACTCTTGTATCAGGGTTACAGAAGGTCTTGATCCTTTCAAGTTATTTTGTTTTACTGGTACAATTTCAGTTTCAGCAGCATGACTGAGCTTTCCTGGTGGGAGCTGAGACGGTGGCCATGTTGGCAACTCATGCAGTCAGCTGTGGTGAGGGCCTGAGGAAAGACAGGCTTGTTGTCATGACAGAAGGAAGATTCCAGGCGGCCTCACATTTCAGTGATGATTTCCTACATGTTTTCCTCCAGGCTACTCGGGCACATCAGAAAATGCTATTCCCCCTGTTGTGAAGTTAGTGTTTGGAAAATTGTAAAGATGCTAAGAGTCGTAAAATTGTTTGTTTAAAAGTTGGTTTTGTTTTTTTTCCTGTTAAATAAAGGGAAGCAAAGTACACAGACAGACCCAAAATGAAACATTGTATTGAGAGACTAGGCGGTAATGTTGCCATGACAACAGGTTGTTTTTGAAGTTTGCGCAATCAATTTGAAATAGGCAGTTAAACAGCAGCAGCCTATCGGATTTGAATTTGATGTTTTCATAATCTATAAGCCAATCCTACCGTGGACGTTTTTTGTACGTCATCAAGGGTATAAAGGTCACAGCTCCCAGCTTCAAACTGCCAGCACCTACGACAGATCACAGCTAGGGAGAGAGAGAGAGACACACACACACACACACACACAGAAAGTAACTTTTCTCTGTCAGTGTAACTGCCACATTGATGTCTTAAAAGAGTGCCTCATCTCAATAGTAAAAGTACCAACAGAAACCGAAGAAATCAGCAAAGAAAACAGAAAATTCCAAAAGATGACAAAACTGATTGCATTTTGAGCGTGACTAAAAATTCTATTTTGTTTTGTAAGTAAGTAGGAATTGTAATTGTCTAAACAGCATTCCATTAGAAAAGTGTTTTATTCAGTTTGTTAATGGTTTGGTTAAACTGTTTAGTTAGATAAATAAAGTTGATTTTACAGAGAGTCTCAGGTAGTTTTTTTGATCTGACCACTAAAAGCTGTTGAAGTGCAGATAATCTCCCTTCCCACACACCTTTTAACAGATTATGAAGGGAGGTACTTCTCTTTGAGTGGTTGAGTATTCGTTCTCAGAGACGAGATGAACATCCTCTTTGTAACACCGTACCCCTAGGGACAGAAGGAGGAGGCCTGTCTTACCCAGCCTTAAATGGAGGTTGCAAGGGAGTTCTACATCTGTGAGGCTGTTCAGAGAGTTTGCCTGTAATTCCACAAGCAGGATCTCGACCGACTCGACTCCACAAGATTAAGTGCCACAGCTAGGTTCCCTTAGGGATCAGCAAGTGGCTAAGTGTGAGGTTGTGGTGTCTCCTCGGGAAGGAATGTCTGCAGTTATGTCAAGGATGGTGAGCCCGGCACTAATAACCACCAGCACAATTTGTGTGTAAAATCCTGATTTGTCTTCAGTGAGAGGTGGAACAATCTACCCTCCTCCACAGGAGGGAACCTCAAATTGCTTAGGTTAGATGGCACATGGACTATAGCTCTGGTGCTGTGGAGCAGGTTAACAAGGTGCTTGTTGCTGTAGGACATTTACAAAAATGAACTGGCACTTATTTAAATGTTTAGTGTTTGCAATGTCTCCCTCCCATATTACCATTTAAAATATGATTAGCTGTGCTGGAGTTTCCTATTGGAAAAAAGGTTCAGCTTATCAGCGAGACACTGTCAGTGACACAGCTCCTACTGTAGCAGCTACTGTATAACGGCACCCAAGATCTTTCAGCACAAAATTCAATTTTCTTCATTTGCTTGTTTTTTGTTGATATTTCAAACCTCTCAATAGCCTGTAAATTTCTGGCTCCCCAAGAATTTGGGAAGTACCCCAAAGATGTTCTCTGGGACTCCACTTGGAATTTCCTCACATAAGGCTTTACTGAGCAATTGAAGAAGCTTTAACTCTCCCTGGACAACTGCACTGCACTGCAAATCATTTAAATAGCAAATTTCAAATAGTTCTGCCATTTCTGGATGGTTACTCTGTAAAAGAAGAAATAAAACTTCAGCATAACAATTTTAAATACCCAGACCGAGCCGTGCGCAAAACTCCCACTCCCCCCATACCCTCAACCACACAGGGGGCTCCCATACCCCCACCAACTCACTAATTATCCCTCTACCCACAGTATTCCCCATCCCCATGAGACTCCCCAATCCCACCAAACCATCTGACCTCCGCAACCCCACTCAAGTCCACGACCCTCCCTTTCCTCCACAAACTCATCCCAATGCACCTGGATCTCAATTCACCCAGTCAGCCTGACGTGCCCCCAGTGCTGGCACCACCCCCCCAACCATCCTGACAACCCCTCCATGACTAACCCTCCCCCATTTCCCTAACCCAACCTGATCCTCTACACCCTCAAACCGAACCCCTATCTCCCTGAATGTCCAGCCCGCTCACCTCGGATGTCCTACCCACCATCATGAATCCCCCCACAACACCTCTGATGTCTGACTCACCCCTCCCCCCACCGATGTACATCTCCTCCAATGGCCAACCCGTCCTCCATCACCATGTCTGAGATCCGACTCCCCATCCCCTTCTGATGTCATATCATCACACCCATCCTGATGACGACCCACTGTCTAAACCTCACCCAGCATGATGTCCAACTACACTCCCCTCATCTCAATGTCAGCACCAATTCCAAAACCCATCCACAAATCTTAGGCACTTACCTCCTCCCTTACCTGAAATATTCAAGTGTTTTGGATCCAGGGATGTACTATGCTGCTCGAACCTCACCCAGCCTGAATCAGGTGGGGTAGGCGAGGCGGGCACTAAAGAAATTTGATGCAGGTAAGTGGGTATGAAGTGATAATCTGATGCTGATTTCCTGTATGGAGACGTGATAGCCCCACAACTCTGACTTCTGTGTGATTTATTTGAGCCTTGATAGTTTTTTATTCTCGTAGCATGGTTTCTTATTTTCTCATTGACATCACTTGAGTAACTTAATGATTACTTAGCTCATGTAAGATCACTTACCCATTCCATTTCAAGTCTGCTTTCAGAGCCTGTAATCCATTTCAGCACAACACTTGAGGGGGTTGCACTCCCAGGAATGTTGGGTAGAATTCTCCCCCCAAAATTAGTGTCATTTCAAACAAGGAAACCAGTGTGATCTGCATTGGCATGTGCAGCGTGAATCAAATGGCGATTCTTCTGCACCATCAAGTTTTGCTCCATTTCAGAGAGGAGTGAGGCCTAAACACGCTACTTTTAAAGAGCACCCCAATCTCAAAGGGAAATTGGGTGGGAACCACATTATGTCAGAGGCTGGGAGAATCCCAAAGGGGGTTTTTTGAGGTGCTAAACACACTAGGCCCCCTGCCATCCTGTAATTCTCTGAACCCACATGGGCCCAGTGTAACCTGTGCATGAGCGCACTGGACTGGAGAATTACATCTGTTGTCTTTCAGAATCAATATTTAGCCAGGTCTGAACTTTCAGTTAAGAAGAACAGGTGGATTCTCATAAGATCCTGGCCAACATGTATCTCTCAACCCACATCTAACATAGATTATCTGGTCATTTATTTAGTAACTATTTGAGGTATCTTGTTACGGGTAAATTTGTTAGGACACCTCCTACATTATGATAACTATTACACTTCAAGAAAACTTTATTGGTTGTAACAGACTCAGGGGTGCCCTAAGTTTGTAAAGGTTCTGTAGAAACACGTCTATCTTCTTTTCATCTTTTATTCTGGCCTTATGCTCATTGTCTCAAAATCATTAATGGCGATCACATTTTTAATTCCTATTGCTTTTATTTAACAGAAATTATTCTGCTCTACCAAGGCTGGTTTGAGAATTTACTGCTTTATGATATTCTGCCTTCTTTTCATCTTTAATAGAAATTAAATCTTCCAATGTACTAAAAGCTTCACAGCTTTAATACCATATCGTAAAGTATCATAGTTGCCAGATTACTATCAGATTTTGTCTTTCAAATTCTGCTGTTCTTAATCACAGCTGGTTTATTTCAAGTTGCAAGTTAATTTGTTCTATGATACCATTGGAAATCTAATGTTCCTCATTTTTCTATTTATCACTTTTGTTCAATGTACTTGGACAAGGGATACTTTACATGAGTCAAGATTTGTGACAACCAATATGCTAGAAAAAGCATGTTTTTTTTTGTGCAATGTCCCTTTAAGATTAAAGTGGGCTGTGGTATATTCTGAAAGGGGATTTATTGGTTTCCTGATCATGATATCATTAGGTTCCAAGAATTGCCCATATGACCTGAGGATGAACAAAGAGACAAAAGGTAAATAGTTAGTTAATTGCAGTGGAGTTGTGTCGGTCAGTGGTTCCTGTTTTGCTGTTCAGAGTCACAGAAGATTTGTGTAAAGTGGAAACAAACAAGGTTCTCTTTATTAGTTTGGTAATCCTCAAACAGATCCTAGTGCTAAAGCAGGTCTCTGAAAATAGAGCTGAGTCTCTGGCTGGAACTTTACCCCTCGCCCGCCATAGAATCAGCGCCAGTGAGGGTCTGTCAATGGAAATCTCCATTGATCTCAAACGGGAATTTCCAATCCCACCTGAGCGAGGCTGTAAAATCCCACCCTCTGTGACTATGTGTGTTATACAGTTAGATAAAGCAGAGTACCAAAGACAGTGGCAAAGGTTGTGAATTGGACAAGACACATTCCTGCTGTTTCAGTGTGCCAGAGAGATTGGAGAAAGGAGTTACTGAAGATTCATTTCCATCAAGCCTGTCATTACTTGACTAAGAGAGGGTTCACAGAGATGTTGGTATTGACCCTGTCCAGGGATATTGGATGGAATCTGACTGCTGGTGAATGCAACTGAAGGACCAAAACAATCTAATGGGAAGTGAGAAAGCTACATAATAATGGCCAAGTTGAAAAGACTGAGATTTTACATTGTCCCACATTTCTGCAAGAAGTAAACAAGCACTGTGTGAAACAGATCTTTGTTGTATCAACTACTTAAAGTGAAATTTACATTTTTATTTGAAATAGCCTCCATCTGTTTAATTAATGTTTGAATCAATGTGATTTTAGTTGGTTTGTTGCAGTATAAAAATTTAAAAAGTGAAATCTTGTTCAGCAAATTACTTTCCATTAAATTTGTATGGATTTTGGTTGTGTAAAAGTGATCGGTCCCAACAGAAATCATAACAGATTGGAGAAATTTTATTTCAAAGTTATGGTACAGGTGCTGATTGAACAGCCAAAATCCAGAAGACAGTGGGCAGAATTTTCCAGCCATGCTCACCCCAAAGCTGGAAAATCCTATCCAACATAAGCGGGCATTTCCATGGTTCCCCAGCTCCCCCACCACCGCTCCCGCTACGATTGCCGTGGTGGGCGGCACAGAAAAATTTGCCCCAATGTCAATCAATGTAAGGTTAACCTTGGCTCTCATGCAAACTTTTCAAAGTATTGTGATCCTTCCCCAGTCAGACAAATCTTAAAACTGACCTATACTTTCTCTTCAACAGTTCCTCTCCCTCCTGAAAGAGAAACAGTTGCTTTTGCCACTATTTCAGATGTTTATTATTTTTCTTGTCGAGTGTGCTTTTGTGGTTTCTAAATGTTCTTTCCTTCGTCTGGTAAAAGCACATTTTGGAATGTGCTTCCACCTAAAGCAGTGATCTAATATACCAAATGTTTCTTACTGTGCAAGTGTCTACAATGTGTGCCAGAGCTATTTAGGCATCAAAAACTTGTACTGTGCAGGCTAACTATTATGTATGCACATCACAACATGCCGGGAAATTAAATACCAGTCAACCCACCTGCATCAAGTACCAGTTAATCTGTTTTGTGGCTCCTGTTTCACCTTTATCAATGGTAGACATCGCTCCTCTTTTTCACAAATTGCTTTATTTATTCTGACACCATTGCAATATTAAAAAGGCCAATTATACTTTGGGTTGTAAGCAAGGACTGTTATAACATTCACCTCTGGATAAATCGGTTTATTTGTACTGATGACGAATCTATTGTGAGATGGTTTTGTTGTCAGAAGGCTTGCTCGCCTCTTTTGTGATGTTTGTTTCAGCATATTAAAGTCTTCTGTAAATAAATTAAGTCAGCTCTAGTCTCTGCTCTGGAAGGTAATCAGTCTTTTTCACTGAATAAAACTAATTATCCAATTTTCCCAAGCTCATTGCTGCGACAGACACTTCACCTGCAAATTTTAAAATAAATGCATCACAAGTGAACAATCCTCAATGTCTTCAATTTATTTCACTTGAGCTACAGTGTTCCAGATTATTAGTTTCCACCAACACTGGAATCATTCCACACTTCTCGGTTAAGTAAATATTATCATAGTTTTAAATTAATAGGGTCACGTGGCTTTTGCAACCAGCTAATCTAAAAATCCAATGCATTTTCCAATATTTATACTGTGTCTCAAGCTGTATGACAAATGTCTCACATGTGGGGGTGGTAGGTCAATTGTATATGAGGTTTATAAATTGTTGTGTTTTTGGTCTGTGTCTTCAATTTAGGACAAAATGAAGGAGGTCATGTGACCTGTTCTGAAGTCTGTCTGGCAACACAATTCCTCTACTTTCCCAGGGGGCTAAGAAAATTTGGCATGTCTGCTATGACTCTCACCAAGTTTTATAGACACACCTAGAAAGCATCTTTTTGGTTGTATCACAGCTTGGTATGGCTCCTACTCTGACCAAGACCGCAAGAAACTACAAAGGGTCGTGTAAATGAAGCCCAGTCCATCACGCAAACCAATCTCCCATCCATTGACTCCATCTACACTTCCTGCTGCCTTGGAAAAAGGGCCAGCATAATCAAGAACACTACACACCCCAGGCATACTCTCTTCCACTTATTCCATTGGGAAAAATATACAAAAGTCTGAGATCACATACCAACCGACTCTCAAGCAGATTCTTCCCTGATGCCATCAGACTTTTGAATGGATCGACTTTATATTAAACTGTTCTTTCTCTACACCCTAGCTATGACTGTAACACTACATTCTGCACCCTCTCCTCTCCTTCTCCCCTATATACTTTATGAATGGTATGCTTTATATAGTGCGCAAGGAACAATGCTTTCTACTATATCCCAATATATGTGACAATAATAAATCAAAATCATATATAAAAAGAACCTGGGTGATGAGGCTGTTAAAGATTAAAAGGGGGTTCAAGTGTTTTTTTGCTGGGGAGGAGCTGAAGGTGTACCCACTTGGAGACAATGACAACAGCATCAATGTTTACAATGGTTAGACTGCTAGCCAGAAGCCTGTGCTCTCACTGGTACAAGCTTGGAGGTGGGAAAGGCATTTATTAGGTGGGATGGTGGCATAGCATATCCCTGTGACATTGCCACCACCACCAGAATTAAGTTCTGGGCAGGAATCCCTATCGTCAACTTTCTTGCCCTGCCACTTATTAATGACCGTTCAAGGGCCTCATCCTCCCACTGCTGGTATTAACCTAGCTGCAAGCAGGCCTATTGCCATACGGTGTGCAGAGTCTGGGAAAATTGTCACCTTTGGAGGTAGTCCTTTGATCAATGCTTGATCAAGGAATTGGACAGCAGGTAGGGGCTTATTAGCAATACGTAGCATAGTTTTGTGAAGGGGAGGCCATGTCTCACAAACTTGATTGAGTTCTTTGAGAAAGTGACAAGACAGATTGACCAGGGCAAGGCAGTGGATGTTGTATTCATGGACTTTAATAAAGCCTTTCATGAGGTGATGCAGTTTGGAAGGTCTAATGCCGAAGGAAAGTATACTGTAAATGGTAGAGTCCTTAGAAATATTAGCATACAGAGGGATTTAGGTGTGCAGGTCCATAGTTCTCTGAAGGTGGCAACTCAGCTGACAAGGTGGTCAAGGAGGCATATGGCATGCTGGCCTTCATTGGTTGGTGCATTGAGTTTAGGAATCGGAAAATCATGTTGAAGCTGTATAAGACTTTGGTTAGGCCACATTTGGAGTGTTCTGTGCAGTTCTGGCTGCCATACCACAATGATGCATTGGAAAGGGTGCAGAAGAGGATGTTGCCTGGTTTGGAGGTTATGAACTATGGAGAAAGGTTGAACAAATTTGGATTGTTTTCACTGGAGCATCAGAGCATGAGGATGGGACCTGATAGAGATGTACAAGAGTATGGCAGGCTTAGATAGGTTAGATAGAATCTTTTTTCCAGGGTCGAAGGGTCAATTACTTGGGAGCAGAGGTTGGAAGTGAGAAGAGGAAAGTATAAAAAAGATGGAAGGAACAAATTTTTCATACAGAGAGTGATAAATGCTCAGGCGTGCTGCCGCAGGAGTGGTGGAAGCAGATTCTATAACAACGTTCCAAGAGGCATCTGGATAAACACATGAATAAACAGAGAATAGAGGGACATGGATCACTTAGTGGCACTAAAATATTAGATTAGAGAGACATTTGTGTCAGCACAGACTTGATGGACTGAAGGGCCTATTCCTGTGCTGTTCTTTGTTCAAGGAAGGGGGTGCAGAGGCAGTTCTGAGCGCTATTCTCTGCCCTTGCTGTCAACACTATTGCACCCATCTCCAGGGACTCCTACCTGGCATAACATCCCACCCTCACATTACTAACCTGTATAACCTGTCACTCCATGATCGTGGAACTCAGGTGCCTACCCTTGCAGCAGCAGTCATGGCCATCTCAGTAGCACTGCTGAGTACAAGAGCTTCTGATTGGCCAGAGTGGTTAGTAGGTGACATACCAGCCCCTAGGGTCCTGATTCCAGGGGAATGCTTGTTGGTGGCCTTGCCACCGCCTGATTGGCATGTGGTTGGAAAGTGAATGTACAGCTTCCTTGTGATACCCCATCAAATTCTGCTCCTACTTTCCAAAGTCCCAAAAAAGGTGTTGAGATTGTCAAGTTACAAACAGTTGATGTCCATTTCCTTTCAATATGAAAGACAGCTGGGATCTCAAGGACAGCTAATCAATATTTCTGGATACAAGCCCCGTATGACTCACATTGCCGTGGCGATATGCTAGGCGAAGAGACAGGTTTCAAAGATATCCCTGAACTTCACAGACACAACTAATCTTCCAGGATTTGCAAAAGAGAAAGCATCTGGAGACCAAAGGTCTATAGTTCACCATGCAGAAATGCAGTGGAGTGGGGGAGGTCACACTCAAATGCAAAGACCAAATTCATGCAGATTAGAAAAGAGGCTTGTGCTGGATGGAGCATCACCAGGAAAAGCCCTCATCATGAAGGTCAGTTCTGGTGTTAAAAGTAACTACCTTGGGAAAGGAAAAGAATGGAAATAAACCCTCAGGAGCCAAGAAACACTTTAGACTCAGTCCAGGAAAATTGCATGACTGCTTAAGAGACAGTGTAAAATATAATTGTGAAGTTGTTTTTTTTTGATTGTGTCAAAAGTAAAAGGGCAAAGTTATGTTCTGGAGTTTAAAGTACAAGTTGTGGACAGCAATAGTGTTGTCTACAACCTGTTTCAGTAAATGGTTTAAAATGTGTAATTTTGTTCTGTCACCTTTTCAGAGATCAAGCGGAAATCTATTTTTTAATTAGTCTGTTACAGATTGTAACAAAGTAACCCATCCTCTTTTAATTCCCAGATAATGTTGTATTAGTGTTAATTTCCACGTAAGATCCAGACCTCTATGGTTTCTAAGAAAGCCAGTATAGAATCAGGTTGATGCTAGTGATGCCTCCTGCTATAATCTTCATAATCTATGACTGTGCGGCCAAACTCCCCACCAATTCAATTTTCAAGTTTGCTGACCACACCACCATAGTGGGTCGGATCTCAAACAGTGAAGAGACAAAGTATAGGAATGAGATGGAGAATTTGGTGAACTGGTGCGGCAACGATAATCTCTCCCTTAATGTCAATGAAACGAAGGAGATTAGCATCGACATCAGGAAGCGTAAAGGAGAACATGCCTCTGTCCACTTCAAGGGGACGAAGTAGAAAGGGTCGAGAAGGGTCAGGTTTTTAGGTGTCCAGATCACCAAAAACCTGTCCTGGTTCCCCCCCATCCTGACACTATAGTTAAGAAAGCCCACCAACGCCTCTACTTTCTCAGAAGACTAAGGAAATTTGGCATATCAGCTATGACTCTCACCAACTTTTATAGATGCACCATAGAAAGCATTCTTTCTGGTTATATCACAGCTTGGTATGGCTCCTGTTCTGCCCAAGACTGCAAGGAATTATAAAAGGTTGTGAATGTAGCCCAATCCATCATGCAAACCAGTTCCCCACCCATTAACTCTGTCTTCCAGATGCCTTGACCCCACCACCCCAGACATTGTCTCTTCCACTTTCTTCCTTTGGGAAAAAGATTTAGAAGTCTGAGATCATGTACCAACCGACTCGAGAACAGCTTCTTCCCTGCTGCTGTCAGACTTTTGACTGGACTTACCTTGCATTAAGTTGATCTTTCTCTACACCCTAGCTTTGATTGTAACAGTACATTCTGCACTCTTTTGTTTTCTGCCCTATCAGTGATACATTTTGTCTGTATAGTGAGCAAGAAACAATACTTTTCACTGTATGTTAATACATGTGACAATAATAAAATTAAATCAAATTTTTCAGATTCACCTATTTTCAAGATTAGGAAGTCAGTTATGATTCAGTTTGTATTTGGTCAGTTTGGTCAAAAACTCAGTTGAGTATGGTTTAGGGTCAATGGCATAACATCAACTTAAATATTACACTGTGGTATCTCTTGTGGTAGTGTACACAACTATTTTGTTAATGTTTTATCCTGTGGTATGTTTCATGACTTTAGGAGTGAAGTCCTCCCATCAGGACTTGCTGTTATGCTTTAAGTGGAGGTAAACATTTTCACTTGGGGCCATGGCCATTCAATATTAGTGATATAAACATGACATTTAATAATTGTTATGTACTGGAACTCTCTTTACTTTAAGATAGATATGGAGGAATGAAGGGATCATGAGGCCTGCTCTGATTTATGCCTGACAATAAGCCTGGGGGGGCACTAGTTATCTTATTGTGGAGATTGTGTTGGATGTATGCACCACTTACAATGGAAAGAGCAGTTGTGTTGAATATTGGATAAACTGCTAATCTCTATGTCTCACAGGGAGTTATTGGAAAAGTCAGGTTTCAAAAACAAGCTATACATTGAATAGTCTGTCCAATTCCAAAATAGAATGGAGGTGGGTGTCTAGCAGATTGCTATATAGATTTCTACCTAGATACAAGGCCCGTGTGATTCAGGATGCATTAGAGATGTTCTGTGGAAAGGAATTCAATTACATAGTTTCTAAGAAATCTCTAAAATTCTAAGGTACAAGGCAGCATGTAGCCATCTGAGAGGTATACAGCATAGAGGGTTTTAGTCCTGCACCTGAAGCAGAGAAAATGCTGACTCTATTTTTCACCATGCAGAATGCAGGTAGGATCTCATGCTCAGATTGAAGAGCTTGTATTTGTGGAGGTCTACCATTTGTGAGACCGGATGATCTCACCAGCCAGAAAATTCTAGTCTCTATCATCTTCACCACTTGCCTTTCTATCTACTGGCAATTGTACATTCAATTTCCTCATCCAAGTCAGTAATATATATTGTAAGTAATTGTAACCCTAGCACTGACACCTGACACTCCATTAGTTACAGGTTATCATCTTGAAAGTTCCCCTCTTATCTCAGCTTTTCGTTTTCTATCAGTTATCAATTCTCTATCCATGCTAATGCACTACCCTCAACACCATGGGTTTTTATTAAGTAGCAGTACCTTTCTTAAATGATTTTTGGAAACCCAAGTATATTGCATCTACTGGTCCCCCTTATCTATGCTGCTCATTACCACCTCAAAGAATTCTAATAAATTTTTAAGGCATGATTTCCCCTTCAAAGCCATGCCAGCTCTATATGATTATATTATGCATTTCTAAATGCTCTGCTATTACATCCTTTATGAAAGACTACAATATGTAAAATTGTCTGGACAGGATTTCCTCTGTGATCCTGCCCATTCTGACCCTGATGCAAGTTTACTGTGTGGCAGGCAGGCTCTTGGACAGCAAACTCATCAATGCCCTTTTTAAGTGATCAGTTAGAGCCCTTTCCCTCCCAGCGTCAACTTGTATCAGTCAGTTCAATCAGGTGGCAAACAGAGAAAGTCTTCAATCTTGATTGCCAGTAGGAAAGGGGAATGGCACCTCAATCTGAAGGCCACTTCAGATTTGAGATACCCTCTCCTCAGGAACCTGAGCGCTCCAACACTCTCTCCCACCCCGGCCTACTCTCTGGCACAGAGTTCACCCCCATCACAATCCTCCAAGCATTCCCTACCTTCCCATCCCTAGGACGCATGTTACTTACTTGATGTGTGGTCCCAGGACCTAGGCTTCGGCACAGCACTTCAGGCTGAATCCTAGAATGTTTCAGCCTCACTGGGATGTGATGATTTAAGTCATGAATTGTTATCAGAAATGTCTGCCATTGCTGGTCAACCATCTTTTTTGCTAAGCTCCTTTCTTAGTCCACTCTAACCAACTTATTCTTTTGTAATTACACTTAAGTTTAGCACAGTTGTTTCTGACCCAAGTTTCTCACTCTCAATGCTAAATTCTACATGTTTCCTAGGGGGGTCTTTCACTCTGAGATTGTTTACTAAACCTGCCTGATTACACAATACCAGGTCCAAAATTGCCTGATCCTTGGTTGGATCCACACATACTACCCCAGGGAACTTCCCAAATGCCAAAGTTTCTCAACCCACAAACACAGCAGATGCATTTGCCCTAGATCACAATGATAAAATCCAACAAGTTTATTTGATAGCAAAAGCCACTAGCTTTCGAAGTGCAGCTTCTTCATCAGGTAATTGGGGGTTCTGTTCACAAACAGGGTATATAAAGACACAAATTCAATTTACAAAATAATGGTTGGAATGCAACTCACAAGACCATTAAATTTTGACACGAATTCTCAAATTCACCCACTCAAACTGTGGGCGAGTGGGTCTGTATATAGTGTAGTGCATACACATCTTCTGGGTTCATGCCGATGCAGTGGGTGCATATCCTCTTGATCTGTGTACAGTGCAGGTCCTCTGGGTGCGTGTGTGGATCCTCTGGATTTGTGTACAGTGCAGTGTGTACAGATACTCTGGGTCTGTGTGCAGTGCAATATCTGCAGATTTTCTCATTTGCTATTGACATCAGGGGTAATTGTGCTCAGTAAAGCCCACAGCTGAGGAACCGATTTAAATGTTGCTACCAATCTGAACAAGAAGATATCCAGCAACATGACTGACTTCAGACTCCAAACATTTTACAGTGTAATGCTAGGATGTGTCTTATGATTTAAGGTGAAAATGACCTTGATGTATTGAATATTCTCTTTTGTAATTTGTGAATATTTGTATTTTCAGAGTGGCAGTGTACAATCCTGCCCCCCAGCCCCCACCATCCACCCATACTCACACTCACACTCATACACATGCACATGCACACCAACACACTTTCACACACATCCCCCATTCACCAACTAAAAACACTATGACACCCATGCACATACATGGTGAGAAATTCAGGCCCCTTGTGCTGCTGGATCTGGAGTTCTTCTGAGTTGCAGTGTGCAATGTTTCAACCATTACAGTGCCCAAGCTGGGAAAGTTGCTGGCATTGGTGTGCCATACAGCTGCTGGGAGCTTGCCAACTGCCCAGGTCCAGATGACAAATGGCCATTCCAGCTACTTTAATGTATACATTCCAAGCTTAGACCATGCAAATCCACTTAATGGACTTGTTACTCACCAAAGAATGGTCATATCACTACAAGAAGAGCCTGCCAACTGGGATTATTTAAAGAGGCAGACATCCAACACGTGGGTAGGGAGATTTGGACAAAAGTATGCTAGTGCACTTTCTGGACGTACTATGGACTCATTTTGCCAGCCTTGTGATGAGTTTTGCATTTGGCAGGGAGTGTCACTCGCTGTATCCCAGTAGGAAATGACGTGGAGATGGCGGCGTTGGATTGTCTGGCTATCAGTCTCTGACAGCCAAGTTCCGCATACGAGGATGGCCACAACCAGGATCTTGAGTTCATGTGAGACTATCTGTAACCCCCACAACTTGCCTAGACTTGCAAAATCTCACTAACTTTCCTTTCTGGCAACAGTACACATCTCTTTAACCTGTGCTTAATGCTCTCTCCATTCACATCGTCTGCACCTTTAAGACTTGATTAGCTATAAAGACTCACATTCTAATCACTGTTCATGTAAATTGAGTTTATGTCTTTATATACCCTGTTTGAGATCAGAACTCCTACCCATCTGATGAAGGAAGAGCCAGTTCCGAAAGCTAATGGCATTTGCTACAAATAAACATGTTGGACTTCAACCTGGTGCTGTGAGATTTCTTGCTCCCGATAGGAAAGGCAGAGGTTTAGGTGACCTTTCCACACAAAGGGCTACAATAAGGATAAGACTTCAGTTACAGTGCCTCCAGGTCGGCAACACAACAAGGAGAGGGAGCAGAGACTGCAGAGAGGGGAGGCTCAGTGTGATGCCCTCAGGAGTCATATTCCTCCATGGAGATTGGAGCTGAGGCTGTGGATGATCCATGATCTTAGTCAATGGAGTAAATTCAGGGCATACTCATGTTCCCATTTCTTGTGTTTATGACCCTCTGTTAAGGGAGGGGAGAAAGGTGGAAAGGCAGAGGGATTTACAGAGAGAGTGCAAAAGCTTTGGACTGAAAAATTGATGACGTGTGTCAATGGTGTGGTGACAAAAAATTGGAATGTGCAGGAGGCTTTAAATGGAAATGCAGATCTCTAGAAACAACACAGGGCTGAAAGAGATAACAGAGATAGGGAAGGGTAAGGTCACTGAGAGATTCAAACAGAAAATGAGCATTTTAAAATTGAGGCATTGGTAGACCCGGCACCAATTTAGATCCTCTGGGTGTGTGTGCAGTGCAGTGCATTGCAGATCCTCTGGGTGTGTGTGCCGATCCTCTGGGCGTGCGTGTAGATCCTCTGGGTGTGTGTGTAGTGTAATGTATGTAGATCCTCTGGGTCGGTGTGCAGTGTAGTGTATGTAGATCCTCTGGGTCGGCATGCAGTGTAGTGTATGTAGATCCTCTGGGTGTGTGTGCAGTGTAGTGTATGTAGATCCTCTGGGTCAGTGTGCAGTGTTGCCAGATCCTCTGGGTGTGAGTGCATGCAGATCCTCTGGGACTGTGTGCAGTGTGTTCAGGTCCTCTGGGTCCATGTGTAGTGCAGTGTGTGCAGAGCTGAAAGAGATGACAGAGATAGGGGAAGGGTAAGGCCATAGAGAGATGTAAACAGAAAAATTAGTATTTTAAAATTGAGGCATTGGTAGACCAGGTACCAATTTAGATCAGTGAACACAGGATGAATGGGATTTGGTATGAGGTAGGATAAGGATAGTAGAGATTTGGATGAACTTATGTTTATGGGGGATCAAGAGAGATGATGACGAGATAGAAATGGACATTGTCAGCATATGCGCAGACGTTGATTATTCGTGGTTTTGATTTGTTTCTCAACAGGATATAGAAACACAGGAAAGCAGATAAGAGGCAGTCATTCAGCAGCTCAGGCTTATTTCAACATTCAGTTTGAGGTTGATCTGTGCCTTCACTCCATTTACTCACCTTTGCTCCTTGATACCCTTGCCTCACATTCTATTCAAGAACACACTACACAAATCCAACATCCTTTAGTAGCTCTAAAAATAGACAAAGGCACAACCCTCAGAGGAATTTAATTGGTAGAGATTCAGTAAGAATGGATGCGAACAAGCAAAACTAATTTGCAGCAGACAAATGTGAACAGAGGTAAGATAGAATAACGTGTGGCCGTGTCGCACCATTTTCATCTTTGAAATGCATCATGACGTTAAAGGTACTTTTCTAATTTTAGTTCTACAATCCAGAAGCATACTGCATCATGCAAGAACTAGGAGTGAGACAGAATCAACATGCGCAATGTATCATTTGCATTTAATAAGCCTGGGCTGTGCACTGATGACAAGGTCCAAAGATCTGTAATGGTGTTTTGTGTTTGATAATGAAGGAGAGATGTTCTGATAATGAGGCGATGGGAGTTAAAAAAAAACCCCTACTGGGATGAAAGGCAGATGGTTGCTTTAGAAGGATTCACAGGTAATAGTGCAAACTTGCATCCAATTTATCTACGTACATCTGGGATTTGCATACATCTGTGTTTGCTTTAGTGATTATGTGTAAGGACACAAGGATAAGCAGCATTCCACTGGGATTTCCCTACGTCTAATAATATCTCTTCCCCTCTTCCCTTGGCCTACATGAATTTAATATATTTTCACAAATAATTTTCTCATTCCATTGTAAACATCGATACTGTTACTACCAATGTGCAAATGATGAGCACACAGGTGCTGGTTGCCCCTGGTCAGCTCCTGAATCAACACATCCCACTCCAGCATTGCCAAATGACACTGCATTGAGATGTTCATACACCTGATTTAATAGTTACTACGCTAATGGTTGCACCCTGGCTGAGAATCGTCACTTTTGTGAGTACCCATGAAACCGATGGGCTTCCAAGGAGTTTCCTTACATTTGTCAGAAAGTGTTCTTACCAGATCCAGGGCTCTCACAGCCACATGAGGTGTGGGGGTCACTGGCAGGGGATCAGAAGAGGTGCTGTCCACATCAAAAAGAGTTTCCAGATGTTGAAGTCAGCCTCTCCTCATTCTCCATTGCAAGGCAAACTTATATTTCCACCCCTCTGAGAAGCACAAGCATTAGTGAAGACACTGTGCCCCACTGCCACCTCTTTTGCCCTCCCCTTGGTCTTGCCACTGCTCCCTTGAGCGCAGGGATAAGATAATAGAATGTCTCCTGCTGATTGGTCTTTTGGAGATGGTTTTTCATGAAAATTGCTAATCCCAACATGGAGGAGGCCCAGCATGCAGAGCAGAGGGAGTTGGCAACACCCATGATCTAGATGAATTCTACCACCGTCCAAGCGGATATTCTTTGAATGTTCTGAGAGATCTTTACACACCTTACGTTGAACCTCCTGCATCTGTCACCTCCTTGGCACAGTGGTTAGCACAGCTGTCTCACATTGTCAGGGACCTGGGTTTGATTCTGGCCTTGAGTGTCTGTCTGCATGGCTTTCCTCCAGGTGCTCTGGTTTCCTCCCATTGTCCAAAGATGTGTAGATTAGGTGGCCTGGCCATGGTAAATGCATGGGATTATGGGGATAGAGTGGCCTGGGTAAAATGTTCTTTCAGAGAGTCATTGCAGACTCAGTGGACTGAATGGACTCCCTCTCCATTATTGGGGTTCTATGGATGGTGCAATATCAGCCCAGGGCTTCATGGTCCTGGCCCAACACACCGCTCCAGTTGTCCATGACTTTGTCACAACTTCGGACACACGTGTGGAGCTGAAATCAGGTTGTGACCCTGAATTGTCACCCCTTCATCACTCATGGGTGTTTATCCACTGAAGCGGCAGTATTGGAGCTGGTGGGGTGCAAAGGTGTGATTGTCTGAAGTCCCTTCCTCCTCCCCAGAGGTCGGTGCATGTCCCCCAGAGTGGCAGCTCTCTGGTTGAGTGATTAAGCTGTGTGAGAGAACAGAATAATCTGGTTCACTTGACCCTCCAGACTGGGGGCCTCAGAATCGGCTGCAGCTCCAGCTTATATCTGTTACTTGGAAATCATTTACGTCTATCATTCCACCTGTTTTACCCGTTTCTAATCTCACTGATTACACTGCAGCCTCACTGTCTACAATGGAACAGTCTTCCCGTTAAGCTGCTACCTCTAGTTCCTCCACTGGGATCAGGAATATGATGAGTGGAACGCTGTCAATGCGCTGTGCCCACTCCTTGGAATTCTGGCTCTTCTTTACCTGTGGAGAATGATGTTAGGGGCTTTACTCAAACAAGTTCAGCACCTACTGTGGTGTCTGTGATTAATAGCATTCATGTGGCTTTTGACCACATTAGAACAGTCTTGTGCGATTTAGCTCTTCTAGGCTCACATCCCTTGACAGAACTGCAGACATGCCTTTCCCAGGGGATGTTACAGCCTCCACCCATTGCCAATGACATGGAGAACTCTCCCTCACCACCACAAATACCTATGTGCTGGCCCCATCAAAGGAGACTTAGATTTGTGACTCTCCTCTACAGAGCGGAGAAGGCCATTAAGCAGCTTGGAGCACTGTCGCCAGTTTCACTGGTGAACCCACAGCCGCTGACATTCTCTGTCACCTCTATGCAGACTTGCTTGGCTCAGTGAAGAGGCCTCCTCACCCCTTGGCCCTTGGGTAGGAGCCCCTTTCCCAAGCAGCCTGGATGAGAAAATGCAGGAAATCATTGAACTACAAGGGGTGGGGGGGAAGGTGGGGTGTTTTACTATTTGTCATGCTCACAGGTGACTCCCAATGGCATCCTGGTTGGCCAAATCGATGCTGGCTGCTTGTCTGAGGATGACAGGGAATTTCTTGGTGTCAAGCAGAAGAAATTCCTTTGCTGAGGAGAGTGATGTTCAATAGAGAATGGATATATCAGGCTATGAGGGCCACATACAGACTGCAGGCTTCCTACTGGATGCAATTTCATTCAGGGCATCCCTTAATATGTCACCATTACCATCACATCAGGTGATGATGCAGCCTTGGCCTCAAGTCCCAGCTCCAGTTCAGTGTATCAGCTGTTCATTGGCTTGCATGACATTGCTTGTGGTTGGAGATTGAAGCGGGAGGGTCTTTGCCACCGCTTCTGGTGTCCGCCTCCATGACTGATTCAATACAGGTAAAATTCTGGCCTGTGTGTACACCACCTGCCATATTGGTGAAGGTGGAAATAGAAGCATCCAAAGCCTGAAGTGGGTACATTCCCTTTATAATGTACATTACGGGGCTCAATGCCTGATAGGAATATAGGAAATAAGATCAGGACTAAGTCATTCGACCCCGCAAGCCTGCTACACCAATGAATTAGCTGTCTACATTTACTACCCACTGAGAGAAGAAATTCCTCCTCATCTCAATTCTGAATGACCTACGCCTGAATCTTAGGCTGTGTCCCCTGTTTCTAGTTACCCACCCAAGGGAAATGTCCTCCCTTCCTGACCACTATATAAAATTGGGTTACACCAAATGCACTACTGTGGCAGATCTTGACAACCCCTGTTTGATATCCTCCTTCCCTCATTCCTAATTGTCTCCCTCCCTTCTGGTCACTCCTTAAATTCCCCAACTTGCCCAGTCACTCCACTCACTCCCCCCCAAGACTTCCCGCCCAATCTCAAACCCTCCCTTCCAATCATTTCAACCCCTTCAATGAGACCTACCTGAGGGACAATACTCGAAAGTCATAGCATAGAATTGCAATCTTTTTGTGACAAACTGTCTAAAGACACCCGTCAAGTGCCTGCACCTCACTGTCCGCATGTAAATGAGTGCAGAGATCATGACTCCCACATCCAATCTCTGTTGCCAAATTTTTTAAATCCAATAAGTCATTAAAGAATGAATATTATATTAGTAGAGACAGCAAAGGAAAGATGGAATTCAGTGACAGAACAAGGTGGTCATTTCTAAATTTAAAATTACTTATCTATCTTTTCCAACTCCATTTTATTTCTGGAATCTTACTACCTAAATATTGAAGTCAGCTCAATGAATAGATTGAATTGGGTTTGTACTGTCTCAGAATGCTATGTTCTTGTGGAACTAGTTGATTTCTTTTTCAGCTACCTTAGCTTCTTTTTGGGAATACTAATCATGGTAACGTGCTGCTTTCAAAGAAGTAGCTTCACTGGTAGAGATACTGTTTGTTCATTAAAGCAGTTCTTTCTCTCTCAAGGTACCATTTCATTGTAGTGAACTCAAACCTCTTTTCATAACTATAGAAAAGACTGGAGATTTTTTTTTCTCTTTCCCCCTGTCTTTGTGTTGTCTTTCCAGTTTAGTTTTTGAGTTACCTTATGAAACTGCTTGGAGCAGTAGGGTGACTGATTATACTTATCTTATATTTTGTTTGACTTCCATGATGGCCACCAAACTTCATTGTATCAAATAGTACTTTTATAAAGACTCAAGGAGACCAAAAAAACTGCACTTTCTCCTGACACCTCCAAGGATGATCTTAATTAATGTCCTTACATATGACAGCCCATTCCATTGTACGATCAGTTTTCTTCTTGTGGAGAATTATTTACAGCTTCTTATTTTACAAAGAAGCCAGAATACTCAAGACTTTTTGAAGTTTGTTTTTCCCTCTAGCGGAGTCAAAGAAGATTTTTTTTCCCTGACTTTTCTCCACAGGATACCTGGGACTGCACAGCTGTAATTGCTTTTAGCTTTTTAGGTTTAAATTGTATTTATTGCCATTATTATAGATCTTTACAAAAAATCTAATAGCTTATTTCCAAAGGAAACAGGTGATTATTATTTCAGGAGCTAAAATTGCTCTGTTCACATCAATGCCTACTCCATCAGGTTTAATTGTACTGATGCATATTTAGTCATTATGGAGATAAACATACAACTTTTCAGAGTTCTGTGTATTTAAATAATTTTTTTAAACATACCTTTGAGGCATCATTAGATCCAGTAAAATGTGGACTCCCTGGGTCAGCTATTTATTTTTCAAGTTTTCAGCTTTCATACTTTAAAGCTAATACCAGCCTGAAAATTATACTTACGTCATATATACAGTGACTGAGATTCAACATCTGAATCTTTTTTTACATTTACAGGCCTACTTTATTTTTCACAGTAATTTCATTGCAGTGCTAATATAAGCCTACTTGTGATACTAATAAATAAAATTTAAACTTTCATGGTGGTCCCATTACCGCAGTCAGAAGATTGCGCATTTGAACTTCGTGTGGAAACTTTAAGTACATGAGGCTGGGTTTTCACTACCAGGGTGAGCAGCTCAAATTGAGAAATTTCAGGAAATCAGTTTAAAGGACCCTGAATAATGTGCTTTCAGCTCTAGAGTGGGGGGAGTGGAGTGGGAGCAAGTCAGGCCTGCCAAACCCAGGTGCAGGTCTTAGGCAACCTTGGGGTCAGACAAGTATCGAGGTTGGCCGTTTAGAAGGTCTACTTCAGCTCTCTGGGACTTTGTCAGTTATAATAAAAGCAAGTAGGCTTTCTAGCGCTCATCCCTCACATCCCCTCATCCCCTACCCCGACCACCTACTTACAATGGCCCTTCACATATTCCATGCTAAATCAATGTGCACTGATATCCTCCCCATCTAATTATCATGTCCCCCATACTCTCCATGCCAACTTAATGCCAACTTCCTGCTGAGATCATGCATTTTTGACCTGGGTTCTCAGCCAAGCATACATAATGAGGACAGACGGAAATCCAAAGGACCATGGAGAGTTTGCGACTGGGACATGAGTTAACATGGAGGGTATGAGGAGAGTGGCTGGAAAGCACAAGCAAGGCCCTTTGAAAATACCTGTCAGAAGGTTCCCAAGTTCACACTAGGGTTCATGACTCCTCTGAGGGCCTATGAACCATGCGTCATGAAGAAGCTGACTAAACTGCATCAAAGTTGCAGGAAAGTGGTGACGTTAGCCCCACAAAGTTGCTGGCCAGGTCAGGAGTGCAGGAGACAGGCTCATGACCCACGCCTTCATCCTATACTCTCGAAAATGACTGGGGCTGGGAATAGGGGTGCAGACCTGCAAATTTGTCTGGCCCATCATTTTTAAATGGCTGCTGTGTTATTTGGACTCTGCAAAAATCCAACCTATAATCCCTCGCCTGACACTTCAGTGCATTACAGAGGGAGTGCTGCATGTAACAGATCCCACGGCACTTTGTGAAAAGCAGAGGACCTTTCTTCATTTTCTGAACTGAAATTCAGCTCTCAATCAACATTACTCAATCAACATTATCTGATTCTTTATCTCACTTATGGTTTTGGGACAATCCTTTATGCAAAATAATTATCATGAGTTTGTGGTATTATAATAATGACAATATTTCAGAACTAGCGGCCATGAATACGATAGGCCTAAAAATTCCAATTAAACTTGCAGGAAAAATTTAGAGGGTGGTCAGAATGTAGAATTCACTACCACAAGAAGCAGCTAAGGTGAATGACCCAGCTGCATATAAAGGGAAGCTGGATTAACATATGAAGGAGAAAGGAATGTTGACAGTTAGATGGAAAAGGATGGCAGTAGATTCATGTGGAGTGCTAATCTGGCATGGATTGGATATTGGGCCAGGCGGCTTGTTTCTGTGCTCTGAACACCAATATGTGAATTATGTTATATTATGTATCTAATTGGATGTGAAGCAATTTGTGATGTCCCTTGTGAGCAGCATTATATCAATGCAAGTTTTCTCTCTCTCTCATTTTCCTAGCTTTTGACCAACGGATTCAGTCGGTCATACCCGTCTCTGATACAACTGCACTCCCTGCTACTAGTTGATCTTCATTGGTGTGTGGTTTAGGTTCACAATGCATGAAAAAGGTTCACCACCATATAAAATGTTGTCAAAGAAGAATACTTCTCAACATTTTAAATTCAAATTGCACCTTTTAATATCATTAACATTTCAGTTACTTGCACTGCTTTGATTTTCCTTTAATCCAAACAAAGTTTTAATTTTATAATGGATCAGCCAGACCTCCGGAGATATTCTGGGCTAATGAACAGTCGATGATAAGTTTCGATGGACTGTCATAGCATATGGTGCGCCTGCGGTTTTACCTAAAAAAATATGCTAATAAGCATCTGCCTATTCTATTTCTTATAAATGTTACCTGCCTCCCAAACTTGACCCATTATGGTCTAGATTTTAGCAAATTACTGCAGATGCTGGAATCTGAAACCAAAAGAGAAAATGCTGGAAAATCTCAGCAGGTCAGGAAGCATTTGTAAGGGGAGAAAAGAGCTGGTGTTTCAAGTCCAGATGACCCTTTGTCAAAGCTGCTTTGACCTCATTTTTCCAGCATTTTCTCTTATGGTCGAGATTTTAAGGTTGTACATTCTGATATTTTTGAGAGGAGAATAAGATATGTGCAATTCTGTTTTAAAGAAAACATGAGAATGCAAGACAATACTGTCTGTCAATTCTTGTGTTAAATGATTCAATCATCTAATCATTCAAATGTAGCAAAGAATTCAGTGCTAACAAATGAGTTGTCCAATAATTCAAATGAAGCAACTTTGAAGCAAATGGGATAGACTTTTCTTTTCAATCAGTATGAATCCAGCATTTCAAATCACAGTTTGACAGAATATTTGAAATCCTCAGCAAATGTCCACTCTAGAGGACTTCAGCAAGACCGTCTCTGATGTAATGATAACTGATAATTCATCTGGTCACTCCATTCAGGTTTTCAAAAGAAACTAAAACTGTTGAAATCATTTTGTCAAATATCTAATTGTTTAAGCACTTATTTATTTTCTGAATAACCTTCTCTTATGTTGATTCGTTTGTTACATAAGAGAATTCCATCATCTCAATCTGAACAGCTAGGTTATACTTGCTGAACCCAAGCAAGCACTTTAGTCTTTCTTTTAATTTGGATATGACACATGTGAGTTTAGACAATTATAGGTCTTAACGCAAGCATGTGAAAATGTTTTGGAAAAACCAGAAGTATTCATCAGGTGTTAACCATACACATAATGGATTAGTGCCTGAATTATGAGGCCAATTGTACAAACTGTGATCCCATGTATTGACAGCCCACATCAAGGACTGAATTTAATGGTCACACTGGCAACTGTATCCAGAGGCTGGAAAGTTGAGGGCAATCTGCTGTGCCCATTTCTGAAAGTCCTGACAGAAGTCAATGTCAATCTGGCAGTTAAATGCCTGCTGTCGGGGGTACCTTACCTTGAAGGGCAAAGTCCCTGCCTCTAAAAGGACTGGCAGCTCTTTAAGCCCAGCAGAGCCACCAGAAGTGGTGGCACTGCAAGGACTGCAGCAGCCCCAGGTCAGCACAGGCCCTGGAGTGCAGTTAAATTGGCCAGGCTCACCAGGGTCACTCAGGCATCACTTGGCAAGGATGGGGAAAAGTTGGTGCGAAGGCTACAGGAGTTCTTTCATCAAGAATGGCCCTTGGTATCACGAGTCACAGGTGTTGGATCTGGAGGGTCTGCCTAGAGCCTATGGTGAGGCCCCTGATATTTATTGAGTGCCCTCCCCACGTAACATAGAGAACTAATCATGATAGGAAAAAGACATCACTTGAGGGCCTAAATTGACCTGCAGGCAGGAAGGCCCTTCTCGCTTCCTCTGTCCAAAACTTAATTGTGGGGAATTGGGAAGGCAATTGACACTCAACACCCCACTTTTCCTTCTGATTCTATGCCCTCTGCCACCCACCTTCCAGCCGCTCCCACAGAGAGACTTAAATTCTGTTCCAAGATGCAGAATTTACTTTTAAATCTCCCTATTGATGCAGCATCTATCAGAGCAATGTGACGGACTCATGCCATTTAATTATAAATTGGCTCTGATTGATGACGTGATAAGCACTGGATTTGCAGTTGTTTGCGCTCGCCAATGATGCCATCTCATTTCACCACAAACCTTAAATGGGTTCTTGTGGGGTCCAAGGAGATCAGAATGAAATGAAATTCTGCTATGCATTCAGTGAATAAAAAGACTTGTATTTATATGTTACCTTCTGTGTCCAGTGACATCTCACGTGCTTTATAGTCAATGAAGTAGTTTTGAAGTGTGGCCACAATTGTAATGTAGGAAACACAGCAGCCACTTTATGCACAATTATCTCCCAGAAGCAATAATGTGATAATGACCAAATAATCTGTTTTAGTGATGGTGGTGGAGGGTTAAATATTCAGAAATAGACCAGAGTCTAAATTTTCAGGATGGTCAGGGCACAGTCCCCATCATCCACAGAGTCAGTGGTGACTACATTCTTGCCAACTCCCACAAGCCAGATGCCATATTACACTCTAACCAGCTTTAATTGGCATAAGGTAGGACTTCCGCCTTCATTCAAAAGGCAGCCCTGCCTTGGACAGCAGCCAGCCAATCAGAATGGCCAGAAGCTCTCAAGAATCTCCAGGCAGATCTGGGGATCATTCAGCTACCCAGAACTGTCATCTTCCAGCGAGCCCAACACTTGAGGCTAGGTGTAAAAAGGCCTTCAAATAGTCATTAAATGGCCATTTGAATGTCTTAATTGGGGCAAGGGTTGGCTTCCTATCCAAGGCCCTCTCCTCCCCAGTGTAAAATCACAATCAGGCCAGGGTAGGTACCTGGAGAGAATACCGTGCATGCAATTTCACACTCCCTCCATGCCTCAAAATCTGCCAGGGAAACCTAAAATTCTGACCCAGGCAATTGCTCTTCTGACTGGCCAGCAGCCGCGTAGACCCAGCAGTGCCAGAACTCAGTAGTGGCGGCTATTGGAACTACACCATTCAGTACCAAGAAGGAGAGTATGGCAACCAGACTCAAAGATGAGTTTTGGGGTTTAGGGATGGGGAGAGCCCTAGGGATGGGAGGGAAGGGTTTGGGTTTTCAAGGCCGGGAGGGAGGTACAAGTGAGAGGTGCCATCTTTCAGGGGGGTGCCCCTTAACACAAAATGGGCACCCCCCAAATGAGGGACACATGCTTCCTTCTTTTCAGGGTGGCCACTTTCCTCTACCTCTCACTACCCACAGTACGATGGTTACAGTGGCAGAATTAGGCTCTCAACTGCCACACAATGACCAGTTCAAGGCCGTAATAGGCAGAAGGGTGAGCAGACTGGCTGAAGCCTTACCCGCCCACTGTATCATTGAGGGCAGCTCAGGGATAGGTTGATTGTGGTGGGCTAACCACCTATTCAATTCCATCTGCCTTGTGTCTTAAAAAACTGTCCCCCCAACCCCCGACTCCCCACTCTCTCCTCCACATCCCAGCCTCACCCCACTTGGCTGAAAATTTAGAGAGCAGAGAACAAAAGTCAGACTTGCATATCATCGTTTAGACAGGACATTAGATATTTCCACAATGAACTAAGAAGACAGAACGTACCAAGCACACAGCATAAATTAAGTTAGCTAACATTGATCAAAGTCTCTGAAGATTACATAACTAAACAAGAACTAATGATAAACCTTTCCACTTTATCAGCTGGAGAATAGAACACTGAGTGCAAGTAGCGAATGTTTATTGACCGATGGAAAAATCATCAATCTCTATGATACTCTGAGACAGAACAATATAGAAAGATCTTGCATTGATATTAGCACATCATTGCATCTCTCAGGAATACCTTCCTAGGATATTTCACATTCAGTGCATGTTGCTGAAGGGCAATCACTGGTTATGGAAGCAAATACAGTAGCCATTTTGTACATTCTACAAACAAATAAATTAATAATCAGTTAATCTACATAGCATGGAATTCCCTTTTGATTCATTTGCTTTTGACACAATTCCAACAAAATTTGCTTTAGATGGCATAAAATATCCTTGAGGGGAGAAGATCAGTCATCCTTACCTGGTCTGGCCTGCATGTGATTCCAGACCCATAGCAATGTGGTTGACCCTCTGAAATGGCTTAGTAATCCATTCATTGCAAAGGCAGTTGGGGTGGACAACAAATGCTGGACTTGCCAATGATACTGCCATCCCATGAAAAAATAAAGAAAATTATTATCCAGGATTTTAAGAACAGTTTGTATCCAGCACATTCAAGTTTCCATAATTATTTTGCACAATTTTTGAAGGTACTGTACTGGAAGCAAGCCCCATTCACAAAATTAGTCACACCAGGTGCAGCCTCCAACTCGTATTCATCATTGTTGAGAGTTTCTGCTAATTGTGCTCCTCTGCAGGCCTTCAGTAAAGTTTTAAAAACTAAGCTGGTTCTTTTGGGTGTCAATGAAAGGGTTAATAATCACAAGTTTAAAAGTCACATAAGCTGCAGTCACACAGGGAAGCTATGTGCAAACAACAGGTCTTAATTAAAGCAGACCCAAATAAGAGTCAAGGATCATTTACTTGCACAATGTGCAACTGCAGCTCATGTTTGCCCATTACAGCAAGAAACATGGAAAGGAAGATTGATATCTCATTGGTTAGAGATATAGCTATCATTGCTTAATGATATAACATGCAGAAGTGATAATTGGATACTATACCCTTATGCATGATGTAATCTTAATCAATAACCATGAGTGGATAGAGATAATTCCTATGCCTCAATTGGTATATGCTAATTACTTGTAATCAAATTAAAATTATAACTGCTTATGTGTTTCTGAAGTCTGTAGTCTTACTGGCCTTGATGAGGGAATGGTTGTTTTATCTACTACAACAATAAAACAAAACATCAAAGGATCCCTGTAACAGTACGGATGGTAATAGTTGGTAAAAGGTAAGTTAAAAAGTTTATTTTAATTTCTAAGAAATTAATTAGCGTACATCAACACGACTATAAAATTGTTTTGCATTTTTTAAAAAATATGACTTTCAAATTTGAAACTGGCATTGCTCAGAGATGAGAGAATGAAACTGGGATTAATTTTGTGGTAAATCCATTCTCAGCAGTTTTATTTAAATTTCACCAAGTTACTACTCTTAAACATAAGAAGAAAAATATTTTAAAGGATTTTTTAATACAGTTTTAAACAATGCCCAATTGTACTGGTTCAGGGAAAAATTGTGTTTGCAAAAGAATTTTGAGTGTGAATTTGAGCATGGGAAAAGATACTTTTCAAAATTGGATCAATTTTGAACACAACTTACGGCAAAATCATCGATTAAGCACAAAGTGGCAATTCTACCCCAATATTACAGGGCTGGTTTTGAAGTGATGTTGGCCAATATTCCAAGAGTACCTCCTGTTCTTCCATCAACAATTTAACATCCTGCAAATCTACCAGAATAGGCAGAGAACCTAAGCTTCACATGTCCTCTGAATGTCTCTAACAATGGAGCATTCCCTCAGCGATAGCCTGAAACATCAGCCTGTATCTTGTGCTTGAATCCAGGAACTGTGTTTAAATTCACAACTATCTTATTCAGAGACAACATTCAGAGCCCAGTTGCTGATTGGGCCACATGTACGTATATTATAATGCTATTAGTGCTGAGGATATTAACTACCTGCGCACCTCATAAAGCAAATTCACCATATGTTGTCAGGAACATAACAATACACACCAGACTCCTCAATGTCATTTGTTAGATGTGATGTTAATCATCTTGTTTGGAAATGTGATGTATTTCACTTCAACAAATCAACACAGTTGTATAAAGGTCACATCGCTCATTATCAGAATCAGCACCTAAAGCAAACCTGAATTAAGCCTTTTTTTATTTATTTCTCTTTATTTATCTTTGACTCAAATTTAACATTAATTTCCCCTCCCCCACTTTAATTTGCACCATTTCTCATTCATTACTATTCAGTTCTTTGTCTCATCGATTGAGAAGATACATTTTACCCTGTCTTTCAACGTGATCGCAGATGTTGTGCTTTTCTTCCTACGTGGGTTGCTCACAATTCCAACAACTTTGATATGCACAAAGTAATCCACCTAATGAGCACACCATAGTCCGATCCGCTGCAGCAAAATCAGGCCCAAAATCAAATCAGATACAAGAGTCATAAGGAGGGAAAGATGAGTTGGATTACAAGAGAGGGATAAAAGAGAATAAGAGCAAAATTGAACAATCTACAGTTTATACATCTCCAAAAATTCACTACCTCAAGGAGTGAAACCAAATATTTTATTTGTTCACTTTATGGGCCAGAGAAGTTGATTGGCAGTCATTAACAATAAACATATCATTAAAGGAGTGCTTACGTTAATAAACTACATTTCAAAATAGCAGTGAGGCTGTTGACTCCCATTGTTATCTATGTGCAAGTGACACAGCAAATTCAGGAAAGAATAGAACCTGATTAAATGTGGAAATCTAGAGTTGTTGTCAGAGGTGCTTCACTGCTGTTAGCTTCAGTCAAATGGAATCTTGCCTGCTTCACCATTCAAATACATCAAGTGTCATGAAGTTTCTGCACTTCCATTGTAGATATAAGAGAAACTTGCCACAGGCATTGAAGTCAAGTTACTTCAAGCCTAAATATCTTTTTAACAGCAAAACTGTTAATTATTACCCGTCAACCTTCCAGACAAAGAAAAGTAACTATTACAAGCATGGAGTCTCATTCTTTCAGATTTAACTTGTTATTTGAGATTTCAAATACATAAAGTAGCTTTTTTTTATTATATGTCTTTTTCTTGCTCTCCCTTAATTCATTCTTTCTTTCTCTTTATTTTACTTTCCGCTCATAGTACAACAAATTCATCATTCTAACTTACATTTTCTTCTTCAGAACATGGACCATTATTTTCACAATCCTTCAATTTCATAGAATCATAGATTCATTTAGCGCAGAAGAGGCTCTCTCTCCCATCGAGTCCATGTCAACACATTAGAAACACCTGAACTCTCATCTAATCCCAGACAGCGCACCCCTGGCCGTCACCACCCTCACATCCTCCCTAAACCTCCTGCCAGTCACCCTTCAACTAAGAGGAACAGCTGCTTGTTATCCACTTTGTCCATGTTCCTTGTACACCTCAGGTCGCCCCTCAGTCTGCACTGCTGATGAAAACAAACGAAGCTTATGCAACCTCTCTTCATAACTTAAATGTTCCATTCTAGGCAGCATCCTGGCAAATCTCCTCTGCACCCCCTGCAGTGTAATTACAGCCTTCCAATAATGTGGCAACCAGAACTGCACACAGTATTCTAGCTGTGACCTCACCAAAGTTCTGTACAACTCCAACATGAATTCTCTGCTTTTATTGTTCTCAATCAATGAATAGATTACAAGTGTCCCAAATGCCATTTTCACTATCCTACTAACATGTTCTTCCGCTTTCAGAGATCTGTGGACAAACATGCCAAGGATCAGTTGTTCCACAGACCTTCCTAGTGTTCTCTAAATTCATTAAGTATGTCTGCATGGGTTTCTTCTGGGTACTCCGGTTTCAAAGAACAAAGAACAAAGAACAACACAGCACGGGAAACAGGCCCTTCGGCCCAACGAGCCCGCGCCGCCGTCCCACTGTCTCAGTGACCTATTCATGATTTCAGTCTACGCCTAATGTGCGAGGATCAGGGAGGTCCAATTTAGGGACAATTTAGTACCCAATCAATCAGCCTAAAAGCACATCTTTGGGATGTGGGAGGAAACCGGAGTACCCGGAGGAAACCCACGCAACCACGGGGAGAACGTGCAAACTCCCACAGACACAGGCCCAAATCCATGTGTCCGCACAGCAACAGAGATAGTCTCTGAGCTGTCATGTTGCCCTCGAGATGGTCCAGTTTAAGCACACTAACGACATGAAGCAATAGGCAACTCCCGAAGCAACGTCCAAGAGCAGCCCACTACAACCTGCCGCATGCATGCCCCTTGCTGGACTTAAATGCCTGTGGAGACAAAAAAAATTCATTATTAAACAGGCAAAGACTGTAACATCCCTGAGGCAAAAACGTAATCCCAAGCCTACAATGTTTAGTAAGGCCTGCTATATCCCCCTATATGTAGCCCGCTCATGTGGCTGTCTAAGTGACTCTTAAACAACCCCAGCGTGCCTGCTTCCACCACCTTACTCGGCAGTGCATTCCACACCCCCACTACCCTTTCCGTGAAAAACTGCCCTCTAATATTTGTCTTATACCTAGCCCCCCTCACCCTAAGCCCGTGACCCCTCGTTCTATCCATTTCTAATAGCGGAAAAAGCTTACCACCATTTACTCTATCTATCCCCTTCATAATCTTATAAACCTCTATTAGATCCCCCCTCAGCCGACGTCTCTCAAGGGAAAACAGCCCAAGTTCGTTCAATCTTTCCTCGTAAGACAGCCCTTCCATACCAGGCAGCATCCTGGTAAATCTCCTCTGCACTCTCTCCAGGATCTCTACATCCTTCCGGTAGTACGGCGACCAGAACTGGACGCAGTACTCCAAGTGAGGCCTAACCAACGTTCTATACAACTGCAACATCAGACTCCTACTCTTATATTCTATACCTCTTCCTATGAAGGCTAACATACCATACGCTTTCCTCATCACATTCTGCACCTGCACCGACACCTTCAGGGACTTGTGCACTTGCACCCCCAGGTCTCTCTGCGTATCTATACTCCGGATAGTTCTACCTTTTATCGTATAACTCCCCTCCACATTATTCCGGCCAAAGTGCATCACCTCGCATTTCTCCGGATTAAATTCCATTTGCCACCTATCTGCCCAATCTACCAGCCTGTCTATGTCCTGTTGCATTGCCAGGCACTGCTCCTCAGTACCCGCCAATCCAACCATCTTAGTGTCATCAGCAAATTTGCTGATCACACCACCTACCCCCTCTTCCAAGTCATTAATATATATTTCCTCCCACCTTCCAAAGATGTATTGCTTAGGTGCAGTAGGGGATTTTCACAGTAACTTCATTGCACTGTTATTGAAGTTTACTCATGACATTAATCAATAAACTTAGTTTGCCACACTTGCTGTATTCTAAGAATTGCTTCTCAACCTTTTGGCTGGCATCAGGTATGGTGTCGACATGCTGTGCTTGGTTGAAGTCATTGGGTTGCATTTTGGTGTCATTTGAAGCAATTTTTGGGGGAGGCATCTCGGCCTTTTGGCTGGGATGCAGGTGGGATCAAGCCTTGGAGGAGGAGCTGTGCCTGCTCCAATCAGCTTGGATCGTGTGGATCGGGCCCGGGACGGGGGTGGGGTCCCTATCTTGTCGGCTTGGATTGGGAATGTCCCAACTTGAGACTCTGAATCGTACTTGATTTAATTGAATTGGAATAAAAACAAAAAAAAAGGAACAATGTGTCCTGTACTGCAACAGTTGTTGATTCTGTCAACGGAAAAAGTTGACACGTGTGTGCATTAAAATTAAGACAAGTTGGTGTTTTCTAAAATAATCTTATGTTAAGTGCATTGTAATAATAGTAGGTGTTTGGAAAATGTTTGGGTTAGAACATTGGAAGTTTACTGTGAAGATTAGTCTTAATGACACTGAAGATACTTGAAACATTCACATTGTTTTCCTGATTAACATCAGCTAACTTTGCAGAAACCAAGTTGTCTTCAGCAGTAACTTGCTATTATTATGCTGATATGCTTTGCTAATTACTTATTAATATGTTGCTATTAATGTCAAACATCCCAGGATGGTTTTTGGGAGCTTTGTAAATAGAATGTGATGATGAGCCAAGTTAGAAGTTCATTATGAGAAGGATGTGGAAGCATTGGAGAGAGCGCAGAAGAGATTTACCAGAATGCTCCCTGGTTTGGAGGGTAGGTCTTATAAGGAAAGGTTGAGGGTGCTGGGGCTTTTCTCTTTAGAGTGGAGGAGGAGGAGAGGCAACTTAATATAGGTTTATAAGATGGTGAGGGGGATAGATAGAGTGGACGTGCAGAGACTATTTCCTCGGGTGGATGTAGCTGTTACTGGGGGGCATAACTATAAGGTTCATGGTGGGAGATATAGGAGGGATGTCCAAGGTAGGTCCTGAGTGGTTGGGGTGTGGAATGGACTGCCTGCTGTGATACTGGAGTCGGACACTTTAGGAACTTTTGAGCGGTTATTGGATAGGCACATGGAGCACACCAGAATGATAGGGAGTGGGATAACTTGATCTTGGTTTCGGACAAAGCTTGGCACAACATTCAGGGACGAAGGTCCTGTACTGTGCTGTACTGTTCTATGTACTTCCTTGTCAAATTACTACTTCTAAAGTGTATCAACTTACACGTTGCAGGGTTAAATTCCATCTGCCACTTATCTGCCCATTTGACCATTCGTCTATATCTTAGAAGCATTGAAACATAGAAAATAGAAAATAGGTGCAGGAGTAGGCCATTCGAGGCTGCAACAGCATTCAATATAATCATGCACTTTCAGAATCCCACTCTCGCTTTCTGTCAATACCCCTTGATCACTTTAGCTACAAGGACCAGCCCAGCTCCCTAGTCAACATATTTAATGAAGTGGCTGCAATGGACAGGAATGAACAGTTGTTGATCTGTACAACTCTGTCTGGTGTAAAAGTCAAATTGGAGAGTGGCAAATGTTGTGCCTTTGTTTAAGAAGGGCTGCAGGAAAAGGCTGGGAACTAGAAGTCGGTGAGCCGAACATCTGCAGAGGGTAAATTGTCAGAAGGTATTCTGAGACTGAGTAGATAGTCAACATCTTTTCCTGAAGGTTGTGGAGTCTAAAACTAGAGGACATAGGTTTAAAGTAAGAGGGGAGACACACAAAAGAGTCCAGAGGGGCAATTCTTTCACACAGACATTGGCGAGTGTCTGGAACGAGCTGCCAGAGGTAGTTACAAAGGTGGATACAGTTTTGTCTTTTAAAAAGAGTTTAGACAGTTACATGGGTAAGACGGGCATAGAGGGAAATAGGCCAAATGTGGGAAATTGGGACTTGCTTAATGGCAAAATCTGGACAGCATTGACAAGTTGGGCCAAAGGGCCTGTTTCCATGCTGTAAACATCTATGACTCTATTACTCTAAGTTCATCCATGTGTTCATTAAATGTCTGCCATTGCCTATCCACTTTCAACCCCCCAAGTATCCTTTGCCGGCTTATACTAGCCAATGCACATCTCATACCATCAAAGTTAGCTTTCCTCAAGTTCAGAACCCTAATCTCAGACTTAACTGTGTCACTGTCCAAATTAATGAAGAATTCCACCATACTATGGTCACTCTTCCCCAAAGGATCTTGCACCACAAGGTTGCTAGTTAATTCTCTCTCATTACACAATGCCTAGTTAGGATGGCCTGCTCTTTAGTTGGTTCCTCAACATATTGGGAAAACCATCCCTACATCCCTTCATCAAATTGCTACCAATTTGGTGAGACCAATCAATATACAAATTGATTTGTATACATAATAACTGCTGTACTCTTACTGCATGCATCTCAGGTTTCCTGCTTGCCCAGCCTCACTACTACTGTTTGGTTGTCTGTATACAATTTCCACTGGCATTTTTTGTCCTTTGTTCCACAGCTCTACCCATACAGATTCCACATTGTCCAGGCTAACGTCCGTCCTTACTATTGCATTTACCTCCTCATTAACCAGCAAAGCTGCCTCATTCTCCCTTTCCTTTCTGCTGCCTTTCCTGCATATTGAATGCCCCTGGATGTTGAGTTCTTATCCTTGATCACTCTGGAGCCAGGTCTCTGTGATCCCAATTACATCATATCCAGTAATGACTATCTGCACAGTTAATTCATCCATCTTATTACAAATGCTCCTTGCATTGAGACAGAGCCTTCAAGCTTATTTTTTTTTTTGGCATTTATTGTCCTCTTAGAGTTATGATGCAATGTGGTCCTTTTTGATTATTGTCATTGGATTTTCCGCTTCCACTTTTCCCCTTACTGCCCTTTGCTTCTGTCCCCATTCTGACTTCCCGCATCAGTTCCCATCCCCCATCACAGTAGTTTAAACGCGCCCGAACAGCGCTAGCAAACACTCCCGCAGGACATTGGTTCCAGTCCTGCCCATGTGCAAACCATCAATTTGTACAGGTCCCACCTCCCCCAGAGCCAGTTTCAGTGTCTCAGGAATTTGAATTCCTCACTTTTGCAGCATACCTCAAGCCACGTATTCATCTTAGCAATCCTGACATTCCAACTCCGACTAGCTCATGGCACTGGTAGCAATTCTGAGATTACTACCTTTGAGGTCCTACTTCTTAAATTAACTCCAAACTCCCTAAATAAATCTTGTAGGACCTCATCCCATTTTTTTTACCTATATTGTTGGTGCCTATATGCACCACAATAGATGGCTGTTCACCCTCCCCCTCCAGAATGCCCTGCAACTGCTCTGAGACATTGCACTAGGAGGCAACATACCATCCTGGAGTCTTGTTTGCATCCACAGAAACGTCTGCCTATTCCCCTTGCAATTGAATTTCCTATCACTGTAGCTCTGCTACACTTTTTCATGCCCTCCTGTGCAACAGGGCCAGCCAGAACTTGGCTGCTGCCATCTTCCCCTGCTGAGCCATCTCTCCCAACAGCATCTAAAACGGTATATTTGTTTTGGTGGTAGATGATCACAGTAGACACCTGCACTGTCTCCCTACTCTTCCTCCCTCTGGTGGTTACTCATTCCCTGTCTCCCTCAGTAATTTTTATCTGTGGTGTGACCAACCCACTGAACGTGCTATCGACAGCTTCCTCAGCACTATGGATGCTCCAAGTGAATCCATCTGCAGCTCCAGAGCTGTCAAGCAGTCTAACAGGAGCTGCAGTTGGACACATTTTTTTGCAAGTGAAGGAGCCAGGGATACCGGAAGAATCCCTGGATTCCCACATCTCACAACAAGAGCATGACACGGTCTGGGATCTCCTGCCAGAACTTGAGTTAATTTACAACAACAACAGCAATGCCAAGAGAAAAAAAAAGAAAAAAAGAAAAGAAAAACTACTTACCAGTCACCAGCCAATCACTTACCTGCTGACTGTGACATTATGGTTGGATTTCTTTCTACCTCTCACTTGTCCTTGAGTCTCCCCTGCAGGTACGCCCCTCCTCTCCTCCTGAAGTTGAGCAGTTCTTTGCTCTCAGCACCAAGTTCCCACTCAGCTCCAAGTTTCCAATACCCTCACTCTAGCTGAATCTCACTCCGGCTCACTTGTCGTGAACTTGCTAAAGCCGCTGCCTTATATACAGCAGAGGTGAGCTGAGCTAACTCACTCACCAGTTTGAAATTCCTAAGTGTTCACACCTATTGAGACCCTAATCGGACTTTGGTTGATTGACAGACAACTGCCATTTAGCTAACTGGGTCAATTGCTTATTGACCTTTAAATTAGACTACTGAAATTAAAGAGAAAAATATTCCACCCAAGACACTCAAGACCCGCCACCCAAGACATTCTGCCTCACTGTTAACCACCTATTCAATCTTTGTGTCATCTGCAAATTTACTAATCCAACCCTGCACATAGTCACGTATGTCATTTATATAAAAACAGATCCCTGCAGTATGCTACTAGACATTGGCTTCCAGTCATTAAAACAGCCTTCTGTCATCACCCTCTGTCTCCTACAACTGAGCCAATTTTGAATCCACTTTATCAAATTACCTTGAATCTCATGTGAAATTACCTTCTTTACAAGTCTCCCAAGTGGGACCTTGCCAAAGGCTTTGCTGAAATCCATGTAAATACATCGACTGATGCAATTTGCTCGGTGAAAGAGTTCCACGGTCATATGTCATATCCACACTGGTCCAAGATGCCCTGTAGAACCTTTTTGTTTCCATCTTGCATTCCCAGCAACTGGCAGGACAGAGGTTAGGCTACATTACACAAGCACGAGTAAGTCTAGCGCACGGTAGGAGCTATATGTTAGCCTGTCACAGAACAGTTTTGGGCCATTAACTACTAGAATTTACTTTTTGTGGTGGGTTTAATGGGCAATTAACATGTAAATACAGCAATCCACGAAAATCACAGGAGAGTTAAATACGTGATGCTGTTTTCACAAAGCTAATGATGGAGCAAGATTAATTGTGCAGCAATATGAGGGGGTTACAATTCAGAATGAATATTTTCTGCACTAGGTTAATAATGTGTGTCTTTACATGCTGTTGTTGTGTTAATTTTTACTTTTTTTTTGCTCCATTCTCCATAAAGCCTATGCCCAGATGGGCAGATCCAAGTTCACTCCCACCCACTCCATCGACCAACCTAAACTCCAACTGAATCCAATTCACTGCCCTCACAAGAGAGACGAAAGTCAAGCTGTCAAGCCAAGGCGCTGCACTCCATCCTGGGCTCGATCTGATGCTTGATCCCAGCCAAAAGGTCGAGAAGCAATTCCAAGTCAAAATATTTTATTTTAGCCTTTACTGTACTTTAATTGCAGACTGTCTCCTTGAATGATGTAAAGTGACTGAGCTGAAGGTTCGTATTAGTACAGATCTGCAGTAAAGATTATAAAAAATAGATTTTAAACAAAGAAGAGGTTACAACTATAAAAACATCTTTAATGGGTTCAGGTCAGATGGGAAAGTTTCCATGAAGCTCTTCTTTTCTCCTGCTGTATTTTCAGCAGAACTGCAGGTGAAATGACATCAACAGTTAGTTGCAGTCAGTCATGGAGCAACACTTTTGCACCATGGAGAGACTCTCCATTTTTTTGAAAATGGCAACAGAGACCCAAGTCCAGAAGTCCCAGCCCTGAACCTAGCCACTGCCATATTTCCATGGGAAAAAGTCTGACAACACCAGGTTTTAATCCAACCGATTTATTTGATAGTAAACGCACAAGCTTTCAGGGTTAGTCCCTTCGTCAGGTGAATGGAGAGTTCTGGCCTCAGACAGAGCATATAAAGCACAGACTGTTTAGAGATTACTGATTAGAATGCGAATCCTTACACCTAACCTGCTGTTCAAGACCTGAAGTGGTTGACAATGTGAGTGGAAGGAGCACTGATCACAGGTTAAAGAGATGTGTATTGTCTCCAAACAGTACAGTAAGTGAGGTTTTGCAAACCCAGGCAAGTCACAGGGGTTACAGATAGTGCGACATGAACGTCGAGGGCATCCTGAAACCCATTGTACAAAGAACCCCCAGCTTTTGTCGCGACACTACGGACTTCCTACTGAAACTCAGCACACACGGAGCAGTTGAACCAGGGACACTCCTCGTCACAATGGATGTCTCGGCGCTCTACAGCAACATCCCCCACAACGATGGCATTGCTGCGACTGCCTCAGTACTCAATGCTGACAACTGCCAGTTTCTAGATGCAATTTTACAACTCATCCGCTTTATCCTGGACCACAATGTCTTCACCTTCAACAACCAGTTTTTCATCCAGACACATGGAACAGCCATGGGGACCAAATTTGCACCTCAATATGCCAACATCTTCATGCACAGGTTCGAACAAGACTTCTTCACTGCACAGAATCTTCAACCAATGCTATACACTAGATACATCGATGACATTTTCTTCCTTTGGCCTCATGGTGAACAATCATTGAAATAACTATATGATGATATCAACAAATTCCACCCCACCATCAAACTCACCATGGACTATTCCCCAGAATCAGTTGCATTCTTGGACACACGCATCTCCATTAAGGACGGTCACCTCAGCACCTCACTGTACCGCAAACCCACAGACAATCTCACAATGCTCCACTTCTCCAGTTTCCACCCTAAACATGTTAAAGAAGCCATTCCCTATGGACAAGCCCTCCGTATACACAGGATTTGCTCAGATGAGGAGGATCGTGACAGACACCTCTAGACCCTGAAAGATGCCCTCATGAGAACAGGATATGGTGCTCGACTCATAGATCGGCAGTTCCGATGCGCCACAGCGAAAAACCGCACCGATCTCCTCAGAAGGCAAACACGGGACACAGTGGACAGAGTACCCTTCGTTGTCCAGTACTTCCCCGGAGCGGAGAAGCTACGGCATCTTCTCCGGAGTCTTCAACATATCATTGATGAAGACGAACATCTCGCCAGGGCTATCCCCACACCCCCACTTCTTGCCTTCAGACAACCACACAACCTCAAACAGACCATTGTTCGCAGCAAACTACCCAGCCTTCAGGAGAACAGTGACCACAATACCACACAACCCTGCCACAGCAACCTCTGCAAGACATGCCGGATCATCGACATGGATACCAACATCACACGTGAGAATTCCATCCACCAGGTACATGGTAAATACTCTTGCAACTCGGCCAACATTGTCTACCTGATACGTTGCAAGAAAGGATGTCCCGAAGCATGGTACTTTGGGGAGACCATGCAGACGCTACGACAACGGATGAACGAACATCGCTCGACAATCACCAGGCAAGACTGTTCCCTTCCTGTTGGTGAACACTTCAGTGGTCACGGGCATTCAGCCTCTGACCTTCAGGTAAGCATTCTCCAAGGCGGCCTTCACGACACACGACAGCGCAGAGTTGCTGAACAGAGACTGATAGCCAAGTTCCGCACACATGAGGACGGTCTCAACAGGGATCTTGGGTTCATGTCGCACTATCTGTAACCCCCGTGACTTGCCTGGGTTTGCAAAACCTCACTTACTGTATTGTCTGGAGACAATACACATCTCTTTAACCTGTGATCAGTGCTCCTTCCACTCACATTGTCAACCACTTCAGGTCTTGAACAGCAGGTTAGGTGTAAGGATTCGCATTCTAATCAGTAATCTCTAAACAGTCTGTGCTTTATATGCTCTGTCTGAGGCCAGAACTCTCCATTCACCTGACGAAGGGACTAACTCCGAAAGCTTGTGCGTTTACTATCAAATAAATCGGTTGGATTAAAACCTGGTGTTGTCAGACTTTTTACTGTGTTTACGCCAGTCCAACGCCGGCATACCCACATCATATTTCCATGGGGACAGGTGAAGGGCTAGGGGAGTGGGGGATGGTCCTAATGTGTATTTCTGTTGTTTACAGCAGCAATTGCACATGTTAAAGTGTGGATGTCTCAGTCAGACCTGATTTTGGCTACTGGGATGTCCAAAAGGTGACGTGAGCACTTCGGATCAAGTAAGAGAAAGTGCAAAGCTGTCAAAGGGCATTGGAAAGATAGAGTACCATTTGGAGAGGAAAGGCACCCTCCAATATGGTCCCAGGACATCTTTCAAAAAGTTTGAGTGCCTTTTTGGAGAGGTAAGGTGCGCTTTGCAATTGTTAATAGTGGTGTGCCATGTATCAGGGTGTATCAGAAGATAAATGCTGTGTAAATTGTATGCATTACAAAGAAACAAATTTATACAGCACCTTTGATGATCTCAGATCATCACAATACACATCACAGCCAATGAAATACTTCTGAAACGTCACTGTTTTAAAGTTGAAAACACAGTTTCCAGTTTGTGCTCAAAACTGCAGTGAGATAAATGGCCATATAATCAACTTTAGGTAACGGAGCTCTCTTGCTCTTTTTCAGCTAGTGTCAGGGGATTCTTTAAAACTGAGTGACAGATAAAGCCTCAGTTTAATGTCTCATCTGAAAACCAATGCCTCTAACATTCTATTATTCATTACTTCAGTATTCCAGTGAACCATCTTCTTAGATGATGAGCTCAAAGGTCTAAAGTAGATATTGGATTTGCAACCTCCTGCTTCAGAGGTGAGAACTAAATGGATTTCACTTGTAATATATGCTTATAATGTTACATCTTATCAAATACACTAGTTATGGAAGCAATAGAAATGAACTCATGCACATGGCTGAGTCTTCTGTGTCTGATAATTAGTAAACAACTGTTAACCGGATCAATGATCAATTTTCAGTGAAAGCTGTACCTTTGTTTATTAATCTCTGTCTAACTTGAAAGCATTTAGAAATAATAAATAATTTGAAAGCAGTGTTTACTGAATGTAAGAACTGGGAGCAGGAGTTAGCAATTCAGTCCCTCAAGCCAGCTCCGCCATTCAACATGATTATGGTTGATCTCAATTCAGCCTCAACTACACTTTCCTGTCCATTCTCTACATCTTTCAATCCATTGCTAATTAAAAATTTGTCTATCGCCTCCTTAAATGCGTTCAATGTCCTGGCATTCACTGCACTCTGGAGCAGTGAATCTGCTACCCCTTATCCTAAAACTTTGACCTCTTGTTCTAGATTGCCCCACAAGAGGAAGCATCTGCTCTACATCCACTTTGTCAATATCTTTATCATCCCATTAGCTCTCCTCTCATTCTTCCAAACTCTCGAACTGCCTAAACTGCTCAAACTGTCTTTATAAGACAAACCTGTCATCTCTGGAATCAATTGAGTAACCTCCTCTGAGCTGCCTCTTATGCCATTTCTCAAATTCCTCAAATAAGAGGACCAAAACAGTTCATAGGTGCAGTCTCACCAATGTCTTGTATAGTTGCAGCAACACTTCCCTACTTTATATTCTATTCTTTTATCTATCAATGCAAAAATTTCATTTACTTTCCTTATTACCTGCTGTACCTGCACACTACTTTTCTGCGACTCATGCATGAGGACATCCAGATCCCTCTTCAATAAAGCATGCTGAGGTCGCTGTCCTTTTAGATCATAATTGCCTTTCCATTTTTCCAGCTAAAATAGATAATCTCACACTTATCTGCGTTAAACTCCATCTGCCACATTTTGGCCCACTCACCTAACTTATCCATGGTTACAGCCATGGACCAGAATCCCAAATTATATTAGGAAGCCAGAATAGATCCCAACAGTTTTTCTATTTAGGCAAAAATGTGAGGATAGGATTCTTCATTCAGGAGTAGTTCTGCTAAAAAGTTAGGTATCTTTTATACTAAAACAAATTTTATTTAATATCACAATTTAACTATAACTCATTATAGCTTAACTATTAACCCATTTAATAGTACTTAAACATGAAAAGCAGTCTAATTTCTAATTTCTCACTGTTGCAGTGTCAACAAAGTAAAATTCTTCTTACAGTCTCAAAAACACTTTAAATACAGTTAGCAATCATAAACATACTTGCCATAATGAGGGTGGCCTTGAAACTTTCAGGGAGATTTTGTGGAGAAAGCAACTTGCAGACCTTTGTGTTTAAACAAACCTCAACCAGAACACAAAAGCTGCTTTCTCTCTGCTACATACTTAGCTGCTCCCGTTAACCACATTATTATATGACTCTGTCAATCTGAACTCACCTTCCATTTCTTTAATCAAAAACTCTGGGGAACCGTTTCTTTTTGTAAACAAAAACCCATCAGCTCTCTCCTGAGTAAACACTGCATGGCTAAAATGAGTAATTAACCCGTTTTCCAGCAGCCAGGCTGTATTCCTTCCAGAATACCAACCTCCTATAAAAAAACTGAATTTTAAAAGTCCCCTTAAACGTAAATACATAGCAATATCTCACTATCATTGCACTATATCCATTCGTAAATTTCTTACTTCCTCATTGAAACTTACTATCCCACCATTTTAGTGAGCTTCTTCAGTGGGTAAGTAGCAATGACTTGTATTGTAACCCTTTTTCTTGGATTGCCACATTGCCATCATGGTGAGGTTTGAACATTTCATTGATTCCAAGAGCGCTGCCACTGGGAATCTTAAACTGCTGGCAGGATCACCAATGATGGTAAGGTCAGACGAAAAAAAAACAGACAAAGTGCAATACAAAGCAACAACATACCCACATTGAAAAATGTCTTGCACCAGACATCTACCTGGAGGAAACTAACTCATCCCCCACACAGACATGTTCTGCGGTAAAAGGTAAGAGGTGACGGGGGTTGGACTGTGAGACCTAGAAGTCCCTAGCTTCAGACCACATGTCGGCAGTGGAGTTTGATTCAGATGGTTTGCTCTTGGCATAGGAACTGCAGAGAATTTTGGCAACTTTTCTCACAAAGAGCAGCCCTCTTCAGGATCAAATCTGCAGATCCCACATGGGGGACTGAGCTTGAAAAGGTGTCCTGAAAATAATCTGTTCCATCAGCAACCTGGCTGGAAAACTGCATCCAGCAGGCTCATTCACCCGGTGTGGTCAGAAAGTTACCAGCAATCTAGTGTCCAAGGACCGAACCCACTCCCTGAAAACATCTGCCAGATGTGCAGTCAAAGATTTGGCTTGAGGATTGGGCTCATCAGCCACACAAGGACCCACAGAACCCAATAACCAGGAACACAGAGATTGTTAGGTGGAGAATCCTACTGGTTAGCAAGTGATCACCGAAGAAGAATGTTATTCCTGCTTTACAATATTTCACTGTTTTCATCTGCCATGGTTTAAAAAAATATGATTGACCCAAGAGCCCTCACACTGAGGTCAGAAGTTTTCACTTAGATTCATGTTTCCGATTCATTGTCCATTGACTCCTGCTGGAGAGTACATGTGTATAAGTTTTGCTTGAGTACAGGACTAGATTTGCTGTGGTGGATCTTCTGCTTAAATAACCTGCTTCCACTCAAAGGGCAGACTGTCACAAGTGACCAATTATGTGAAGATCTGAAAGGCACTCTGTACCCATGGAACCATAATCCTTGCAGAATTGAGGAGCTGAAGAGATTTAAGAGGCAAATTAGAATCATATAACCCCTACAATGCAGAAGGAGGCCCATTGAGTCTGCACCGACAATAGTCCCACCTGGGCCCTATCTCTGTATTTACCCCATTAATCCCCCTGACACAAAGGGGCAATTTAGCATGGCCAATCCACCTAACCCATGCATCTTTGGATGAGGGAGGAAATCAGAGCATCTGGAGGAAGCCTAAATTATAAATAAAATTAAAGTGTTCTCCTAGATAAATGTAAAGTTGAACTAAATTGCCATCTCCACTAGAGCAGCAACTGGAATGTGTACTTTTAGTCAAAGTTGTTTCATTCAAATTTTCTTTTGAGCTGAATTCCCATTTTACTGGATTGTTTATTTTTCCTAAGGTTATGGGATATTTTAATTCCTGATAGTACAAAAATAGCAGTTGCGTGGAATGTATTTATCACTTACAGATTTTATAAAAGATGTTTCTCCAGGCTTTTAAAGTCAAAATATAGTATTGTGCTATTCCTCAAGTTCCTCAATAAATGAACTGTTCCTGGAGGAAATGACACAAGATGGAAAATAAGAGGTGAGTAGGGGGAGGAGAGGGGGAGGGGCGGAGAGGAGAGGGAGGGGTGTTGGGAAGGGGAGATGGAAAGGAGGGGAGGACGGGCGGTGGGGGAGGGGCGGCGGGGTCGGGAGGAGCGGTGGTGGCAGTGGTAGGGGAGGAATTTAGATATTCAGAGCACGTTGCTACCTGGTGTTGCAGAGACTGAGATTTTACACAGATCTAGAGGGTCAGTGGAGCGCTGACACCATGGCAGAAACTTCAGAAAAAGTGCCCATTGCCCTGGCAGGACCAGCTGATCTGGAGCAATGCCTGCCGCCTGTAAGTACTGTGGAGAGAAATGAAGTCCTGGGCACTTTGTAGAATAATATTTTAACCAATGCAAAATTTCAACGCTTAGTAAATGGAGTGTAGAAATTTGAAAACACACCAACTTTGTGCGTTTCTTCCAATATGATAAATGGATTGACTAGTAATTATGGACCATTTCTTTTAAGTATTGTTTTATGTTGTCAAATGTCCATTTTCGAAGTTTTCCAAAGTAATTGACTTTACAGCAGCCAAAGCGAGTAGGGCTGGGGATCCATACCAGTGATAATGAAAGGATAACAGTCAGAAAAACATACTTTTTTTTACCCAGCGGGTGAATGGGGTTCAGTCCAATATAAGTTATCTCCAGAAACTTTTGATTTCTTTCTCCTGGTCAGTTTCTAATGAAATTTGCTTCTTTGCAAAGTTCATGGTCCCATAGACAGGAGCGGTGTAAGGGTGCGGAGTTTAGTTGCGCTGCGTTGGATGTGTTATGGGATGGGATCTTTGTTTTGAGATGTCTGCTGTTTAAGAGTTGCTCTGTATGTTTTAAAGGCTTACGCCCTGGCTGTCAAACCCTCCGGCAGCAGCCGCCTGCTGAAGATCGGCGCTATAGTTCTCATCACGGGGGCTGCTCTGCTCATCCTCGGAGCCATTGGAGCTTTTTACTTCTGGAAGATCAACGACAAAAATGTAAGCAGCGCATCCCGCCCAATATTTTATTAAAATATCCCCCACCTCCCCCCCATTCAGAAGCCCAAGTTAGCTGGGTGAACGCCTGGTGTGACAGCGCTCAGTGTGTCTGGGGGAAGTTTGATGGTCTCTTGGCTTCACTAGGGCCGGCTGGTGTGACACCTTTTCATTCATTGCACAGAATCGCCTCCCTGTGCAACTGTCTGCTCCGGAAAATTGCAACGTGCTGCCAAAATCCCAACTGCCCCGCTACATTTGCAAAGTAGGAATTGGGATGGCCGCTAGTTCTTTGCCAAAACCCGGGATGTCTTCATCGTGATGCGCGGATAGGAATTGTCCCGGTGCAGGAGGTGGCCATTTGACCCATCGTGCCTGTACCGGTTCCCCAGCATGGCTCAGTGCCAGTCCCCTACTTCCATCCCCCCTGCCTTCCCCGCATCCACCCTCACCCCTCTGCACAATGACAACTGACTTTTGACCAGAGTCGTGTGAACAGAAGTGAGAAGCGTTGAAACGTGGAAAATTCACACGAAATGGCAACACATTGGAGCAAACTCATCGTCTGGGTTTTCTTTAAAGAATTGAAGAGAGACAAGAATTTTCCGCCCCTGCATCTGCCCTCATTTGTTAGAAGAGTTTTGTGAAAAAATATATATATTGGAGCATATTTTTGCCCAAGCTAACAGCCCCACCACCCTGCCTGGGTCACAGACGATAGCTATTTTGCAATAGACTAATACTGGGGTAGGAAGACTCTCCGTGATGTTTATTCTTGGTCATTCGAGGTAAACGTGGATTTTCAACAGTTTGTGAAAAGACTCTTTTGAGCCAAAGCCGCTGTTTCTCCTAGTCAGGAATCTGGAAATGTAGTTCAGGACAAGGCTGTCTTTATGGTATGGCATTCCACTGATGAGAGGAAGAGAGGCTGCTCTGTAGGCGCTGCAGAAGCAATCTATCAGTTCAAATTTTCCACTGGGTGAGAAATGAACAGTCATGAGTGCTTAAGGACAGCCAATTTCTGCTATTGGGGGAAAATACATATTAATTCATCTAAATAACTGACTATATTCCCTCTTCTTATGGGTCACACAGTCTGAAAACCAGTGAGAATGAAGGGTTATTGGTTCCTGCCTCAATCAGGAGGATGATTTTCAATTGTTGTCTATTCTGTTTGGGTTGAAAAGCAAGGCAGCTGGAAAATTGAACAAAAATATCTGCCTGTTGGCCACACAAGGCTAGCCCACCTGCCCACCCCCTGGAAATGGATAGAAACCTTATTAAAATTTTTAAATGAGAGTCCTATCCAGAACAGTTGTAGGAGAATAAGATTACAGTAGGAAATGTGATGAGCTGTGAAGGGAAATGATTTTCAGGGTTGTGGTATAGGACAGGGAATGGGATTGCGTGGATTTCTAGACAGGGAGCCAGTATGGACTTGTGGGCCATAATAACCATTGAGTCAATAGCTCTATGATCAATTCTGGTGCCATTTTCATGTCTAGTGTGTGAGCCTGAGTCATCGGTCTCTGCCAGTTGGTACCAAGGATTGAGTGGCCTCACCGATGGCTCTTGAAGGAAGCTCGGGCCAGGTTTGGGTCTCTCACTGAAAACTATCAGACAGGCAAGGCATCTATCTCATCCACTGACCACTCGATGCTTGCCCTGATTAAAAGCTGTCCATGAGACCTTTTCCTTCTCATGTGGTTTAAGCTTACTGATTTTTTTTCTAGTTTATTTGTTTCTTTAAATCATTCTTATTACATAGAAACATACAAAATAGGAGCGGGAGGAGGACCTTCGAGCCTGCTCTGTAATTCAATATGATTACAGTTGATCATCTAAATCAATAGCCTGCTCCCACCTTCTTCCACATATCCTTTGATCCTGTCCACCACAAAGAGCTATGTCTAGCTCGTTCTTGAAAACATACAATGTTTTGGCCTCAAATCATTCCTGTGGTAGTGAATTCCACAGGCTTACTACTCTCTGGGTGAAGAAATTTCATCTAAGTCCTAAATGTTTACCCCTTACCCTCAGACTATGATCCCTGGTTCTGAACTCCCCCACCATCAGATACATGCTTCCTGCGTCTATCATTTCCAGTCCTGTTAGAATGTTATAGGTTTCTCTGAGATTTCCCCCACTTCATTATTCTGAATTTCAATGAATGCTATCTCAACCTACTCAATCTCTTCTCATACATCAATGCCACCATCCCAGAAAGCAATCTGGTAAACCTTCACTGTGTCCCTTCCATAGAAGATGAGGAGACCAAGATTTCACACTATGAGTGGAATTTTACAAGATTTTTTTGGTGTCAGGTGGTGTGAAATTGGGGAAGTTCCAGATCAGTTTTTTGGGTGCGTTTTCAGGCCCAATCTTATGCAGTCTGTCTTCAAAAATCTGGGAGAGTCTGTTTCCCAGACAGGAAGTAAGTCACCAGACAGCCTCTAGAGGGAGGCATTGCACATGTGCAGACCTCTGATTCTGCACAAGTGCATTAGCAGTAGCGGGACTCTGACAGACAGAGAGAGAGCTGTCAGGCCCCTGCTACTGAATGCAGCCTCCCCCCAACAATCGCAGGGGCCTGCAGCCCCCGAGATGCAATCTCTGTCACTCCCACCCCACCACCCAGACCACATCATCACAAACCCCCTCCCTCCCACACCGATCGCATGCAGAGTGGCAGTGGGACCCCATAGGCCCCACCCCATTGGCTCCACCTACCCACAGGCCCCTGCCCCCGCACTGCCTTCCACAGTTCCCCCCACTCACAGGCCCTGCTCCAGCAGTGCTCCCACAGGAGCGCCCACCAACAGGCCCTACCTCCTGGCACTGTGGCCTCAGGCCCACCACCCCATTGTCCTCACTCCCTGGTGCTGCCCAGTGGGTATTCCCTAGCTCCCAGGCTGGCAGTGCCAAGTTGCCAGAGGGGCACAGCTGATCTGGTACCCCAAGGGGCGCTGCGCCTTGCCCTCAGTTACCTCAGGGGACCTCAATGGCCTCCAGTTCTACCACTGAGGCCAACACCTCATGGAGAACAGGCATTTTCCTCGCTGGAGAGAACTTCTCCCAGTGACCCCATAAAGGCAAGCGAGCCTGGATGATTCAGCGCCAGGCTCGCTAAACACATCGAAAACCCTCTTTTAATAAATTAACCAATCTCTTGCCCATTTTTGCCAAGAGACTGACCATGCCGGAAATTCAGGTGTCGTAAAATTGCACTGGTCTCGAAAATTGGCACCATTCGCGCTTGCTGCTTTATGCCTGATTTTAGGACATTTTCCTGCCACAAAATGAGTGTAAAGCGGCGATAAAATTCTGCCCAGTATTTGGGTGTGGACTTACCAAGGTCTTGTACGATTGCAGCATGTCATCCCTGCTCCTGTACATGAATCCTCTTGCTATGGAGATCAACACACCATTTGCACTCTTACTACCTGCTGCAGCTGCATGTGGCTAGTTTACAAGGACACCATGTCTCATTACACATTCTCTACTCTCAGTTTATGGCCATTCAGATAATAATTTGTCTTCCTGTTTTTGCTACCGAAGTGGATAACCTCACGTTTATCCACATTATACTATATCTGCACTCAGCTTATTCAAATCACACTGAAGCATCTCTGCATCCTCCTTTGTGTCATTTGCACATTTGGAGATCTCATATTTACGTCTCTCATCTAAGTCATCAATATATATAGTGAATAGCTGGGGTCCCAGCACTGATCACTGCAGTACTGCCCTGGTCGCTGCCTGTCATTCAGAAATGATATGTTTATTCCTACTCTTCATTTCCTGTCTGCCAACCAGTTTTGTATCCATCTCAGTACATGACCCAAAATCCATGTGCTTTTATTTTACACACTAATCTCTTACATGGGACTTTGTTGAAAGTATTCTGAAAGTCCAAATAAACCACATGCACTGGTCCCCTTAATCGTCTTTATTAGTTACATTCTCAAAGAATTCCTGTAGATTTGTCAAGCATGTCAAATCCATGCTGACTCTGACTCTGCAAGCGTTTTCCCATGCTCTGCTGTAAAATTCTTGATAATAGACTCTAGAATTTTCCCCACTACTGACAGGCTGATTAGTCTGTAATCCCCTGTTATTTCTCTACCTCCCCATTTAAACAATGGGGTTACATTAGCTACCATCCAATCTGTAGGCATTGTTCCAGAGTCTATAGAATCTTGGAAGTTGACCACCAATGCATCCACTATTTCTCAGGCCACTTCTTTAAGAACACTGGGGATGTAGATTAGTAGGCCCTGCGGATTTATTGGCCTTCAATTCCATCAATTTCCCCAACACCATTTCTCTACTGATACTGTTTTCCTTCACTTCCTCCCTCTCACTAAACCTGTGTTCCCCAACATTTCTGGTATGTCATTTGTGTCCGTCTTTGTGAATACACAACCAAAGTATGTATCTAGTTGGTCAGCCATTTCTTTGTTCCCGTTATAAATTCCCCTGTTTCTGACTGTAAGGGACCTACATTTGTCTTCACCAACCTTTATCTTTAATCAAATCACATCTTTATTAGGAAAATATAAAAAAAATTAACAACTTATTGTCTTACATTGTATCACAAGTAAATGCTTCTTTCTCTTCTAAGCATATAAGCATAAATTTTAGACAATTAATACTTATCTGATGAACCTGTAAGGGTGTCTCTACCCACCCATGCTGGACAGCCACGGAGAGGGATCAGACTTCATGAAGCTTAAAACTTTAGGTTTCCTTCTTCTTGCATCTGTGGTTCTTCTTCCAGTTCTTCTTCAGAAACTTCAGTCCTATCCTCTGAGCCTGACTTAAAAACGTTCATTTCCACACGTAGGTACTGACCATGTGTATATTGTTCAAATTAATTTATTGCAGGCTGCCTGACCTTAGAGAAAAGTATCTTCAGTCTGTCTCAGTTTTGTATCTGGCTCACGCCCATTTGATTGATTAGAATGAGTTTATTCTCAGCAATATGTATTGCTTTCCATCCTGTCCAACATCATGCTGACTTTATCAAATCAAAGATATTTGTTAAGGTCACTTCATGTTGTTGTAGGTCACAAACTCACAGCCTGGAGTTAAAATTCTTGGTTCTGAAATTAGCCATATTTCCTGTCAGACCATAATAGTGTCCTTTTTTTTGCTTGGTCATTTTGTATTAAACTATAGCTAGTTGGCTATAGTCCAGGCCACTTCAGGTGACCATTATAGATATTTCTCTTGCACCTGGGGGTCATAGGATTTGCCAGTACTTCTTTAAAAAGTGAATCTTGATCATATGGGCCAACTGACCCATCCTGTCTTTGCAATCCTCAAGACAGAGGATTGGGTAGAAGTGGACCTTGGTTACCACTTTGACTTTCCAGTAATCAATGCAATGCCGTTTTGAACCATTTGGCTTCAGGACAAGCACAATGGGAGAGCTCCAGTTACTCAGGCTAGGTTCACTGATGTTGCTTTCCAGCCCACGGGATCTCCTGTTGGACCTGAGCCAGCTTGTTGGGGCTCAGCCAGTAGGGGTGATGTTTAATTGATGAGGTGTCTCCCACATCCATGTCATGGACTGCTAGGGTAGTACACCTGGGCTAGTTCCTAAAGAGCTCACTAAACTGTTGTAGTGGACTGTCATATCCTCTCTTTCTGGATCAAGTGGGCTAACTGGGCACTTAGGTCCTGTATTTGCCAGCCTGGAGATGAATTCCCCCGGGCTGTCCTCAAATTCTTCCACGTCCTGGCAAATTCCTATGTGTTGGCTGGGCTTCCAGCTATAATACCTTCTTAAAAGGCTACGGTGGCATAGCCAGTGCTGCTTTCCCCTACCTGAGATGTGGATCAGATAGTTTACTTGGCTAACCTTTTTTGCTACCTGAAAAGGGCTACTGAACTTGGCTTGGAAAATGTCAGTGAGTAAGAGCAATAGCACCGGGCCTTGGTCTCCAGGTTGGAGAATTTGGGCCTGGTCTGTTTGCGTGCCTTTTCATTGCCTGCAGGCAAGCTTTCAGACACTCTTTAGCCATTGCACAGGCAGTGAAAAGTCTTTCCTGGAAGTTGGAGACACATTCCAACATGGAAGCATCCTCCCTGGATTCCAGGCACTTCTCCTTTAGCAGCCTTAGGCACGTTGCACCTCATGCCTGTTAATTAGTTAGAAGGGAGTGAAGCCAGTGGATTTATTCGAGGAGTCACGGGTGATGACAACAGGAAGACCAAGCTTTTATTCTGATCATGGGACTATTTACTGCATTGGATCCTAATCATGCTTTTCAGAGTTTGCTGATGTTAAACTCCCTAGGACTGAGGGTCATGTGCTGAGGATTTCAACTGGGTTCCACCTAAGTTGTACATAACTCCCTGGAACACTTGGGACTGGAAGATTGAAGCGATCTCGGCAGGTCATACCAGGTGAAGAACTGAATTAGTCCTGCACTCGCGGCTTTGGCTGTGATCTTCCGGAGTGGAACAGCTATCAAGCGATATTTGATAACTGGTCTTGTTTCTGGGTAAAAGGCTCACACAATCTACCAGTATTCAAAGGGTTCACTGTATGCTGGGACGGGCTGGAAGGAAGGTGGTCTCAAAGCAACTTGGGGTTTTCCTGCAGCCTTGTTGGCTGGGCGGGTTTTGCGTTATTCCACTGCATTGGACTGCAGGTGTGGCCAGTGAATGTGCCTACTGGATCAGACTGAAACTTTATGGGTGCCCACATGCCCAACCATCGGGATGGCAATGGGCAGTTCTTAGAATTCCCTGAAGGTATGCTGGGGGTGGGACAATCTGGTGTGGCATTGCCCACTCTTCTTCCACCGGCCCCCGAGGGGACTTCACTTCCGCATTACTACTACATCTCATAGGTAGCCATACTTTGGGGCCAGGGTGGCTTTGTACTTCCGAGCAGGACCTCAGAATCCACCTGCTGGGTTGCAGTCAGGGAGGTTTAGCTGAGCAATTCCTTCCCTTCAGTCAGGTTTCGAAAAAAAGTTTCTGCCAGCCTAACTTCTGGATGTAGAGTTTCTGGCTCTTTGCTGACTGCCTGCCAAAACTGGGATCGGCTCACCACATAGCTGGCAAATATCCCTGGATGCCCTCCTGTGCAGTTCCGCTTTCTTCATTCAGCTGGTGTAAACTATAGGGATGGTGACCACCTTGTTCCAAATCATCCCCGAGTAGGAAATCAATTCCAGTCACCAGCAGTTTGGTGACAATTCCCATTGTCATTGGGCTCAAAAATCAGGTCGTACTGTGTTCCAGAGCAGTACAGAGACATTTTCCTGGCAGGACAAAACTCCGAAAGGTCCCAGGAATTTTGTCCAGTCCAGCTATACATTAGGTTCTGCTCTCCAAAGGGTGAGTTTCTATTGCTAGAGTCTGCATGTTCTGCTGCACTACCCAATGGGGCACTCTTTGGCATACTACTCATATTGACCCCCATTGGGCCAACTGACCCGCCTTTCAATTTCCAGCATTCTTATCTGGAACATCCTCCTTTGTTGCAGTGAGAACACACCGGACTCCGCAACTCACCCTTCTGGGCTGCCTTGGGTTCATCTCATACCCTTTTTGTGCTTTATTTTCTGGGTGAGAGAGCTTTCCTATCATGATCTCTCTGTTTATTTTTTCAATGCTCATGGCTGCGCTGTAGAAAGGGCCTGCCTGAGTTTATAGGCCTACGGATGAGATGATAGCTGTCTGCTGCATCCCTGGCTATGAGGATTCTCTGCTCCTTTAGGTGTATTTGCAAGTTGGTGCATCGGCAATGTTTGAATTCCTCTAACAGAAATAGCCCCTCACAGATGTGAGAGGTATTTAGGAATCTTATCGAACACACTTTGTTTCAGCCATTCAATCTTGATTTGGGTTGGCTTCTTATGAGTGTTCTGGAATTACTGGTGGTATGCCTTCCAGACTGACTTGGAGACACTTAGGATGCCAACCTTGGACTGCTTATAATTCAGGCACTCATCAAGAGGCAGTATGAAGTAGCCTTTTTAGGCTTTCCCTGACAACTGCCCTCAAATTAAAAATATCCAGATATCTGAGTGGCATTTTAGCTGTCCTGCAGCTTTTTGAAAAGTGTCAGAAAATGACTCCATTTCACTCTCTTTAAATCTGGGAATGAATCTTGGCATACTTGAGATCCTCAGATAGTGGTTCCATTTTAGAGTGATATGGGGTGCTGCTGGGTAGACAGATTTTTTCTTAACCGATTCCAAATGTCTGCGCTCTCTCTCTGCCATTGAACAGCTCCATTTCCAAGAGCTGGAATTCTCTTCCCTTTCTTGATCCTTTGCTCTCTCGGTTCTTCTGAAATTCCAGCTTGAAATTGGTTAAGGAAGGGGATTTGGAGTTGTGGTTGAGCTTGAAATGTAATGTTGTATTGTTTACATGGGATCCAAATGTTCAACCAACTGCTCAATTTTCACTCTACTGGACAATTTTAACTCTATCTGTCCAGCTCCAGTTTTCAATTGTTCTGTACTCAGGGATGCTAAAGATTCATCATTTTTGAACAAACATCTGGGCAGGAAGTTGCCATTTTCTTTGTGTTAGAGGAAAAGAATTTGCTGAGGTAAGTTAGTTATGTTTTAAAATTTGTTCGAGCCACCAGCTTTTCTTAGCTTCCAATTATATCAAATTTGGCTCGTCTGTTTCCAAAGAGCATTCAGCAAGGTACTGCCCTCGAATTAAAAATATCCGGGTAAAATAAAAAGCTCATGGTGTTGAGGGCAGTATATTAGCATGGATAGAGGATTGGCTGGGATAAGAGGGGAATTTTCAGAATGGCAACGTGTAACTAGTGGAGTGTCACAAGGATCAGTGCTGGAGCCACAATTATTTGAAATATAAGAACATAAGAAATAGGAGCAGGAGTAGGCCATCCAGCCCTTCGAGCCTGCCCCGCCATTCAATAAGATCATGGCTGATCTGTCGCTGCTCAGTTCCACTTTCCCGCCCTCTCACCATAACCCTTAATCCTCTCTCCTATCAAAAACCCATCAACCCGCATCTTAAAAATATTTAGCGAGGCAGCCTCCACCACTTCAACGGGCAGAGAATTCCAGAGATTCACCACCCTTTGAGTGAAGAAGTTCCTCCTCAACTCCGTTCTAAACCGCGCCCCCTTTTATCTTGAGGCTGTGCCCCCTAGTCCTACTGTCTTTTTTGAGCGGGAAGAGTCTTTCCACCTCTATCCTATCCATCCCATTCATTATCTTATACGTCTCAATGAGATCTCCCCTCATTCTTCTAAACTCTAATGAGTACAAGCCTAGTTTATTCAGCCTCTCCTCATAGCTCAACCCCCTCAACTCCGGTATCAGCCTAGTAAACCTCCTCTGCACTCCCTCCAAGGCCAAAATATCTTTGCGCAGGTGCGGCGCCCAAAACTGCACACAGTACTCCAGCCGCGGCCTCACCAATGCCCTATATAGCCGCAGCAAGACCTCCCTACTTTTATATTCAATCCCCCTCGCTATGAAGGCCAGCATCCCATTCGCCTTCCTGACCACCTGCAAACCAGTCTAATACATAATTTTCAGGTGATAATTCCTGCTGAGATGATAATCAGCTTCCATTGTCTCCAAAGGAGATGGCTGTTCATGTTTGCATGGCTTTTCCCTTCAAATGTCTATCTGAGACAGGGTGTGACATTCTTTCTCTTGGTATCTCCCACACTAGAACAATTCAGAAAGTGACGGAACTTACATTTTCAGAATTTACATCCTCAGCAACCTTTGGCTAATAGGACCATTTTTAAACATATCTTGTTTAAAAGTTCAATGTGTCCATAAGCAATTCAAGGTTGACTGCTTCATCATCACAATTGATATGAAAAATATTTAGAACCAACATGTAAATATATATTAATGACTTAGACAAGGGAAGTGAACATATTATTACCAAGTTTACGGATGACACAAAAATAGGTTGGAAAAGCAAGTGGTGAGTATGAGACATAGACCACGATTTTACCAGCAGGAGTAAGCTGGTAAAATCGTGCAAGAGCAGTGAAATCAGGTTTGTGCCTGATGTTTTGCCCCATTTCCAGCAAGAGCTGAATAATTTATTTAAATATATTTAAAACAGAATTTCCATGGATTTAATGAGCCCAGGACGTAATTGTCTGGGCTCGGTTACCTTTGTGGCATCATGGGAGACGTTCTTACCAATGAGGAAAATACCTGGCCCCCCACGAACAGGTTACAGTTGCGTTGACCTTGCCGGTAGAAGCAGAGGTCATTGAAGCCCCCTGGGGAGGCTGATATCAATAAAAGTGAACATGATGCTTGCTATTGGATGCTAAAAACAACTGCTTCACTAATGTCTTTTAGAAATGGAAACTGATTTCTTTACTTCTTCTGATCTATATGTGACTCCAGGAACACACCAACATGATTGACTTAAGCCAATCACTTGTATTAAGATATTACACATGGACCAAACTAAAAGGCCAACAATACCTTCTTGTGGAAACAAGGGATGGGAACAATTGCAGGATTCATCAGTGACATCTATTAATTCCCAAGACTAATTTGTTTTAAATGCAAAGCCTGATTCTTCTTAATGATGATTATAGTAATCATATTTGGAGCATTAGAAGTTATAGGAACAGCCTATTTGATCTAACAGGTTAGTTCCACTTCCAGAGATTTGTCTCAACTACTCACTATTTTCTTCAGATTGTTCAGTCCTACTGACTACACCAACATATCAAATTGTCTCTCGAAACTTCTTTGTATTTGCTTCAATGTCTTTCTTTAGTAACTTATTTGAGAACTCTCTTATTTGGAATTCACTCCCCACTAACAGGATTCTCCAATGTCGTCCATGACTGCCCTGCTTCCAGCGAGAATGGATAATTTGGCACTCAGCCAAACCTCCATTCACTGCAGCGGCGCGGGAGAATCCCAGCCACGGATGAGGTTGGAAGTTTTTGGTGTGCATCTCTGCATCTTGCTTCCTTCCTTTAGGACAAGCCTTAAAACCAATCTCTTTGACCAAACCTTTGCTCATCTGTCCTAATATCTCATATGTGGCTAAATAGCAAATCTTCAGGCTCTTACAAAGCAGCCTGAGATTGTTTACTAAATTAAAAGGGGTTATATAAACGCAAGTTGTTGTTCTTAAGCTGAATTAGCTTTCTATTTCAGTAAAGACACTTTTGGTAAGAATTTGTGCTGAGTAAATTTTTGAATTATATCTAATTACTATTATTTCTATTTGACTTTTATAACTTGATCTCAGTTATGATGTGTTTGGATAATGTTTGCATTCTAATGCAGATTATCTTTTACAAATAACAATTCAATGGGCCCAATTTTACTATTTTCATTCTAAGTGCTGATTCTGGGCGCAATTCAGATCCAACTTGGAAGCCTGTTCTCAGGCGCCCCCATACGCACTTAGCCTGAAAAAAGATTGCAAGTCTGAATTGCGCTGTGGATGGGGCTTATCATGCTTGAAATGCTGCAGTTCTGATTGGAGCTTTGAACTGCGCACGTGCCCACACATCGCTCCCGGGCTGCAAAAAGCGGATAAAGCGGCCTGGAAGCGAAAAGTGGGAACGATGGCCCCCACAGACATTGCCCCACCCGCACAACATAAGTGTTCCACTTATCCACCCATGCCCCCCGCTACCCAGACCGATCGTGACCCTTTGCCCCCTTTTCCCCTCCACTGATCACCCGCAGAGCGGCAGTGGGCCCCCCATCCCCCACACCGAACTCCCGCAGAGTGGCAGCGGACCCCCCTGCCCCTGCATCCCTACCAGAGAACGATCTGGCCCTCCTCTCTTTCCTGTCCTCCCCCTTACCCTCCCACCACCAGAGATACATCTGGCCTCCTCCTCTTCCCCCTCTTGCCCCCACCAGAGAATGATCAGGCCTCCCCCCTCCTCCCCTCACCAGATACACATCTGACCGCCTCCTCCTCCTCCCCCCCCCACCAGAAAATGATCTGGCCCACCTCCCTCCCCTCCTCCCACCAGAGATCTGTCTGGCCCTTCCTCCCTGCCCCCCCCCCCCCCCCCCCCCCGCCAGTGAACCTTCTGGCCTCCCTCCCCCCCACTAGAATGATAGGGCCTCCCTCCTCCTCCACCCACCGCTCCCCCCCTCCCCCACCATCACCAGAGAACCATCTGGCTTCCCTCCCCCCCACCAGAGAACAATCTGGCTTCCTTTCTCCTCTGTCACCACCCCCCCCAACCAGAGAATGATCTGGCCCACCTTCCCCTCGCAACCCACCTCCTCCCCCCCCTCCCCCCCGACAACCTCCCTCCACCACCAATCTGAGTCAGAGAGCCACTGGAAGCTCTGAACCAACCTCTGCAGAAGCTGGAGCGCCCAAAACAGACCTTTGCCGAGCATGTCTGTTTTATGCTGAATCTGGACAGACGAACCCAATGGTAAAGGGGAAATGTAGGTAAGATTGGGTGTCCAGCTCATTAAGTCAATTAAAATGCATTTGCATGCATTTAAATTGATGTCCCGCCCATTTCAGGCACGGTTCGGATTGCAGTCATTTTCGGGCCTTGGTAAAGTCGGCACCTGCGCGGACACAAGCAAGGATCGCGCTAATCGCTTCATGCCCGGCTTTACCAAGTTTTCATGCCCGAAAGCGGACGTGATGCACTGGTAAAATTGGGGCCAATATTTGAGAACAGTTGAAAATTTTCTGATTTCTAATATTCTCACAACATTTCGAGCCTCAGATTGTTTTGAACTGTTGTGAAGCAGTTAAATAATAAGTAACGATTGTAAATGGGATTTTAAAGTAAATAACATTGAAATATGGCTGAAACAAAATGCTTCCATCTATCAACTGACTTTAACCAACAAAATTCCATATTCAGCTGTTAGTGTTTAAAACTATTATGATAAATGAACCTTTAGATTTCCATGCAATGTTAAAAATTAACCTCATCTCCCTCGAAATTAACACAAACAATCGGAGATCAATCCTATTTGTAGATCTGCCATCCTTAGACATACCAGTTACTGTTGTTTATCCCTGAGCTCCACTAGTTGATCACTAAGCCTCCTATTGTAGCCAACCCAAGAATTTGGAAAACCATGAATTCAATAAAATGAATGAATAAAGAAAGCAAATAGGTGGAAGAAATTTGTTAACTCATCAACATAGTTGACCATACCAATCAGCTAAGACTAACCACACACGACACCAACTGGATTAGCAAACAAATTAACCTTAAGAAAAGGGGGAAACAATAAATACAGTTGTCACAAGGACAAAAAAGTCTCTCTCTGTAATGGATGCATGAAATTACAGAGAAGTTGATCAGAGAGAATACAGGTTTGAGGGTGGAGAATGGTGATGGATGCCATAGCAACGGAAGTAAGCATAGCAATTTTCAAATGTATATTTCTGGACGACAACAGCTTGCGGTAAAAACTGCAAACAATGAAATGGATTTCAAACTCAGACTGAACTAAAATATTAAATATTCTGATTGGTTGCTTTCCCCAAATATTCACATAGCAATGCATGGCCTCTCTAAACAAATATACCCCAAGTAAAATCATATACTTTATTAAGAATAAGATAAAAAACCTAAAGAGGCTAATTAGGCTCAAAGCAAATAGATTTCCTGGGATCAATAGCATTTGCCAGAGAATATAGAAAGAAACTACAGAAGAGATTTGAGAACACTAATAATCATTATGAGGGAGTTATTAGATACTTTGAATGTATCAGAAGGTCAGAAATAAGTTGAGTGGCTTCCTGTGTTCAAAATGGTACTCAAATCTGACACACCCAATTTTAATTTCATATTAAGTAATGGATTATCAGTAGTACATTTGAGCATCATCTGTACACTAATAGGCCATGTAACCGCAGTATTCGGAAATGGAGGTTCTGCCTGATTAACCCCCTCAATTCCTTCAAGGAATTCTTCGAGAAAACATCTATTCAAGTGAATTATGTAAACCCTGTGGCATGATGGCTTTCAAATTGTCCTTTTAACCAGACTTAATTGTGTGAATTCAAGATATGGATATGAAACTAGCTGAAGAGTAGGTGACAATGAGCATTCATTAGTTAAGTTGAGATGAATGGGGTTAGAGTGGATGGGGGCACTCTGAGTTGGTAGTGGGACTAATGAGTGGACGAGATATTGTCAGTGGACAGATCAATTGGAGATAAAATTTGATGCATATGAGTACAAAAATATAAATCAACATGCTTAAACAGTGATAAAATAACAAAACGTGAAATTGAAAGAGATCAAAACATTTTAGTTGATTTAACACTGTATTCAAAAAAGCTAATAAGATATTGAACTTCCTAGCAAAATGGTAGAATATCATTTAGAAAAACTAATGGTCAAATGTTATAATGATCTTGTCAGGCTGCATATTGAATATTGCATTCTAAAGGGAAAATATTCTGGGGCTGGAGGCAATATTGAAATAAGGCTGATTCACAGAGTAAGAGGCTGGGTTGCAAGGAATGATTGAAGTAAGTGGAAGGTGAAGGAAGGAGTGATTGAAGGAAGGTGCCTAAGTGGTGAAATTAACAGGATAGAAGGTTTTAACTGTACCCAGAAAATGTTAATCTAAAATATTACTTTAAGGATAGAACAATGAGACGCAGGTTTACATTAGTATAGGTAGTTTTAAGAAAGACATTAGAAAGACTTTCATCATACAAAGAGATAGAGGTTGGCTTTGTATTATATCTTAAAATGGGTTATGGTGAGTTAGCAGTCTGTGTTACATTTAAATTAATGGAAATAAAAATTGGGAGAGAGGTAAGTGGAGTTGATTCACTTGCGTTTTTACACATTGAACAAAGTTAAAATCTCCTTCAAAGAACAGTTAACATGTGGAATAAAGTTCCAGAGAGAATAGTCAACCCTGGAATCCTTGAGAAATAATTGGATAATACAGTTAGCTGTCATTGGGATCGGCGGAATGGGTGAAACAAAATGAGGGTGAATGGCTTTGTTCATCTGTAATTACCTTGCGACACCCTGGAAGAACACAACGAACTGGATGAATGTCACACTAAATGTTCTAACTGTAAAAATGCTTTGAAAGGGATTACAATAGTAAGGAACATCTTTACATTAAATGAATGTTCAAAAATAAAAATAAGAATTCTGCCCTGATTATTAATCTGGATAATGGTTTTCAGAACAATAGTGAATTTGAATCCTTGTACAGCACTAACCTTTTGATGTGAGGAATGATTGAATGATTTAGTTAGCTAATACATTTTCCTTCAATTTCTGAATGTATTGCCATCTGGTCTAGTTTATGTGGCACTTTTCTTTACAAAGGCAGCATGTCAGTGCTCTTAAGTGAAATTGGTTGATTTTCCAAGGGCATTGCGCAACCTCTGGCACCCACCCACTTATTCTTCAGTGTGAATAGCCATTTTCTGACATGTTGTGTTTAGATAAATGGCAGCGGGCAGCCTTGCCAGTGTCTACTACTTCATCTGAGAAACTGTACAGTTCTGTCACCATTTGCACAAATGATGGCTACAGATGAACTGCAATGAATTAAAACAGGTGGATAATGTAGCACGCAGAGAAAGGAATTAATTACATTAATGTTTGCTCCATCAAAATTGCTGATATATTAAACCCGAGGCCATTCAGTTGGCGGCTTAACAAGTAGTAAAAAATATTTGAGCGTACCTAATCTAGAATCCGATGAATGATGAATAGTACCTTTATGTAATGCATTGCCCATAATACATGCCTTTCTCTCTGTCAATGTGACAATTAAGTGGTTAGCCTTTATCCCATGTTGCATTAAAAGATACTTTACAATGTTGGGCCTTCTTAATTTGTTTGGCACATCCAATTTTTACTTATTAACTTATCAAAGAAGTCTAACTGGTAGGATCTGGATTTTTGCTTGTCATTTGACCACCTAGATGGGCTTTGATCTAGCATCTAGTGGGAGTTGTGGAGTGCATAGAGGGCTTCCTTACACACTTAGCGAAGGAGACTAAAGGAGTCTAAGTAGCTCTTGTACACTAAATAGCAGCTGGTTCAGAGCCATTTCAGAGAGCTCTTAGAGCAAGTCTCAGTCAGTAAATTGTGAACATTTTCCTTTTTTGAAATTGTAAGTAAACTAATGCCCAGCTGAAGTCTGTATAGCAAAATCAAGAAAGCGCTCCGCTGCAGTGACCAAAGCCAATTAGCTACACAGGAAATCAAGAGATTTCCCAAATGCCCCAGTTGGTCACAGAGTGCTTCATTGTCTTCTCTATCCATAAGAGTGCCAAAGAATCCCTAAACCTTCTGGAGACAACCAGTACATAGTGCCACGCTTCATTTTCCTTTGTGCTTGCTCAACTGCTAAAAAGGAAATTAGCCTCTTTTGCTTCCTGCCTTGCTGTCCTGAATACTGCATTTATATTTAGCCATTTGCTGATAGCAATAACAATGTCCATTTGATTACAGATATACAACATGCATTACAGCATGAGTATCAATGGAAAGGTAAAAGATGGATCTCTGGAAATCGATACTGAAAACAACCTTGAAACATTCAGAACTGGAAGTGGCAGTGAAGAGGCAGTGGAAGTTCATGATTTTAAGACAGTAAGTCAAACTGTGTTTTAAATCTTGAAAAGAACAACCTGTTATTAAATACCTTCCGGTTCATGGCTTATTAACAAGGACATTGTCAATAATAGTAATATCGTAATTGTGCATTGGGAATGACACTTATTTGCTTTTGAATAAGATAATGTTGATTATCAGGCAGCATTTGAATTTGTTTGGTGGAGTATCAATGTTCATTGATTAGGAAGCTGAGCCAGAAAACAAGATTTTAAAGGAGGGCTAAGTGATCCTTGGGAGGAAAGTGTGTGGGGTAAGCCACAGAGCGATGGCAGCTGTTGACTAAGCTTTTGTGTGGCTGGCAGGAACATTCACACTTTTGCTGGTCCCACACAAATTAGTTATGCAATGGTTTCTATGGCAATTATGGAGCTCCCCGCAGCATTTTCTTTAGGAACTGCATGGTTTGGCTTTTTTTTTCATCCAGTGAGCAGACCCTGCATGGCACACATTCTGCTTACTGTTACCTGCATGGTGATCCTACAATTGGGATAAGACCACAATTGTAATACACTAATTAAGCTTCCTTCTTGCTCTGGGCAGGAATTCTAGTTTCCCATTTTGAGTCCAAATCTGGTGTGCCTTTGACATTAATGACAAGTTCACCTGTTTACTGTATGTTTTTCACTGAATAAACTGAATGAAAATCAGCGCCTTGTAATTCTGTTTAAAAAAAGTTTTGGACCTGTTTCCTGATTACTTTGCTTAGAACTCTTCCATGTGGTCAGCCCAGATGAATGTGGGTCTTTCATACATTGTAAGGTGTATTGGGAAGAGCCAAATAGATCCTAACTAAAAAAATGCACAAGAATTGCATTTTTACATGAATTCAGGATGCTCCTAGGTGCCTTTACATACAATGAGATGCTTTTGGAATGCTGTTGTAATATAGGAAGCTTGCCAGCCAAATTCTGTGCACAAGCTGTATTATAGTCATGATTAGATAATCACTTTCAGTGACTTTAACTAAAGGGAGAAGGTTGGCTATGTTGCCAGGGAGCAGTCTCCTTCTCTTCTTCCAATACCTTGGTATGTTTCTTTGCATCCAGCTGAATGGCAGATGGGGCCTGGATTTAAGATCCCATCCTCAGTACTGCGCTCATATGCATTCCAGTGTCTGGAGTGGGGTTTGAACCTCCAACCTTCTGACTTGGAGCACTACTGCTGAGCCGTGGCTACTTAGTTGGTGGCAGCAGAACAAAAGTAACTATTTGTAAATGTAGAATTTTTGTTGATTTGTCGCAACCAGAGATGAAATACAGACGTACTTATGGATTGTCTAAGATTAGCTCATTTCTATGTTACAGGGAATAACAGGAATTCACTTTGCTGGAGGAGAGAAGTGCTACATCAAAGCTCAAGCTAAAGCACACCTGCCGGATATCGAGACCCTGAAAACTGAAGAAATTTCATTTGAGCTTGTAGGTGTTACATCTTTTTAATTTCTAATGGTTTTAGAACCGTACAAACCAGGTAATGTAAACTTCAAATGGAGAAAATATATATATTAATGCTATTTGGAACTGGGGCTTGCAGTATCTTTCAGTCGAGTGGATACATAATTTGCAGGCCCTTAATTTCTCCAGACCTCTGCTATGTCAATCAACAGGAGCTGCAGTTTGCTGCAGGGCAAGATTTTCCCCTTGAGTATGACATTCAGATTCACAAGGGAATCTGGCCTAGTTGCCCAGATACTGTGAAATTCATACGATTGGACAGCTGAGAAAAAGCATCTGAAATCTGTGCACCTACTGTCCCAGTGGGAAGGCAAGAAAAAGGGAAGAGCTGCATGCACAAATAAAAGGGTTGAATTCGCATTGCAGAACTAAAACAAATAGGTAAATCCGTCTGCTAAAGTAGCAGACAAAGTAATTACTAAGAGCATAAAGGACAAATTCAATGCAGAAGTCTTTAATATTTGTCACGGCCTTATTAAAAACAGAACAATTTGCATATGTCAGCCTAGCAATTAGTCTATTTTAAGTGAGCAGCAATGATACATTACACCTTCCTTCCTATCTATTATTAGAAGCCCCAGCCCACCTGGGCTAATTAGCAGAATTACTGATATGCAAATTAGGTTCAGGTGAGACAGGGAAAGAAGCGGCCCTTTAAATAATGTCTGCAGTGGGTCAAAAAATTGAAATAATGAGAACGCCAGACATGCTTTAATCTCAAGAATGTGATGTTAAATTCGACTTTAATTTTTGACCATGCACGTTGTAATCTGACAGCTAAGGACTTTGGAAAAAAGTGGAAGTTGAGGGACTATGTTCAATTAAAATTTTAATTGAAATTTTAACGTGCTTTCTTAAAATAAATGACAAGTTTTAAAGAACTGCAGATGTGAGTACCTGGCCTGTGGGGCTTCAGAGTAGTTTGGACAGTTATCCAGGATTGCTGCTATATCTCTGACATGCAGCATCATAACTTATTATGGTAGTATATTGGATTGCTGTATCAACCTACAACTAGAATAACCAATTTTAGTATCTTTATAAGCATGAAAATGGATGCCTAAGTCCTTCAAGTAACCAGGTAGAAATTTCTTCAAACTATGTTAACATTGTCAAAAGAACAAAGCTCTCACTGTGATGGTGTCAGTGCTCAAAAGGATGTCCCTGCTCAGTATGGGGCTCCAAGCTCTGGCCCTGTATCAAAAGGACTGAAGGACATTGTTTTAAACTACCAGAAAGCACAAAGGTTACTTTCACAACAAAGGAGATAAAGGACAAAACAGTTAATTTAATCTAAGAAAAGCAACAAGCCTCATTATGCATTCTTGGCTGAGATCCCGGAAATCCATTACTCTGTTGAAACACCAAAACCCCAGGGAAAACATCTGGCTTTCTGACCTGTGTTATCTCTGCTACCAATTACACAATGTTTACTTATATAACGGTAAGAGACTTTAAGTGCTTTTAGTTTCTCTTATTGATACTGCAAAAGGTTTGGATGATTGACAGTTTCATGGCCATGAAGTAAAAGATCTTTTTAACATGGATGACGATGAGTGTATTAGGTATTTTAAAAGATTTTTTAAAAATGCTATGTCACTTTTGGGTTAAGTGTTTGCCATATAGTGTGTAGTGGGTCAGTGGGCATGGAAGTGCCATGTTTGACCTGGGGGCATGAAGGACAATGAAGGGTGTTTGGGGGTGAGGTGGGTTTGAGGGGTGAGGCCTAAGGAGCCAAAACATTTTCTTTATAACTGGAAAAAAGTCCCGCAGCTCTGATCTAGGCCATTTAAACAGTCCACCTCAAACCTTGGCAGGCCTTGTGGCTGCCTTTGACCTCTTTCCTGATTCAGGTGGCTTGATGCAATCCACATCCACCCAGAGAAAATCCCAACTTTGCAGGTACTTTGTGGGGGCACAAAACTAGGAATCTTCCTGACCCTTGCTACCCACCTTAGTGGTGAAAACCCAGACTCCTATCTCAAATCAACTTTTTTAATACAAATAATAAAAGATTGAGAGGACCAATCTTTGTGCCCAACATGCACTCTATGATATCCTACTGCACTCCATTTATAGAGGAAAAGATATGTAGTTTGGGAAACCTATCAAAGATTGTGGATACATTGGTTGTATTCTTGCAAAGTTCTCTGATCATCATGTTTGACATAGTGTCAACTCAGTGTTCCATGGTCTGGATTGGAGATATTGAAAAGAAATTCCAAACAAATGGCATGGAAAATATTAAAGAAAAAAATGTATTTCAGTAAAATTGATGGGTTTATCTGAATTATAAGATGTCAAGTTGGCCACACTTGGCCAAAACACTAGTAGCCTCGAGCAGTTGTGCAGCATTTGAAACCTGGGACTGTGAAATAAAACAGCTTAATGATTTGTTGCTGGCCTCATTTTGGCAAGTGTTTCTCAGTCCACCTCTGAAAAAGGCTGTAGAAATATTTGAGGGCACTTACAAAACAGAGATGGGGTAAATTCTTCACTCCCGCTGTTATGGTTCAAGTCAGAAACTCCAAAGTGTTTTATGGAGCCTGCCTGGATCATAAATTTTTCATCTTGAATTTGGCCAGGATAGGCATGATAGCTTTCATTTCAGGAATGATTCAAATGAGCCACTAGGGAGCTTTTATCAAAGAAAGTTTATTTAAGAATTATAGTTAGCATGTACAGTAGGAATATTAGCAATAACTTCTATCAATTACAAGCAACACCAAAGCAACCACGATAATGTATAATCCTTAACAAATGTAGGAGCTGTCCCACCGATCCCATAAACATGATCCTTCAAACAGATTTAATACAGCTCAGACTAATGCTCATGTGATACTGGAATTGTCGTTTGGATGAACTGTGCAGTTCTCTGGATAGACTCAAAACATTTTGAAGTTAGAACAGCTTCCCAGAACACCAGGGACTCTAGGCAAGCCACAACAGCAGATTCCCCCCATTCAGAAAGGCAGGACCTTGTTTTCAGATTACCAGCAGAATTTCCAATACCCAGGGAGAGAGAGACTTCTTTTCAGTTTGATACCACTTCCAAAACTAAAACTCAAAACTAAACAGCAGCTCAAACTGAAACGAAAGAACTACTGTCGCCTGACCTGCCAACCAGTTTTTTTTCTTCCAACAATGCAGAATCATAAACATCCCAGTAAAAATTACATGTAAGCAGCAATAAAGGGACATCTCCAATCAAACTGGTGCCATAATAATAAAAAAAAACTGACCCAAGAAGGCCCGCTTACAACTGCAGAAAACATGATTTAGAAAAAAAGTGTCTTAAAGGTACATTAACGTCACACCCACCTACTGCAGGAATCATCGCAGGCAGTACAGAACATTTGATGGACCATTGAAAGGTTTGTTGACTTTGGACAGGAATTTCTAGTTTTGGAGCGGGACCAAAATTCCCACCCACAATATCCAATTCAAGTCACAAGAAATTCATGTTATTACATTCTTGCTTTATGATATTGTAAGGTTAGATATTAGGCACTTTTGGCACATCCCAAACTTTATGACATGTAAACCTCTTAGTTTGGGTGGAGGGTAGCCAGCACGGCAAATTCTAAATTTGTAAAATGGATACTTAGATATAGTTGGGAATGTTAGCTAATAAAACTGAGAAACAAAAATTACTTCAATGATGGTCAAGAAAGTACATTCATCTATATGTGTCAATATGTACATTTTTGTGATTGATGAGTGACTACAGGGACAAGACAAGCATATGATTAAAGGTACATCAGTGTAGGAGACTTCCTGCATTGCAGTGGAAGGTGAGGAGACTTCCACAAATCTTCCATTGCTATCCTGCTCCATCCTTTAGTGTCATATTGTTGGAGCCCTTCCTCTGGACATTCTTCACCGTTATTGAACTTTCTACCCCTCTCTGTACTGAAGCCAAGGTAGGACCATGATTGCTGTAGTTTTCTCAAAAGCCTTGCTTACAATTTTTAATCTATTACAGAATGGCTTACATGTGATGTACACCCCCAGTAGAGCACACTGATTAGCTAGGCAGAATTTAAGCGTGACAACTCAGTTCATCCAAAGTTATCAATAATTGACTGCATTGTTTTTATCCCATTAGGGGAGATGATTTAATCCAGGAAAGAAATATGCAAGCCATCATAAATACTAAGCAAATGTATCTTGACACCTACGTGGGAGAGATTATTAGAATATTCCCCAGCTGGGAGCTGGTCCCACAAATTCAGAAAGGATTATTGGACTTGCAAAAGTGTATTTTCTTGACAGTTTCCTTACTCATATTGTCTGCTTACTGAAATTCAGGTTGCAATCTTGTTGCGACATCTGGGGTCTCATCTATCGGTTGAAGAGCTGTTGGGAGGCTTGTCATGCCTCTTTTCCAGGAAACTACATGCTAATTAGGCAGTGGCAAGGTTTACTGGGCTTTCCCCTAGAAACAAGGCCCAGGGAGCAGAAGTTCTGCCTGGTACGAGCTACTGACTAGTCAGAGGGCAGCAGTGATGGCACTTAGCAGCACCCTATGAGGAGGCTATGGCTGCTGCTGGGTAGAGACATCTGGGAGTCTCGGGATTGTGGAGAACCCAGGAAAGTAATGTGGGCCCTTTTTTTTTGCAGGGTGAGGGGTCATGGGAAAGGTAGTCATCAGCAAGGGCAGGTAATGGTTCTCAGCTTCCTGCCACCGCAGCCGTCCCCCCCCCCCACCCCCCCCCCCCCGCCCATGCCCCAAGCCATTTCCTGATGTTCGGCCCCCTCCTTAGGCATTAATTATGTTTTATTGGGAGCCCCACTCCCACCCCTTGAGGTGGCAAGCAATAAAGGGACAGATTAATGTATTCTGCACACTGCAAGGTGGCAAGCCAGCCCAAGTTAATCCCAGCAGCAGTGGACTGAGGCGTAAGTGGTCATTAATTGTGTACTGAGAGGCCTCAATTGTCTACCGTGGACCATACCCAGAACTTAATTCTTGTGGAGGCAGAATGGCAGTGAGATTCAGATTTGCCACTACACCATCTAAATAAGTACCCTTTCTAAATCCAAGCTCACCACCAGGAAGAGCAGACGATTCCGCCCATAATTTCAGTTCATTTTCCCTCAAATATCTCACCAAAGAGGTGTTGATCCATGTGTGCACCTTCACAATGAATGTCACCTGACCTGTAAAAATGGGGCATGCAACTCAACTCAAAGGAAGTGACATATTTAAGAAGAACAAGTCCTTGCCTATTATGTTAACAATGATGCCTCACCGTGCTAGGGTCCCGGGTTCAATTCTGGCCTTGGGTAACTGTGTGGAGTTTGCATGCTCTCTCTGTGTCTGCGGAATTTACTCCAAGTGCTCCGGAATCCTCCCACAGTCTAAAGATGTGCAGGTTAGCTGGATTGGCCATGGTAAATGGCCCCATGATGTTGTGGGGATTAGCAAGACAAATACTTGGGGTTTTGGGGATACGGCCTGGATGGGATTGTTGTTGTCAGTGCAGGCTCGATGGGCCAAATACCTTCTTCTGCACTGCTGGGATTCTATGATATAAAATAAAAAATTAGAAATCTTAAGGAGGTGAATATTTAAAATATACAAGCCATGCAAAACCTACTGCAGAGCCAGGATAGGATGAGTAATCAAAATATACCACAGAGACTTATGCCTGACCCCAAATTTGAAAGTGGCAATAATACAGGCAAAATGCAAATTGGACCAAAGTAACATGCACATCAATACATATGCATGAAATGTAGTTACGACTTGAGTGTAAGTAGATCCATGGTTAAAATTCCTTTACAAATTGTGATTTAGATATAAGCAGAGATGCTCTTTTCAAATGTTAAATCAGTGAATTCTAGTTATCTAATAGTTAGGTAAAAATTAGTGCAATATCCCGAGTTTACTCACTGAACAATTTGGACAGCAACAGAGAAAAGATTGTCAATCAAGATCTACCTTCCAATCCAGAGAGGCTGAGCCTGCCCTGTAGAGAATCTAGATGTGAAACAGCAGGTAAAAAAAAATTGAGAGAGGTCAGAAGCTTCATCTAATTTATATGGAGCTTCATACCATTGACATTCATAACCCTCAAATTTAACATTCTGAAGCACAGTCTTCACTCTTCCTTCAAGGGACTCAGAAGCCAAGGCAAACCAATAATATTGTTATGCGTGACAAGCACTTGCTGCAAGTAAACTTGCAGGAAGTCAGCCCTACTAAATATTTCATTTGGTCATGCTGTAAAGTACTAAGCTATAATAAGTCACCCAGATTCATGGTAGAACTAACTGAAGGAAGGTTTTATATAAATTGAGACACTTATAATATATGTTGTGCTTAGAATTGCCAAGTACTCCTGCAAAGCAATGCACCAAGTAGCAATTCTGAAAGGGCTTTCACACAAGAAATATTAATCGTAAGGTCTGAGTGTGTGCTTTACTGCTGAGTTTATGCAGGTGTTTGATGCTGTTGCAGTTGTGTGTGTCTGCAATCTCTTGCAATGTTACACCTGCCTGCAAGATAAAATGGTGTAAAATTGTCAAATCAGTATCACACATGTATTAGTGCTGTATGTCTGAAGCTCCTCATGCCTTCTGGCGAAACTACACTTGAGACGGCTGAAGGAGCATGGGGTGGCGTAGCACTGCTACCTCACAGCGTCAGGGACCTGGGTTTGATTTCCAGCTTGGTCACTGTCTGTGTGGAGTCTGCACATTCTCCTCGTGTCTGCGTGGGTTTCCTCCAGATGCTCCAGTTTCCTCCCACAGTCCAAAAGACGTGCTGTTAGGTGCATTGACCATGCTAAGTTCTCCCTCAGTGTACCCGAACAGGCGCCAGAGTGTGACAACTAGGGATTTTCACAGTAACTTCATTGCAGTGTTAATGTAAGCCTATTTGTGTCACTAATAAATAAACTTCAAAAAGTGAAGTTGAAACCTTTCTCAAAACTCATGGTAAGCACATTTCTATAATGTTCATGCCATGCAATATTGTATTGCTTAATTTTAGTAGCTACACAGAGAGCATTAGGTCAGTTGAAGAGTTGCTTGAAAATGTTCATTTGAGACCAAATTTTGATGTTTTATTCAGAATGGAAAACAGGCTCCTTTCATGCACTGTATCCTTAAGCATGCTAGCATCTCACAGTACCTTCACATCTCTGTGAAAGGAAAGAATAAACTTGCATTTATATTATGTTTATCGCATCCTCCGGACATCCCAGAGCACCTTAGAATTGATGCATTACCTTTGAAATGCAGTCAGTGTTATATAAGCAAACACATGAGCCAATTTGTGCAAAAGGTTCCACTAAAGGGAAGAGAGTGAATGACAATATAGCATGTTTTTGATAGTGCTACTTTGAAACAGAATTATCTGTATGAATCATTGATCTCCTCACAAAATACACTGCAAAGCCAGATGAGTATGGAAGTGTACGGTGGCAGATCTGCCACAGTACATAATTCCTGTAGCATCTGTGATGGAGATCTCAGTGACACAGGTTATAAATACAATGAGAGTGTCTTTTGTCAGCAACCACAAATATGCTATAAGGACCTGGGGTGCAGACCTAAAAGATGGTCTTTAACCATCACCAACATGCCAGGAGATTGGCAAGAGACATCCTTGAGGCAGTGATATGTATGTTGGTGCATGCCCATTTAAGAAGGCAGGTCAGGTGACCACCCTGGGTAGAGCTTGCCTGGTCTATCTTGTGCTGACTGTGCCAGGATAAAGATGTGTTAATAAACTGTTCCAGTTAGTTTACTACCATTGTTCTTGTGGTTTATCATTCGTCTCAATATCAAATTTCAAACATAATAGGCAGAGATTCGCAGACCTTATAGTTGTCCAAAGTTCAATTCTGATATACAACAATGCCAAAAAACACGTGCCCAGCAAAGAAATTGATGCAGTAGGAAAGGATCATGCCTGTCTGTCAAGACAACACATCCAGCCCAGCAAGCATCCCTGCTCAACTGCCATTGTGGCAGAGAGTGAGTGAGGCTAAATAGCTAATACAACAGCAGAAATCTGTGAGCAGAATCAAGCAACCAGTACACCACAAGTGATTGTGGAGAGTGCACAGAGTAAGTCACAGTATGAGGGCAGGGTGGAGCAAATATTGAAACCTTCTGAAATGGCAAGATAGTCACTGGAAGTCCACCATGATTTCTGCCTCTGTTACAGCAGCTAAGGGTTCAGCTTTCACAGCACTGACTAGTGACAGGTGTTGAGTTGGTGGGTTTTACAGAGCAGAGTTATGCAGCAGCATAATGATTTTGGGGCCCCAGGAGTCTGTACTGCAATGTGTTCTCTGATATATTGAGAAATCGGAATCAAATGCCATCCTTGCTGTCAGCCTAATGCTTTAAAATAGGGCTGGGATAGGCAATTGTCATAAACTGGGATGGGAGTTGCCGGAGAAGCAGTAATTGACCTGCATGATTCTAGAGTTAGGGTGTCAGACCAACTGTACAGAGTAAAAAACCCTTTCAGTTCATGGATATCACGCCATTGTGCACAAATTCAAATGTGTGCAATTAATGACCCTCTCCAGTCAGAAAGCCATCCTGAACTCAGTGAAGATGATGATAACTCTACTAAATCTGAATTCCACCCACTTCAATCCCTATGCAGAGAGTACTGGCTCACATCAGTATAAGTTTGGAAAGAGTTGGTTGCTTACAGTTTGAGGCTATGCCAATTCTAACAGCCACTGGTAATGTTGATCTGCTAGTGGTGTACAAGAATTGCTTCTCTGCTAAACCTTTTTCCCCTGAAACACAGACCTTCAATCAACACCACATGATGGTGCCAAAATAGTATATTCGATGGGCAGAATAGCAGGAGGATAGTATAAATGTATACCTGTATAAATGATGTAAGCTGACCTCTTTAGAAGCCCTTTCTCTCCCACTCTTGCTGGCCTTCCTCAATGTAAGTTCCATGCCAAAAGAGCATAGAGTATAATACCCATTTTAAGCTGAGTTCAGTAATGTGAAACTCTGCGATATATTTGGCCTGTCATTACTAATCCAACTCAGTGTCTTACATCTTAAAAATATTTCTGTTCAATTAGTCAGAAGTCTCAATAATAATAATAACCTGTCTTCAGCATTGTGGCATTAGAATCCCTAACCACACCTCCAGCTCTAACCTTTCAGTTCAGAGTTATGTCTTTTTGAGGAAATGTTATGTATTACCATAGCTACTTCATAGAAAGGCTCAGAGAAAATGGGAAAGAAGAGATTGGAGCTGGAGGGATGGCGCAGGGACTTCTATGCCACAATGCTAAAGACTGGTTTCTTATTATTATTGATACTTCTGACTACTCGAACAGAAATAATTTGCAGAACAGCAAGATAAGAATGTTCACTTCTCCTGAAGATGCTCCTTCTGAAAATCCATTCAGAAATCCGTTGAATAATGGAGTATCATAACAACTTGTAATAGAAAGTAAAGACTCAACAATGAATGGTGGCTGGAATTTTTCAAAAGAATCATTTTACCATTTTGATTCTATGTTCTGGGCAGACTTGAAACTGGGAGTGTTTCAGATCTGACTTTTAGACCCATTTTCAGGCTCCCCCCACGCACTCAGCTTGCAAAAATATCAGCGATTCCGAATCGCGCCACACAAGTCTGTGGGCAGGGCTTAATGTGCCTGAAACCTTGTAGCTCTGATCGGCGCCTCCAACTGTGCCTGCACAGAAAAAAAATGATAGAATGTGGCTCCCCTGCCACATCCCTCCCAGGCTGGATAATGCATCCCACTGGCCCTCACGGACATTGCCCCACCCCCACAACAATACTGACCCTCTTATCCCCCCATCACCCTGCCACCCAAACCGATCGCAGCCCCCTCCCCCTTCGCTCCTACTGATCTCAGGTAGAGTGGCAGAGGATCTCCCCTTCCCCTTCACTGATCACAGGCAGAGTGGCAGTGGACATCCCTTGCTCGGCATGGAAAAGTCGGGCTGAAGTGCCTGTTTCCATGCTGTAAACCTCCTCATTAACTGAATCGCCTGAATGGATCCGGGAGGATGTCCCACCTCTGGGACTGGCTGCCCTGACCCAGGAGGTCACCAGGAGGAGGTGACTGACTGCTGAGACCTGTAGTCTGTCCCCAGTGAGTAGCAGGATGAGGGGTTGGTTTCACCAGGGCCAGTTTAAGAGGCACCAACGAAAGGAGTGAGGAGCAATCAGGTACCTAGAATTGGAGCAAAAAAGGGGATTTGGGATGGTGATCACTGTTGTTGCTGTGTAGGGGGAGGAGTGGCAGGTGGTCACCATTGGACACAGGATGCTTCAACAGGAAGGACCTCTTCCCCAACCTTTGACTCCACAACCAGGCTACCAGATTTCACCTGACAACCTCACCACTTGGCATAGGCATTCCTCATCGCTAATAAATTGTTGGCAAGGGAGGAGGCCCTAAGCAGCCATTAATTGTTGACTTAAGGTTTTCAGTTGGCCCAAGGATGGACAGGTCACCCAAGATCTATCCTGCTGTTGGTAAAATTAAATGAAAGACAGGTAGGCCACAGGGGCAGTTTCCCTGCAATGCCACCTGATTTTACTCCCAAGCTGCCTGCCATCTCTGCGCTCACAGGGCTGAGGTGTCAAATTCTGAGCTTACAGTTCAATGTCATTTAAAATCAAATTAAGTTTGAATTTGATTAATAACTTGGAGTTGTAAAGTTAGCCTCAATAATGGTGATCATGAAACCATTGTTGATTGTTGTTAAAAAAAACTATCTCGTTCACAGATATCCTTTAGGGAAGGAAATCTGCCACCCTTATCCAGTCTGGCCTCCATGTCACTGCAAAGCCACAGCAATGTGGCCGACTCTTACTTGTCCTCTGAAATGGTGTGGAAAACCACTCAGACAAGGGCGATTGGGGATGGGCAACAACTGCTGGTCTTGCCAGCAATGCCCACATCTATGAAAGAACAAATTAAATGAAGACGCAAATTTAAAACATCAAAAATAACAATGACAATTTTTTGATAAAAGGCAGTGAATTTTCAAAGAGGACAACACCTGTGAAACCTATTCCTATATTTTGGTTCTTGGTCATTATGTTAAAATTTGTAAAGAATGCTGACCACTGAAGTCAACCAGCAAGTGCTGTCCGTTTTCACATCTGTTTTGTAGGTGTGAGCATTACTTGCAGATCCCTAGAGCAGGATGAGAACAGTAGGAATTTCACTTTCTGACAGCAGAATTGTTTTTTAGGAAAGGCCACTAAAACTGAGGTACATATCAGGAGAAGGATGCTGAAAAAATGTCCAGCTTAATATGAACTACAAGTGAGTCACATAATAAAGCAGTTAAAAACATGGACTAATTTTAATAACATTCCTCTCAGCATTAAGTATCCCAATGTTTGAAGGGAAGTGAATATGGCAAGGATCCCAAAATAACTGAAGGAGGCCAATGAATAATCCCAGAGACTCAATAAATTAAGGAGGAATAGAGGGTGGCATTGTCCAGTCCCGCCTTCCATCAGGATTTTCCATTCCAACCGAAAGTCAATAGACCACTTAACATTCCTCGCAGTGGCAGGGCTGGAAAATTTCAGAGCATCTAGTAAAAGAACAAAAGCATAGAAGTGGCCCTTTGATTTCTGAAGCATGAATGAACCTGTCCAAAAGTAGTAAAAGTAGAAGATGCTGGAGATACTCAACAGGTCAGGCAATATCTCAGGAGAGAAACAGTTTCCAATCGATGAAAGATTATTGACCAGAAATGTTAACTCTCTCCCCGCAGAGGCTGCCTCAGCTGTTGAGCATTTGCAACATTTTCTGTTTTCAATACAGATTTGCAGCATCTGCAGTGTTTTGCTTTTGTTCAGTTGTAGATTTGGTGAAAGGAGGTAGAATTCTCCATTCTGGAAAATTGCAACATAAGGAATGAGCTGAATCTCCTGAGAATCAGCACGATGAGGCGCAGTGATTGACTATGCAAGTGGTCATTTCATAATCAAATGTTTATTAAATAAATCTGATAGATTAAACCTGACATTCTGCCGAGTATTACCACCAAGCACCAGTTTTAATTAATTGTAGGTTCAAAATAAATGCAAGCATCTATCTAGAAGGAGAGAGAGGACAGTGAGGAATAATAACCAAAGACAATACTGCTGTTACCATAGATATCTAAGGTTTGACTGATGGCATGACCATACTCCAAGGTGTACAATTTTAAACCATATTGATATGAAATTATGGTAATTTATGAATTGTTCCTTTATCCTTCAAATGCTTGCTGTAGATTTTCAGTGTAGGCTGTACAAGGTTTTTACAATATACTTAATGGCCCTTCATTAATAAGCTAAGAGAACAACAAAAAGCTGATGCTTCGTGGCAGCTCTAACCTTTTCACCTATTCCAAGAAACATTAATTTCAATAAGTTGTTAATTCTCTAGATTCTTCTGTCATTTTAATTGGATAGTCTTAGTCCTTAACCATAGGAGTATATAAATAAATCTTCAAGCCTACTGCTGAACGTTAATATTTGATGCAGTTACATTTGTACATAAATATATAGAAGAGGTTCCATCTTAATATATCTTAACATTTATTGTATGTGAAATGTATTTGAAAAAATTTGGGAAAAACAAGTTCTGATATTGCTATCTTTACTTAAATTTTGTTTACACAAGATTACCAAATAATTTACCAGCAGCTAACAATTGTACTTCTGGATATTCGAGTACAAGACCTTTAAGCAATAGCAAGGCATGTCTGTATGCCTGTCTGAGCAATACAAGGTGCCCTTTTCACAAGATGTTCTACCAATTCCCTTTTCAAGAATGCCGTAAGGGAAATACTCAGAAACCTCTCATCAATCAATTAGATCAGAGAATTTGCCTTGAAGAGGTAGATTAACAAGAGGTGGAAGTTTGCTCTTTCTGCACAATGGATATACACTTGTGTAACCATGAAGGAATGATATCTGCAATAACTTCAGTATGAGCCTGTCTCTGAAGTACTGCAGGAGGTTTGTAGGAGTTTGATGATTATTCCACTCTATTCACATCCACAAATGAACCCATGCATAAAGCACTATTGTGTCAACAGTGCCATCATGTGGTAACATGGGTGTAAATTCAGACACTTCTAGAAGAACCATTTTAAGAGGGATAAAGATGCACTGAAGGAGTATACTACAGTCTGAGAGTGGGGCAGAGTTGCTTTGAGAAATATTACCAGTCTTCCTTCGATAATTATAGACAACTGGACCTGCAGCTCACCCCAAACTGAAGAGATGACCCCAGTTGATCGCTGTAATTGTCCAGTTATGTGATGCTTATACCTGACATCTCAGAGCGCAGCATTTTGTCTTTCTCTTTCATGGGAGAGAGGTCATAATCTGGGCCAGAATTTGTTGCCCATCCCTCGTAGTGCCTTGAACTGAGTGGCTTTCTAGGTCATTTCAAAGGCAATTTCAGTTACGGGTCAACCACATTGCTGTGAGTCTGGAATCATATGTAGGCCAGATCAGGCAAGGATGGCAGATTTCCTTCCCTAAAGAACATTAGTGAACCAGATGGGTTTTTTTTATGACAATTGACAATTTTCATGGTCAGGATTCAAGATTTCAGGATTTTTAATTCCCAACTTTTTTTATTGAATTCAAATTTCACCATTTGCCATGGTGGCATTCAAATCTGGATCCTCCAGAGCATTACACTGGGTGTCTGGATTATTAGTCCAGTGCCAATATCACAGTGCTACTCCATCCCCAGCTGATTTTGTAAAAGCTCAAGAAATATTCCTGTTAATGATCTTGGGTTACATTTAAAGGAACAGGATTGGAAAATCATCAGGACAGGTTTTGGAAATGATCATACTCGATAAAACCCATATAGAAGGCTCCACATTTTTAAATGGTTCTTTAAATATATGCAGTGAATAAAACTGAATTAGTTCAACAGGTTACCTTTCAGGGACGACAGAACCTTCTATCCATTAAATAGAAAAATAAACCTCTGCTTTCAACACAATGCTTGGAACAGTGACAGTGGGAGTCCCTTTAAAAATTCCGTGTGTCAATAATATGACTGATGGTTCATGACTACGTTATTTTTTTAATAGTTAATAAATAATCTGCAATTCCTTACCCACTGTTCTCTTACTTAAGGAAGATGAAATCATGCCTGCAAAGTTTGAAGAAGAATCTCTGATCTGGGTCGCTGCAGAACAACCAATTAAAGACCATGCCTTCTTGAGCCCCAAGATTTTGGAACTGTGCAGTGACCTCCCTATATACTGGCTTCGCCCAACATATACAAAAGGTAACCCTGTGCTGATGATGAAACAACAACTATTTACTACTGAAGTTTCAGTTGTAAACCCTACATAGCAATGGCTTCAGATGAGACAAAATGCTTTTGTGGAATCTGTATGAAGGTCTTGTCGGAACAAACAAAAAATTAATTTGGGTTTCAAATAATCGGCAGGCTTGAAATTTAACTTTGAGCTTCTTTTGTTCACCCTTGCACTGACTGCTGTGACAAAGTGCTCAAAAAAAAAGTCTAGCTCAACCAGAACATTGATTAGAAACACAGATCAGCATTGTGGACATACCCGCCATTAAAATTTATACTTTTAATAAGTCAACTGATCAATGAAATCAATGGTAGAACCATGGAATCATTAAAGGAGGCCATCGGGGGGTGATTTTGGGCCCGCACTGTCTGCTGGAATGGCAAAACATGCACAAAATCTGGAGAATGTGATTCATCCAAGTTCCGACTTTACTGATTCCACGTTGGTGGAGTGGCATGAAACATGCTGTGGAACCACAGAGAGCTCATTTTAATACATTAGTATGTCAGTAACAAACACTCTCTCCAGGACTTCTCCCTCACCGGATATTCAGCAGGTGCTAGCATGGCATCATGTGACAGGTGTGGATTATGTACCTACTAGCAAAGAGCCTTGTTTGTTTTTCTTCCCCTTCATGCTCGAATGCATCTCCAGTGTTTTGTAAACATTACAGTTAGATAAGAGGAAATTAAACTTTGTAAAAGCCTCGTAAAACCTCTTGGGTTCATGTCACACTATTTGTAACCCCCACGACTTGCCTGGGCTTGCAAAATCTCACTAACTATCCTGCTGGAAACAATACACATCTCTTTAACCTGTGCTTAATCCTCTCTCCATTCACATTGTTTGTACCTTTAAGATTTGATTACCTGTAAAGACTCGCATTCCAACCATTATTTTATAAATTGAGTTTGTGTCTTTATACGCCCTATTTGTGAACTGCAATCCCACTCACCTAACGAAGGAGCAACGCTCCAAAAGCTACTGGCTTTTGCTACCAAATAAACCTGTTGGACTTCAACCTGGTGTTGTGAGACTTCTTACTCTATTTATAAAGCCCAGGATCTAGTTTACTTTATTAACCACATTCTCAATTTGCCCTGCACCTCCAATAACTTGCACACATATATACCCAGATCCCTCTGCTCCTGCCCCCACTTAAGAAATGTGCCCATTATTTTATATTGCTTCTCTTCACTTTTCCTACTGAAATGAATCACTTCAAACTTCAAACTAAATTTAATTCGCAATGTGCCTGCTTGGCCTTTCTGAAGTCTCGGCTCCTCACATTTCACAATAAATCAAAGTTTTGCGTCATCCACACATTTTGCAATTGTACCTAATACACCCAAGTCTGGGTCATTAACATATATCAGGAGGAGCAGCAGTCCCAACACCGATCCTGGGGAACTCCACTACAAACCTCCAGGCTGAAAAATATCCATTAACTACAAGTTTCTTCTTCCAATCACTCAGCCAATTTTGTATCCATGCAGTTACAGCCCCTTTAATTCCATGAGCTACAACTCTATTCACAAAACTGTTTTGTGATACATATCAAATGCTTTTTGGAAGCCCTTGTACAGCACATCAACCATATTACCCTAATTTAGCCAATCTGTTATCTTAAAAAACTCAAGCAATTCAGTTAAACACATTTGCCTTTAATTCTGGGGTTCCTTAATTATACCGCATTTCCCAAAGTGAATTTACATTTTGTCCCCAATTATCATTTCTGGAAGCTGGGAAATCATGCATTGGCATTTTAATTAACTGCATATCTAAGTTAGTTTCAGATGAAGTTCAATTTCTGCTACTTTATTATTCCTGCCACTTTGCAGATGGGCAGCATAAGTAGAACATGTTATTTGGAGATTTTGTAACAACACTTAATGAGTGATTATTCATGTGCCCCTTTCATTTTGTTGATTGTGAATAACAATGAAGTTAAGCAAATGATGTTGGATACATATATAAAGTGCATTAAACTCTAATCTCCAGTGGGTTCCTTTTGTCGTAACGCATAAGAACATAAGAACTAGGAGCAGACGTGGGCCATCTGGCCTCTCGAGCCTGCTCCACCATTCAATAAGATCGTGACTGATCTTCTTGTGGACTCAGCTCCACTTACCCGCCCACTCACCATAGCCCTTAATTCCTTTACTGTTCAAGAATGTATCTATCCTTGCCTCAAGATAGCCTCAACTGCTTCGCTGGGCAGGGAATTCCACAGATTGACAACCCTTTGTGTGAAGAAATTCCTCCTCAACTCATCCTAAATCTGCTTCCCCTTATTTTGAGGCTATGCCCTCTAGTTCTAGTTTCACCCGCCAGCGGAAACAGCTTCCCTGCTCGTATCTTATCTATTCCCTTCATTATCTTATGTGTTTCTGTAAGATCTCCCCTCATTTTTCTAAATTCCAATGAGTGTAGCCCCAGTCTACTTAGTCCCTCCTCATAAGCCAACCCTCTCAACTCCAGAATCAACCTAGGGAATTTCGTCTGCACCCCCTCCAGTTTCTGAAAATAAGGAGACCGAAACTCCAGTTTGCCCACAGTACTCCAGTTATGGCCTCACCAGCACCTTATACAGCTGCAATAATTCACTGATTCTTTTTCTATCGTTACAGGATTTGGCTGTCGCTGGCTAGACATTTATTGTTCATCTCTTGGGCAATCAGAGATAGGCAACAAATGCTGGCCTAGCCAGCAATGCCCACATTATGTAATTGAATTTTTTAAAAATGCATGCTTCCATTAAGCAGGGTCTTGCACCATTGAGTGAGCCCTCACAAAAATTGACTCTTAACTATCTATATACAATACGACGATTTGTGTCTATTGATGCATATTATATCTTTCTGGATGGTTGTGTTTTTCTCCCATTTCTTGTAGAATCATAGGACTACACTGCACAAAAGGAGCCCATTCATTTATTATACCTGTGCTAGCTATCTGCTGTCCAATTAGTCCCACTCCCACACATCTACCTTATAACCCTACAAATGTTTCCTTTTCAAGCATATATCCAGTTCCCTTTTGAAAATTACTATTGAATCTGCTGCCACCATCCTTTCAGGCAGTGCATTCCAGATCTAAATGACTCTCTGTTTAAAAAGTCTCCTCATTTCCCCTGATCCCCCCAAAATTATGAAGGACTTTGATGTGAGTGGATAAGGAGAAACTCTTTCCACAGGGAGAAGTATCGGCAGCCAGGGGATACAGATTGAAGATAATTGATGAAAGAACCAAATGGAAAGATAGAATGCGTTTCTTTAATTTATGAGTTGCTTTGATCTGGAACGCACTGCCTGGAAGGGTGACAGAAACAAACTTAACTGCAAGTTCCAAAAGGGAATTAGATAAATACCTGGGAGGAAAAATGTGCAGGGTTACAGGGAAAGTGCAAGAGGGTTGTGACTAAATGGGGTTTTTTTTCCTCAGATCTGGCATAGTTTCCTTCAGCCCTGTAAAATTCGTTCTCAGTTTGGTGGTATTTCTAATGCTGTTTTCAGCCAATGGAAACCAAATACAGTTTGCCCCATTAACTGTGGGCTGGATTCAAGTCCCACAATTGGATAACATTGATGTTAATGTTTAAAAAAAACTTCCTTTTGGCTAGTCAATTTGCCCTGTTACTATCACTGTTTTCACAGAAGGTCAAAGGAAGAAACGATCAGTGGCCGATGAGAGACCTGGGATACTTGATCCTTACTATAATGAGTTTGAGTACGACACCGGTGTGGTAGATGAATATGGTCAGATTGTGGGAGTGCCTGCTGAGGTTGACATTGACACAGCTGATGTCCAAGCTCAGGATGCAAGACCAGAACAAAGAGTAAATGACACAGTTCCAGAAGAAGAAGGGGGCCCGTCTACTTTCAATGCAGAAAACCCCTATCACGTAAGTATTGAACTGCCTTGAAAGTGTTCCAAACAAGCTTACAAAGAATTTGCATATCAGTTAATCCAGTAATAGAACCTAGCATGAATATGGTAGAAGTCAGGGGTTCTATTCGTAGACACGCAGGGTAGAATAGGTGTAGGGTGATGCGGCGGTGCGGGCTTGTTGGGCCGAAGGGCCTGTTTCCCGTGCTGGGTTGTTCTTTGTTCTTTGTTCTTTGTTCTTTTATATCTGTGCCAGAAACAAGGTTAACATGTCAAAGAATACATTAAGAAACATGTTTATATGAATGTAATTCTACTTTAATCACCAGTTATGATAGTCTGTAGACCAAATTATTTCTAACAGTGTAGCAAACACATTGACTACAATCATATAGGCCATTCCCCAGCTTGGCCCCATGCAGGTTTCATCTTTCAGGACACAATTTCCAAATCATGTAGTTCTCTGAAGTAAAATTGATTATGCAGTTCCATGTGGTTGAAATTGCTTATCACCCTCAGTCTTATTTTCCTGCTACAACCTTCAGGTTTTTAACATCAGAGCATGGTGTCACCTAATCACTGTTAAGTGATTTTGTCTTGTACTGTCTCCAGCTCTTTTTAAACTTTATGTCCTGTTCTGTGCCAAGTGGCCTTCGATTGCTTGAAGAGCTGGCAGCATATGAAATAATCACAAAACATGAATATTGCAAGGTATTTCAGACTATGCAACCCTAAAGTGGCATCCTGTATTTCCAGGTGACTAAAAAAAATTAATAAATGACCTTGCACAGAAACCTTGGCCAAGGATTCCCATTCCCATTCTCATAGGGCTCAAATGGTGATGGGAACAGAAAATCCTGTGAGAGGGACAAATTGCATTTCAGGCCGACATAATAGCCTAATGCAATTGTCCCCACTCCCCGCCAGTGACATAACAAAACTCACGACATTCAATATTGGGAACTGCATTATCCTGATAATCCCCCTTCCAACTTCTTCGTTACATTACCATTCGCATTGGCATGAGGGCATGCCAACATGAATTAGAACTGATTTCCCATGGCATGCACCTAACAGACAGACCAGCCAGAGGAGCTCAGGTGAGTCATTAATGGAAAGAGCTTCCACTCAGTGACTGTCAGCAGACACAGATTCTTCAAGTTTGTGCCCTTATCCCTGGGAACTCACGTGGTGTTTACAACTTGCGGCACTCACAGGTACCAAAACAGTTTGTGGTTCCTGGGTGACAAGGATTGTCCCTTGAAGAGGTGGCTGATAACCCCAATCCATCACCCAAGAACTGAGGGTGAGGAGAGATACAGCAGCAGTCATACCTCCACAAGAGCAGTGGTGTAGAGAACCATCACACTGCTTCAGATGCCTAGACTGATCCAGAGGAGCACTGCAGTATCCTCCAGAGCGGGTTTCTCCCATGGTTGTAGCACGCTGCACACTGCACAATCTGGCTCTGGCAAGGGGGTTCCTAGTGGAAGCTGAGAAAAGTGAGGCAGCTCCACAAGCTGATGCACAACCTGTGAGCACAGGTGAGGGTATTAAGGCAGACAACAGAAACGTTCGAGTGGCAGGGACACCAGGGATGCTTTGATCCTATGAATCTTCAGTTAGTCACCCATGGCTTTGATGCATCCTCAAGCGAATGGCACTGCTCTTTTGCAAGAAATCATTAAAGAGCCCAAGACCAAATGGCAGCCCCACACAATGCCATAGAGATACAAACCTGCGTTGCATCTGGCAACTGTTCAAAGCATCCAACCAACTCAGCCCATTAAAGACAAATAAATGTTTATGTTACTGTCCATGAAAAGACTAAAACATTTAAAGTTGCAATCCCCAACACAAACTCTGAAAAATGAACACAAATAACATCACCCACAACATGCCTTGTATACTTAAGGTTCCTTAAATTTTTGCCTCTGGGCGCTGCGTCTTGGTGCCACCCACCCCTGCCCATGGGGGCTATCCTCTGGCTGGCATAGTCTGAGCATACCCCACTTGGGAGGGTGCATCTAAACTAGTGGCTAGGCACTCCTCAGTCATTGCAGCACCATCAGATGTAGCGACCACTGGGTAAAGGAGCTGCTACCCTCATGCTGAGCACCCTGAGAGGAGCTCACAGAGATGACAGACAATGTGAGGTATGTTTGCACTTCCCTGTTCACCATTGATAGATGGGCATCTAACAGAGATCCTCGAAGCCTCATCCATCTCTCACACTGGCATTGACCTCCTGAGGTCACAGTCAGTATGTTGGATTGCAGATCCAAGGGGAAGCTGATTCTATTTCTCTCATGCCTCTCCATGAGAGTCGCCACTGTCTCCATGGAGGAGGCTGTGCTCTCAGTGTTAAGGGTTAATGCAGTACCCACACGCTGCATGAACTCCTCTATGTTGGAAAGCATGGCACACAGACCCTTATAAATATCTGCCAGATGTTTCTGCGCACCCCACTGGACATCCAGCATCTGCCATCTGAATGACATCCCCAGAGGCTCATCATCTGCCTTGGACTCAGCCTGGTCTTCATTTCCAGCAGTGTTTCCAATGTTCCCACCCTGTAAACTCCCAGACTCTGCCCGCTCCTCACACACTGTGCATTACCCACAGAGCCAACAACCCTATGTCCACCGACGTTTGAGTATTAGTGCTAATGCCTGGTTCTGAGAAACAATGTGACGCTAGTGAAGGTGCAGTGCCTTCCTCAGAGATTAATGGGAGGTCCTCAATTTTGACGGTGACTCCGACTGATGGCGCATCTGTGGGAGAAAGTCAAAATATCGGCACATTCAATCAGCATGGTCGCTATGCATGCTGTGCAGGCTGAGGAGACAATGGAGAGCTACTGAATGATGCCATCTGCCTGAAAGCTTCAAGGGGCACTTTGACTGTAATAGTTCACTTTCTGATTAGAAGACCCTATCATGTTTCCAGTACCAGCTGCAGTCGCAGCTGCAGTCTTCATCCACGATGCCTGGTGACTGGAGAAACGAGCTGGCTAGAGGTACTCCAGCTCCAGTGCATTGCTTTTCTGCTTGGTGTGGATATAAAGATTGGGAACATCACCGCCCATTCCTCGGCGCTTCACAGTATCATGGCTTGTCTTCAGGGGAAAATAGAAAGCCTCGTTAGTGCTTTTTCTCACTGAAGGCCAGAACTGAAAAAGAATTACACAAAGATTGATTATTTAGAATGCACTGTAGGCAAAGGCGGTGGAAGCAGGGCTACGGGGAAAAAGTGGGACTAATTCAAAGGTATGATGGGCTAGATATCCTCTGTCTGTGCAGCATCATTCTCTGATATTAAACTTCTTATGCTTGTTAAGTTTATATCCCACGAGCCAGCTTCTGCATGTTCTCTGCCAACCTTACCGTCACTATAAATATTCACAAGGCACTATGTTGCTGTAAATAAGTGCTAAGCTGTATTCTCGTACGTACAGCATAGTATCAGATATTAGATCCGGATTCTGATATACAGTGTGCACGTTTGACAATGAGCTACTGGAATGTGATCCACAAAACATAATTAGAGCAAATGTTCCAAGCCTTTTCTGAAAGATTGACTACAAAGTTGATGATGGAGCTGCAATCAAGTCAACCAGTTGTCAAGACAAATAAGCATCAAATGTTTACAAATGAGGGAATGGACATGTTTCTTTCAGAAACAAACACTCAGGAAAATAAAGTATGTTGCATCTCAATTGAAAGGTTTAATGACCAACATCCTATAGGAAGAAACAAAGTATCAGTTGCCCCGATGAGCTAAAGCAAATCATTAGAATATTCCCTGGAGACATAAAAAGTGGGAAGAATGTGAACTGATAATAAATGGACCGATCTTTTATGCTGTTAAAACAGTATCCTGCTTCCCATGGAGCCACCGAGTTCCTCAAATGAATAGAACTTAGAAACAGCAAAGACAGAGACTATTGAAGCAGAATTGAAAGATCAGAAGAAACAAAAGAAGCTGACTGACAAATATTTCAAAAATTGCAATGGAACATGACTGATGAGGATCAATTTGTAATCTGCCGTTGTGTGTTTGCAACTCCCTAATGAGGAATTTTTCAGAGGTTGCACGCAGATGTGATCTAAAGTTGGAAACTGTCAAATTGAAAATACAAATTGAAGCTAATACACTCTCCCTCACAACCTCGCTTCTCCAACTCCCGGAAAGCAAAGCTTTTGAAGAGGAGGTAGTTTTGTGATATGCAAGGTTTTGTGATGTACCTGCTGATATCATGTTGCACGTAGATGAAAATCCAAGACTTCTTTCCTCTTGGGGATTAACCTCAGTAGCCTAAAGCTGATCTGTAGCATTCAAGTGAATTTATATGAGATAGGAAACAATTGAAATAACAGTGGAAAACCCAGCCTGCAAAGTTTATTAGAGGCCTAATCAATCTACTAGGAAGAATTCTGCCAAAAAAAGGATTGATGTTAACATTATTCCTCAATCAAATGATACATATCACACTGACAAATCACTGGGCATGATTAAGCAGCTCCATTAGTTGCGGGAGCAAATTACGTAATAGCTGGTAAATTGTGCAAGCGGGTAAAAATGGGATTTGTGTCAATGAGATCTGACTTTTGGATCTTCCCTGCCCTCCACTGATGATGTAATCAGTTCATGCCCCAGCGAGGGCAATCTGAAATTGCACAGAGTGCTGTTAAATCAGGCAAGCAAGGCATCTGTGAAGCCGATGCGGTTCCCACTGATTTTCTCACCTGATTCAGCACTGCAATTTTAGGAAAATTGTGCCCGCTGTACCAAGATCAACAACTAAAGACATCTGTAATGTTCAGAATTATACTTAGAGAAACATATGAAAAATCTGTCCAGAATCTAAACGCACACGATGTTAGTAAGCCTACAGTGCAAATCATTCTTAGTCACATTTCCAGAGGCAATATCAACACTCATAAACATCAAAATCCCACTTTGTCTACCAGCCTTTGAATCAATATATAAGAGAAAGCATTTGCAATGACTTCAATAACACTGAAAGTGTTATTCTCATCTTGTGCGAAGTAATACAAATAATTGTACTTTCTTTTATCAAAACTCTTATTTTTTTCGTGTCAATGATGTTGCATTAGCAAGTGTATATATCATAGAATATCATAGAATCTACAATGCAGAAGGAGGCCTTTCGGCCCATCAAGTCTGCACCAAATATATTCCCACCCAGGCCCTATCCCCATAACCCCATGCATTTTACCCTAGTTAGTCCCCCTGCCACTAAGCAGCAATTTACCAAGGTCAATCCTAACCTGCACATTTTTGGGTGGGAGGAAACTGGAGCACCTGGAGGAAACCCTCGCAGACATGGGCAGAATGTGCAAACTCCACATAGACTGTAATCCAGTGAACCTGGATCCCGGCACTGTGAGGCAGCAGTGCTAACCACTGTGCCATCGTGCCGTCACTGGGTGGAACAGGTAAACACAATGCTCTTTTACATTTGAGACCTGGCTGTGGATCCTCTAACCATTGATCAAGGCCATAAATTGAAAATCTCCTCTATAATTTTTACAAGGCCCAAAATGAAGTAAGCTAATGGTCACTCAATTCATCCTGAATAGACATTGGTTTATAATGCCAAATGGGCCAGGATTCAGCACACTATTGGAGAAAAGCCATAGGAAAGTGTGGAACCTGGAGAACAACCTACAAGGCCAACTTAGTATAATCAAGCTTCTGCTCGCCAGTACTGAAACTGACACACTTCTAAAAAACTTTTTAAATTCATATGCAAAAAGGTTTTTGCTAGGATTTTTTAAAAGGGACAATATTGGATGCCCTGCTCCCCCATTAATAAACGGGCTCAGGATCACAATGCATGATTAGCTTGCACTTATTCTTCCGATGCAGTTCGAACAAAAATTTAGCACTTCCTCCTGGTTACCATGATTGTAACTTACAGCCAACACTAATCATTGTTGAGTGGCTGCACTCCTCACAGTTCAGGCAGGGTTAGCACCACTTAAAGCTAGGCTTGCATCTTCTCAAAAGAGAATGCAGTCTGGCTGCAACACTTGCTATAAGTGGCAGTGTCCAAACATGAAGAACACAGAATAATGACATAACAGGGCTGAAAGCAACCTCCAACGTTCTCCAACACAACACTGGAAACCCTGGTGCAGGAAGCGAACAGAAGGTGAGAGGTTCTTTATTCATGGCGGACTAAGAGTCCCTCGAGATAGGCATTGCAAAGCCAGTAGGAGCAAATAACCATTGGAATCAATGCCAGCAGTGTAGCCTCAAGGACATGGATACAGAGTTTCAAGACAATCTGTGGCCTTAAAGAAGTGGTTACGGTGAAAGTATCATCAAATGGCACACCAACCAATCTCTATCAACCACAACTTATACCTCACATTCTGAACTTCACTTCACCCTCACGCACTTAGCACTGCTGCAAATCTCATATCCATATCTCAGACTTGCACACGCTGACAGCTATTCAACAGTGACAAACACAAACAGAAACAGATTACACTCACTGAAGTACTTTCTAATAGATAGTTGCAGGCCGGAGAATTTAACTGGTGGGATTATATCCTTATCCTGACAGAGGAGATGCTTCAGTCCATTGCTGGCTAAAAAATGCAGCTGGATTGAAACCATTGGATGTGACACTATGCTTGCACCAAAACATCCCACTTTCCACTCATCTCAGTCTTTTCTGATTCACAAACTGCATATGGTATAAGCATGCACCTCTTGCTTGCTCCACCATCTCACTTCTCAACTGTACCTTTATGCTGCTCACCTTTCAGATATCCAAGGAGTGCAATCTGACTGGATAAGTGGCAGAGCAGGAAGACAGTGAGGCTGAAGAAACAGTATCATTCACTCTCATACTGCAGCCACCAACTCATATACTAACACTGTCATTTAGAGGACAGTTCAGAGGTGGCATCAGCACATGGTGCGACACCAGGCATGAGTGGCCTGCAGCCACAGGAAGTGGGAAAGTAATAGGTGCCAACCCAACTGGAGGGCAAAGTCACACACCACTTCAGCTACAGAGATGAAGACTGCTTGAGAGTTCATGGCTCAGGCACCTTCACAGTCACATACAGTCATCCTTTCCTTGCTGTAAAGTCGAAGGGGAACTTGCCTGTGCATAACTAATAAGGTTCTAAATGCAGAATCTGGTGTGGGATCCCACATGCTGGCCGACGGTAAAGATGCTACATCACAGAGCCGCCTCCCACTGAACTTAATCTCAAAATGGGAGAACTAACTCGGCCCAAAGCATTTCATGGTAATGAGGAGCAATAAGTGTGAATATTTGGTATAAATGCTGTTACATTACATTATAACTCAGCACCATGCTTAAATATCCGGGATTAATCCATTGTTCTTTGTAGAAACTGGATATTACTTTGTATGGCATGACTAAAATCCCAAATCAGATTGCTTATCGAGCGTGACATAAACTTCTGTCTGCCTGCTTGTCTAAGGAATAAAAGGAAAATTGGGCCTTCTTTGGTTTGCATGCACCTAGTGGAGAAAGTTTTTCTCTCAATAGTATATCTAATGAAATTGTAAATCTATTTATAAAGATTCATGATATAATTACTCATAATACACAAAATTTCCAGTCAAATCAACCAAGTAATGGCAATGGTGGCATGATGCTTTGGTCACCACTGACCCCATTCTTTGTTCCTAATTGAGAAAAGGTGGACCTGAAGGAAGATGACAGAAAATGGGACAAAAATATCAACATTTTAAAAAATGGTATATTATGCCACACACAATGTTTATCTTACAGATGTTAAATGTGCCATGCACTATAATTGATTCACTTGTAAATAATTTAATCTGACAATTCTAGGGTTAGACATTAAGGCCAGAATTCACTGACCACCCCCAAGATAGGATTTTTCAGTCCCGCTAAGCACCAAATCCTCCATTCTCGCTGGCAGCAGTAGCAAGTGTGTAAGTCCAGAGAATTTGGCCAAAATATTAAAAGCTAATACTGATGACAGTAAAATTATCTTTTTGTAGAATAATGCACATTTAGTATAATGTTAACTTGTAATAAAAATATAGATACAAAAATGCTGAACATTTATATAGAGTTTGCATGCATTCTTATCTCATTAACACCTCTATCTATGTCTTATCTGCTAATCAATTTAGCTGAAGATGTTTTTAATACTTTGGACTGTTAATAAATTCATAACGCTAAGTCTTTCAGTATATAATAATGATGTCTGGGTTAGTAGAAATGCTTGAATTATCTCTAAACCATAATACAATTTCATTCATTGCTAATACTCAAGATTGTATAATAGGTAAGCTAAGATAGATGCATGTGTTTTGACTTTAATCACATTATAGGTGGGTTTGGAAATGAGAACCTGGTTGCAGTATTTGTGCAGAATGAAATTTCAATTGAATTTAGTTGACGAAAAGTATCAACAATGAAGATGAACCACAGACCCATTTGCAGGACACAATTTAGGGAGAACCTAATATTTTGCACCCAAAACAAATTAAGTGTTCATGCACAGAACATTCACAGAAAGGGCTACTGATGCCAAGGATTTTTGTTTTAAATATTTATTCTCAGGTTATGGAAATTGCTGACAGGCTGTAATGTGTTACTCATTCCCAGTTGCTGTGAGAAGGTGGAGGTGAATCTATGCGATTAAGGGGGTTAGGGCGGAATTCTCTGAGGCAGCAAGGCCCAGAGAATTGAAGACTGGAGGAAAGTAGATTTTGTGCCAGTCGCCAAACCCACTGCAATCTTCCCAGCGACCGGCAGCAATCTGGTCCAGCCAGAGCGGGTGGGAAGCTTATTAATATTCAAATACACACATTTAACTACAATTACCAGAGTTGTAGCTGGAGTCAAAGAGCTGCTGCTATTCACAGCGGAATCTGCACCAGGCAGTCTTTGGTACAGGTCTTGTCAAGCATCGACCTGGCATGTCCAAGGGTTGAGGAAGCATCATCAATCCCTCAGCAATGAGAGGTATCCACCCCCCGCAGCACACAGACGTGACATTTATCCGACCAAATGCTTCCATTCAGCCTCCCTCAGACCTCCTAGTCAGGCTGCCTTATTCCATAGATACCCCCAACCAGGCTCCCATCCCATTTCAGAATCCCTACTTAGCCTCCCTTCAGGCCAAGCAGCTTGGCAGTGCCAAAAGTGCACTGCCCCCTCGTTTCCTGGCACAGGTATCCTGGCCTGGTGCCTTGGCCCCCAAGAGGGTTCAAGAAGGTAGGTCCAGTTGTTTGCTGCTCTACTGCTGCCAGGCTGCAGAGAAAGTGTCCCTGAAGGATCATGGGGGATGGGTGGGTCCGGCCAGAGGCCACGGGTTGACCTCACCACTTTCTGCCAGGATGGAGGTGTTGTGGCTGGACTGCCCCTTTTAGTCCTGGCAGACCTGAAGATCACCTCAGCATGGTGATTTCAGGCAGCCCTGTGATCAATATTTGCATTTCTGACTGCCAGCTGTGCAAATTCTGAAGTGGTCACTTTAACCTCAATGCCCCCAGTCACATGGCAAGATTTTAAATCATTACAGCAATCCATTCTGCAGCAGAGAATTCCTTCCTCTCTGTCAGAAGCTACAGATGAGCTCACACCACTTCAAAGTCCTCTGACAGAGAGGAGGTGTTAATTTTACCTGGGGAGGGGGAACGGGGTTCCATTCTGCCCAGTGATGCACCCAGCCCCAATGTTTGCACACAGCTTTGAGTTGAAGTTGCTGTGGCTTCCCAGGAAACTGCAGTTGTTGAAGTTCTCTCCATTGCAATTGAAACCTTTGACCTGTAACGACTTCAATACACAGTGTCTCGTAAAACATACAGCTATCAGAATAAGGGATTGCTATCATCCTGCAGCCTGTCAATCAGGATTATGATAGTCTGGTATAGTGCCATAGGCCTTTATGTGTGTTAATAGTGATAAACTCCTTGGGTGCATCATCCAGCTCCAACTGTTGGTGCACATGATTCATGTTGAATTTAGTGTAAGTTAGACCTCCAGCTAGCTTGGTGCATGGGTTCTCTATTTTAGTATTATTTAATGTCCAATTTTGTCTGATTCACTATTAATACATAGTTCCCACATAGTCGTACAGTTTGTCTGGCTTAAATATTGGCACAATGGGAGCTGCCTCCTCCGCAAACTGCACAAGCTTGATAAGACCCAAATCTTCTAACCATCTAAGTTCAGTTTCCGCTTTCTCTTGTAGTGAATAGAGCACGTGTTTTGCCCTGTAAAATTTTGGTATAGCCTCTTGATGCATACAAATTTTGGCTTTCAAACCCTGTATTTTGCCTAGCTCTTCTTGAAATACCTCCTGAGGAATTCATGTAGCTCCCCTTTAATCATTTTGGAAATTTCGAGCCAATTCAATTTTATTTTCTGAAGCCAATCTCGTTCCATCAAGCTTGGCCCTTGGCCCTCAATTGCAACTAAAGGCAGTTGGACAGCTTACTGTCTGTAACTTACAGGTGCAGCTGTTGTTCCCATGATCCCCATATACAAAGTCAGCCTGCTTGCAGTATTTCCGAATCTCAGAGGTCAGAACCCTCCCTGTAGGTATTGATAAGTTTGCTCTCGCACTACTGAGGCAAGACTCCTGTGTCTACCTCCATCTTGAGCAGATGACAATCAATACAATTGTGATGGGAGCCACTTTGCCCACTTTAATATTACTCAACCTGTATGCAGCTGATCTTTCTTAAGGATTGCTCTCTATGGTGTGCATCAGAGCTGGAATGTTTTTTTCTAGCACTGGGCAGGTCCTGTTTAGCCTTATTCTTGCTTCTTGTATGCTCCTTCCTGCTGTAGGCATAACACATAGCTTCCCTAAGCCTATACTTCTCCAGGGGTTGGGATCCTCCACACCAATAAGATTCTTCACAGTTCCTGGTTTGTAAATCGAATTTCCTCCATCTCTTCAGTTTTGTTCTGTACTTCTTTATTAAACTCTGCCCCCACATCCCTGGCGCTACTGCCATGAGCAGTTTCTGTTCAAACTTGGTAGACTTTGCCAGCTTGTAGGCTTTTAAGTTCCTCTGTGCCTTTTTCTGCACTTTCCATAGCAAGGGAAATTTCTAACACCTTCTTTAACGGTCATTTCTACTTCTGCTAACAGCTTCTTCCATATGGCTGCATTATTCACTCCAATCTAGCCGGTCTCTCCACATGTTAAGGATAGACCCAAATTCACAACGTTTAGCCATTTGGCCTCAAACTTACCATGAAAGCTACTACCAGCTCCCCAGGGGCTCTTGCCTTTGAGTTGAACTTAAATCTCTGCATTGTTTCTGAGAGCTTAGGGTGATAATTCCCTTTTACCATTTCTATGCACTCTAGGCCGCGATGCTCCACCGCAACCCACAATTTTTCTGACGGGTCGCAGTGTAAGATGCGCGTCGCCGACCTTATTCTGGGATTTACGCATGCGCCAGGAACGCATGCACCTCTCCCAGAGCCAGCGAACAGGCGCTGGTCAGACCACGCTGGAAACTGGCGGGAAGGCAGATAAACAATTTGAAGCCGTTCTAAATGTATTTTAAATATGTTTTCAGTGTAATTATCGGGAACTTACTGGTCCCGATTGAATCTCCCACTCCGTCAGGAGTACTTTATTTTGGAGGGGTTTAGACAAGCTCCCCACATTTGGGGAACTAGTGGGAGATCCCACCAGGATGAAGGGGCAATCGAGGCCCCCTGGGGACAGGCAGTGGGGGGTGGTGACCCCTGGGCATGGGCACCCTGGCAGTGCCAGCATGTGCCCTCTGGCACTGCCTAAAGGGCAAAGTGCCCAGGCCTAAGATCCCCATCGGGCATCAGGCAGTGCCAAGTGGATAGGGCCTATTGTGAGCGGGGTCTAGGGGCAATCGGTGGGGGTGGGGGATCCCACTGCCAGTCTGCAGACAGGATCGGTCTGGGATGGAGCAGGCTGGGTGGGGGTGGGGTGTGGTTCTGACCCCAGTGGGTCGGGGGGGGTCTGACCAACGGGGGCTTGCCATTGCTGCGGTGGGAGGAGTTGGACTGAAGGGTGCTCTGGGATGGGGGGGGTCAGGGCTGGTCCGGGAATTGTTGTGGGGACTGAGATTGGGCCATGGGGGGCATCAGAGGGGCAACACTGCATTGGTCCTGTGCTGGCCAGTGATCATGCTGGCCAGCAAACAGGGAGACTGACAGATCGGGGCCACTTGTATGCGCAGAGCTCCAGAACTGTCAGACTCTGGCACAAATAGGCCCTGCCCCTCGGTTTTTAATGATATTCACAGCCGGGACCTCTGCAGTGAACAAAGTGCAGAGATTCGGATGAAAAGCTGAACTGACAAAACAGTGAGGATCAGAACAGTTTTCCTGCTAATTCAGTGCTTTTGGGAGAATCGCAGTCCTAGTTTCTGTGAGATTTTAGTGTTAGGGTTGTCTGGGAAGTCAAGCTCCTTAGCAATTTATAATTCTGGACACCACAGGCTATTAACAGAATTATCCTCTGCTTCACCATCCCTGCATTTCATTTGCTTTGAAGAAGTATCACAGATTTTCAATGTATGGACCCAATCCTTCAAATTAGGGTAGAATGGCTTAAGCTTTCCAAATAGAGGCATTGTGATGACACTGACTTGCTTCAAATGACTTTTACACAAGGTCTGCTCTGCTGTTCTCTGTACCAAATGGAAATTTCTCCAGTGATCCTCAGTGCCAAACTCTTGGAAAGAGTTGTGGAATAACAAAAGAACAGTTTATTAATGGATATAACTATTTACAGAAAGTGAGAAAGATGCTATCAATTACTTCAACTTCAGTCTCTAGACTGACTGGGAGAGCCTGCGCTCAGCCCCAGGATTCGCTGCTTCTGATTGGCTAAACAGGTCACATGACCCTGCAAACTATCACCTTTTAAAGGGGCTCGCTCCTACAGGAGCCAACATCAGTCAGTCAGCACAGAAGTAATAAGAGAACGGGACATGCTGTGAATTGAGACACAATCTTCAAAAGTTTGGATCAGCTCAAGTTTACCAATAAATGGTATTATTATCTGATCATTTTGAAAGATTTTGAGTGGGATTTTATGGCCCTCTTGTGGCATGCTTTCTGGCGGTGGAGGCAGCTTGCCATTGGCTGCCAGCCTGATGTCTATGGTGTTTTGCATTGCTTGCCCATCCTGCTACCATGGAACTGGCTGTGAGATGAGGTCAACTTCGGTGAGACCAGAAGGTCATGTAGAGCCAGAAAATCCCCCCCTGCCCCCCCACACTGCTCCACCCTCTCCCCCCACCCCACCACCCCCCCCATCCCCATCCCTTAGTATTTGACAGCTCCCTTCATTATCAAATATTAATTTTACAAGCTATTTCAAAATGAAACTTCAGCAATTAGAAAATTGGACATTCCATTGCTTGGAAAATGCTGCATTAGTAAACCTTTTTAGATTGCCTTTGTCTGTATAATAGCTTAACCAGTTGCTTTAAAATAGGGCATGCTGCATCATATACTGCTCTGCTGTCCGCTGAGGCCAACTACAGATTTGGTCAGAGACTCTGCATAGTGCCCTCCAAATACCAAGGACATTTTTAATGTTGCTAAAAGGTCACCTGTCAGATTGACTATGTCAGAAGAACTAAACTGCTAGGAGATGTTTCTGTACCTATAATTTTCTGCTTTAAAAATTGGAGACTGTAATATTATTATGTTACACTGGTATGAAATCAAAATAGTAAGAGCTTTCTTCAGGGTAGTCGTGTTCCTTCCCAGAAATGTTATAATCACTGTGCATTGGCCACAGATTCAAGATCTTAGAATATGACAGCACAGAAGGGGGTTTATTCAGCCCATTGTATCCAGGCCAGATCTTTGAAAGAACTATCCGTTTAGTCCCATTTCTCCACTCTTTCCTCATAGCCCTGCAATTTTCTTTTTTTTCAATTACATATCGAAATTCCTTTTGAAAGTCACTATTGAATCTGCTTCCACCATTCTTTTAAAAGACAGTGCATTTCTCTGCATCTCCTCTCTGCATCTTTTGTCCACTATCTGAAATCTGTGCCTCCTGGTTACTGACTCTCCTGTCGGCTGAAGCATTTTCTCCTATCAACTCTTGTCAAAGCCCTTCATAATCTTAAAAGATACCATTTTATCCCCATTTAGCACCGGCAGACATTTAAGATCTCAATGAAAGTGTATATATCTGAATATTATAACATAACTGAACATGCCCTTCAACTTTGTTGATCTTGACATTTGTGTGTCTTTTATGAAGAGTTAATGGGGTGCATGTTAGCATGCTGGTGCAGTGATTGATTCAAGTTTTCAGCTGAATGAACTGTAATCTCGATCTCAGGAGACACGCTATAAAGAGTTGCCAAAGATTACGTTTCTCATAACCCTTTCAGTCGAATCTTTTGGGACCATCACAATGAAAGCAGCTTCTGCAGGCAGAACTGTAAATTCTTACCTTCTGACGCTAACAGTATTGGAATTGCAAGTGTCATGAGATGGTGAGGAAGCCACAAAGAGCATACTATCTACAGCAGGACAGCAGGCGAGCCACAGAAGAGAATGCAGCAGACAGTCTTTCCAGTAAAATCTTTTCTCCTTGAAATTTAAGTAATGTTATAAAAAGCAATTGAGTAAATGATAATCACCAGCTTCCAAGTGTTTTTCCTCTTTTTAAATGATATTTCAACATGAGAGTCAGATTTATGTGTAGGAATATTGATGTTAGGATGTTAAATTGCTTAATATGTCCATTTAAATAGCCAAATAAAGAATTTAATACAAATGCGTAACGAATTGATAGAATACTGCCAGTAGAAATTGCTACACAGTGGGGGTGGATTTTCACAGACTATCTCTGATTCATCCATCAGAACTGATGGAAGCAGGAGTTACTAGGAAAACTATCCCAAAGTTCTGAAGGCTGATTGGAAGAGCATCCTGCTAGCAGGCTCATATTTATCCATATTTTTAACGTTAATTTTGATCAACCGGGTTTCCTTAGCTTTGGGAACCCACTGGTTCCAGGAGGTCATGGACTACTAGGTCAAGGAGATAAATACTGTTCTATGTACCTGCTGAATCCAGCTCCATGCAACCAACACCCCTCTGACCATTTTGCTCTCCCCACCCCCTCATTCTTAAGGCCTTCAACTTTCCACATCTGACTCTTTGACTCCTGTTAACAACTCCACTGTTGTTAAATACGAAGATACCCCAAAACCTAAAAGGGTAAGTTGGATCACTCATTCTTAACGGTGTGTATTTTCAATTTGGTATAACTTGAGGAAAGATATGCAAACCAGTAAGGAACAGTTTCCCCCCAACCATGCACATACATTTCCCCTAGCCTTGACCTCTGACCTTGATCCAGAGACCACTGGTGCCTCAAACCTCCTACCCCAATCAGATCTCCAGTCCAGCTTCCAATCCTTCAAGCCTCAGAACCCAATCTTTCTTCTTCATCCCCCATTCGATGCCACCCCACACCCCCCCCACCCCTCCCCCCCACTCCCCCAAGCACGATAGGATCGATCCCAATATCAGATTCTCCAGTTTAAGGCTCAAACCTACCCAGCCCTGAAGTCTGTCCTGCAGCATTCCCCAGCAGACTGCAAGTCAAACTTATCAATCAGGCAGCTTTAGTTCAAGAGAGCAGGCCAATGTCGTCACATGCACAGAGGTTTTCCACCCGCTATGAAGCCCCTCCTAATCCAGGCAGGTTCTCATGATGGGGATGGATCAAGGTGGGTTAATGGTGGCTAGAATAAGAAGAAACTGAAGTAAGCTCTGGGCTACTCTCATTAATCAGGTCAGCTTTGCATTGTCGAAGACTTGGAGGTCAATCAGTTGGATCCCTTCAATTTTAGATTGAGGATGAGGAGGGTGGAATCAGGATTTAAAAAGCTGCAGAATAAATAGCTGTAGCTGACTGAATATCTGAAACATAAACATTAGAAGAAGATCATATCATAATAAAATTCTTATGATATATTGGTGATGTACTGCACCTGTGGAATTTTACACACTGCCCCTTGAGCTTCTCCACAATTTGATAGGTTCAAAGTAGATCTGATTGTTGCTTGAATTTTACTTTTCTCGTCTACCTCTATACTATTTGATCACCTTGTTAATCAGGAATCAATCTAATGCAGCCTTAAAAATGCTCACTGGCCCATCTTCTTCTGATCTCTGGGGAAGAGAACTTAGCAGACTAACAACCCTCTGAAAGAACAGAATTCTCATCTCCATCTGAAATAGGAGACCATTTATTTTTAAACCATGACCACTAGTTCTAGTCTCTCTCAAAAGGGGAAATTTCCTCTCCGCATCCACCCTGTCAAGACCCTCAGAATTTTGATTTGGTAAGACCACCTCTAATTAGATAGAGACAGACCTAACCTGTCCAACCTTCCCTTATAGAACAGAAGTCCTTCAGCCGAGGGCCAGGGATTAGTCAAGTGAATCCTTTTCTGAAGTGCTTGTGATGCTATTATATCCTTTTCCAAGTAAGGAGACCAAAATTGTACATTATATTTCAGATGTGGTCAATTTTCTGGCAATAGTCATTTAATAAGTACAGTCAACTCGGTTAATTGTGACACATGGACTGCCAAGCCAGTAAATTGTAGCAAATTTGCATACGCTGATTTGTCTCTGCCAGGGTAAGATTTATATTTGTTACAGGAAATCAGTGCTTTTTAACCTTGGAGCAATAACTTTCCTCACCTTAGCAATTCAGAAATCAAAGTAGTTGGTCATTACTATAATATGTTGCTTTTATATAAATGTAATTGAAAAGGAATGAGTTTCAAAGCAAAAGAAAATATGTCTGAAAGCACACAATACTAAAATCTCTCTCTTACTTTTCCAGCGAATCTTGGAAGGTGAGAGTGGCGCCATGACCTTTGACCCTTTGCTGGATCACAATGGAATCTGTTGTGCTGAGTGCAGACGCAGTTATTCACATTGCCAGCGTATATGTGAACCTCTGCGTGGCTACATCCCTTGGCCTTACAATTACCGAGGCTGCCGTGTTGCTTGTAGGTTGATTATGCCATGCACTTGGTGGGTAGGACGCATACTTGGTTTGGTGTAAGTTACTAAAGAAGTCCTTTTTTTAAATGAAGTCCCACCCAATGACAAATAACTGTTGGCGACGAATTTAGTAAATGGTTATTGTTGGAAAGAATTTTCAGAAAGAAATAAAGTGCCTTTGTAACACTATCCGTTGAAGCACCTCAGTCCATAACAACATATTTTCTGCAGATGTACTGTTACTGGAGTTTGGTTTAAAAATTGAAATGTTCCAAGCCCCTTCAAATTGTGTAAAAGCTAAATAATATTAGCCAAATGTAGAATTACACAAGATGATCCTGTTTATTTAGAAAATTGTACAGACATTTGTAATTGTGCAATAAAGCATGCAGCAACATGTATGTGTGCTTAGATCCTTATTTGTACAGATAATTGGTGGTGTATATGTAACTCTAAGATTAAAGAGGCCAATTAATACAAAAGAACTAGATGACTAGGACTGTTAAATGCTTTTTGTTATTAAGCTTAATTTTCCAGTTATTAAAGAATGTCATGCATTGTCATTTGTTATTTTCCCTTTAAATTCAACTTTCTCTGCTATGTGCAGCACAGGCATCCAAAGACATCAACACCATTTTGTGGTTGTTTTTAGTAAATAAAGCAAATCAACCTGTAATAATTTGTCTCCTTGAGTGTCGATAAGGAAATAAGTTTCTGTTCTAATCTGCAGTGATGGCAAGATGCTGGTTTCATTTTCTCTGGCATGCTGGGTTTTTGATGTCAGCAATATTGCTGTAGATCGACAAAAAACAATGGTCATAAAAGAAGGAGGGCAATGTGGAGGTGTACTGGACTGCCTTCAAACTTCTCTCAGCACCCAGCAGGGAATGGCGGAAGCTTGGCCAACAGGCTATCCAGCTGTTGCCTACTCAGCTGCATGGATCCATGACTTCGGTTATGGAGTAAAATATTTTAAGTTTATACTCCAAATACTCCAAAAGCTAAAACAGAAGTGTATTTTGTTCAGAACCCCACTGATGTTACCTGCAAAAGTGTCTCAAAACTCTGAAGGATATTTGAAACACTGGTGTATATTTGTTTGGAATAATGTGAGGAACCGTGTACAGTCCTATGAAGAACCAATGTAGTCACTGTGTAAACAATTAATAAAGTATAAAAACACAAGGAAGACAAATATACAACTTGACACTGAAGTATATTACTAACTAAACATGCGATTTTATCTGAAATTACCTCTTCTTTCCAAAATATACCCACATTCCCTGAACTCACTGAGACACCCTTTTCAGAAACAACATCTAATTTAGTAACTTTTAAGTCAAATCCAGCTGCTAGTCACCACACAACACAATTTAGATGACCAAGCCTTTTCCTGGTTCAGCAAAGACAAAATACTGCATCCTTTGGAGAAGAGTATCTGCAATCTGCCATGATTCTAAATGTTAAATCGAACTGGTCTCTGCCTGACTGTTAGAAAACTAGCCTCTTTCCCCAGTAAGGGTGCTAACAGTTGCATTATTCAGTTTTTTGATATTCCAGTCTATGGATTTGGCTATTGACATCTCTCAAATTCCTTGCCTTTAAAAGTTATTATTGGTATAACCCCACTGCTCTCCAGTGAACAGTTTTTCTGATATGGCAATTCGCACCACAAATTTCTCCAGACACCTGCTAAGCTTGTTGATGGGCAATTCACATCTCATTATTCCTTTTGATGCCTGCTATTCGTGTTACTTGTCTGTTGTTTTGCTTTCATCCCCGACCCAACTGTTAACCGCATTAACTTCCCAAATTCCTTACAATACCTAAAACCAAAAAGGTTATGTGATGGATTATCGTACATCAAGAGTGTAATGAAAGATCAGAAATAAACTAATAACTCCACTGCTTGAGCCAGTTATGTTGAACAGGCAGAAAGATCATTTACCAGTAAGGGAAGAGGCATTAAAACCAACTAACAAAAAATGAATAAAATGAGTAATTCTAATATATGTTTTAAAATATCATAGTGTGGAATTTTAGCCCCGACTAGTATGGAAATAAGAGACAGGTGGGAATAGAAGTTTGTGCCATTGGTTTGTGTGCCAGTTCCTCAGCTTCTTATTACCCTTGGACTATTATCCAGAGATTAGGTGGGAGGGACAGTACTCCAGAAGGCAGGTAGCCAACTGACCCACTTAAAGGTTTATTCAAGTCTGTTAACAAGACAAACTAAGAATTTAGCGGGGTCATTGTAGCAGCCACCCAGCAGCAGGCCTGGGGATGGGGGAGGTGGAATGGAGCTGAGGGTGTGGTGCAGGGAGCACTAGGATGGCCACTGGTGGAGGTGAGGAGTACTGGAGACAGACCATGTCACATGCAATCTACCAGCCACCAAGCATGTACAGATACAAAATAGATAAACTTGCTGGTGTAATGAACTAGAAGAAGCGCAGAGCAATTGCTGGTTCAATTGCTTTAATTATCTTATTGATTAAGCTTAAGTAATAATTATCAATAATATAAAACCATGCTTCAAATCAAATTATTTTCTGAATTAACTGGTTGATTTTCTTTTTAAAGGTAAAGGTAAAGTCACATTCTGGTGATGTGGGATTGTACATTTATATCTTCTACGTTCCAAAGCTATTGAAATGCAAACAATCTGTCTACAAAGCCACAGGGGGAACAGTTTCCTTGCGAGGCATAAATGGGGTTATCTTCTATTCCATTTGTAAAACATCCAGGCAATTACCAATCTTTTTGATATCATTACCAATCTTTTTGGCTCCAGGCAATAACCTTGGTGCTCAACTAGGTACTGAAAAACTAATAGTCAGAATCACTTGGACAATGGAACATTGACTGAGAGAAGGATAGTAAAAAGTCTGACAACACCAGAGAAGGATCCCAGCCATGATCTAAGCATGGTAATTGAAATACACTAATTATGGCGATTCTCAAAAAAAATTCTAAGTGCTACATTCACAAGAAAACTGGTGTAAATCACAATTCTTTCTTCAGTGGGAGTTCAGACACAAATCTCCCACACTCTGCAATGCAGAGGTCACAATTGTGAATATCATTAGAAGCTCCAGGGTGGGGCCTATTCATGCCAGTGTCTGACAGTTCCGGGCCTCCGCGCATGCACAGAGTGCTGTCCCCCCAACCACTCCATGGCTCAGTCACGGCCCCCATGATAATTCCTGGGCCAGCTCTGAATGCCCACACTCCCCCATCCTGTAATGCCCCAATCTCCAGCCCTCAGCAGTGACAATCCCCCTACCCTCCCCACACGCGGCAGAACACCCCCCTTCACATGAAGAAGACCTCCCCCCCAGGAGGAAGACACCCCCACCTGGCAGACCCCCCCACAGGAGGCAGACCACCCTCATCTCAGCCTGCCCCGATCGCTGGCTTCCCTCTAGCCCTGACTGATTCTATCTGCAGAGTGGCAATGGGGCACCCCATGCCCACCAATCATCCCTAACCCCACCACTAGGCCCTGCCCTAGGCACTGACCCCTTGGCATTTCCCCATGTCCAGTGGGCTGTGCCCAGGTGACCCCTCAGCATATGCATTTTGCCTCTAGAGCAGTGCCGGGGGCACAAGCTGGCATTGCCAGGGTGCTCATGCACAGGGGGCACCAGGCCCTGCAACCTGGCCTCCCGGGGGGCCCCAATTGCCCCCCTTCACTCCAATGGAGTTGCCCACTATTTCCCTGAAAATGGGGAGCTACTTTAAACCCTGTCAAATTAAATTTGTATTGGTGGGATGGGAGATGCTATCAGGCCTGGAGATTGCAGTCTCAGGCCTGATGATCACATTTAAGTTACATTTAATTAATATTAAAATCACTTACCTGCTGTTCTAGCCAGTTTCCAGTCTTGTCCCAACTGTGCCGGATATCTGTTGCTGGGAGAAGCGTTGAGAATGCATACACGAATCCCATGAATCAGTATGATTCTCCCAGCCTGACATGCTAAAAATTAGCAGGTTGGGATGGGAGAATTGCACCCCATATTTAGGTCAGTGGGCTACTGGAGACTGAGTTCCTGCGTAAAGACAATTCTTTGTATGTTTTGGCAGCTATTTTCTCTGCAAAACAAGAAAAGCAACAGAAGATAGTGAATGGGCTCCTTTCACCTCTCTCTCTCTCTCTCTCCCTTCCCCCACCTTACAGTTGAACCCTGTCTCCTGATTTTGATTATTCAGGAGCCGCAGACAGAGATTTTAAAAATAACTCAATCCAGCCCTGTTGTCTCCAGAAGTACAGATAAATCAACTTTAAACTGTCTAGACACTGAAAGCAGCAGAACCTTTGAGTTCAGCCTAAAACCAACTGAGTCAACAACCTTCCAGTACTATATATCCTTTTTATTTTGCTGGAATCAAACTTTCAGGTTGTGGTGTTCATATGTATTAGTTAATATAAATCATAACAATATCAACAACTTAAAGCTATTGTACCTCTCATGGGAACAACTTTATATTTTTGCCCATTCCTGATGATATTTGGAAGTTTTTAGTTCCCCAATAATTCAGAGTCCATTGCTGGAATTGTCCAATCATGCACACCCCACTACCACTGCCAGCGAGAATGGAGAACTTGGCACTCAGCCAAATCTCCATTCGCTGCCACAGGACTGGAGAACCCCAGCTGCAGGTGAGGTCAGAGAATTCTTTAAAGTTTATTTATTAGTGTCACAAGTAGGTTACATTAACACTGCAATGAAATTGCTGTGAAAATCCCCTCGTCACCACGCTCTGGCACCTGTCTGGGTACACAGAGGGAGAATTAAGCATGCCCAAGCCATCAAACCAGCACATCTTTCAGGCTTGGGGAAGAAACTGGAACACCCAGAGGAAGCCCACACAGACACAGGGAGAACGTGCAAGTTCCATGTAGACAGCAATCCAAGCCGGGAATTGAACCCAGGTCCCTGGTGCTGTGAGGCAGCAATGCTAACAACTGTGCCACCGTGCCACCCTTGACTGATTTTGAGCCTACACTCTCTGTCCATGTCTTTGAATTCCTATGAAAAATTGATTGCCGATCTGGAGTTATGCTTCCATATGGTTCACTTGCAGCTTGTTCCTGTTCTTTCTCCAAGCAGTGGCAATTCTCGATGAGCGTTACTGTATTGTGTAGAGAATATATATCAGAGTTGATTTTCATTGTGAACTTTTTTCTCTGGGCTTTGCTAAATAGTCTCTCTGCATTGGTTTGCAATGCTTCATCTCCACCAAATTCTTCATACAGCTCATCCATGTCAATCTCTTTTAAAACTGCACACTTGAACACCAACATAAAATTCTTCAAATGACACAGCAATTGCAAGGGCTAATTTGGATCTTCTGCTGCGAATGCTGCTTTCACACAAGTCATATCTGTCACTCAGCACTTCTTGACTCATGGGAAGTAAAAATGTCTCACATTTCCCTGTCACATCAGATGTTAATTGCTTTAGTCTGTCACTCACCGCGAACCCAAAAAGCTTGTCCTGTATACTTCCCTCCCAGTTCCTATTCATGTCACTCATTAGCATGTCGAACAACAACTTCTATTTATCCTCCCAATGTAATGCAAAGTCCCAAGGTGCTTCACAGAAGCATTGTAAAACAATGTACGCAACTTTAGATCAGATGATGAAAAGTTTGGTTCAAAGAGGTAGGTTTGAAGATGTTTATCCATGCTGGTGCTTTTCCTGTTCTGCAGAGAAAACAGGTGCCTAAACATGTGAAGAATTGTCTTGTCACAAGACCTCTGTCTCCAACTGCCCAGTGACCCAATTAGGATTGTAGTTGGTGTATTTCAGTTATCTTGACTAGGTCATGACTGGGACTCCTCTCAGTTAATGCTCCATTGTCCAAGTGATTATGTCTATTTGTTTTTCTGCACCCAGCTGGGCACTGTAAGAAGTCTGACAACACCAGGTTTCAGTCCAACCGATTTATTTGATAGTAAACTCACTGGTGTTGTCAGACTTCTTACTGTGTTTACCCCAGTCCAACGCCAGCATCTCCACATCCCAGCTGAGCACTCAGGTTTAAAGAAGAAAAGTGAGGTAGAGTTGCGGAGAGATGTATGGAAGCACACACTTCATTGCCTACATTCCGAAAGTAGCTTCTCAAAACTGCTGTCAATAGTACACACAACAGTAGAAAAAGCCACCTGGTCACAATGTGCCTCAATATATTGTATTCCTCCATTTCAGTTAAGTCAGCACTCCCTCGATTGCTGTGTTCTGCTCACAGAAATGCTAAAGTGAGAAAACATACTGAGAATGATGTTCTCTACATCAATGTCAAGGTTTCTGGAAACATGTCTTGTTACGTGGTGCAAAATATAACCAAACAGTTAGCCGCAACAATGTTATTTTGAGCATCTTTAAGTGTTTGGTAAACACTGTTGTGCTTTCTGCGATGAACACTTGCATTGTCAGCTGATAATGTGGAAAATTTCTCTAGCCTGAAATCAAAGGCACTGATTGAGGATAATATTTCCACTGTGAATGTTCCTGCGATTTCCAATGGTAAATGCTGAACCACCTTCTCAAAACTGAAATATCTCAAAACTGAGGGGAAATACTTCATTGCATCCTTGTTTGCCATAGACAAAAAATAGCCTGCTTTAATATAATTTAAGCACATCTGTGCAGGATATGGTGCCAGAATGTCCTGTCTCCGTGTTTTCACCTTGCTTTCCCCTCACATTAAGCATCTCGCCAGAGGGAGCCACTATAGATTTCTTTTATCAGATTTCATGCCGCATTTGATACCCCTGTAAGACTGATGATGCCTCACAGCATAATAGACTTTACATAATTCAGCAGCTGCCACTTTATCATTTTGTGGCAACACAAGCAATTTAAAAAAGCTCACTGATTATGTACATTGAGTGTTAAATTTGTACTTTTCAGCCAAAAGGCACTAGTTAATCTCCCTTTTCTCAATGGCTGGCAATGATTTCACATTGGCACAATACATAGACTGTATGCTGCACTCCCTTCCTGATTTCAAACTATGAAATCAAATTCTTATGACCATTCTGTATTGAGCAATGTTTTTCTTCTAAGCATTTTGAATTGGTAAGTGGTGGCATGGAGGCCAAGATGCACCCACTGACCTGGAAACGATTTCACAATGAGCATTTACATAGAACATAGAACACTACAGCACAAACAGGCCTTTCGGCCCACAAGTTGCACCGATCATATCCCTACCTACCAGGCCTATCTATAACCCTCAATCCCATTAAAACCTACGTATTCATCCAGAAGTCTCTTAAAAGACCCCAACGAGTTTGCCTCCACCACCACCGACAGCAGCCAATTTCACTCACTCACCACCCTCTGAGTGAAAAACCTACCCCTGACATCTCCTCTGTACCTACTCCCCAGCACATTAAACCTGTATCCTCTCGTAGTGACCATTTCAGCCCTGAGAAGTAGCCTCCAAGAATCCACCCTATTTATACCTCTCAACATCTTATAAACCTCTATCAGGTTGCCTCTCATCCTTTGTCTCTCCAGGGAGAAAAGACCTAGCTCCCTCAACCTATCCTCATAAGGCATGCCACCCAATCCAGGCAACATCCTTGTAATTTCTCATTTAACCTCATTTAACCAATGAGGCTGTTAGGGTGACCATTTGGAACTGCACAGCCTCTATCTGGTTCATTTTGATACCACTAATTGTGAATCGCCTCCACCTTGTTTGGCGAGTGCTCACAGGAAATGGACATTCGCTCAGGCTGGGCATTGTAAACATTGCAAGCATTGGAATACTGGACTGAAGGGCATCCAGTGCTGGAACTGGGCCAAATGGGTTGTAATCCGGACCGCCTAGTCCTAGCCAGGACTCCCATCAGGTCTAGGGACCCTTCATGCCTGTCTGGCTTCAACTACAGCTACCTGATTACAACACATCTGGCCCAATTCCAGCACTAGATGCCCTTCAGTCCAGTATTCCGATGCTTGCAATGTTTACAATGCCCAACCTGAGCGAATGTCCATGCCTGTCTGGCTTCAGCTACAGCTACAGCCTACCCTGTGGAAGAGTTTCTGCCCAAAGTGGTGGCCTGGATGCAAAGAAATATGTTTTGAGTCATCCAGATGTGCAAAGATGGCACTCACCATGTTCTAGGTGTGAACATAAGTTTTATTATAATGCTTCAAAATGTCTGCAGCCTCCAGCTTCACTGCTTGGTTTCAGTTTCTCTAACCAACTCCCACCGTTGGAGTACCACACACAGTGAACAGTCAACAGACATACACAATCAAATACTGAACAATTAAATGCATCTTTCTTCCCGTCATAAAACTAAAGCACTTTATTCTAAATTAAACCATCCTACACAAACATAGATACATCTAATCATTTCTTAGTGTCCATTTTCTCTAAGTACAGAAGTAACAGTCACAGTGATCACCATAGGTGGGACAGATAATTTCACAGACCATTGAAAGGTTCATTGACTTCAAGCAGAAATTTGCGGTCCTGGGCTGGTGTAACTGGAAAACCCATGAAGATCGATGATGGCAGTGCTGAGATCAACAAATTTGAGGTGAGGCAAATGGTCAACATTGCAGTGACTCATCAGAATAGGAAAGGTCTCCTTACTTTCACTGTCCTCAGAATATCCATCCAAAAGATAAGCATTGGTGTCAAGCAACTAATTCCTACTTGATACAAGAGGAAGTGTCTGAAAAAATTAAGAGGCTTTGCAGCTTCTCTGAGTTAAGAAACAGAGTCAATGTTTTGAGTCAAATGTGACTCTTCTTCAGAACTAAGAGGTAGAAATGTGATGGGTTTTGTGCTGTTCAGAAAGAGTGGGATGGGAGGAGGTTCCAGATGGAAAGAAAGGAGAAGTCATGGATAGGTTAAAGATGGGAGTAATTAAAAACCAAAAATGGAACAAAGGGCAGAGGGTGTGGTAATAGCAGTGGCAAAGAAACAAAACATTGGTCCAGAGTAGGTATTAATAGCAAAACAATTGCTTGGCCTATGTTAGTCCTGATAGAAATGATGTGAGCTTGTGGTCGTGATTTGATATGAATCTAATGTCCATCTTTAAACTCTGGTTACCTTTATTGTATTCTCTTGTCAAACACTGTTTTGCTTTATCTTGTCAATTGGTGATTTATTCTGCTTTTGGTCTGACATTCTCACTGATATGGCTTTAAGAATGGTCTGCAGCATGCAAAAAATATAACTAATCATTTGTTTGGCCACTGTCTTTGCAGTCAGAGAGTATGAAATGGATCAGCATATGCAAAAAGGACATGAATGGATTGTTCAAATATTTTCCCTTCCAACATACTAGCTCTTAGACTGTCCTTTATCTCCTGTTGAATCACTCAATGCCACAATTCGACTGCAGTTTATATCGCAATGTCAGAGGGTGATGAATTCTGCGGCTTACAATGGAGTCCGTGAACTGACTGGAAACAAATTGTGGCCCATTATCTGTCTCCGACAAATCTCATTTTGTAAACTACTTGTCTGGGATGTCAATGACTGAACTGGTGGTTATGAGATTTGTTATAGTGATTTCTGACCATTTGCAATGTAGATCATGAACAACAAGCAACAAACATTGATTGCTCGGGACTGCTTGCACTTCTCCAGAAGTATCTACTTGAAGATGTTGCCATGGTTTTGTTGGTCATGCAGTTGAGTGTATAGATTCAGATGGAGTTTAATAGATTTTTCACTGAGTGTTCAAATTCTTCATTTTCTAATGATCTCTTCTATGCAGGTATATTTCTGGCCACCAGCCTGCTTCACAAGATCATTGCTTCATCATAACAATATCCTGATGTCCTTCATGAACAAGATGCAATACACATTGCTGTCGTGCGTTTGGTGTAACCCTTTGAGTTCTGCATGCAGTACAGCTCATTGAATCATTGGAAGTTTATGGCACAGAAAGAGGCCACTTTATCCATTGCATCTGTACCAATTGAAGAATGAGCTATCCAGCTTAATCCCACTTTCCAGCATTTTGTTTGTAGCTCTGTATGTAACAGCATTGAAGTGCGTATCCAGGCATCTTTTAAATGAATCGACAGTTTCTGCCTTTGCTACCTATTCACCATGAGTTCCAAACAACTCTCTGGGTTAAAAAAAAAAATTCCTTATCCAGAATTCTTCAACCTCACCAGCGGCTGGGGTTCTCCTGTCCGGCTGTAGTAAATGGAGATTTGGCTGAGCACCAGTTTCTCCATTCTCACTGGCAGCAGCAGCAGGACAGCCAACATAAGAAAATTTTGGCACTTATCTCCATCTAATCTTTCTGTCAATTACTTTAAATCTATGCTCCCTAGTCAATGACCTCTCTGCTAAGATAAATAGCCCCACCCTATCCATTCTGTCCAGGCCCCTCATAGTTTTGTAGATCTCAATCAAATCTCCCCTCAACCTTCTCTGTTCCAAAGAGAACAACTCTAAACTCTCCTCACAGCTGCAATTTTCTTGTCTTGGCAACATTCTCATATATCCCTTCTGTACACTCCCTAATGCAATTATGTCCTTTCTGGATTGAGCGGTGGAATTCTACAGCTCTGTCGTGGTGTTAAATGTGACGAGCAATTCAGAAGTCCATTGACTTCGGCAGGACCAGAAAATCCAGCCATGGGAGGAACTACAAGATTCCACCTGAGGTGACCAGTGCTCAAGCTCTAACCAATGAGCCTACACCTCAGCTAATAAATGTAAGAATTCCATATGCCTGCTTAACCACCTTATCAACCTGACCTGCCACCATCAGGAATCTATGGACATTCACTCCAAGGTTTATCATTTCCTCCACATTTCTCAGAATTCTCCCATTAATTGTGTAATCCTTTGCCTTGTTTGGCCTCTCCAAATGTATAACCTCACGCTTCTTGGGATTAAAATCCATTTGCCACCTTTCTACCCAACCAATTAGTTGGAAAGTGGAACTGATCCACTTCAGATCAGCCATGATCTTATTGAATGGCGGGGCAGGCCCGAAGGGCTAGATGGCCTACTCTGCTCCTATTTCTTATGTTCTTATGTTCAATTAGTTCACGGATACCTTCTTGCAATCTACAACCATCCTCTCACTATAAACCATGTGACCAATTTTTGTGTCATCTACAAACTTCTTGATTATGCCGCCTACACTTACATCCAAATTGTAAATATATGCCACAAAAAATGGGGATCAAGACTGAGCCTTGCGGAAGGCCCTGAAAACAAACTTACAGTTCCAAAACATCCTATCCATGGACAACAATGTTGTACAGTAGGTTATGGCATCTCCTCAATGCCTGACAAGACTCAAAAAGTTATCTTTTGAACATGCTAGATATTGAACTTAGTCCATTGGGCATTCTGTGGTATTGAAATACACTTTCAAGAGGAACAGAAACTATAAAATGTCAGCTTTTCATTGCTCGTGTTATCTGAAGATCGTTCCTTCATGTATCAAGCTTCATGAAGACTGAGGAATCATTAAATTATGTCAATAGTTTGTGGGTCTTAGGAAGTGGATACTTGTCTGGAATCATAGCTTTGTTGGCTGCGCAAATTCTAAGTTCAGCATTTCGAATTGTGCAATGACTAGGTTCAAGATTCATGGAGATGAATCGATTTGCTCAATGATACTATCAGCTTCAAGTCCTTTCATATCCTGTGACATTTCAACTCAGGTAGTAAACTACAACCATCTCAAATTTTGTGAAACTGTCTGAATTGATATTTCAATGTTAGGAATATGATAGTCCTTTCTGATCTCCCCAAATCTGATAAACAAAGAAAGATACTGTTGTAGATGGACAGTGTCACCAATCACGTTCATGCTTGCTCCACCAGGACCTTCAAGTTAGAAGCCAAGCTTATCAAACAGGTTGACCCCATTAGGCTGTTGCCTTCAGCTGCGAAGAACATGAACTTGTCTGGTTAATGTTTTTGCAGAGTACTAGAATTGTGATCATCCCCAAACCTGGAAAAAATAATTCATCATAAGCTTGCAGAGTGTCTATCATAGGAACGAGGGAACGTTTTGAAAAATAACAATGGTAATTTGTCATTTAACATAGATACTTTCATACCAACATCGATGAGGAGTGACAGTAAAATGTTCTTATTCTCTATTGTACAATGTTTAATGTGACCTGGTACTTTACAGTTCATGAATACATTCCTCTACCTGTCAAACTGTTAAAGTCTTCTTTGTGAAGTGATTCACCTTTGATCATAAGTTGCATTTGTTCCCTTGAGCGGACATGGGTGTTGTGAATTGATGGATATATTACCAATTTGGACACATTTTTGAGGGCATCTGACCATGATGGGAAGAAGAGGCTGAGACAACTTGAGTTGGATGGGCAAACTGTGCCTGTTAACCTATGCTTGAGTGCATTTTTTAAAGACATATTTGAATCTAACGTGGGAGATTCAATTTGACTGCAATGTCATGGCTTGATTTCATTGTCCATCCTAAATCTCTGAGTGGCTTGTGATTTCAAGAAATCTAGCCCTCATTTCCCTAAAAGAGCTTTCTGCTGTTGTTTCCAAGCTGATTAGCCCCCCCCAGCTTCAGGATCCCACCCATCATCCTGAATTTGAATGGCAATCCCACCTCCTGGCCACCAATTGGCTAAGTCAGGGAAAATCACAAGTAAATAAATAGGGGGCTTCTGACAGGGTTCTGATGCCCACTGCAATACATTGCGGCATTAAAATTGATTTGATTTGTTTTGATTTGACTGATTTGACTTGATTCATTATTGTTACATGTATTGGTATACAGTTTAGAGTATTGTTTCTTACACACTAAACAGACAAATCATACCGTACATAGAGAAGGAAACGTAAGAGTGCAGAATATAATGTCATGAACATAGTTAGGGTGTAGAGAAAGATCAACCTAATGAGAGGTTGGTACATTCAAAAGTCTGACAACAGCAGGGAAGAAGCTGTTCTTGAGTCGGTTGGCATGGGTCCTCAGAAGTTTGTATCTTTCTCCCAATGGAAGAAGGTGGAAGAGAATATGTCTGAGGTTCCTGGGATCCTTGATTATGCTGATTGCTTTTCTGAGGCAGCGGAAAGTGTAGACAGAATTAACGGATGGGAGGCTGGCTTGCATGATAGACTGGGCTTCATTCATTACCCTTTGAAGTTTATTGCAGTCTTGGGCAGAGCAGGAGCCATACCAAGCTGTGATACAACCAGAAAAGATACTTTCTATGGTACATCTGTAAAAGTTAGTGAGCATCGTAGCAGACATGCCAAATTTCCTTGGCCTCTGAGGAAATAGGCTTTCTTAACTATAGCATCAGCATGGAAGGACCAGGACATGTTGTTGGTGATCTGGACAAGTAAAAACTTGAAGTTCTCAATCATTTTTACTTCATCCTCATTGATGTAGACAGGAGCGTGTCCTCCTCTGGACTTCCTGAAGTCGATGACTATCTCTGTCACTTTGTTGACATCAAGGGAGAGATTATTGTTGCCGCACCAGTACACCAGATTCTCTATCTCTTTCCTGTTCCCTGTCTCATCGTTGTTTGAAACCTAACCCATTACGATGATGTCGTCAGCAAACTTGAAAATCGAACTGGAGGGGAATTTGGCCACACAGTCATAGGTGGATAAGGAGTAAAATAGGGGGCTGAGGACACAGCTTTGTGGGGCAACAGTGTTGAGGATGATCATGGAGGAGATGTTGCCTACTGATTGTGGTGTTTGGGTTAGGAAGCCTAGGATCAAGTCGCAGGGGGAGGAGCTGAGCCCCAGACCATGGAGTTTGGAGATGCGTTTCATTGGAATAATGGCTTTGAAAGCTAAGCTGTAATCAATAAATAGGCATCTGGCATAGGTGTCCTTATTATCTAGGTGTTCCAGGATTAAGTGTAGGGCCACGAAGATGGCATCAGCTGTGGACCTGTTGTGGCAATAGGCAAATTGTAGTGGATCCATGCCATCTGGGAGACCGGAAATGATTCATGCCATGACTGACTTTTTAAAGCGCTTCATAATGATCAATGTCATTGACACTGGAAAACAATCATTAAGGCACGCTGCCTGGCTTTTCTTTGGTACAGGAATCTTCTTGAAGCAGATAGGGACATCAGATTGGTGTAAAGAGAGGTTGAAAATATCTGTGCATACCCCCACCAGTTGGACCGTGCAAGCACTGAGTGCTAAACTGTGTACCCTATCTGGGCTAGTCGTTTTCTATGGGTTGATTTTCAAGAAAACTCTTATGTCTGCAATGGTGACCTCGGATACAGGTTCATCCGCGGCTTCTGGGATGGAGGGCATGCTCTCGCTGACCTATGAAATGTGCATAGAATGCGTAGAACTCATAGAGGAGAGGCTTATTGGTACCAGCGATTTTACATGCCTTCATCTTGCAGCCTGTTATGTTTTGCAAACCTTTCCATAGTCAGTGGGGGTCCATGTGCCTAGCCTGGGACTCAAGTTTGTTCCGGTGAAAAGAAGCCCAAGTAAAGTGTTCTGCTTTATTGTGCTCACAAAATTTGATAAGATGAAATTTAACGACTAAACTCATAAAATGTAAGAGTATTATGGAATTAACGAGTTGATCTCCATGCATGGATCTGCAGACAGCTTGCAGCAGTTTTTTTTGAAATTAATCCAAAGTCTAACAAGAGCAAATAAGTGATGCCTGGTGAAAAACCTATCAAGCGTTTGTTACTGATTTCAGTGACAAAAGCATTCATGGATGCATGAACAGATGGGAAGTGTTGAACTGCAAATCACATTACTTCTGGTGAAATGTGCAACACATTAAACGTGATTAACTGTGAAGTTAAAATGAATAAGGTACAGAGTTTGGATTTTCTCAATCCTTTTGCTAAGATGGACTGGGACAGTCCCACGATTGGTAATAGGGTCAGAGATCTGGCACACACTCATCACAAAGTAACCAATCTGATTCATTTTCTTAGTTACATCCCTTAAGTGAACTGCAACAGGGGACAGCATGTTTTGGGAGCACTGAGAAAATGGAACTCTGCACAGACAGAACACCACTTCTTACGTCTAGACGGCCCTTGACTTTTAAGGGGCATTTGGACAAATACATGAATAGAATGGGAATAGAAGGATATGGTCTCCGGGAGAGTAAAGGGTTTTAGCTTGGGTGGGTAGCATGGTTGGTGCAGGCTTGGAGGGCCAAAGGGCCTGTTCCTATCCTGTAATTTTCTTTGTTCTTTGTGCCTCAGTGCTTCCAATTGGTTCAAAACTGCCAAACGTTCCAGTTTGTCTACCTTAAAACAAGTAACTCCACCTTTAACTCATCCCAGGGTCATGTTGTTTGTGTAGTTTTTGCGTATGAGCGCAGAAAGAAGAAATAAATGGTTTTACAAATGGTTGCTCAACAGAATCTCCTTAATAGCTTTCACTGACCTAAAGTAATCTAAGCTGGGTCAAAGCCAAGCTTTGGACTTTTGGATCTAGTAGACACATCATTATTCCAATTCCAGATGATTTAGTACAGCGGGAAAAGCTAAGTCCTTAAACAAATCACCACCAACTTTATTTTAAATTCCATACTCCAAGACAGATCTGTTCTCTGAACAGAGGGGTGTATTGGTGGCACGGGGAACTGGAACTCCACACAGATAATTGCTGCACCTCCTGCTCTTCAGTGTCACGATAGTCTCAGAACTCACTAGCTAAACTAGCAAACATGTCAGCAGCTCAAAGGAGAATAAAACAGAAAGGTTAGCGTTGACAAAACAGTAATAATGGAACTGAATCAATGATGACGAGGTCACAGCGTATGACCCTCGTGCTGGGAGCACACCTCACTGAATCAATGATGCGTGTGTGTGTATAGAGCCTGCTTTCAGCAAGCTCTGGCTTTTCAGAAACCTAATTTTAGCTTCTTCAGTGCTGCACAATGTTTTTGCTCTGCCCTTCAGGAAACAGATTATGATTTTGTATGCAGTTTAATATTATGTTTAAAAGCTATGTCTTCTTTTATTTTCACATAGCTGTGTCTGCATTATCTCTGGTGTATTACTTGCCATTCTTGTGCACAGCGGCATTTTTGCATAGCAGGGTTTTGATTTTGGATTGTTACCGATAACATCAGCCCCACACATTTCTAACGCCCACTGCTGGTTACTTTAATTGGTTTTTCATGGGTTCATTCTGAAAATGAATCTCCATACTACAGGGTAGATTTTAAACACCCTCGTCTAGCATAAACAGTGAGGAAGAGTTAGACAGACTTTTAATTGGTAATGGGTTGAAAGGTTATGGGGAATCGGGAGGAAAATGGGAATGAGGAGCATATCAGCCATGATCGAATGGCGGAGTGGACTCAATGGGTCAAATGGCCTCATTCTGCTCCTATATCTTATGAACTCATAAATTTATGAGTTAAGTCATGCTGAGTACACTGAGCAGCTTGAGGCCTCACTAACTAAAGCCTTTAAGGTTGAATTTTTCTGGTAAATTGTCAACCAGCTGGAAGACGGGAGAGTTGGCAATATGACAGGGAGGGTATTGGGAGGACAGCTCAACATTTTTCTACCATTATGGCATATAGGCAGTAGCAGGAACTTTGGCTGTGCATTTTGGTCATGGTGGGAGAGCTTGCCACTGCCTGTGGAGATTTGCTGGGAAAACACCTGGGGAGACTGCTCAGTAAACACCAGGCATCCTCTCTATGGGCTGTGGGAGGGGTCTTTTTTATTCAGGCATGTTGTGCCTCAATCACCCCCAGCAGCATAAACCTCCCCCGCAGGAAATATCCTGCTTACCCTCATGTCTAACCCAGGCATTGGTTGATTGCTCCTGGGGATCACCAGCCCCCACTCACCTCTTCCACACTTTCTCCAGTGTCACTATTCCAAGGCCTGCTACTTTCCCAGCAGCGGCTACTCCTCTCAGTGGCATTGCATTGCAGAGCTGCTACTTATTTGTACAGTTACTTAATTGTAGGCCTTCTTACAGTTAGCTAACTAATCTTTCAACCTGGCTGGCTGGTGGCTAGGGAAAGGAGAAAAGTAATATCAACGTCAGCAGGACATACAGGTTACCATCATTTCCAGGAGTTATGGATGTACCAATCGAATATGGTGCCCAAAGAACCACAAGATAGGCATGGTAACTTGAACATTGACCAGATAATTTTTTCTCGTGATCTTGGTTAAGAGATAAATATTGACTGAGGCACTACCCAGAAGCTGCTGATTTGATTTGAATAGGGCCATACAATCTTTAACCACCATCTGAGAGGATAGATAGGCCCTCAGTTTGACATCTCACCCAAAAAAATGGCATTTCTGACTGTGCAACACCCTCTCAGTGCTGCATCAAATTAACACAGAAGCAGAGAGATAATATTGAAGTGTACAAGACCTTAGTTTGGGAACATTTGAAACATTGGCTGATAACCTCCGGGAAGCCATGGATGCCAATACTGAGTTTAAAAAGTGGCCATTTACCAGCAGTCAAAAACTGCGACAAACTTTCTCATTCCAGCAGCAGGCTTGACTTGCATCAAAACTACCTGTGCAGGGTTTAATTGGGTGCAGTTTGAATGAAGCAATGTCCCCTTGTGTGAAGGGGACTGAGGGAACAGCCATTGAGGCCAGGGATTCAAACAGCAGGTTTCATAGAAGTGAGAGCGAGCAACAGGTTTCACCCCTGTTAGAAATGGAAGTTTACCTTTCTTTATTCTTTCCTTTAAACAAGCAATGCTATTGTTAATGGGTCTTTTCAAGTTAAGTTTAAATTTTATTTTTTACGATAGAAAATTATGGTTATTTAAATATTTATGAGTGAACAATTTGTTAATTGTTTTAAATCCATGTAACTACATTTAAACGCACTGTATTATTATATAGCTTTACTTGTATGGCATGCTTAAAAGTGTTCAAATGTTTTAATTTAGAATATGGAAACTGAAAATGGAGTTCAGAAGAAGAGGAGTCAGAACTCCTCAGACCATGATTTGGATACTTTAATACGTGATGTTGAGAAAAGCAGAGCCCAAATTTTGGGCCATGGAAAATCGAAGCCACCATGAAAGATAGAACCCATGGCTAGGAAGCAAGTTTCAGGCATCCTGGGGTAGCACAGTGGCACAGTGCTTAGCACTGCTGCCTCACAGCCGCCAGGGACCTAGGTTCAATTCCTGGCTTGGGTCACTGTCTGTGTGGAGTTTGTCCCCGTGTCTGCATGGGTTTCCTCCAGGTGCTCTGGTTTCCTCGCACAATCTCAAAGATTTGTGGGTTAGGTTGATTGGCCACGTTAAATTGTCCCTTAGTATCAGGGAAACTAGCTAGAGTAAATGCATGGGACTATGGGGAAAGGACCTGGGTGGGATTGTGGTCACTGCAGACTCGATGGGCCAAATGGCCTCCTTCTGCACTGTAGGAGTCTAAGATTCTATCCTCTCAGCAAACAGTGAAGTGCCTAGGAAGCAGATCAGTGCCGAAAGAAACTTAATGATTTAATGTCTTCAGCCAAGATATGCACGTATCTTGACGACAAATTGATGAAACTTAAACTTTCTGCAACAGTTAAGAAAGGATTTTCATTTGTTTCATCAAGGTGCAGTAACATTGAGTATGCTATGAAATAAATTGTACTAACAATGGAAGTTCTTGAAACAGAACAAAATGTAAGTAACACCATCTCCTCACAAACGTGAAGAAGGGGGTCATAAAATTTCCTAGCAATGGAGATTCTTGAAGCAGAACATCCAATGTAAATAACACCATCTCCTTATAGACCTGCAAAAGGGGTCATAAAACCTTGGAGATGGCTCTGACCTGGTCATAAGATTGGACAGGTGCCCACCAGGGCTTTTTGCTTTTAGCTGTCACTGTCCTTCAGGATATGATAGCAAGATTTTTAAAAGACATTTCCACTTTTTTCTGTGGACAAAACAGGCCCATAATATGCAGGAGCATTCACTGGCTGGAGGAGAGCAGGCATACATGAAGGATCTCATTCCACAGAGGAGCATGCTTGGGAACTGCGGACACGTAATCTGATTCTTCTCTCATGACCTCTGTGCCAATGTTGAAGCCACAAAAGAACTTCAGTGATCTTAAGAAGCCAAGCTAAAACTGTGATGTACCAATCGTGATGGAAAATGAATCTGCTTTGGATTCTGCAATACCTGCCAAAGGGACAATTCACAGCAGTTTACAGGAGACTTGCATATGTCAACAAAGGTTTTAAACTTTCTGAAAATGTTTGAAGTAGCCAAGTTGCATATTTCTCACAGTAATAAATCAGAATCACTGAAGCTTGTAAGGCTCAACATTGCATCAAGGAGATTCTTAAACAACACAACTAAAAATACATTGCATAATCCAAATGTACATCAGCTGAAGCTTATTACACACACTCCAAACCCACTTTATCCACTTTATAGTTTCTTAAATTAACATCCTCATGGCAAACCAAATATTTCTTTCACTTCTTGTGACTCCAAACCCATTTCATATATTAAAGTTCCTTTCGTAGAATTAACAGCCCCAAAGCAGACCAAAGTTAAACAAAATCTTTCTTTCACTTAATAGGCATTTTAAATATCTTCTAAACACTACTACAAAAGATTAATCTGTCTAAAAAAATCCTCTCCTATGTCTCCTGCAATATGTCTCCAGAAAAATGTGCAAATAATCAGGCGTGAAGATTTACCAAACATCGGACAAGCAAGCCAAGTTAGTGCTGTCTCATTCATTTGCATTCAGCTGCTTCAGCGTATCACTTGCAGGAAAAGACATCAAAAAATCAGAATCGGAGATTTGAACTTGGCGCACCTTCAGTGCACATATTTGTGCATTGGGACTTCCACATAGTCCCTATGTGCATGTGCAGTGTGTGATCTCTGTACGCCAGCATTTCTACCAGAGGGTATCAGCCAATATTATAATATAATGTGGGGAAATATTACATGAAGGATTTTAGGCAATGAGAAATATACAATCTAGACTCACGAGAACATTTCCAGGAACTCTTGGTTAACATGTTGAGAAGTTACTGTTCATAACTGGCACTGAGCAGGTTAAGAGGTGACCTGATAGAGATCTTCCAGGTTATCAGGGTCATGAAAGGATAATCATTGATAGATTGTTTCCATTGATCAGCGAGACAGCAACAATAGAAAACAAATTGAAGGCAATCACAAAAAACTCCCAAAGAGATAAGAGAAATTCTTTACACAGGATAACTAGAATAAGGAATCCGCTGCCACCAGTCATTGTTGAAGCAGAATGTATAAGTTCCTTAACAGGGATGAAATAGTTTCTAGATAAAGTGGAATATTAAAGGGCAAGCAGAAGAATGACACTAGGTGAGATGACTCATTGTGGTGAATCAGTCAGGAAGCAGAGTGGGGTATCAGCCTGGAAAGCAGGAGCTTATGTACTCAGAGTTATCTCAGAAGTCACAAAGCCACAAAGGTGGAAGCTTCTGTATTATTTAAACCTGTAAGTAAACAAGTTGGATTTCCCCTAAACTGGTAAATGATGGGGGCAATTCTCCCATCCCACTGCGCAATGTTTTAAAGCAGTGGACCAAGAGAATCCAGTGCTGGCCAATTTGTGCAATTCGCATTGGGCATCCAGACCTGAATGCATCTCCCAGCATCTTTCCAGCTTCATCAGCTCCACGCCAGAAATCACTGCAGAGCTGCATTATACATTATAAAAAAATGTAATTTAAATATAATTAGCAGGCCCAGGTCTGGAATCTCCAGGCCCACAAGCATCTCCCCCCGACCAGGAGTATTTCAGTCCAATAGGGTTTGCATCAACTCCCCACTAACAGGATCTGGTGGCCCAACCCCACTGGAATGAAGGGGGGGCAATTGATGCTCCCCAGAGGATCGAGCACCTGGGGTGGGGTGCCCCCTGCACATTGCCACCTTGGCAGTGCCAGCCTGGACCTCCTGGCACTGCCCAAGAGTCAAAGTGCCAATGCCTGGGGGCACCTTGGCACTGCTCACTAGGTATAGGGCCTACTGGGGGCAGGAGCTCTGTGTGCAGTAGGTGGGGAGGCCTGCTGCCGTTCTACAGTCGGGGTTGTGGGGGGGAGAGGGAGGCCAGCGGTCAGGGCTGGCCTTCAGGGTTGGGGGAATGGGGGGGGGCAGCCTGCTGTGGAGGGGTGGGGAGGCATTGGGGCTGCAGGGGGTTGTTGACACTGCTGCAAGGTGCCAGTGGAGGGTCAGTTTGGGATCAGAGTGGGGGAGTGGTGGAAGATCAAGAAGAGCCAGGCGGTCGGAGTTGGTTGAGGCTGGCGCAAACATGTCAGGAAGATCAGAGATCAGGCCACAGGAGGGGGAGTGGTGAGAGGGATGGCATTGCAGGGGTAATGGGACTAGCCAGCAATTGGACTGGCCAGCACTCAGGAGGCCAGCAGACAGAAGGCCCAGGTTGGCACTGCCAAGGTGGCAATGTGCAGGGGGGCACCCCACCCTTGGCACTCAATTCTCTGGGGTGCATCAATTGCCTCGCCTTCACTCCAATGGGGTTGGGCCACCGGAACCCTGTTAGTGGAGAGCTGATGCAAACCCTTTGGAGTGAAATACTCCTTGCAGTGGCAAGATGCTAACAGGCCCAGAGACTTCAGACTTGGACCTGCTAATTATATTTAAATTACATTTAAATCACCGGCTGGATATATAATGAACATACACCAATCTCGGAGCTGACAGATCAGTACATGCACAGTGACCCACTCAGCGCTATGCTGCCAGCCTCTCCAGCGGGACTAGGCCTCACTCACTGATTTTTGGACTGATTTACGTCAGTGCACTTTGCATTGCACAGAGTATGGGAGATTCATTTTGAAACTCTTGTTGAGAAAAGCAGCATGATTTATTCCAGTTTTTACGTAAATTCGACATTTAAATTTTTTTGGGAGAATCCGGTCCCCCCGTACCTTTGCATTTGATGATGAAGATTTTTTTAAATCCTCAGACTGCGAGTATCCAGTTTATATTGAAGCTGAGGAAAGAAAAGAGTTCTCACCAAAATGCCCCTCTTAGACGGATAGATCCATTTGACTTTTCCGTGGAGAACTGGACACAATGCATAAAGCACCTTGGGTATTATTTCCAAGCAAACAAAATAGGGGAGGAGACCAAGTGTAAGACAAATCCCTGAGTACATAAGGAACCCAAATTTATAATCTGAATTGCAGCCTGACAAGCTCAAATATGTCTGGCTCCAAACCATTCAGTGAGCTTATGGAATTGGTTAAGTCACATTTCTAGCATAAACCATCAATCATACTCCAGAGATTCAAGTTTAATTCAAAGAGGAGAACCCCAAGCAAAATAATTGTGACTGATATCACTAAATTGAAACAAATATTAGCGTATTGCGATTTTGGAGCCACCTTGAATGATATGTTAAGGGACAGATTAGTCTGCAGGGTGAATAATGAGGCAAGTCAACCAAGAGGCACAAAATACTTATAGCTTGGACCAATGATTCAATTTTTGGAGAACGGAAACGATTTGTTTCCCGCAAGGGTTAATTAAGTTTTCAGGGTGGCGTCATACCCTAGGGAGCAAGACTAGTCGTTCCTGTACCAGGCAGAGAGCCACCTCTGATGGAATTATGTGCTCATCTGGGCATCTCAAAGACAAAGATGCTTGCCTGAAGTTATATGTGGTGGCCTGGTATTGATGCCAGCAGCAGGAACCTAGTCAAGCTCTGCATATAGTGCCAATTACAACAAAAGTTGTCTGCTGCAACCCCACTGCACTCTTGTGAATGGCCTGGCTGGCCATGGGTACAGGTCCATATTGATTATATTGGTCTATTCATGAGCACAGTGTTTCATTATTGATGGTCATTATTGATGCACACTCTAAGTGAATAAATATGTTTGAGCTGCAGTCTCCTACATCGCACGCTACCATTGAAAGATTATACCAATGATCTTTTTACCCACAGAGTACCTAAAGTAATCATGTCTGAAAATGGAACAGTATTCACAAGTGCTGAGTTTCAAAATTTCACTGCACTCAATGGTATAAAGCATATTAGAATACCCAGCATCCAATGGACTAGCTGAGCGAGCCATCCAAACTTTTAAGTCTGGCCTAAAGAAGCAGTTAGGAGGAACCCAGGAGATTTGAATCTCATGTTTCCTTCTTGGCTTCTGGACCACTCCATATACAACAATGCGAGCCCCACCAGCTGAGTTGTTAAAGGACCATAGTTTCAGAACAAGACTGAGCTTTGTGTTTTCAAATTTGCCAGGGAGGGTAAAGGCCAGCCAAAGCGGTCAGAAAACAGAATGATTCATGTCAGTCAACATGGTCATTTGTGTGAATGATGCCGGAGTGTGGTGACGAGGGGATTTTCACAGTTATTTAATTGCAGTGTTAATGTAAGCCTATTTGTGACACTGATAAGTAAATAAACTTTAAAATAAATAAAATAAGCAAGCTTCTGTATAGTTTTAACCTGTATATAAAAAGTTGTTTTTTTCCTAAATGGTGAATGAGCACCTTCATACTCTTGTAAGCTTAATCACTGACGAAGACTGAATAATCTGATTCTCTGTACTGCCCCAAAAGCATCATTATCAAAACAACTAGAAAAAGATTTGAACAAATACAGAGAGATGGTGATGTAGTGTTATTATCGAGCTCATAATCCTGAGACCCAGGGTAATGCTCTGTGAACCTGAGTTTGAATTTCTCCAAGGCAGTTGGTGAAATTTGAATTCAATAAAAAAATCCAGAATTAAAAAGTCTAATGATGACAATAAAAGCCCATCTGGTTCACTGATGTTCTTTAAGGAAGGAAATCTGTCATCCTTACCTGGTCTGGCTGACGTGAGACTCCCGGCCTTCAGCAATGTGGTTGACTCTTAAATGGTCTACTAAACCAAAGCAAATAGGGACCAAAGCAATAAATGATGATCCAACTGCCAATGACACCAACATCTCTTGTATGAATAAGAAAAACAGAAAACCTTGCATATGTTTACATAGATACTTTTCAAGGCCATTAAATGACTCAAAACATTTTACAGCCAATGAAATATTTTTGAAGTGTACTCATTGTCGTAATCTGGGAAATCTAGTAGCCAATTTGTACGTAGCAAACACCACAAACAACAAGTGATGTTGACCGAGTGAGAAATATTGCTCAGGGTACGATAGATAAGTTCCCTGCTCTGCTTCAAAAAGTCCAGCTGAGAGGACAGACGTGCCCTTGATTTAACGTTTCATCCAAAAGACAACACTCCCTTACTAATTCACTGGAACATAAGCTTTAGTTTATGTCCTTAAGCAGGATTTGAACCCATACCCTTCTGCTGTCGATGCAAGAGAGCGACCAATGGGACAACAGCTGGCACACAACAGAAAATCAATTAAATAAAACAAGGGGGTCATTGCTCAACTCCGTTTTAGTCATTTTAATTTTCTGAAATTAATTAGGATTGGTACAGTGTATACACATTACAGAAATATTACCATGAGTAGACATTAAAAAAAAATCAAAAAAGGAAAAGTTAATATTAATTTAGTTAATATTCTGCCTGAAGGTAGTGAATATAAATGTGTGAATAAATTTCAAATCATAAAATATTGCTACATCACATTAAAGTTGCAATGAACCACTGATAATGCCATGCATACAAAGCAATGTGAAGTCACTCTAGCCACTTGCCTGGATGGGTGGAGCTCCATCAACACTCAAGAAGCTTGACACCATCTAGGACAAAGCAGCCCACTTGATTGATACCACATCCACGAACATCCATCCCCTCCACCACCAAAGATCAGTAGCAGTGTATAATATCTACAAGAAGCACTGCGGAAATTTATCAAAGATCCTTTGACAGTACCTTCCAAGCCCATCTAGAAGGACAAAAGCGCAGATACATAGGAACACCACGAGCTGCAAATTCTCCTCTAAGCTACTCACCATCCTGACTTGGGGAAATATATCACCATTCCTTCACAATTGCTATCTGGAATTCCCTCACTAATGGTTTTGTGGATCAACCCACAGCGCATGCACTGCAGCTTTTTAAGAAGGCAGCTCACTACCATATTCTCAAGGGCAAGTAGGGATGGGCAATAAATGCTGAACAGCCAGCAATGTGCTTTTTCCTATGAATGAATAACTTAAACCTCCTTAGAGTTAACGTGGACATAGGGCCTGATTTTACCAAAAATTCACACCCGTTTTCAGGCACAAAATCACGGTAAATTTGGGCTTCAGGCTCGTAACACGATCTGCACCTGAATCCAAGCAGATCGTGGTTTTACCAACACTCAATTTGGGCACGGATCCGGTCTGTGTCTCAATCGGGCGGCCTGACAATTTAAATGCTTTAGCAAGTATTTAAATTGATTTAATAAACCGTGCGCCCAACTCTATCACCAAATCCCACTTTATCGTCTTCTGGTCCATTCCAAATCCACGCTGTAAGCAACCTGCAAACTAAAAACCCGAAGCAGATTTCTATTCTGCACAGGAACCTCTGAAGCCCTTTCTCCTTGACCATCCTTCGCACCACCCCCACCCCCCACTAACCACCCCGGCAGAACCCCCCCCCCCCCCCTTGGATCAGACCCCCTGGGAGGCAGGCCCCCCTCAGCAGATCACACCCCCAACCTAACTCGATTGTTGGTCTCCCTCCACTATCCTTCCGACCTGCAGTCCTTCGAGAGCCTGCAACACCTTCCTGGCCTTCCGCTAGAGGAGAGGGGGCAGGCTCAGATGAATCTCTGGTTGAGGGGGGCGGGGGAGTGTGGGGAGGATGGACTTGGGAGAATCTTGCAAACTAGTGACCTGTATAATACATTTGTGATCTACAACTGGATTGTTGATGCCCCTGTAGCCATGAGCCAGGTGCTCAAATGTTCAGAGTCATGTGGTGGACTTGGAAGAATTGTCCCCGTGGTGGGACTTGGTTGGAAATAAGATTCAAGGAGATTACTAAATCAACCATAGTGAAAAAAAGTTTGTATTGGCAACTCTTCGCTCACATTCCATGGCAGATGTGCCCCTACTTATGAATGTGATTTGCATGGGCAACATTGGGTGCAGCTAATCTGCCTCTGGAGCAGCCTTGGATCCTTTCTTTCATCTTGTTTTCATCTAAACATTGCACAGAATGAGAGGAATTCCCTTTGGAAGATAATGTCAAAATTATAATCACAGGAACTAAAAACCTGACAGTCAAATATTTGGGAAAATATTTCAAAATATGGACGCGGGATATATATTTCATAATCCCTTATTTCAAAAAAATGCATTGGAGTTCATTGTCCCATTTTGAAGAGTCCATTAACACTTTGAACCTTCAATCAAACTGTGGAATGGCTGACATCCTAATATGATAATAGACTGTTGCGAATTCAGCCTGTAGCTCTCATCCAGCAATGCCAATCATAAGACTTATGTCAACAGACTGCTTACTATTTCACTCTTTTTTAACACTCCAGCTGATTTCTTTTCAGAGAGTTATAGAGCAGGAGTTTTAATACCTTGACAGCTCGACATTTCCCTTTGACAGTTCACCTTGACACTTTTGACAGTTCCAATGCACTTCGTGGTTCCAATATGCACTTATGCACATTTTACATGCCAACTCTTAGTGATCCTCAAAGTTTTCTGACCTCCCCCAAAAGGGCACCCGACCTCCCGTCAAAGGTGACCCAGGACCGTATCCAAAGGAGTACATTACCTGTCGACAAGGCTATCCTGGCTATCCAAAAGAACTCATGAAGTTCAGGCCTGTTTCTACCAGGCCAAACCAACAGGTGGTTTTTCAGACACCTTTCACATCTCAACCACACATGAGTGGGGGCAGCTTTTGATTTCAATGTGCAACTACACTCATGAAATGAGCATACATGAATCCCAAACTAGATCAATGCCTGTGCTGCAAAAAGAGTAGGTATCTGCTTCAAGGGCGCAATTTCTAGGTGTGGGCTCTTCCACCATTTTTGCAATAATGGAGAACGTCTCCATCATTGCAAGAACCAGAGCATTTTAGACCACAATACCCCCTCATTGCTGGACTTATCGCTGGCCCCACAACCCTCCCCCCACATTGCTGGCCTCATCGCTGGACCACCAATCCCCACCACCCCCCTCCAATAACACAGGTTCTCAGAACCCATCCCCGCACATTGCTGGCTCCCACAACCCCCCCAACAGAGACATCACTGGCCTCAGCGCTGCCTTCCCCCAACCCCTCCGTGTCCCCTCACGCACAGACATGTCTGCCCGCTCACCTCATGCTGCCTTGGATCCAGATAATGCAGATACGCAATCCTTCCATCCCTTGAACATACTGTTCTCACTGCTGTCCGGCAGAGAACGAGCATTGTGCTGACGTGCACAACCCCAGCTTGTGATTATTCCCTCTCTTGAATGGGAGCTTTGAGTATTGGACACAGCAGCCTATGGAATGGCAGCCAATTAGCACCCCGAGGGATGAATGACACTCAATCGAATGCAGCCTTCAAAATTTCGCACAAGTATTTGTTGCCAATGGGCCCTTGACTGGCCCCACTCACTGCACCTGCACTCCCTTAATAAGCCAAAGCTGCAGGAATGGACATACAGCCAGTCACAGCACAAAGTTGTCAGTGCGAAAACCAGCACCCAGATTTTCAGAGGCTGACCAGGAGCACCTGCTGGATGCTGTGGAGGAGAGGCATCATCGTCTGTTCCCCAGCCAGGGCCCTAACCCAAGGGGTGAATCTGGCGCAGCATTATGGGAGGAGGTGGCGGAAGTGGTGAATGCCAGGAGTCTGACACCGCGCTCTGGCAGGCAGTGCCACCAAAAAATGTCCAACCTTCTGTGAGCAACAAAGCTGAGTGAGCATCACTCTTGGAACCGTGCATATATTTGGCACGGATCTCCAACCCTGCTTAGACATCTGAAGGGCATGCAACAAGTGACCCTTCCCCAAGAAGCAGAATCTAACCGCTTCCCCACACCCCTCAATGAACACCCATCACAGGCCATGGGCGTGCATCACAACTGGACACCTCCACCTCCGATGTACATCCTGGGGTAACACCTAGAAGAAACAGTAGACAGCGCAAAATTAGAAAGTTGCAGTTCACTTGAGGGCACAGGTGAAGGTCAGCATTAGTCAGGGTTTGGTAATCATCTATGTTAAGAGCACAATAAACTGTAAAGTGCACATCACACTGTGACTAGTGTGTCTCTGATTCCCTCCCCCAGACCCTCCACAGCTCAATGCTCCCGACTCCAAAATATCGAGGTGCTGTCTGATGAGCCTTGCAGACTCAGCCCATGTTTCAGAGTGCCTGCCCTACCTTCCCCAACATCCACCAGGCCCTTGGTGCAAGTGCCTCCCCCCTGCCCCACACCACCCCCACCCTTCTTAGCCAAAAAACATGTGTCCCCCAACCCTGACAGCTACATGGGCCAGGGTGGCAGCATGCATTTGGAGTACAGGTAGGAGTCAGACTTGAATTGTGCCAGGGACAAGATCCCAGTGTGTACAACAGCGAGTCATCATCAGCCTCCAGCCTTCAAACAAGACTCGCAACCATTGCCAGCCCAGGAACATCGATAGGGTCGGGCGTTTCTGAGGCAAAGGGTGGTGAGATGACAGGGGCTGGGGAAGGGTGATGTGATGGTTTGAGGGCCCAGGTCAGTTTGGAGGGGGAATAGTGGGTGTGCTTACTCCTGGAGTGTGGTGGATGTGTGGTGGTTGCACCCCCCTCACTGCACAGCACCAGCTGGGTGAAGTGGGCTGCAGTGAAGGCGTCCCTCACTGCCTTTCCTTGCCGCCTGCTGTCTCTCCTCCGGCTCTTCATGTGGTAGGACGCCATCTCACCCCCTCGCTGTTTCTCCTCCTCCTCCTCCTCCTCCTCCTGTGATGTTGTGAAGATCCCAGCAAACGATACAATTCATGAAGCCCACACAGGGTCATACTGGAGGGCCCCCCCTAGACCGGTCCAAGCAGCGAACCGCGTCTTCAGCAGGCTAATGCGCCGCTCAACGACAGACCGGGTGGCTGCGTGGGCCACGTTGTAGCGGGTCTCCACCTCGGTCTGGGGCCTCCGCACAGGCAACATCAGCCATGACCTTAATGGGTAACCCTTGTCACCCAATAGCCATCCCAGGAGCCTGGGTTGGTCTTCAAAGCCGGATCACAAGCTGTCATTGATATTCTCTGGGTGGGATGCATCGACCTGCATGGTTTTGAGCTGATGGGCGCAGATGATTTGAACGTTGAGGGAGTGGGACCCCTTCCGGTTCAAAAGTCGCTACAGCCCTGCATGGGGAGCCCGCAAGGCGATGTGTGTGCCCTGTACATTTGGGGTCCCGGCGATGGAGGCATAGCCAAGAGTCTGGGCCTCCTGCTGTGCACGACCCACATCAAAATTAATGAACTGCCCTGCCCGGGCACACAGGGCATCTGTGACCTGCCGCACACATCTGTACACGGAGGCCTGGGAAATACCAGCTAGGTCGCCACTGAGAGCCTGCAATGAGCCGGAGGCGTAGAAACTGAGGGCTGCCGTCACCTTTATGTCCACAGGAAGCGGGTGGCCACCGCTCCCCCGAGGTGCCAAATGTGAGAGCACTTCACAAATGTGGTGCACCATGGTCCTGGGCAGGCGCAGCCGACAACAGCACATCTCCTCCAAGAGGGCCTTGAAGGAATTGCGGGGGGCCTGTACCTCCTTGGGCTCAGCACCCTCTCCCGTCTGTGCACCCTCTTAGGGGGCTGCTCACCCACCTCTTGGCCCTCAGCGGCAGCCCCCTTGCCCTCCTTCCTGAGGGTCTGGTGATGGCTGCTCTTGCGGTGTCTCCATACCCGCCACGTCCTGAGTCGCTGTCTCCTCCTCCTCCTATCCTCCCTGCTGCCATCAACACGCGGAGCTCCAGATTGAGTAAACCAAGATCCATCTGCACAGTGGAGTTTGGAAAAAATGAAAGATTATTAGCGTTGGCTGCGTAAATCCAGCACCACTCCAATCCCTCATCTGGGCCAGCATCCCCACTTGTGGAAGCTGGCAACCCCACACAATCCATGGTGCCATGTGTGACCCGATTAGGATTGTGTGAGATTCCCATCATGACAAATGCTGGTACAGATTATGCAGGTCATTGTGCAGATGTGGGCAACGTGCACCCTTGAACCATCGCTATGTGTACAACTGCAGCATCCGTTGCAGGCATGTGTTGCTGGTCCATGTCACAGGGCAGGGACAGACTGTAAATCAGCACCAGATATGTGCTTAGTGACAGCAGATTCCATGCAAGTCTGACAAATTTACTGGAGTTCTATGAGGATGTGTCTAGGGCAGTGGATAGAGGAGAGCCGGTGGATGTGGTCTTTCTGGATTTTCAGAAGGCGTTTGACAAGGTACCTCACAAGAGGTTATTGCAGAAGGTCAGGGGACATGGAGTTGGGGGTAGGGTGTTAGCGTGGATAGAGGATTGGTTGTCAAATAGGAGGCAGAGAGTGGGGGTCAATGGGTGCTATTCGGATTGGCGGTTGGTGACTAGTGGGGTGCCCCAGGGGTCGGTGCTGGGGCCTCAGCTATTTACCATTTATATAGATGATCTGGAGGAGGGAACCGAGTGCAGGGTGTCGAAATTTGCTGATGACACCAAGATTGGGGGAACGGCAAATTGTGCGGAGGGTGTGGAGAGTCTGCAGAAGGATCTAGATAGGCTGGGCGAATGGGCCAGGAAATGGCAAATGGAATTTAATGTTGGCAAGTGTGAGGTGGTCCACTTTGGTAGGAAGAATGGTAGGAAGGACTATTACTTACGTGGCAAAAAACTGCAGCAGGCGACGGTGCAGAGGGACCTCGGGGTCCTTGTGCATGAGTCGCAAAAACCCAGCTTGCAGGTGCAGCAGGTGGTCAGGAAGGCGAATGGGATGCTGGCCTTCATAGCGAGGGGGATTGAATATAAAAGTAGGGAGGTCTTGCTGCAGCTGTATAGGGCATTGGTGAGGCCGCAGCTGGAGTACTGTGTGCAGTTTTGGGCGCTGCACCTGTGCAAGGATATTTTGGCCCTGGAGGGAGTGCAGAGGAGGTTTACTAGGCTGATACCGGAGTTGAGGGGGTTGAGCTATGAGGAGAGGCTGAATAAACTAGGCTTGTACTCGCTAGAGTTTAGAAGAATGAGGGGAGATCTCATTGAGACGTATAAGATGATGAATGGGATGGATAGGATAGAGGTGGAGAGACTCTTCCCGCTCAAAAAAGACAGTAGGACTAGGGGGCACAGCCTCAAGATAAAGGGGAGGCGGTTTAGAACGGAGTTGAGGAGGAACTTCTTCACTCAAAGGGTGGTGAATCTCTGGAATTCTCTGCCCGTTGAAGTGGTGGAGGCTGCCTCGCTAAATATTTTTAAGAAGCGGGTTGATGGGTTTTTGATAAGAGAGGGGATTAAGGGTTATGGGGAGAGGGCGGGAAAGTGGAACTGAGCCACAACAGATCAGCCATGATCTTATTGAATGGCGGGGCAGGCTCGAAGGGCTAGATGGCCTACTCCTGCTCCTATTTCTTATGTTCTTATGTTCTTATGTCTGAACCTTTGCATCCCAGCCTGGAGCAGCGGCTGCTTCATCTGGTTAGGCCTCAGTCAGCACGTGGTACACTCCTCCCCCACCCCGGAACACCAGCACTTAGTGGAGTCCCTGACCACACCCCACAGAAAGACAATGCCCCTGCAAACTGCTGTGGAGGGACAGGGAAGCCCTCGAGGCTGCCTCCAATGATCATCTTCAGCACTGCTTGGAGAGGGTGGGAGGTGGGGGGAGCAGGAGCCCTCGAGGCTACTTCCCGCAGTCAGCCTCAGCGCTGCTTAGAAGGGGGGCAGGGGGGAGAGAGACGCCCTGACGGAACTTCACCCAGGGAGCTGTGAGGAAATGGAAGCCGAGGCCCCCACCTCCCCCACCCTTTCCAGATCTCACTGTTAATGGGCCAAAACATGAAGGCAGCAGGAGGAAGGTCACCGGGTATCTGCCTGCAACATCCCTGTGCTCCACGAGCAGCACTTACCTCCTCACCCCAGTTCAAGGCTACCACGCCAGGTTGTGACTCTTAAATACCTGTTCTGATTCACGCCAAAATTACATCTCGCCAAAGAGGTGGGAGACACAGACATGGGTGGAGGTTGCCATTTGGATCCTGATAACGGCACGTAAAGGTATGTAAACTTACATTAAACTTCAGCCTGCCGATTTTTAGCGGGTTCTCAGCAGCACCATTTTTCTCCAGCTGGGAGATGCATGCAAGCTGAAAAGACTGGTGGGGACCCTGCAAAATGGCCAACACCCACGTCTCCCGGCCTGACTCGCCAGAAACGTGGCGGGCACGGATAGGAGAATCGCACTCACCATTTCTGGTGGCCAGAGCTCTGCCTTGGAAATGTACAAGGTGTTCATGCATTTCTTTTGAATTTAATTGTCGACAGTCACAAGGCACATTCGCAGCTTTTTAAAGATAATGTGGTCCCTGCTGGTTTTCTGAAGGTTTGGAATTCCTCTGATTTGAGTCATGAGTAGTCAGGGTAAAGCCTTGTCCATTTTAAAAACAAAAATAATAATTTTATGGATTAGCTGGGTGTGTTTTCTTCCCTGTCCTCTGGTCGGTTGCCATAACCCAATAAAATACACAAGATAAAGTCTGCACTGTATTCCTCAAACTTCAGTTGATAGTAATTTTTCTAAAGCTGGAAAATAGTCGACAGGATGGCCTACCAATAGGAATTTATTTTAAACCTTTGAGTTCAGTCTTATACAGTACTCATTTGCCCCAGTATAACAAATCCAATGATAAAAGCTCAAATAAACTATTTTTAATAAGAACGTGTTGTCAGATGATGTCAGCATTGTGTTAACATGTACATTCTAAATTAAGATTCTGTCCCATTCATTAAATATCATGTTTGTTTTCATATCCAACCTGTTAAGTTATTGACAGGATAGACTGAGAAAGTATATCACGAATGTTACAGCTTTTGACAAGATTTCACACCTTTGACTGACTGATGAATAGGATGAGAAATCAAGGGACAGGTGAGACTGGATAGAAAGTTGCCTTCAAGAGGACAACTAAGGATATGTTGTCCAGGGTATTTCTAATATCCTGCAGACTCACTCAACCAGCACTGTGTATGATGGATTTTACTCTAATGCCTTTGCATGTATCAGGCAAAAAGGATACGCGCACAAACTGATAATAAATAACCAATTTGCAGCTTTATTACAAACAGTAAAAGACTTAAGTTTTACAACTTCAACAATTCTCTCTCCCTCTCCCGAGCTAATTAATCATTTAGAAATGTGTATACTATTCCGGATCCTCATGATTTTGTCAGTATGTTGAACTCTCAAGTCTGTCTCCCTTTCTCTCTCTCTCTGGTCTGGAGGTGAGCTGCTCATGTCCTGACATGCTTCTGCTGGAAGCCAGAGAGATGGATTCTCTCGAACGCAATACCATAGGTTTATTATACCTGCCTGGCTGTCTTCCAGAATCTTCCAAGGATTTGACCTATTAGTGTTTAGATGTGATTAGTTCACATCATTGTTGATGAGTTTCAATGAGTTTCAATGGCGGATCCTTGGTGTTAGTGTGCTGGTGCCTAGATGTCTAATTTCAGCTTTTAAGATGCATCAAATCTTTTGTTTCACTGATGCATGTCTGTCCCATGTATACAGTGGTGATATGTTTCTCAGGAAATGTATAACCGTCTTTTTATGCATGCTAATGTGTCCTGCTATATCTTTGGTTTTCAACTGTCTAAACGCGAATCTTGCAAAGGGCCTGTCTCCTTGACTGTTTTGGACTGAGGTAATCCAAGTATACCTTGCTTTTAGGCCAATTTCTGTGCAGTTTTTATGTCATCTTGCTGCGCTTGTATTTCTGGCCTGATGTGTGTCTGCAGTCAGTTTCTTTTCAATGATTTTGTTTTACTCAAGCAGTTACAGGCTGCTACAGGTAGTCATCAATGTGACAGTCAGGTATATTCCCACAAAGGAGAAAAGCCAGACAAACTATTCTAGAGCACCCTGGATGTCAAAAGAGATAGCGAATAAGATGAAGACAAAGTATGCTTTTGACTGATGTCAGTTTGATAATACAGTGGAGAACCAGGCTAAATATAGGAAGTTCAGAGGTGAAGTGGAATCACAAATGAGAGAAATGCAAAATGGGAATATGACAAGAGACTAGCAGCAAACATAAAAGGGAATCCCAAAGCTTTCAATAGACACGTAGGAGAGGAGTAATGTAAAGAAGGCAATTTATGCAAGAATAGCTGAGGTACTAAATGAATGTTTTGCCTCCCAGGCCATCGTGAAAGTGGAAATCATTAAACACTGTACGATTTAAAATTTATAAGAAGGATGTTAAGGATGGGTTGTCCATACCTAAAGCTGATAAAATACCAGGCCCAAATGAGATGCACCTAAGGATACTGAGGGAAGTGAAAGTGGTTATTGTAGAGGAACTTGTCATAATTTTTCAGCTTCCTTCAACTCAGGGGTGGTGTCAGAGGACTGGAGAATTACAAACGTTACACCTCTGTTCATGAAAGGATGTAAAGATGAGCCTAGCAACTACAGGCCAATTAGTTTAACTTTGGTGGAATAGAAATTCCTAGACACAATAATTTGGGACAAAATTAATAGCCACATAGACAAATATGAGCTAATCAAGGGAAGCCAGCAAAAATTTGCTCAGGCAAAGTTATGTATAACTAACTTGCTGGAGTTCTTTGAAAAGGTAACAGAAAGGGTTATGTGGATGTTTGTGAAGATTTCATGAACTTTTGAAAGGCATTTAATGCATTCCTACACAACAGACTTACCAGCAATGTTATTGCTCATGAAATAACAGATCAGTAGTAACATTGATATGAAATTGGTGAGTGACAGGAAACAGTGGTGAGTAATGAATATATTTTCAGCCTGGAGGAAGATTTGTAGTGAAGTACCCCAAGGGGGAAAAACTTGCAGAGCAAACTCAAAGTAAAATAAAGTAAAAATGATTAGTTTATCTTTAAAAACACACACAAAACCATGCTGCCTGACTGAACTAAAGCCCCCTACCCTTCCAGATACCATATTCCCTCTATTCCCATCCTATTCATGTATTTATCAAGATGCCCCTTAGAAGTCACTATTGTATCTTCTTCCACTATAACCCCCGGCAGCAAGTTCCAGGCACCCACCATCCTCTGTGTAAAAAAAAACTTGCTTCATGCATCTCCTTTAAACTTCGCTTCTGACTATCCACTCTGTCCATGCCTCTCATAGTCTTGTAGACTTCTATCAGGTCGGCCCTCAACCTAGTGAGAACAAACCAAGTTTCTCCAACCTTTCCTCTTGGCTAATGCCCTCCATATCAGGTAACATCCTGGTAAATCTTTTCTGTACACTCACTGAAGCATCCACATCCTTCTGGTAGTGTGACAACCAGAACTGGACACTATATTCCAAGTGCGGCCTAACTAAGTTTCTATAAAGCTGCAACATGACTTGCCAATTTTTAAACTCAATGCCCTGGCCGACGAAGGCAAGCATGCCATATGCCTTCTTAACCACCTTAGTTAGTTAGTTACATTAGTTATTAGTCACAAGTAAGGCTTACATTAACACCGCAATGAAGTTACTATGAAATTCCTTAGTGGCCACACTCCGGTGCCTGTTTGGATCAATGCCTCTAACCAGCACGTCTTTCAGACTGTGGGAGGAAACCGGAGCAGCCGGAGGAAACCCATACAGACACGGAGAGAAATCCACGCAGACTGTAATCCAAGCCGGGATTCGAACCCATCTTCCTGGCACTGTAAAGCAGCAGTGCTAATCACTGTGCCCCCCTTTCTCCACTTTTTCCACCTGTGTTGCCATTTTCAGTGACCTGTGTATCTGTATTCCCAAATCCCTCTGCCTATCAATATGCTTAAGGGTTCTGCCATTTACTGTATATTTCCTATCTGTATTAGACCTTTCAAAATGCATTACCTCATATTTGTCCAGACTAAATTCCATCTGCCATCTCTCCACCCAGGTCTCCAACTGATCTATGTCCTGCTGTATACTTTGACAGTCCTCATCGCTATCTGCAATTCCACCAATCTTTGTGTCATCTGCAAACTTACGAATCAAACCAGTTACATTTTCCTCCAAATCATTTATATATATATTATAAACAGCAAAGGTTCCAGCACTGATCCCTGAGGAAGCCACTAGTCATGATGTGGATGTGCCGGCGTTGGACTTGGGTAAACACAGTAAAAAGTCTGACAACACCAGGTTTTAGTCCAACCGATTTATTTGATAGTAAATGCACAAGCTTTCGAGGTTTCCCTGACGAAGAGGGAAACCTCGAAAGCTTGTGCGTTTACTATCAAATAAACCGGTTGGACTAAAACCTGGTGTTGTCAGACTTTTTACTGAAGCCACTAGTCACAGCCCTCCAATCAGAAATGCACCGTTCCACTGTCATCTATGACCGAGTAAGAAGTCTCACGGCACCAGGTTAAAGTCCAACAGGTTTATTTGGTAACACAAGCCACCAGCTTTTGGAGCGCTGCTCCTTCATCAGGTAAGTGGGAGTTCTGTTCACAATCAGGGCATATAAAGACACAAACTCAATTTACAAAATAATCATTGGAATTGATTCTTTACAGGTAATCAAGTCTTAAAGGTACAAACAATGTGAGTGGAGAGAGGATTAAACACAGGTTAAAGAGATGTGTATTGTCTCCAGCCAGGACAGTTATGAGATGTTGCAAGCCCAGGCAAGTCGTGGGGGTTACAGATAGTGTGACATGAACCCAAGGTCCCAGTTGAGGCCATCCTCAAATGTGCAGAACTTGGCTATCAACTCACACTCCAACTATTATTTTGTCTTTATATGCCTTGTTTGTGAACAGAACTCCCACTTACCAGATGAAGGGACAGTGCTCCAAAAGCTAGCGGCAGGGCTACCAAATAAATCTGTTGGACTTTAACTTGGTGTTGTGAGACTTCTTACTGTGTTTACCCCAGTCAAGTGCTGGCATTTCCATTTCTATGATTGAGACAGTTCTGTATCCACCTTGCAAACTCACCTCTGATCCCATGCGACTTCACCTTCTGTACTAGTCTGCCATGAGAGACCTTCTCAAAGACCTAATTGAAGTCCATGTAGACAATATCCACTGCCTTACCCTCATCAATCATCTTTCTTACTTACTCAAAAAACTCGATCAAGTTCGTGAGGGACAACCTCCCGTCCAAAAAACCATGTTGCCGCTCACTAATACGTCCGTATATTCCCAAGTGGGACTAAATCCTGTCTCAAAGAATCCTGTCCAATAATTTCCCTACTACTGATGTAAGGCTCACCGGCCTGTAATTACATGAAAGGGGTTTCACAACATTCAGCTTTTTTTGCTTTCACACAATAGATGGAGAATAAGGAAAAAGGAAGATGGTTCAGGGTTTAGCCCAATAAGATAAAAAGTAGTGTTTTACGTGTGCCCAGAATCATAAATCAGTAGGAATGTTCCTTTAGAGGGAAGTTGGTTGAGTGTAAGGTGATCAGTCTTTCCAGAGTGAGACTTTCATGACAGAGAAAGTCACATAGGCTGGAATTTTACTGCCCCATCCGCCATGATATTGATATGAAATTGTTTTCCTTGGAGAAGAGAAGGTTGAGAGGAGATTTGATATAGATATTCAAGATCATGAAGTGTCTGGACAGATTGGTTGAGGAAAAGCTGCTCCCTTTGTTGAAAGGATCGAGAACCAGAGGACACAGATTTAAAGTAGTTGACAAAATAAGAAAAAGTGACATGAATAAAAACTTCTTTATGGACCAAGTGGCTAAGGTGTGGCATACACTACCTGAGATCATGATGGATATAGATTTAATCAAGGTATTCAAAGGGGAATTAGATTGTTACCCGAAAAGGGAGAGTCAGAAAGCTTATGTGGAAAAGCTCAGAGAATGGCACTAGGTAATTGCTCTTTTGGAGAGCAAGTGAAGACACAATGAGGCAAATAGCTTCCTTCTGCACTGCAACAATTCTGGGTCTCTTAATGTCTCCAATCAGGAAGCAATTCTGAGTGAAATGATCCACATGAGACATAGAGCAGAATGTTATGTTCCCTTATGAGTGGGTTTGTAGGCAGGATGTGGGGGAGTAAGGACCATAACATTCCTCGGAAAGCCTATCTACTAGCCCCCGCCTGCCCTGAACTCCCCAGAATTTTACAGTAGGATTGGCAATGCCTAGGTCCATGCTTCATTTGAAGCTTTGCGTGGCCAATTGATGACTACGTAAGGATCATCTGCTATGCAGCCTCAACCTTCAGGCTGGTGGGAATAGTTCAAGCGCAAAGTGAAAGCCTGCAAAGTTACCCTGCTCATGTTTCCAGCAGGAAGTAGGCAGCACTGCCACTAACAGCCTCTTTTCAATTTTGGATAATCCCCTTCCTCTCCACCCAACAACCCAATGGGTGCTCCCTCCCCCCCTCAGTTCTCCATCAAAATCCTTAACCGTTCCAATAATCCCCTCTTCCCTGACCTCAGCTGTTCTTTTTGTCCTGAGACCCCCCACTCTTACCTGGCCCTGGGCTATGGGATTTAGCAACTGGGGGCTGCTTCTAGTTCCAGCCCTGCCCACTGCAGTTTCTGGCATTGCTGGAATTAGAGGGCTGCTAGTCAATCAGATTGGACAACAAGGTCTCTGAGGCAGGACTTGCTCCCAAGTGAAGGACGGAAGAGCAAGTAATGCTCGTTGGAGTGTTAAATGGGTGCCTGGAAGCCAGTATCAGCAGTGATACATTCTCCACCAATTCTTCCATTGAGACGCATCTGAAAAATCCTGGCCATAAACTCATTTTCCCTAATACCCCAATAACTACTGCAAATCGGTGAAAACCAAACTTGAGGGAAAAGTTGTAGACAAGAACGTTACAAAAAAGAGCTGAAAACATTCAAAAGCTTACAAAAAATGTGAACTGAATTAAACTTCTTAACCAACGATACTAAAGTGAATAACACTCTTACGATCAATATTACAAATAAAATTTGAGCTTATTCCTTTAGGCGACAGGTTGAGAAGAGAGAGAGAGAAAAAAAATGGAGCTAATGATTCCTTTCAAAATATATTTTCAACATTGTAAGGTAGCCAATGTTCATCTAAGATAGTACTGAAGATATTTTAATCCGTGCAATTATCCACAATGCATGCAATTTACATGAGAATTACAAGTTGTGAAAAGTATAACTGCTGTGCACGGCATGTGGTCATGATGCTGTCTGAAATAAATGGATTTTCAAGAGCTTTTCCTTTCAAAAAGTGTTTATCTCTAGAATTTTCCCTTCCCTATATAAAAGGGCAACTCCCTTCAAGATTGTGGGTCCCACAGTATAATACAGCCATCATTTGTTGTAGTATGTTCTGTTTTGTTTTCTCTTTCAACACAAACTCACCAAGCATTCAATAAGGACTGGTAAATCATGTTGTGAGTTCTTTTCTTTGAAGATTTTAGCGGTATTTACTCATTTCTGGGGGGGTTCTTACTAGTGTATCTCGTTTGGTCAATTAACAGATTCTAACTCTGTCACATAGTCATAGAACATAGAACACAGGACACTACAGCACAACCAGGCCCTGACGATCATATCCATACCTACCAGGCCTATCTATAACTCTCAATCCCATTAAATCCCATGTACTCACCCAGAAGTCTGTTAAAAGACCCCAATAAGTTCGCCTCCACCACCTCCAACGGCAGTTGATTCCACTCACTCACCACCCTCATTGAGGTTTACAGCATGGAAACAGGCCCTTCTGCCCAACTTGTCTATGCTGCCCAGTTTTTGCCACTAAACTATTCCTATTACTACCCTTGAGGTCCTGCACTTTAGCCTTCTGCCTAACTCTCTGTATTCACACTTCAGGACCTCATCCCTTTCCCTTCCTATATCATTGGTACCAATGTGTACAACAATCTCTGGCTGCTCACCCGCGCTACCCCCTCCCATGGTCCCCCTCCCCCACCCCTGCCCCCCGCCCCCACAAAATGTCCTGCAACTGTACAGAGACATCTTTTACTCTGGCACCAGGGAAGCAACACACCATTCTGGAGTTTTGATCGCGGGCACAGAAGCATTTGTCTATCTTTGCCTCTAACTAGTGAGTCCACTATTACTACTGCTCGCTTGCCCTTTGCCCAACCCTGCACTACAACAGAACCAGGTGTGGTGCCATAGGCCTGGCTGCTGCTGGTATTTTTTTTTCTGAAAGACTATCCCCCTCAACAGTTTCCAAAACACTATTCCTGTTTGAAAGGGGAATATCCACAGGAGGCTCCTGCACTACCTGCCTGCCTCTCTTGATAGTCACTCATCTACCTGATTGAACCTGTGATGTGACAACCTCCCTGTAACTAGTATCTATCACAGTTTTTGCCCCGTGTATGCTCTGCAGTACGTCAAGCTGCCACTCCAGTCGAACAGTACGGTCTGTGAGGAGCTGCAGCTGGACACACTTCTTGCAGGCAAAGTTGCCAGGGAGACTAGATTGCTCCCTGCTTTCCCACATTTAGCAGGAGGAGCATACAACAACCATACTGCACTTTTACAGTTAAAAGAATCTCAACCCACCTTTCCCTTGCTTGTGGTCCATACAGTACTTTTTTTAGTTAGAGGAGGAAGTAGGGAGGGAAACTCTGAAGGAATGTTTGGGAGGTAACTGTCCCTTGACAACAGCTCCTCCACAAACCACTGTCTGGAAGCAGTGGATAAGACTATCCACCTATTTGAGGTGGATAGTCAAACTCACGTAAGTACAATTGAACATTGAATAAGTTCAATTCCTCATATATATGGTATTCTGCTTTTACTTTGAATCCAGAAGATTTGTCTGGATGCAAATCTTCCCTATGACAACGAATCAGTGTCACCGCTCTGCTGCTCTCTGCTGGATGTATGACGTTATAATCTTGTCTAATATATATGGGTTATGGGTACACTCACTTAAAGACATACTGCAACATAGCACATGGCAGAGATTTAGTTCTACAGCTGATAACTAAGATATGGACCCAGAGAGATGATAGCTGTAACTAATGAAACCAGAAGCAAGCCACAAAGATGCCAATTTTGGACGAAGAATTCTTGCCTGTCAGCTGGAGAGTAAAATGGACCACTGAATTATATTAGTTCACACTAACTTCATTTCAGTGTTAATGTAAGTCTTACTTGGGACTAATAAATAAACTTTAGCTTTAACTTTACTATTAGAAATGCAGAAAAAAGAAGAAACAACACAGCAGTTCTGTGTAAATGTAATGCTGCTCTGAAATCAATTCAAATCAATTGAAATCAGTCAAAGAAAAGGTAGTTAAGAAGTTCCTGTTGACAGAAAATAGACAGAAAGTAAAGGAGTTGTAGTTCAGTATCTTCTATGACATTGCTCAAGGTTAACTTGAGGCATGAAACATAATATTCAACATCTTTTACCTGTTGTGGGGTATGCTGCCATTTTGTTTCTGATCAAAGTCTTGCTGTTCGGGGGCTTTGTTTGTCCATCAAGATGGGTGTGAGGTCTGGCAGGGTCTAACGGACACCTTTTAGGGTGAGAACTGAACTGGTTCCGATGCTGCTGCTGCTGAAAAAATATTTCGCGTTTCCTGATGAATCTCCTATTTCCAATTCAGAAGTGCCTGTGAGGCATAGATACATTAATTAGTTTTGGGGAAACCTTTGGAAGAGGTACATGTTCAATTCCTCATATATATGGAATTCTGCTTTTTCTTTCTCTCCTTGTTCCTTTGCCATTTGCTCTTTTTTTGTCACGTTCCCACTGCTTGTGACACACTTTTCTCCTTTTCTATTAGCCTTTTCTTGTGTCTCACACTCCCCCCATTTTTCTCTTTTACTCTGCCCCTGTGGTTTTTTATTCTGTTTGTTGCTTTCACTTTTTCTCTTCCTTTGCTTTATCTTTGTCAATGTCTTTTTTTCTCTCTGTGATACCTCTCCAATACTCTCAATGCACCTTTACTTAATGCAACAACATTTGTGAATCATACTTTTCTCAGGAAGCAACCAACCGCTTCTGGAACAGAAGCAGAAGCGACATGAGAGATAAAACTTTATGCAGCAAATAATGATTTGAAATGCGATGCCTGAAGGGCTGATGGAAGGAGAAAGAAACATTCCAGAGGGGATTGGATAAATAGGCAAAAATCTGACAGAAACACAAAAACAGAATAAAGGGAAGAGTGGGGGAGATAGTCTAATTGAATATTTCCCTCAAAAAGCATGATAGATTAAATGGCCTCCTCCTGCATTTTTTCAATCTATGATCTAGGGTCTCCCATAGCTAGTTCTGAAGTGGTGACCAACACCACAGAAGCTAGGCACAGAATTATAGCACAATGAAAGTTGCAGAGGATAGCAAGCAAGTGGTCAGGTAACAGTTGACGCTGGCACTATGCACAAAGCTATATTGGTGGATGGCGATAATGCCAAAAAGTGAAGCTGGATAGTCAAACTCATGTAAGTAGAATTGTTTTGGATATACCTGTTTTGATTTCACATCAATCCTTTGGACTTTGCCTCCAACTTGGGTTGACCTTAGTATAGAGGAAGAATAAGGATCAACAGGGTCATCTACGTGCAGATCCACAAGAGATGGGTGAGATCCTAAATAAATATTTATCATTAGTATTTATTGTTGAGAAAAGCATGGATGTTAGGGAACTTGGGGAAATAAATAGTGATTCTTGAGGACTGTACATATTACAGAGAAGGAGGTGCTGAAAGAGTAAAAGTGCATCAAGGTAAATAAATCCCCAGGACCTATAAGACCTATATGAGACGTATAAGATGTTGAATGGGATGGATAGGATAGAGGTGGAGAGGGTCTTCCTGCTCAGAAAGGACAGTAGGACTAGAAGGCACAGCCTCAGGATAAAGGGGGGGCGGTTTAGAATGGAGTTGAGGAGGAACTTCTTCACTCAAAGGGTGGTGAATCTCTGGAATTCTCTGCCCGTTGAAGTGGTGGAGGCTGCCTCGCTCAATATTTTTAAGACACGGGTTGATAGGTTTTTGATAGGCAAGGGGATTAAGGGTTATGGGGAGAGGGCGGGAATGTGGAACTGAGCCACGACAGATCAGCCATGGTCTTATTGAATGGCGGGGCAGGCTCGAGGGGCTAGATGGCCTACTCCTGCTCCTATTTCTTATGTTCTTATGTTCTTATGTTCTATGACCTGACGAAGTGTACCCCAGGACATGAAATTGCGGGTCCCCGAGCAGAGACATTTGAATCCTTGATAGTCACAGGTAAGGTTCCTGAAGATTGGAGGGTGGCAAATGTTGTGCCTTTGTTTAAAAAGGGCTACAGGGAAAAGCTTGGGAACTACAGACCAGTGAGCCTCACATCTGTGGTGGGTAAATTGTTGGAAGGTATTTTGAGAGACAGGATCAACAGGCATTTAGAGATGCAAGGACTGATTAGGGACAGTCAGCATGGTTTTGTGAGAGGGAAATCATGTGTCACAAATTTGATTGAGTTTTTTGGAGGGGTAACCAAGAAGGTAGATGAGGGCAGTGCAGTTGTTGTCTACATGGACTTTAGCATGGCCTTTGAAAAGGTACCACATGGCAGATTGTTGCATAAGGTTAAACCTCACGGGACCCAGGATAAGGTAGCTAAATGGATACAAAATTGGCTTGATGACAGAAGCCAGAGGGTGGTGTCGTGGTTCCCCAGGACGACAACTTATGTAGCCCGATTGAAACAGAGAGTCTGAGTTGTAATCTTCCAAGCAGTAGACTTTATTTTCCAGTACAAGAGAATAAAGCCGGGAGGTCCGGAACACTCCACAGAGCCCTCGGCTTACAGTCTTTTTATGCACATTTCAGCTCCATATCTCAAGATTCTTATCTCGCTTTTACAATGCGACCTCGTTTAGCCACCATTGTTTCTGTACTGACCCCTTATTTACCTTGCTTGAGATTGGTCACCCATTGTTACGTCTCTTTTCCTCTCGAAACCATGGTAGTTACATCCTTTGCCCTTATCTTTACGACTCTGCTTGTACAACAATAGTGGTTTAGCTGACTTAGGCCGAATGTGAAGAAAAACATGCTCACTTTATTCTTTCTTGCTTGTTACAATCATATATTAAGCTGGACAGCTGTATAGTACCCATTGTCTCCCCAAGTGACTGCTGTTTGCATTTACTAATAAGTAACTGCTATACTACTTCTCTGGGTCTCCTGCTCTGATCACATTTGCTACACTAGATTATATTAGGTTACAAATCAGCTATACTTGATTACCCATCCCAATTCTACTTCAAGGAAGACACTCTAATACTATCCGTGATTCCGTATTTCATATCCAGTTTAGGTACAATTGTTCAGTACAAATTCTCTGAGTACAAACATGCTTACATACTGAGTACAAATTTCCTTACAGTGGTTGTAGAGGATTGTTTTTCAAACTGGAGACCTGTGACCAGCAGTGTGCCTCAGGGATCAGTGCTGGGTCCACTGTTACTTGTTGTTTATATTAATGATTTAGATGAAAGGAGGCATGGTTAGTAAGTTTGCAGACAACATCAAGATTGGTGGCATAGTGGACAGTAAAGAAGGTTATCTCTGATTGCAATGGGATCTTGATCAATTGGGCCTGCGGGCTGACGAATGGCAGTTGGAGTTTAATTTAGATAAATGCAAGGTGATGCATTTTGGGAGAGTGAACCAGGGCAGGACTTACTCAGTTAACGGTAAAGCGTAGGGGAGAGTTACAGAGTAAAGAGACCTCGGGGTACAGGTTCATAGCTCCTCGAAAGTGGAGTCACAGGTGGACACAGTGGTAAAGAAGGCATTCAGCATGCTTGGTTTCACTGGTCAGAACATTGGATACAGGAGTCAGGATGTCTTCTTGAAGTTGTACAAGACATTGGTAAGGCCACACTTGGAATACTGTGTACAGTTCTGGTCTCCCTATCATAGAAAGGATATTACTAAACTAGAAAGACTGCAGAAGAGTTTTACTAGGATGCCACTGGGACTTAATGGTTTGAGTTATAGGAGAGGCTGGATAGACTGGGGTTTTTTCTCTGGAGCATAGAAGGCTGAGGGATGATCTTATAGAGGTCTATAAAATATTGAGGGAAACAGATCAACTAGCAGTCAATACCTTTTCCCAAAGATAGGCGAATCTAAAACGAGAGGGCATAGGTTTAAGGTGAGAGGGGAGAGATACAAAAGGGTTCAGAGGGGCAATATTTCATGCAGAGAGTGGTGAGTGTTTGGAACAAGCTGCCAGAGATCGTAATAGAGGTGGGTACAGTTTTGTCTTTAGATAATTACATTGGTAAAATGGGTATAGAGGGATATGGTCCAAATGAGAGCAATTGGGATTGCTTAGGCATTAAAAAAAAGGCGGAATGGACAAGTTGAGCCGAAGGGCCTGTTTCCATGCTGTAAACTTTATGATGTCATGACTCTGTTACCTGGAGATTGTACCCAGGATTGAGGCAATTTAATTAGGTATAGATGGAGGGGAAAGATCAGAGGTTACAAGGTGAAATGGATGTATTAGGGTTTGTTTATGAATGCTCAAATTGCTCATGTGTGACTGTGTTGATTTTTATGCAAGAGTAATGAGTTCAGGCTGAAAAAGTCAGACTGTTGTAGGTGGGAATTTTACTGTCACAGGAATCGGAGCGAGTGAGGGCAGACCATGGAAAGGTCTTTTGACCTCGGGCTGCATTTTACGGTTTCATCCATGATGCCATAACATCCCACCCGTACAGCCATACTTTGCAGTAAAGGCCCTGATCAGTCTGCACTGATTAAACTACACTATGGGCCAGTTTTTTACCATTCGGAAGCCAAGTGCCGGATCCGGACGTAAAACGGATCCAAGCCCGGAATTCCCATTCCAGCGCACCCATATGATTTTTGACAGCTCTGGTCCGGTTTGCGCTGTGGGGCGGGGCTTAGTGCTGCCAGAACGATTGGAGCTCTAAACTGCACATGCACAGTTCAAAAAAAACAGTGCGCCCGGGTACGAGAAACAAAACCAGAGAGAGAGCCAGCGGGAGGGGATGAGCTGCGATCGGACCCCTCTAGGAGGCAGGCCCCACATTAACTTCTCAATGTGTTGGGGGTGTGCTCTGCCGACGGGGGGGGCCATGCCTCCTGGGAAGGAAGGGAGGAGTCTGATCGCGGGGGGTCTGCCTCCTGGGGGGAGTTGATCGCAGAGGGGGAGGGGGCGTCTGCCTCCCAGGAGGGGGCCCGATCGCAGGGGGGTTCTGCTGGGAGGTGGGGGCTGCCTCCCAGGATGTTCACATCACAGGGGGTGGGTCTGCTGGGGGAGGTGGGGAGGGACTGTCTGTCTCCCAGGGGGGTTCCAATCACAGGGTGGTTAGCAGGGGGGGGTCTGCAAAGGGTGTTCAAGGAGGATGGGCTTCGGAGTTTCCCCAGCAGGACAGGAATCTTCTTCGGATTTTTATTTTGCAGGTTAGTAACAGAACGGATCCAAAACGGATCCGAAGATGGTAAAGTGGGGTTTGGGGGTAGAGTTGGGTGCACAGTTCATTAAATCGATTTAAATGCATGCTGATGCATTGAAATCGTTGGGCCGCCCAATTGGGGCGCAGACTGGATCTGCGCCCAAATTGGGTGTCAGTAAAGGTGCAATCTGCCTGGTTTCGGGTGCAGATCACGTTACAGGCCCAATGCCCAAATTTACCATGATTTCACTTCCAATGTTTGGTAAAATCGGACCCTACATCTACACTAATCCCAGTTTCCAGCACATGGCCCATTGCCTTCAATATTATGATACTTCAAGTGCTCATCCATGTATTTTTTTTAAAGGATGTGAGGTTTCCCGCCTCTACTACACTCCCAGGCTGTGCATTCCAGACTCTCATCACGCTTTGAGTGAAAGACTTTTTTCTCAAATACCCTCTAATTCTCCTGCCCCTCATTTTCAAATTATGCCCCCTTGTTATTCACATATTGTTACAGCTGTAACCTAACCATCCTGCCAATCTTTGTGTTTTCTTCAAACTTAATTATCATCCCCTCACATTGTCATCTATATCATTTACATATAATAGAATCCCTACAATGCAGAAAGAGACCATTCAGGCCATCAAGTCTGCATTGACACCCTGACAGAGCATCTTATCCACCCTCTGCCCTATTCCCATAATTCCACACATCTATTTCATTAATCCCCGCTAAGGGGCAATGCATCATGGCTAATCCACCTAACCTGTCCATGTTTTGACTATGGGAGGAAATCGGAGCACCCAGAGGAAAACCACACAGACATGTAGATAACATGCAAACTCTACACAGACACACACCCAAGGCTGGAATCAAACCCGGATCTCTGGTGCTGTGAGGTAGCAGTGCGAACCATTGTACCCTTTTTTGCGTATAATGGTCTGATAGGTAAAAATGACATTCAGCTGAGGTCGGAAATTCCCGCCCAAGGTCAACAAACATTCCTGTTGTCTGCCCTTCACCCACTCCGATTGACAGGCGGGGCAGTAGAATTTCAGCGTATAACAAACCATGCAAGACTATACTTGTGCAGGTATAATTATTTTTATTTGTAGAATATTTATGAGTAACAGAATCAAGTAAATCTGTGATATTAGTACATGAACATTTTAATGCAGGATAATGATGATACATTATCATTCCCCACCTGACATTTTCCAGTCATGGCTGCTTTCTATTGGGAGATGGCATTATAATTGGAGATCAAGGTCTTCAGAAATTGGAGGTGTAAATCAGGCTGTGAGTAATTGAGTCATATCATGTGTCACCATCGCAGTGCGGTCTTTTCCTGAAAGTGACTATGTAAGAAAGTTCATTACAGCTCCCTAACAGAATTCTTTTTATCCTTCTCTTCCACGGACAGCAGATTTTCCAATCAGTTCTCTTCTTATGTGTTAGTCTAGCTGTGCATTATGAGCATCAATTCAATATCTTGTGCACTGATCACCTGGGTCTGTGGAATTAGTCTCATTTACATAATGTCAACTAGGTGTTAGAAACTTGTCAGAAGAGAGATGAGAAATTGCAGAGAAGCAGCCTGGCAAATGTAAGGTGCATAATCATATAATAGATACTATTTAATGGATATTTCACCTTTTGAAAAGACATTTAGCAAACCAATTCTGCTGACAAAATCCATTGGCTGACACAGTAAACATTAGGAAGGGCACCAAAACTTTGGCCACGCAATGGAGGAGTACAGAGGTACAGAATGAGCCAATCATGAAAAGGGTGACCCTGTTTACCATTGCAGTAAACCTGGAACGAAGGAGCAGCAGGGAACTTGAGATTATAGTTGGCACCATCACAAGAAGCACTAGTTTACTTTTTTATTCTTTCATGGGATGTGCGTGTCACTGGCAAGGCCAAGATTTGTTGCCCATCCCTAATTTGTCTTCAACTGAACCATTTCAGGGGTCAGTTAAGCATCACCACTTTGCTGTGAGTCTAGAGTCACACATAGTTCACACTTCAGGTATGGGTGGCAGATCTCCTTCCCTAAAGGGCATTGGTGAGCTATAAGGGTTTTGTGAATGATAGATGATAATTTTAAGTTGCCATTACTGTGGTGAGCTTTATATTCCAGATTTCTATTCATTTGAATTTAAATTTCATCAACTGCTGTGGTGGGATTTGAACCCTTGTCCCTAGAGCATTGGCCTGGACCTCTGAGTTATTATTCCAGTACTACCACATCAACTCTATTAGATGCTGATGTCCTTGCAGCAACTTGTGCGACTTCATCACTGCCTTGCTAGTAAAAGCACAGCCCTTATGATAGTTCCTCCCAGTAAATATAAAGCTATGGATAGGTATCGGTCTGTAGTGTAATCATGACCTGGTTAACATCCCTCCTGTCTGCCTTCCTTCAAACGTGTAGGTAAAGAAGATTCATATGAAGCAGTGTTTTGTGCCAGTATTATGAGTATTCCAAAAAAACAATTTGAGTTCCAAAATGCTTGGCTCAAACCCTCCTCAAAATTAATGATCTAATGGGGACAAATCAACAAAAAACATTACATTAAAGTGCAAATATGAATCTTTTCTGGAGGCTCTTACGCAAGTCAGATCTCTCATCACAATACAGGAGACCCATTTTATATTGACTGTATTCACTGTTATCTGCTGCCATCAAGAAATTGCCAGGAATTTAGATCTGCATTCATATTTTTAAACTATCATGACCTTTTCCACTGGAGTCAATAATAAAGAATAAGCTCATTGCCCTGCAGTCATTATGTTCAAAGCATTATTATGTTTGGGCGGCACAGTGGCACAGTGGTTAGCACTGCTGCTTCACAGCTCCAGGGTCCTGGGTTCGATTCCTGGCTCGGGTCACTGCCTGTGTGGAGTTTGCACATTCTCCTCATGCCTGTGTGGGTTTCCTCCAGGTGCTCCAGTTTCCTCCCACAGTCTAAAGATGTGCAGGTTAGGTTGATTGGCCATGCTAAGAAATTGGCCCTTAGTGTCCAGGGATGCGTAGGTTAGAGGGATTAGTGAGTAGGATATGGGGGTAGGGCTTGGGTAGGATTATGTTTGGCGTAGACTCAATGGGCCAAAGGGCCTCTTTCTGCACTGTAGGGTTCTATGATTCTATGATTTGTCAATCGTCATTATCTCTGAGATCTATTACATTCTTGAATTGTCAGATATTATGTAATCCCCAACTCATGCAACAGGCATCAAGTCTATTTCTGAATTTTTCGTGTTGCAGACATAGTTCGTGAATACTTAGTGATGACTAATTACATTTTAGAAATTTAGAGACCTCTGGCATAACCAGCATTTATTGTCCATTACTAGCTCCTTTTATCAAAGGAATAGCCTGCTAGATATCTGAAGAGGGCAGTTCAAAGTTGGCCATCTTGAACTGGGGTCATTTATAACAGGACTGGATGTGGCCAGGACAGTAGAATTCCTTCCTAAAGGAGCACTAATTAACCATTTGAGTTTTTGTTGAAGCTGTGTGCTCACTTCTTATTTCTAGATTTGTCTTCAATGGAATTGAAATTCTCAAACTGTTCCATTAGATCTCTGGATTATTAATTCAGGTCTCTGGATGATGATGCAAATAACATTAATCTTGTTATTAGTCAAATCAGATAACATAATTTGATTGTTTCTACATATTCTGTTGCTTTAGCTTTGATATTTTATAAAATGTATCACTGACCTTCATACAGCCACTAGATGCAATTATATTGCCTTTGGTTGGTTCATCAAGGAAAACACTGTTCCTGTGTTTTCCATCCAGTTCTTTTATTTTTCTTCACTTTTCCTCCATCCACATCTCCCATGCTTCAATACACTGTATGTAACAAAAGAAGACATCAAAGTTAAGTGGATGGAACACAGAGAATGCTTTACCGAATTTTCAAGCAAAAGATAAATATTACAGATGAGTTAACAAGATCAGAAAATCACTATATCAGAAGTTATGCATATTAGAACGCACAGGCTAAACAAAAGTTGTGGAGATTATGTCATGCGAAAGATGCTCCGGAATATTGAGGCGCTGATATACAAGATGTGACTCTCGCTCTGCAACACTGATCGATACCTCAGGAACTCTATCCACAGATGTTGGCAGATCTTAATTTACAGCAAAAAAAAATCAAAGGCCAAAGAATGTGAAGAATGGAGAAGCATCAGTCCCTTGAGCCATGTGTGAAATCCTTGTAAAGAATTTAAAAATAATAAAAAGCAGCAAGAATGGGAACTAGGCACAGAGCACATTGGTCTTTGAAGTGTGAAAATAACATGCAAAGGAATATTTGATTTGAGAAACAGTTTTAGTAAGCAATAAAAATAAAAAGAGAAATGTATCTGTGCTTTATTACAAAATGCTTGTAAGTTGAAATACAAAAATATCAATAGATGTTCTGGGAAAGCTTGATTGATGAGATATATTAAAAATCATAGGAACAACAAAAGTAATATATATATAAGTTAGATATATACCTCCAGAAGTAGTATAGTTCATCTCTTTTCGATATAATCAGTAATGGAAATATGCTTCTTCACAGTGTCTCTCTAACAGCACTGGGGATGCACCAACACCAATGGCCTGCTGTGGCTCAAGAATGAATGCTGCCTAACCAGTGACACCCACACTCTACAAAAGACTAAATTAAAAAAACCTTGGAGAATCAGAAAAAGAAGTGGAGGGTTGGGAAATCATGGGAGCAATTTTCCCAGGTTGGAGATGGGGCGGAGGGGGTGGGGGGGAGTCCCTCTGCCATTCTGCACTTTGGGCTGAGTGATAGAGGGGGCTGACCAATGGGGTGGGGTGGGGGGTGAAACCTGTTGGGTGGTGCTGCAGGGTAGAGGGGGCTGGGGTGGGGGGGAGTGTTGCGGGGGGGGCTACTGATCAGGAGATCAGGGCTGCTGAGGTGGGAGATCGAGGTGGGCCGGGAGGAGGGGGGGTGCGGGGCTGGGCCCAGCCATGTTCAGGGGACCAGCGATCGGGCCACAGGTGGGGGGGCTGGTTGCACAGCAGGCGTTGTGGGATCATGGGGTTGGCCAGCGATCGAGCTGACCAGCGATCGGGGCGCTGGCAGACAGGGGCTACTGCGCATGACAGATTGGCACATGCCCAGTGACTCGCTCAGCACTATGCTGCCAGCCTCTCTAGTGGGAATAGAGTCCGCCCACTGAATTTTAGAGTGATTCACGCTGAGGCACACTGCAGTGCTCAGAGTGTGAGAGATTCATCTGCAACTCCTGCTAGAAAAAGTAGCAGGAATTACTTCAGTTTTTACGCAAATTCAACACAAAAGTTTTAGGGAAGAATCGCCCCTGTGTCTCCAACCCTTCTGCATTGTCCAAATTCCCAGGGCCTCCTCAACCAATGCCAGCTTACCTATGCCTATAAGTGTGGTGCCCTAGGCCTGTGTTCAGTTGTTTCATCAATGTCCTTCCCTCAGTGTTAAGATTGTTTGCTGATCCATAATGTTCAGTGCCATTCATATCAGATTAAGAAGCAACCCATACATATGCAGCAATATCTGGACATCGACCTTGCTACACAGGTCCCAAACAAAGCTTTCCACCAACAAGAGAGAATCTAACCATCTTCCATTGATATTTATAGCATTATCATCTGTGAAACCCCACCATCAGCATCTTTGAAATATCTATTTATCAGAAAGTTAATTGGATTAATCATGTAAATGCTACGGTTACAAAGACAGATAAGAGGTTAGTAATGTTGTGGCAAGTAACACACTGCCTGACTCCCCAAAGCCCGCTCACCATATATAAGGCACAAGTCAGTAGTTTGATGGAATTCACTCCACGTGACCAAATGAGTTCAGCTCCAAGAACAGTCAAGAAGTTGGCACATTCCAGGACTAAGCAGTCCACTTGATTGACACCCCTTCACCTTAAGTATTCATTCCCTCTATCACCAACACACTGTGGCAGCAGAGTGCACCATGTACAAAATATGTTGCAGCAACCCATCAAGGCTCCTTTGACAGCACCTACTATAGCCTTCAGTTCTCCTCCAAGCCACACACTACCCTGATTTGGAACTATATCATTTTTCCTTCATTGTCACCTACACTTTTGAAACTCCGTCTGTACCAGCAGTGTGGGTATCTGAAAAACTACCACAGTAAATTAAGATGACAGCTCACCACCACCTTCTACAACAATTAGGAATGAACAATGGGTGTGTGCCTACTCAGCAACCATGCAATTGTACTGTTGGTTTCCTGAATTCAGGCCATCCCCTCTATTGTGCTAAGACCATCCTTAACTCACCGAATCACCCTTCGCTTTTTCTCGATTACTGTCCTTCCTAAATGTCCTGTACCCTTTAATTTTCAGGTCCCATCTATGTCGCCCTGCAGCCATGTCACTGTAACGGCTATCAAATCATATTTATTTATTTTCATGTGCACTCACAGTTCATCTGTTTTGTTTTGAATGCTTCATGCATTCAGATACAGAGTTTTTTGTTTTATCCTTTGATTCTTTTTCTAACCTCTAGTCTCCTCTTGTTGATTTACTACTAGATTTGTACTCTCTATCCCTTTCTATCACTGTCTCTTTCTCATTTTCTGCAATAATACCTTTCTCTTTTGCCTTGTCTCTGCTTTTTGACGAACAACAGCTTCTTAAATTTGACCCTTTGCCCCCACTACTGAGTTTAAAATCCTTTCTACATCCCTAGTTATGTGGCTCACAGGATCACTGGTCCCAACAATGTTCAGGCGTAGACTGTCCCATTTTTTCCAGAATTTTTGCCAATGACCCACAAATCGGATCTTGGTGCCCTTAGGCACATGAATTACAAAATATTTGTGTGCAGGTACAGCTCGTGATCAAGAAGGCCAATGGAATGTTGTTTTTCCTTCCAAAAGTAATGGAATATGAAAGTAGGAAAGTTTTCTATTATTGTACAGTGTGTTGATGAGACCATATCTGGAGTACTGTATAGAATTTTGTCTCCTTACTGCAGAAAGAATGTAAGTGCGTTTGAAGAAGTCCAGAAAAAGTCCACGACATTTTTTTCTGGGATGGAGGGGTTATGAAGAAAAGATGGACATGTTTCTCCTGTATCTACTGAAAGACAAGACCCTGAGGGGTCTTGACAAGATGGATGTTGAGAGGATGTTTCCACTTATGGGAGAACCAGGGGACACAGTTTAAAACTAAGGAGCTTCCCAATTAAGACGGAGATGAGGAGAATTCTTTTCTCTCAGCGGGTCATTAGTTTGTGGCATTCTCTTCCTCAGCGAGGACTGAAGGCTGGATCATTGAGCATTTTTAAAGCTGTGTTAGATATGTTTTTGACTGACAAGACAGTCAAAGGTATAATAGTAAACAGGGAAATAGGACTGAGGCCACAATCAGCTGTGATCTTATCAAATGCAGAGCAGACTAGGGAGGCCAAATAGCCTATTCATGCTCTAATTCAGGCAGCACAGTGGTTAGCACTGCTGCCTCACAGTGCCAGGGTCCCAGGTTCAATTCTACGATTCTAATTCACATTTTGTAATTATGTTCATATATTGAATATATAAAGACATGGTCAAGTTTATATATCTTCCCAGAAAGAAATTATAGTAAATGGGGAAATAAGAATACTGGTCCAAACTGTTGTTTTCCTTTTGGATTATTTATCGGTTCTGATGACATGGAAAACATCAAAAAAGAAAGGTAAAAATGGAGCATGGCCTAAAAGGTAAGTTGACCATCAGGTATGGTTATCTTTGGCTAACTGTATATAAGCAACACCATGAATGTACTGTCACATTTGGGAGGAACTTGCAAAGAAAACCAGGCACTAGGATGGCTATTCATGTTTAATGGCATCAAGGTTCACTGCACAAGCTCACAACATGAACACATTATACAGCTTCCTTCTTTTGTATAGTAGGTTTTTTGATAACTTCAACAGTGAAATGTAAAGAACCAAATTGTCATGAATATGCACAATTGACAGGATTACACCCAACTTTATAGGCTGGATTTTCACTCTGTCATGGAGGCAGGAATCAGTTTGAGATGGCACAGGTTTTGTTTTGCCTGCTGCAATATTGAGTTTCCTGTCTTGCCAATTCCATTCCATTTTTGTATGGCCATTTTGTGTGTCAGAAACAGCCTGGATCTCAAAGCTGCATCCACATCCAATGACATTAGTATTTCCTTCTCCTCCCACCCCACTCTGCAATTGTCCTCTCTTCATTTGTAGTTTGGAAACTTCCGAAAACATATCTCCCCCATCAGTTCTACCAGATTAAAGGAGTTTGAGAAATGTTTTATAAGTCTTTTCTTCCATGTTGGAAAGTCAGCAAAGTAATTCTCTGCCAGTGAGAGGGAAAGAGACAGAGGTAAAAGCAAAATACTGCAAGTGCTGGAATCTGAAACAAAAACAAAATCTCAGAAGGTCTGACAGCCTCTGTGGAGAGAAAATAGAACCAATGTTAAAAGTCTGGATGACCCTCCGTCAAAGCCCTGCAGGGATAAGGTCAAAGCTCTTTGTGAGCTGGCTGCTCACATCCCCACACTGACAGACAATGAAAGTCACCTTCATACAGAGACTCTGAGTAAATAGGCCATTGGGCCTGTGCAAGATGCAATTCAGGTGCCTGAACCATTCAAGTGGGTTTCTATAGTATGTACATGCCCAGATATCCATTGAATCTCACTTGCTGCATGCTCCATGACTTGGCCTCAGGTTGGGTCTGGCAATGGAATTGTGCAAGGATGAGGAAGGCCTCTCCTTGGAGGGGGAGCAGCCAGACAAGGAGGAAGATTTTCAGGAGGAGGAGAAGAGTAAAGAGGGAGACACCCTGGAGATGAGGTATATGATCGGGGTGTCGAAGGGATAAGGAACCCAAGCAGGGATTCATTACAGCCCAAGACATGCTCATGGTACATTGCTTTACATGACACAATCCATTGCAAGAGTTTGACCCATGACGTGTGCTGACTTACCTGAAAGGGAAGACATTGCGGCAGCAGTTGTGTGTGTGAGGGGGGGTTTGAGTTGTAGGTAGGAATGGAGCAGCTCAGCTATGCTGTTGTGGTGACTTACAGAGCCATGTGAGCTGCTGCATGATATTTTCTTAAAAGAATCACAGAATTGTTACAGCAAAGAAGGAGGCCATTTGGCCCATTGTGAGCAACTCCACCTAGTGCCATTCCCCTGCCTTTTTCCCTGTAACCCTGCACACTCTTCCTTTCCAGATAATACTCCAATTTCCTCTTAAATGCCTTGATTGAATCTGCCCCCCACCCCCATACTCCCAGGCAGTACATTCTGGATCTTAACCACTCACCGTGTGAAAAGGTTTTTCCTCATGTCCCATGCTGATAGATGGCGGCATGTTGGCACTCTAGACATTTTCGACAATGACATTTGTCTTCTTGGTGTTGGTGATCAAACCAAATCTTTGCAGGCAAGGCAGAGTCTGTCCATTTGTCATTGTAGGTGCTCCTCAGTATGAAATGTTGATGCAGTGTCGTTAGCACAGAGCAACTCTCCGTTGAGGATTTAATGTACCTTTGTCTTGGATCTCAGGTGAACAAAACTGAACAGCTTTTTATTAGTTCTGGTATTTAAACAGACGCCCTCTGTAGATGACATGAAGAAATATGACAGCAAAAAAAGGATTATGCTAGAGCCCTGTTTACCCCACTACAGATCTCAAAGCATTCCAATTTTGCCCATCATAGTTGGCCTTACCCATCATGTTGCTATGGAAACAGGAGCTCAGATGGAGCAAAAAGAACAAAGAACAAAGAAGAACAAAGAACAAAAACAGCCCGGGAAACAGGCCCTTTGGCCCAACAAGCCCGCACCGCCATCTTAACACCACCAGTCCCCCCCTCCACCCATGACCCTTGTCTAATGTTTTATGGCCATCCACATTGAGGGAAACTAATTTAGGGACAATTTATTCCTGCCAATCAGCCTAACAGCACATCTTTGGGGTGTGGGAGGAAACCGGAGCACCCAGAGAAAACCCACGCAAGCACAGGGAGGATGTGCAAACTCCCACAGACACTGGCCCAAATCCATGTGTCTGCACAGCAATCAGTGATAGTCACTGAGCTGTCGTCTTGCCCAGTATCTGGTCCAGTTTAGGCACACACTAACGACATGAAGCACTAGGCCAATCTCGAACAACCAAGAGCAGTCCAAGTACGATACATCGCATGCATGCCCCTCGTTGGACACAAGGCAGACTGACTTAAAACCTGTGAATGAAAAGGAAAAAAAAAACATTATTATTGTACCATATCCATTTACCTTACCAGGAACACCCCAATGCTAATGACCCTTATTTAAAACAACCTCCTATATCCAACCATCTCCAACCCACTCATGTGCCTGTCTAAGTTACTCTTAAATGACTCTAGCATGTTTGCCTCCACCACCTTACTTGGCGGAGCATTCTATACCCCCACTACCCTATACCTCTCTCCTCTGCACATGTATTAATTGTTTTGAGGGACATTTTCAGCATGTGTTTGTAAAATTACTTTCATATTTTAACTCGAAATGGAAAACATGGATTCAGATTAAAACATTCCCCGTGATCTATTTCAAATTCCCACTAAAGCAAATCAGTTTAAAATTGATCGAAATGTTCTCAAGAAAATACGCGCAATGCACGCATACACCCCTGAGCATTTGTGGATTAGGATCTATAAATAAACTTGAATAATTTAAAGAGTTTATCATTTGAGCATGAGGAACAGACTAACATCAGATAATCCAAATTTTTAAAATTCAAAACCAATTATGTTCAAATGGAAGCAACAAGCAAGAGCACCTGCTTAATATCTATTCTCTGCACCCTTGTGACAAAAGTATGTATTTTTATCCATGTTAAATATATTCCCTTTTGCTACCAGCAGTTTATGAAAATAATTCTCAAACAAAAACCATGAACTGACAGATTGGTTACTCCAGAAGGTGTGAACTGTTTAAAGAAAACATATTACAAAGTCTAAAAAAAACTAATTGTGCTAAATGGCCCAGATTTCACATTGCATAACATTGTCTAGTGTTGTTAAGAATTGCCTGGGAATTTAATATTTATAAGAGCAGGAACTTTTTGTTATCTTCAAAGCATGTTGAATATTATATGTGGGTAGTTTTGCATTACTGGAAGTTCAATATCAGCTTGCTAGTTAACAGAAAAGTTCTTCTATCAATACTCTCTTTATAAGGTATGTGGTCCATTCACTGTTCCACACTACTCCGGCCTCCTCCCACAATAATACACTCTTCCAGAAAAGTTCTGGCCCTGGTCATTAAACCTTTTGAAATATTGAGATTGATCTTTATTATATATTTTACGTATTTATTAGTCACAAGTGGGCTTAAATTCACACTGCAATGATAATCCCCTACTTGCCACACTCTGGCACCTGTTCAAGTACACTGAGGGAGAATTTAGCATGGCCAATGCGCCTAACCAGCTCATCTTTGGACTGTGGGAGGAAACCAGAGCACCCGGAGGAAATCTATGCGGACACAGGGAGAACATACAAATTCCACATGGACAATGAGCCACGCCAGGAATCAAACCTGGGTCCCTGGTGCTGTGAGGCAGCAGAGCAAACACCGTGCTATCGTACCACCTCTGCAGTTCTGGGGAGAGAGGACTGGCTCTCTGGATCCAGTGCATCTCCCTTCAAATGCCAGTTTTCAGTCTTCCTCTTGAAGATCCTGCAGGCATTCTTTCCTCTGCTCAGTGCTTTCGGAGAGGCTTGCGGTCAAATTGTGAGTTTTTCAATTGTTCCTCTATCCAATAATCATTGTTGCTTTTACCAGCTGAGCCTGTGGTAGACATTCTTGAAAAGTGGTGAATCCTGACATGATCCAGCTGAATGACAATGAGCACACTGACACTTTCCTACTCTCTTGTTTCCTCTGTCTGCAGCTGCAACTTTAGTAAGAAGTCTCACATCACCAGGTTGAAGTCCAACCGGTTTATTTGGTAGTAAACGCCACCAGCTTTCGGAACACCGTTCCTTCATCAGGTGAGTGAAGAGTTCTGATCACAAACAGGGCATATAAAGGCACACACAGTTTACAGAATACTGATTAGAATGTGAGTCTTTACAGCTAATCTGCTATTCAAGTCTTAAAGGTGCAGACAATGTGAGTGGAGAGAGCATTAAGCATAGGTTAAAGAGATGTGTATTGTCTCCAGACAGGACAGTAAGTGAGATGTTGCAAGTTCAGGCAAGTCATGGGGGTTACAGATAGTGTGACATGAACCCAAGATCCCGGTTGAGGCCGTCCTCATGTGTGTGGAACTTGGCTATCAGTTTCTGCTCAGCAACTCTGCGCTGTCGAATGTCGTGAAGGCCGCCTTGGAGAATGCTTACCCAAAGATCAGAGACCAAATGCCCGTGACCACTGAAGTGCTCGCCAACAGGAAGGGAACAGTCTTGCCTGGTGATTGTCGAGCGGGGTTCATTCATCCATTGTCGTAGCGTTCCCTTCCTGTTGGCAAACACTTCAGTGGTCATGGGCTTTTGGCTTCTGATCTCTCCACTCACCTGATGAAGGAACAGTGTTCTGAAAGCTAGTGGCATTACTGTGTTTACCCTAGTCCAACGCCAGAATCTCTACATCATGACTGCAATTTTAACCAGACTTGGAAGTAAGGATGCTCCTGATAAAAGCCAAGGATTTTCAGCAAAACTCTTCTTCTTTCCATAAGATTTGCATTCATAATCCATCAATGACTCTGGAGGATTCAGCTTTTCACTAACAGATACAACTGCAGGGGTGGCATGGTGGCACAGTGTTTAGTGCTGCTGTCTCACAGCGCCAGGAACCCAGGTTCCTTTCTGGCCTTGGGTCACTGTTTGTGTGAAATTCGCTCATTTTCCCTGTGTCTGCATGGGTTTCCTCTGAGTGCTCCAGTTTCCTCCCCAGTTCAAAGATGTATGGGTTATGTTGCTTGGCGGTAGTAAATTGACCCTAGTTTTAGAGGGATTGGCAGGGTAAATATATGGGGTTAAGGATGGGATTGTCATCAGTGCAGATGGGCCAAATTACCTCCTTCTGCACTGTAGGGATTTTATGGATTCACTGAAACTTATCCAGCACAAGCTGTCATTGTTACAATCCAGGTCAGAAACTCCAAAGTGTGTTATGAAGTCAGCCTAGACCATAGGTTTTGCACTTTGAATTTGGCTCGGGTAAGCATGAGATGTTTTGCTTCAGGTGTAATTTAACTGACCCCTTAGGGAACTTTTATCAAACAATGTTCATTTAAGAACACAGTCAACACATTGAAAGAAAATTAGCAATAACTTTTACTAATTACAAACAAGAAACAAAAAGATATTGTATAAACCTTAACAACTAAATGCACTTTTCCAATACAACAAACCTCCTTATTAACATACACCTACTGCAGGTTTAGCACAGAAAATAAGAATGCTCAAGTGGTTTCGCAGCTCAGCAATATCTGCTGTGAATTAGTCCTTTGGATAGTATTGAGACTCTGACTTCCCAGTCTTGTACCTCCCGCAAACCTTGAGGTAGAGATAAAGCCACTGCTGGTCTCTAACTTTTATCCAGCAAATCACTTACAGTAAAATTTTCATTCTATGAAGAGAAGAAAAAACTGCTTCCAACATACTAAAATGTCTAATAACAGGGAGAGAGAGACGCACACCCACTGTCTTCAGCCAGGAGTCCACATATCTTCTAACTAAACAGCAGCCAAAAACTGAAAATAAAAGAATGCTTGTCACCTGACCTGTCTCCCAAACAATTCAAAAGGGTGGTAAACTCATAAAACACCAGGACATCGCATTAGGCCTAGATTAAAAATAAACAAAACCCTTTTTAAGCAGCAATAAAAGGACATCTAAGCAGACAAGTTGGCAACAATGAAAAAGAACAAAACTGATTACAAACTGCAGAGAACATGATTTAGAAAATACATTTCTTAAAGGCATAGTAGTGTCATACCATGTGTAATTACAAAGTCTTAGAGGGTTAAATAGAATAACCCTAAAAATGGGCAAACGTGGTGCCCAATTAATTCATGAGTTATTTATAATTCATTTAGTTATTTTGGAGGCAGCCTGTAACTTCATGCATTATTTGTTTTACATTATTTTGCATGTAGCCAATGCTCCTCACCCTTTTAATGGTTGCATGCACCAGCAAAGAGCCTGATTTTCTATTTGACATCCTACACCTCTCAAGTGGGAGGTGCATTGTAGCTGCAAGAAGTGATGGAAGTCATCTGAAAACTGAATCTATGCTTTGAAACTATGATATTTTGAGCAGCACTGAACATGTGAAAGTGTGTACACCAAATGTTTCTGATAAGATTATTGAAGATATAAAAGTTATTCTGTCTTGATGCAGGAGTTAGAGGAAAAAGAGGTTCCTTCAGAGGGATCAGGGGTGTAGGATGGCTGCCTCCAGATGTATGTTTATAAGGGAATGGGAAGAGGTAGCGGTGGAAGTTGGCAGGAATGTTGTTCCTAGTACATGGTTGCAGAAATTTAATGTTCTGCTGTGAGTTGTCATGGTCAGTGAGATGATCTTCAAATGACATGTCCAATTTACTATGGCTCTAGCCTCATTCACTGACACATTTTCCTCTCTCTTACAGGAGACGATGATGCTTAACAGGAGGCAGACACAAAAAACAGGAGTAGACAAGCATACCTGCATGTTTTAAACATCATGGAGGAGACCATGGTGTTGATCATGGGAAGGATTATTGCTGAAACCATGACCATTTATGACACTGGAGGAATCAATGACAAGGATCTTTCCAGTTCTGATCCTAATTGTTTTACCACTTATCCATCAGCTCACAAACTATTCTGTCTCATTAGTTGTTGATGGTGTAAGAATGTTACCAGAACTTTGATCCAATTCTTGTCTCTTTTAGTTTTACACACTCAAGGATGAGAGGTCTCATGGTCAGTGGAGGAGGACAAAGAAAACACTGGAGGAAAAGAGACTCAAGTTCTTCATTGTATAGGTGCAGCCAGCATCTCAGTGACATTGAGCATATTTTAGAGGCTGGGTTGAGGATGTCCTTCAAGTGGTGGGACACGAGGCAAGTGTGTGTAGGAGCGAGAGCAGCAAGGAAATATAGTGAGCCACTAACTCACCTCTACAATACGTGGAACTGGTTGTGACTATCGGGTCAAGTGGTGGTGTCTCTTCATATGTGTTGTTTTCTCCTCTAATTCTGCTGCAGAGAACTTGGCGTGTCAGGCTTCTGAAAAAGCTGAACATCAAATGTTCAACATACTGGAAAGCCTCAGAAAACCTGCATGAAGGAGAATGGAAAGACCCAGCCCCAACTTGACAACCTTATCAAAAGAATTCTCAGTGCCAAATGAGTGCGAAAACAGGAGAGAATTGCACCATTTCTTTGGACGAGTTAAAACTCAAATCTTACCTCACTCTGAGGAATAAAATGAGGCAAGATCTGTTTCCCACCAGCAGGGTGTGTGGGCAGGACCTAAGCTTACTGAAAGTTGGCAGCTTGCAGCCATTGTGCACATGCAGATCTCTTAGATCTGTTAGGCATCTTCCCCCAGTTACTGCTGGCATCTGTGGCCGATCGATCCCCCACCCACCACTGCAGCCTTCCACAGCTGATCCCCCATCCCCATGCAGACTGATCGCCCCCCCTCCCCCACTGCAAGGACAGGACGATCGCTCAGTCCCCCCCACCCCCACATGGGCCGAACTATCCCCTTATCCCCACAAGGGCTGATCACCACCCTCTCTCATGGACTGATACCCCTCCCCCCATGGGCCAGCCAATCACCTGTTGAAGAGTGCACAGCATTCCTCCCCCCCCCGATCTCCTTTGCAAAGTGCACAGAGTCCCCCCACCTTAGGCTCTTCCTCCTTACCCCTTTCCCCATCCTTCTGGAGAGCTTCAATGGCCTCCAGTCCAATTGGTGAGACCATCACAACAGATCCCCGTTGATAAGGGCCATACATGATCCTCACTGGTGAGGACCTTCACCAGTGACGATAGTTTACTGGGCTGACTTATAATATTTAAACTTTATTTTAAATGGAGGATCTCGCCTGATATCTGGTGCTGGTAAGGATGTGTGAGGAGAGAAATCAGGAGTGGACCCACTGTTTCAGCTTTCTCACTCAGCTTGCCCCACCCGCCCACCAGCAGAGCAAGATGGTAAGATTACCTCCTTATCAGCAGCCAAACAAGCATGTTCTCATTGAGAAATCTTACTCTGTCTTTGGTGAGAATTTGCTGACCAGGACAGTGCAATTGATTGAAGTGTTACATAACAGGGATTCCCAGTGTGGAGCTGCAGTAATATCATAAAGCTGTTCAAACAGCCAATCACATTAAAAGATTATAATAGGCACACAAAGAGAAAACAAAATGCAATAAAGCTAAATTAATAAATTTTTGTTTACACTGGTCAAATTAAAGATTGAGCTATATACAGGGTGAGAGTACGAGCTAAAATATCTTTAAAAATTGAAAAATCCTTTAAGTTTTCAAAACCTGCTAATTAATCAATTCACAAAGTTCATAGATATAAAATTACTTTTTCAGGGCCAGCTCTGTTGTTCATCAAATTTGATGAATCATGTCACTGTTAAAACCCCAGTTGCATCTGATGAAGGTGGGACTTTTTAATGGAGCTTCTATCAGCAATGTGGGAGTGAGAATTTTGACACTCTCCTTGATTGCAGTGACTAGGGTGGGGTCTGCAGCTCAGTCTGTGTCAGAGCACTGAATGCAACTTCAGGATTCCCTCACTAATCTGTGGGCGTCTGACATCCTGAGATTGCCATCAGTTTTGAGGGGACAATGACAGCGAACACTAACTTTTCACCATCAATGCCCCACCCTCATCACCAACTCTGGCCCTTTGTTACTTTCCTCAAAGCTGGGTTGTCTTCACCTGAAGCCTCAAGCCTGTTGAAGCAATTGCATTAAATAAATACACTGCTCCAAACAAAAGTCTGAAACTGTGTGGCACAGATTTAAGGTAATGCCAAAGTCATCAGGGGTGAAATGAGAATCTTTATATGTTATTTTATATTCTGGAGTGCACTGCCTAAAACAGTACTGGAAGCAGACTCAATATTAAATTTCAAAGAGGAATTAAGATAGTACTTGAAGGATAGGTATTTGTAGGGCTTTGGGAAAGAAGTCAGGCAAAAGAGATGGTAGTCAGACAGACTGGATAGCTTTGTCAAAGAAGTGACATAGGCACAATGGGCTGAATGATTGCCTTTGTACTGAATCTGTAAGAAAGACTCATACTCAGTCACTGCGCTGAACACCTAATGCCAGATCTTCAAAGATGCCAGGGATGAGGAAAATCATGCAATGGCATGTGGCACATTCCAGTAAGTTGGAGTAAGTCTGTCTGTTTGACTGCAGTGCTTTGCCATCACTTATCTAGTAATTAGGGAGGAGACTTAGTAGGGGATGTGAGTGAACTACTTTTATGGGAGTGTCAAGAGTGCCTATTAGTGTAGATAGTGTGCCAGTGGCTTGTTTAGAGCTAATGATGACTTTAATAATACCAACCATTTCAAACCAACTGTCATTATCTTCCACTGCTCCTATTTGGAACAGGGAACTAATATGTGATTCCTTTGAACATCCCTCCTCCACATCAGAATCATTTTCTCTCTTTTCTCTTCAGTATCATTCACAACTAATTAATTCTTTATGCAATTTAGTGTGTGATCTCTTACAGGATTTTTTTTCTTGTCTACGTACATAATCCTGTCTCCCATGGCTCGCCCATTGGGAACATTACCTTCCATGAGCAATAATAGCTGTGGCTACAAAGCTTCTTCTGAAATATGTATGCCAATGATACCTGGGGCCTGGTTTAAATCCTTCTGGATGAGGAACACTGCATCGGCCAACGTTAAGTATACCAACAGTGGGTCTTTTATTAACAATTCATAATTATATAAAAATATACAATAGAGTGTACAGATATGGAGCTGGCTCCATCCTGGGTCTTTACACATCTCTGTCCATTCTAGACTGACCCTGGCTCTGGGTCATGTCCTTTTTACATCAGTGTGTGGGTGATACTGTCCTCAGTGCCACATTAACCCAGTATGTATCAGACCTGACTACTACACAGGGGACAGGATCAGAGGTGCGCTAGGTGTTAAAAATAACACCACCAGTTCCCATGCCCCGATTAGCTATTGATGACCTATTCAGACCTGTTAATAAAGGCCAGCTGGGATTTTTCAGCCTCCAGATTCCCGCAGGCACTGGCTGACCCAATGGCAAAACAGGGATGGGGAACTTTGCAGCAGCATTCTAGACAAGTCTAGAGTTCCTCCATGCCTGTCTTGAGCACTACAGCACCCACAGGCAGTCCTGTCAAATTCACCCGCCCTCACCCTACACAGTTGTGACCTAGCTGCAAAAAGTATTTCTAATCTATCAAATTGTCTACATTTATTCTCCTCTCCAAGCTCCTCGTTTCCTCATCTGAATCTTTCACCATAACCATCTACTTCCTTTCTCCCTCAAATGCTTATTTTGTTTCTCCCTATACCATTTGCTTCAACCACTCCCTGTTCCACATTCTCATTGCTCTCTGGGAAAATAAGTTTCTTCTGAATTCTCTGTTGGATTTCTTGGTTCCCATCTTATATTAATAACCTCTATTCAGGGCTTGGGAGAGGGTGGGCAGATGATGCCAGACACCAGGGGCCAGGACAAAGAACAAAGAACAAAAACAGCCCGGGAAACAGGCCCTTCGGCCCAACGAGCCCACGCCGCCATTTTAACATTACCAGTCCCCCCTCCACCCATGACCCTTATCTATGCTTATGGCATTCCACATTGAGGGGAACTAATTTAGGGACAATTTGTTACCTTCAATCAGCCTAATAGCACATCTTTGGGGTGTGGGAGGAAACCGGAGCACCCGGAGAAAACCCACGCAAGCACGGGGAGTTGGGGAGGGAACCGAGTATCGTAAACAGAGTTTCCCATTGTTAAGACGGAGCAACCAGAGTTCAGGCCTGACAAACCAGCTTCAAAAAGGGATCTGTTAGGCTGTGGGTTCCGATTTTTAAAAGTCCAGCCTGTCGGTGTGGGTGTCAATGTCTCTGAGTTATTACTGCTTCTGACCTGCGAGCAGATTCATGCTTCTAATTTAATTTTTCAAAAGCCTGCCAGAAAGCACAAAGCTGCCCAAAGGCCAGCAGCAGCAACAGAAACAGTCTAGTGTTACTGTCAGAAAAATGGGAGGTTGGAAAGGGGGTTGCAAAAGGGTGTTTGGGGAGGGGGTTTGGGGGAACATAAGACAGGGTTTGGGGGGATGTTGTAGGGGGTTTGGAGGGATGGTTAGAGGGAGTTTGGGGGTGATGTCAGAGGAGGATGGATAAGATGAACTGAGCTAGATGGCTTTGTCATCCACAATTATCTTGCAAATGGAGGGTGGAATCATGGTTAGCATGATGCTTATTCTGAAAGTTTACTGTGAGTGGGATTTATGGAATGAAATGAATGCCAGGACAGGAGTGTGTAATGAGCTCATAGTGAACAGTAACCTGTTTTACACAGCACATGATTGTCAAGGGTCTCTCCCATCAGTTTCAAGCTTGTCCTTTTGACAACTTAGCTTGTTTAGCAACATCTTGATGCTTTTTATGCATTTTTTGAATTATTGTGTTTCACAGTAGATATTGAAAAGATATTGTACTGAGAAGCAGCAATCAGCAGAGTCTTCGGATTTGCTGATGAAGAAAACACAGCTACAATTGTGAACCGTTTAGTATTTATCCTCTGGCCTCCTAAAATCTGCCTTGCATGGAGACCTCTCAGGGCTTCAATCAACTGACAGTGGAAATCTATTTTGTTCAATCATTCCACTTTATTTCTTAGGAGACATTGGATCTTTCTATCCTGTGAGATTACTGAAAAAACTGAATTCAATTATATCTCCTATATGAAATTATATGAATAATATCTTGCACCCAGGCAGAATAATGTCTTCCTCTATTTCCAAAATGGAAAAGGTCTTACGCAGTTTATCTGGGTTGCAAGTATTGAATCTGTCCCTTAAATACAAATTTACTCTCATGGTGTCCATATAAGGTAATGTGCAGAACATGTTATTGAGAGCTGAGGCAATTATTGAAATCAGTGTCAGTATTTGCACAGTGTTATAAATAACTAATAGGATATTTTCCTGTCAACATAACATATTGCATAGTGCTGTTAAAGTTAAATTTGTATTTCCTAGCTTGTTTAATAGTCACAGTGGGATCACCTATTGACTGCATTCAAACTGACACTGCATTGTAGCATTGCTGCTCTGAATAGTGATGATACATAGATAATAGTCGATATCTCTACCCAACAATGGGCGTTATTATTTTACTGGGATCAATGTTTGCTGAATTGATTGGTGAATCTTGAAAGGGAAAAGTATTTGAATAATCAGGGGAATGGTTAAAAACGATTTCCAAGATTGTGTAGGAGTATGGCAATTTCTTGCAAGCTGTGCCTAGCATACTCTCTCAAATTTTTCTCTTACTCTCGTTCTACACTTCTAAAACTTTATTTGAACTCTTTTCATTTAGTTGATTTTTCTCTACACCCTAGCTATGACTGTAACACTACATTCTGCACTCTTCTCTGTACGGTACGCTTTGTTTGCTTGGGGCACAAGAAACAACATTCTTCACTGTATACAAATGCATGTGACAATAATAAATTCAATCAAATCAAATCAAATGAAGTTGGGGACAAGAAATTGGAGCCCAGAAACAGCAGAAGCACCAGGATTTCCCACCCTGGCCCTACCTCTCCTTATGTCCTCGCTCACGAGAGGAAACATTCTCCCTGTATCCATTCTGTCAAAACTTATCATAATTGAATATGATTATTCAGTAGAGCTTCCCTTTTTTGTTAGAAGCACTATCCCATTGTTATCTCATTACTCAATGTCATGTCTACCTATTCCAACTCCCTAGTAAACAATGAAGCAAAATAATGATTTAATATATCTGCCATCATATAATACCTATGGTATTATCATGCTTATCCCTTAATGTTTCTATTCCCATCTTGATTTATTGATGTGTCTGTAAAATATGTTATTATTTTATTTCTTGTTCCTCTCTGCCTTCCTAATTGTATTTTCTTATCTCTCTTCTAAAATCCATGTATTCTTTCTTACCCTGTGCTCTATGGACCTAATATTTGCTTCTTTCTTTACCCTTAATTGTTCCATTATATCTTTATCCATCCTCAGTGTCCCACTAGTGTTGAGTTGAGTCTTTGCATTTAGCAGAATATATTTTCCTGCGCTCTGTTAAACGCCATTTTAAATGATTCCCATAGTTGTTCTACATTATTGTTTTGAGTGCTCATTTTAGCACTGGATGCAGCAGTTGACATTAACAATTTTCCATCAGATAATCCATTGGGCAAGTCCAAAACATTCTGGTTGCTTTTCAAGGAAGGTTGAGAAGGCACAGAATGATCATGGTGCTGCTCCTGGTCAGTGGAGTTGGAGGCCCAGTTTGTGGCATAGGATTTCACCATATTGGGGAATCTTGGAACAAGCTGGTGTGATAGGCACCTAAAGAAATCCATACAGCTCAAGCTGGACTCCTCCAGGTATCTTTCAATCAAGGAACAAACCTTGGCAGGTGAAATTTCTGAGAATTGAACTATAAGATCAGGTGGCCTTACTCTTTATACTCATCTGCAACAAGTGCATCAGGTTGCAATCGATCTGCTGCTGGTGAAAAGAACTGGAACCTCCACTCCAACAACACCCCCTCACCCACTCCCACTGCTGCACATCATCTACTTCCCCAACACTTTGAATCAACCGCCTGCACCTTTTCAGTTGCCATCTCAAAGAGCGGCTGAGTTCTGGTGAGGATTGATTTCAAAATGGGTTGTATTTTTTCTTATTCATTCATAGAACATAGAACATAGAACATTACAGCGCAGAACAGGCCCTTCGGCCCACGATGTTGCGCCGACCAGTTACAAAAACAATGACCCACTAGCCTATACCAATCCCTTTTCGTCCATAAACCTATCCAGAGATCTCTTAAACGCCCCCAAACTAGACGCATTTACAACTGCAGCAGGCAGGGCATTCCAATCCCTCACCACCCGCTGGGTAAAGAACCTACCCCTGACATCCGTCCTGTAGCTACCCCCCCTTAATTTAAAGCCATGCCCCCTCGTGGGTCATAATCTCACAAAGTGAACACAATATTAGATAACATCTGTGTTATTTAAATGGATCACAGTGCTTTAGTCTTTTTAGTCTTTTTTTCTAATTCATTACGGTTGTCACTGGCTGGTCAGCATTTATTGCCCACCCCGAATTGCCCTTGGTCAGAGAGCTTGTTGAGAGTCAACCACATTGCCGTGGTTCTAGAGTCACATGTATACCAGACCAGGTAAGGACAGCAGATTTCCTTCTCAACAATTGACAATGGTTTCATGGTCTTCAGGAAATATTTTTATATCCCAGATCTTTTTTACTGAATTCAAATACCACCATTTGCCATGATGGGATTCAAACCTGAGTCCCTCAACACATTTGCTGAGTTTCTGGATTAATAGTCAAGCGATAATGCCACTAGGCTGTCACCTACTCTTGTGTTTGCTGATGACTGAATGAGGATGAGTGACCATAATATGACAGAATTCTTTGTCAAGCTGGATAGTGAGGTATTTGATTCTGAGTCTAGGTCCTGAATCTCAGTAAAGGTAACTGTGGTGATATGAGGCATGAGTTGGCTATGATGCACGAAGAAAGGAAAGACAGTGAATAGGCAATGATAGGCATTCAAGGAACAAATAGATGAACTCTTAGCGTTGTTTATTTCTATTTGGTGTAAGAGTGGTCAGGGAATTGTGGCCAAAGTATTGCTTACAAGGGAAATTAGAGACAGTTTTAGATTCAAAGAAGAAGCTTACAAATTGGCAAGAAAATATAATAGACCTGAGGATTGGGAGCAGGATAAAATTCAGCAAAAGCAGACCTAGGGATTGATTAAGAAGGGGAAAATAGTGTTTTCTGTTAAGCTCATGGGGAACATAAAAGCTGACAGTAAAAGTTTCTATAGATATGTAAAGAGAAAAAGATTGACAAAAATTAACATAAGTCTCACAGTCAGAAACAGGGGATTTCATAAAGGGAAACAAGGCTGAGGAACTAAATTCATACTTTGCTTCTGTCATGACAAAGAAAGGTATGGATAATGTATCAGAAGTTCTGAGAAACATAAGTTTTCATGAGGAGCTGAAAGAAATCAGTATTAGCAGAGAAATGGTTTTGGGGAAATTAATTGGATTGAAGGTGGATAGATCTCCAGGACCTAGAAATCTTCATCTCAGAGTACTTAAGGAAGTGGTCTTTGAAATAATAGATCTATTAGTGGACATTCTTTAGATTGGAGGGCCAAAGGGCCTGTTTCCTGTGCTGTATTGTTGGATTCTGGATTGGTTCCTGCAGATGGAGGGTCCTTAATGTAAGCCTGCTTTTCAAAAAGAGAAGTAGAGAAAAAACAGGGAATGATAAACTAGCAAGCTTAGCATTGGCAGTAGGGAGGTTGCAAGAGTCCATGAGGCAAAAGATGGGTCACACCATAGTTCCTGAGGAGAGATTAAGTTGGTTAGGGTCATATTCTTTGGAGTTTAGACGAATGAGAGGCGATATTTTGGGAACTTCTAAAATTGTAATAGGATTAGACAGAGTAGATTCAGAAAGAATATTGCCAATGGGGGGAGAGTTCAGAACAAAAGGTCATAATTTGAAGATAAGGAGTAAACCTTTTAGGACTGAGATCAGGAGAAATTTCTCCACCCAGAGGGTGGTGAATGTATGGAATTCACTACCACAGAAAGTAGTAGAGGCCAAAATGTTGTGTGATTTAAAGAAGGAGTTAGACATAGCTCCTGGGACTAAAAGGATCAAGGGATATGGGGGAAGCTGGGATCAGAGTATTGAATTTGATGATTAGCCATGATCATGATGAATAGTGGAGCAGACTCAAAAGGGTCAAATGACCTGCTCCTGCTTCTAGTTTCTATGTATGTTTTTATAATGTTCTAATGCAGACAAGATAGCATAGAGTCATAGAATCCCTACAGTACTGAAAGAGGCCACTCGGCCCATCGAGTCTGCACCGACCACAATCTCACGCAGGCCTTATCCCCATATCCCTACATATTTACCCACTAATCCCTCTAACCTAAACATCTCAGGAGACTAAGAACAATTTTAGCATGGCCAATCAACCTAACCAGCACATCTTTGGACTGTGGGAGGAAACCGGAGCACCCAGAGGAAACCCACACAGGCATAAGGAGAACGTGCAAACTCCACACAGACTGTGACCCAAGCCGGGAATCAAATCCAGGTCCCTGGAGCTGTGAAGCAGCAGTGCTAACCACTGTGCTACTGCACTGCAAGTGTTAGTTCCTCTGCATCCTCCTCATTCCCCCACAGGCTAATCAATGTGTCCATCATTTATTTCCTGAGCTCTGACGCACAGCAACTGGGCAATAGGAGAAGCATGCAACAAATATAACACTAAGCTGATCACCACAGTGTCTATCAGCTGCAATATTGAAACCTATGTAGCTTTTATCCATCACCAAAGAAGGTGATCATGGTACCTGCCTGACAGTCTTGAGCCGTAACGATGTGATAAGCCAGTTGGTGAACAATATCACACAGATGGTAGCCAGCATGTTCTGTCATTGCTCTGCCCTTTAGAACAACCCCCTTGTCAAATTTATCAGCTCTCACCATCTGGTATCATTCTTCATTTCTCGCTGTCTCTTTAACGAGATCTCCTATGTCCTGGCTGCTCTAGCAGTGCTTTTAATGTTCTTGTACAGTGGCCTACTTGTATCTGTTTCAAACTCAGCTGTGAATCCTGTCTGCTGTGACTCAGTATGAGAGCAGAATCATTCAGCACAGCAAGATTAATACAACTGGTTAGCTAACTGAATATCATGGAAATAATGTGTACAATGCCACTTCCAACCTGGACTAGATAATAAACTCATGGATATTATAGATGGCATCCAGGAATATATGCGTTGAATACCTACCCCACTGATGAGGCAATTTTTCTCCGATGTGAGTACACCAGCTGTATCAATGATACTTGCCGTGCAGCCTGTGACTTGGGCCATTACTCTCCAGATGTTCTTGATGAACTCGTCCCAAGAGATGGCATATGTGAGGAGATGGTTCACAACTGCTGTGAGTTAACTGAGGCCAAAATGGTTATACCTCTTAGAATCTGATGAAGTAAGGAGCTGACTCTAAATGAACACTCATTAATTATCTCTGAGAGCTGGTCCCAAAATTCTCTGCTTTGCTTTTTCAAGATGATCTATCTGAGCAAAGCAGCACGATACAGCTTATAATCAGCAATGTAGTTGAGGGGCACTGTTTAAGGCTGGGATAGACAGGTATTTGGTCTCTCAGGGAAGCATGGGGTATCGGGAGTGAGCAGAAAAGTAGAAGACCAAGGCCTACTATGATTTTGTTAAATGGTAGTACAGGCTTAAAGGGCTTTATGACTAACTGCTCCTATTTCTTATGCTTTGATGTTATAAACATAAATAACAAGAAACCATGAATATGATCAGCCAGTGAGGAGTCAATCCCCTGCTAAATATTCTTTAACCTGGTGTTGTGACTTTAACCTGGTGTTGTGAGACTTCTTACTGTGTTTACCCCAGTCCAATGCCGGCATCTCCACTTCAAATATTCTTTCAGCAGCTGACTTTATCCGAGGATTGATTCACTTTTTGCGATAATCTTTACATCTTTCTCTCCAAGATGGTCAGGATGTTTCATTCACAAGATCATACTGTCCTATCAAAACAAGTTTAAGCTACAACTGAGGTGACCAATTTTTTATTCAAAACAGAATATTACACACTCCCTGAACAATGAGTTGACATTTAAGCTCTCCTTTAGTAACTTTCCATTCCTTATGGTTGCTGCAAGGTCTTTATTAGTTAATCTTCCCGTAATTAGTGACCACAGACAATAATAAAAAAAAGTCTCTTCAGTTTCTGACCCCTTACTTGTTGTTTGGAGAATTGAAGAGAGACTCCATCTGCCGTTTTGGCTAAACATGTCTGTCCATTTTCTGCATTTCAAAAGGAGATAACATCAATCAATGTCAGTTTGTGTTCTGTCTCACAGCCTTCAAATACTTAAGATCAGTTAGAGAAAAAGAATTAGTAATTTTTAAAAACATTTCGATCTTTGTAACCCAGACATGATGGGCAGAACGTAACTCTGGCTTAAAGAGCAGGGAAAGAAGCTGAAGAGATGTGAAGCAAACTTCCGAGACACTGATATCGAGAAGGATGCATTGGATTATTTCAGTGGCAGGTTGGAAGTGGGATGGCAGTGCCAATGGAACATGGGAAACTAATTGTAATGCATCTGTATGCAGTGAATACTCATTGACTCACAGATTTTTACTTTCAAATGCTACCTTTGCAATTAATTTGGAAGCACATGGGAAACACGGGCCTTCACTTTCATGACCGGCTAAAGCTGTTGTGGATTAGGCGTGACAATTTTTGAGGTGAAGCTAAGTGAGTTAGAATTATCTGTCATCACTGGGAGAGTTTGCTGGAGGACAGGAGAGGAGCTTAAGAAACATCCAGGGCAGGGCAAGAGTGATCGAGGGAGGGTTGGGACTGATCATGGGAAGTAAAGTGTAACCGAGGGAGAGTACACACTGATCAAGAAAAGGTCAAGGGCTACTGATGGAAAGTTGAGACAGACTAAGGGAGGGACAACAGTGACTGAAGGATGGTTGAGGGTGATCCAGGGAGAATCAAGGTTGAAAGACGGAAAGTCAAGAGTGACCGAGGGAAGGCCATTGATACAATCATAGACAATGTTGTGATATTAATGCCTGTGGGATGTGTTTCTTACTCTTGAAGTGAGCCAATTTTTAAAAACCCAGCAGCAAGTTTATTGTCTTTAAAAGGGAAGAGGTTAATTTATTTTTCACATCCTTGTCCTGGAATTTACTAAAGAAACTAAGAATCACTCACACTGTCAATCACACTACCACAATCGCACATATCAGAACTCAGTACAAACAGTACTTTAAAAATGGAATCGATCTCAGGCTCTCTTTCGATGCAGTCCTGTTATTTTGTAGTTGCGTTGATATGTTATGAGGAGTAAAGGCTTTGAAATTGCAGAACTGTCTTTGCAAGGGCTCCTACAGTCAATCAGCTAAAGATTGGTTTTACAGGTAAGCTTTAAGATAGAAGTAACTACGGGGAAAAGAGGAGGTTATTGATTTCCCTTCCAAGGAACTGTGCTGTGGCCTTTCTTTAGCCTCATTTATCGCAGCAATTCATTAGCTGAGCTTGTGGGTTCCTCTCTCTCTCTGTGGTGAAGTTGTGGGTTGAAGTTTTGTTTGAGTTCTGACTTGGTTTGTATAGGAGAAAAGATGGTCACAGCACCATATCACCCTCTAGAAAAAGCCAAAACATCTTCCAAATAAGACATTGAGATAATTTGTTAGCAACAAGGCCTTTTCTCAAATGTGGCTTTATCTTTTGTTCTGGCCAAGATGAAATTTACTTTCTTACAATAAGGCATTGAGAAATGTTGGTATCTGTTGGGTGAGCGCACAGTGAGCTGTAATTATATTAACGTTTGTCTCTAGAAAGATAAACAAAGTCTGTTTCACAAATCTGTCTGCTAGCTTTGGAGCAATTGAGCTTTTTTTTGAATTGTAACTTCCTTGTCTGCATTTAGATGATATTCCTCCCCTCTTGGTGAAAAACGTGCAATTCCATTTTCATTTTTTTATATGGTTTTCTGTGTGAAGCAAAAGATAAAATGGAGCATGTACGTCTGGATTTTTCACACGTAAAGTTGGCTAATCCAATTACAGTTTCCTGTTGCATCCTTTTTTAATATTTCCTAGTCATTTGTAATCTGTGGCTATCTTTGAGAATTCATCAGCCATAGGACTGGTAGGGCAATTAACATTTGAGCAAAGCTTTAGAACCAGGTGTGACTATGTTGTCTTGGATATGAAGGTCTTTCACAAATTTTGAGTGCTTGGAAAGGTGTTGTGAAGATATTGATTTTCAGAAATTCCTCCTCTATTGTACTATGACTAATCTGACTCTGCCAATCTGTATGCAGATTAAAGTCTCCCATAATCACAGATGTTCCTTTAACACATGTATCTCTAATTTCCTGTCTAATGCTTTTCCCAACATTGCCATTATAGTATGGTGGTCTGTATACCACCCCACCAATGTTCTTTGCCTCTTGTTGTTTCTTAAGTTTACCCATACAGATTCCACATCACCAATGCTAACATCTTGTCTCAAAATCGTGTCGGGCCATAGTCCAAAAATAGAGCCAGATTTATTAGGAGTGAAATTAGGAAACACTTCTACACACAGAGGGTGGTGTAAATTTGGAACTCTTTTCCATAAATGGTAATGGTTGAGGGGTCATTTGTGAATTTTAAATTCGATTTGTAGATGTCATGAACTTCAAGATTGCTTACGTCTCAAGCTGCAGCCTGAAAGCAGTCAAATGTATAAAAATTAGGAGGACAATCGGCAGCTGGAAGCAATGGGGTTCTTGCTCAGCTTTGAGAATGAAGTTGTGCCTGCAGCAGTGTTCAGATTTTGTTCTCTTTAATAAATTGAAGACACCTCAAACACTGATCTTGAGATAAGAGAATTGATCCTGAGAATGCCTGGTGGATTTGGCCTCCTGCTGAAAGATCTTTTCCTCTTCCTCCTCCCTCTCTTAACAGATTGTTCTGCTCTCCATGGCCTCTTATCATTCTTCTTCATGTTTAATGTACAGAGGATGCCCTATCAGTTTACCTGTACTGAAAACAATGTCATTCAACACAATATTTTAAATGACAGCAAAAGACTACAAAGGCATTCCTCTCTTTCTAGAGTACTGAAACTTTACCTAAGTACAGAAAAACTCTAAAAAATATGTATAGCTTTATCAGCAGCCAGAATAAATAATCCAGTGCCTGGAGAGGCGTGGCCTAGTAGTATTATCTCTAAAATATTAATCCAGAAACTCAGCTAATATTCTGGGGACCCATTTCGAATCCAACCTCAGCAGATGGTGGAATTTTAATTCAATAAAAAAAACTCTGGAATTAAAAATTTATTTATGACCATGAAGCTATTGTCGATCGTCACAAAAACCCATCTGTTTCACTAATGTCCTTTAGGGAAGGAAGTCAGTCATCCTTACCTGGCCTGGCCTGGCCTACATGTGACTCCAGAGCCACAGCAATATTGTTGACTCTCAATTGCCCTTTGAACAAGGGCAACAAGGGATGGGCAATAAATGCTGACCAGCTAATGTCAACCATGTCCCATGAATGAATTTTTAAAAAATTAATGTATAAAGAGACTAAAATATTGTGATCCCTTTAAATAACACACCTGTGTGTCCTTCTGGCTATCCAATATTGTGTTCACCTTTATGAGGTTATAATAGGGCATTATCTGCAGTGCGGAAGAGCAACATGGCTCCTAATCCGAATCTGATTCACACATTTGTTGCTGTCAGTTTTTAGGTGTATGCACAAACCCCTTTCCCAATATGGTGTCCTGCACATTTCTCTTTGGAAGTGGGCATGCAAACCTTCAACTCCATTTTAAAACCTTAGCTGCTCATGTGGTGGCTTGAAAATGGGCACCAACTGGGCCAATTTAATCCTTATCTTGGTTAAGATGGTTTTGGCCAACAGAGAAGGTCAGTGCTGCACAGAATAAGAGAGCTTCAACTTTAAAGACCATGCAGAGAAAATAAATGGCTGTTTTATTACTTCATGATCAAGAAAACTGAATACTGTCTAAATAAATAAATCATTGATTGGTTTAAAGTCTGAGTTTCAGTCTGAGAGGACAAAACTTATTGATGAGATATGATCCATTCCAGTTGCTTGTGTGCAGAGTAAAGATTTTTGCTGAGATCCTAGTGGACCAGTATTGTTTACTTGGATAGTGGGCTGAAAAAAATATACTGAGTGGTAGGGATGTGAGGTGCATGCACAGGAGCGGCTGGTGAAACTGAATTCAAGACAATATTTAGGTAAAAATGCAAAAAGGTTACAACCACTTATAAATATCTCAGAAGTGATACAGATCAAAACTCCTGCCTTTGCACAGTTTTGCCGTCTGAAGGGAGGGATGGGTTCAACTTTGCTTCATAAAACATTGTGTAGCTGGAAGGTAATCAAGCAGAACCAGAAAAACACACTTTCCAAAATATTGTCCAAAATAATATCAGAAATTGCCTCTTGCTACAGAATATCCTTATGTCTCCAAGGCCATCTGGAAACTATAATGAGATCTGGGAAACATTGTGTAGATCACAACATATTTCCTTCCTTGCTGATTAGTTTTTGTACAAAACCAGCTGAAGTATATAGAATTTGACAGTTGTCGACTCTCTCGTATCTTTTCTATTTTGCAACTGTCAGTATCTCCAACCACCTTGTAAATAGAGACGCAGTATTGTCAGGGTTCTATTTTCTTTGTGTTATATTATTCAAATGTATTCTACTTGTCCTTAAATCTGCATTAAGATCTATAACCTAGGTAGGAGCGAAGGAAGAGTTTTCACTAACAAGGCATTTCACAAACAGTCATGCAGTTATTAAAGATTTTATTGTGCGGATCAATATCATAAAGGCACAATTTTTGTAGTCATGTTGTTTAACACAATTCCTTCTAATCACAGAAATAAAAATATGGGGTGAAGACCAACAGTCAGAGTAAATAATGGCTTTGATGTAATATTGACTTGCAATCATTATACTGAAACTATGAGCCTACCAACATTTTGATCTGATTTTTATGCTTCTCTCTGCCTTATGTACCCAATGCTAGATGATGTATCTCTACCATTTTGACTGTCAGGGTTTCTGAACTGGTCTTTAGTTTTATATCAATAACTGCTTTCATTTTATGAGATAACATTACACAAGAATACATACTTATTTAATCTTATACTTCTTCCTCTCAGAACAATAAGTTTTTTTACTAGTTCAAATACAGTGCAGAAGGATGCCATTTGGCCCATTGAGTCTGCACCAACCCTCCAACAGAGCATCTTACCCAGGACTAGCCCCTGCCCCATCTCCGTAATCCCATGCATTTACCCAATTAATTCCCCCTAACCTACACATCTTGGGAACTAAGGGGCGATTTTAGCATGGCAAATACACATCTTTGGAGTGTGAGAGAAAACAGCACCATCCAAAGGAAACCCATGCAGACATGAGGAGAATGTGCAAACTCCATACAGCCTGTCATCCAAGGCTGGAACTGAACCTGGGTCCCTGGTGCTGTGAAGCAACAATGCTAACCACTGTGCCATCATGCTACCTTAAAGCACAACTGCCTGGTGGGAATGTCTATGAGGGATTCATAGAAACCCTACAGTGCAGAAAGAGGCCATTGAGCCCATCAAGCCTGCACCGACTACAATCCCAGCCAGGCCCTGACCCTATATCCCTACATACTTACCCACTAATCCCTCTAACCTATGCATCTCGGGACACTAAGGGGCAATTTTAGCATGGCCAATCAACCCAACTGGCACTGTCAGATGCCTGGTTGGCATTGGCTGCTGGACACTGCCCTGTTCCCAGCCACCCAGGGGCTTCATGGCCTCCAATCCTCCTGGCCAACCTGGCATCTGGTCATCCTCCCATTTGCAAAATGCCAACAAAACGGCTGAAAAATGGCCCTTAACAGAGCATTCAGTTTTCTCCTTGCTTTCTTGTTGTGGGAAGTTTGTCTGAAGCTGGTCCGATCACCATCTCCATTCCCCGATGGCAGGACATAGTCTGAGACAACTCTCCACCCGATTCCTGCATCAGCAGACAAGCAAAATTGCTGCTCTGCCGAAGTTATAGCAGAGAATGGGAGACAACGTCCACTTCGAGACTCCCTAGACATCTATCCTCTGAAGGGCTCACAAGTGGGGAATGGAGACTTGGGATGGAATCTCATGACCGCGTCATGTCCATTTTTGTACAGTGGGGCATGAAGCAATTAGCACAATTTTAGCCCAGTAGGATTTCCAGCGTTGTCAGCCTGTCACCGGAGATAGGTGAGGGGCTGGTTAATTGATATAAATTCATTGTGCGTTTAGTGAGCCCGGTGCTCAAGTGTCCAGTCTCGCTTGCCTTTATGGTCTCGCTGGGACAAGTTCGCTCCTGTGAGGAACATACCTGCTCCCCCTCAGCGGGGAACAGTTGTGTTGGCCTCGCCAGTGGAACTGGAGACCATTAAAGTGCCTTGAGGAGGTCGAGGGCAAGGTGGGGTTCCCCCTGGGCAGTGTCAGACTGGCAGTGGCACCCTGGCACCTTGGCACTGCCAGCCTTGCACCTGAGCAATGCGCACTGCACACCTGGGCAATGCCCACCAGGCAGTGCAAGGAGCGGGGCCAGTGGGGAAAGGGCCAATGGAGGCAGGGCCAGTGGAGGCAGTGCCAGGGGGCAGGAATATTGGGGGCATGGCCAATAGGAAGGGGCCAGTGGAAGATGGGGTTAATGGGGGAGGGGACCCACTGCCATTCTGCATGGATCAGTGGGGTAGGGTTGGGGGATGCCCTGCTGCCACTCTGCAGCAATCAGCAAGGGAGGAAGGGGGCCCACTGCCACTCTGCAACGATCAGTGGTGGAAGGGCAGCAGAGCCCAGATTGCAAGGGGACGACAGTGGGGCCACAATCAGTGGGGGAGGGGAGGTCCATGATTGGTCTGGGTGGCACTGGGGGAGTGGCGAGGGATATATCTCGGGCCAAGGGCCCATGCAACTGTAAGGGCATATTTGAGGCAGCCTGCATAAGCAGGGGCCTGACAGCTCGCTTTTTTCTATCAGACCCTGCTACTGTTAAAGTGCGTGTGCAGGAACAGACATCTGCACATGTGCAATACCTTCCTCTACAGGCTGCTGGGTACATTAAACACCACCCACAGGCTTCCGCAGTGAGCAATGGACTTGCTCAAAATTTTGCAACCGGAGCACATATGAGGGTGGGGGGGGGGGGAGCTAAGAATGCACCCTAACAACGGATCTGGAACTCGCCCTGTTCCATGCCTGCAGGCACTTAGACAAAAATCGTAAAATTTCGCCCACGGTTTAAGTAATAGAGAGTGAAACTTCATCCAGGAAGACAGAAAATATGTGAATGAGGGAAATGTGGAAGGTAAGAAAAGAAGCATTGACCATGTTCCTTTCATGCTGTGTTTTTGAACTAATTGCATTGAGCAGAGAAGACTGAATTTATTTAAATTATTGATCCCATCTGAGAAAGTGGATGCCTATTTTTATGTCCCTAACATAAATCTAAAGAAGGGTTTTAGAGTAAATCCTCATGCTTTCAAAACATTTCTCAAAATATGTTGGAAGACCTATATCACTTTTGTACCAAAATAAAGAACTGTTAACTAGATATAGCAGAAACCTTCATGAATTTGACACAAATTTTGCAACTGTATCTTATAATGAGAACAAAAGCTGTAGGAAGGGGAACGTTAGAAAGTGTATAGACAAAAATTCAAATCAATAAAAGTTATCAACATTTAATGGAACTGCATGATTAAAGTTAGTTTAATTCTTAAACTTTGAATTAATTATGAGAATGAATTTTTAAAACACATAATTTTTACAAATCCATGTAAATTATAAAGTCATAGAATTCCTACAGTGCAGAAAAGAGGCCATTCGACTCATCGAGCCTGTACTTGACAACAATCCCACCCAGGCGCTCTCCCCTTAATCCCACGTATTTACCCTGCTAGTCTCTTAATCCACCTACCCTGCACATCACTATCAAACACAAAATTGGATGCTCATAAAATAAATATGATCAGCTCATTAGATTTTGCCAGGGCTTCAAGAAAGCTCATTTTGAAAACTCAGGCTCTTGTTTTATAGCTGCTGTTTGGTTTGCAATGCGAAACAACATATTTGGCATGATTTTTCAGTCAATTCTCAATGGCGACACATTGGTTAGAACTGCTGCTTCACAGCGCTAGAACCCAGATTCAATGGGGGCCTTGGGTGACTGTCTGTGTGCTGTCAGTATGTTCTCCCCGTGTCTGAGTGGGTTTCCTCCATCTGCTCTAGTTTCTTCCAGCAGTCTAAAGTTGTGCAGGTTAGGTGGAGTCACCATGGTAAATGTACAGAGTTATGGTGATAGGGTGGAGGAGACTTAGTTTCCAAATGTGACCCTGAACTCCCAGTCGCCTGTTGTCATAATTTTTCATCTTTCTCCCAACATACATCTGACTCATCCATTCCTTGCCGTGAACTCACTGCTTCCTCACTCCAGGCACCATATTTAAACAGTAGCCACACACAGGATTTGCAACGCATACATTGTAGGCATGTCCCAAAAGTCAAAACAACACAGCCCCCAAATTTGGTGATGCCTCACTGGGACACTAGCTGGGCACCATGGAGACCCACCATGATATCTACGTACCTCACCACCCTGGTTTGGCAGACAATAGCAGTGGAGGTCAGTACGAATGTAAAGAAGGTCAGCCATGCAGAGCAGGAGGATGAATGATTGACTTCGTTCAACTAGGCTAAGTCAACCACCTCATCACTCTCAACTCACACATTCATAAGCCCATCAGACATGCACAAGGATCTCACACTGTCAGCTCAAGGGGCATCACCAAACACTCTCACACACCTTCACACCTCCGTTGGGGTTCATTCCTCCTGAAGCTTGTCCCTTCCATGGCTCTACTCACCAGCCACACACGTCAGACATTCTTATCATCTGCCATGCCAATTATCTTGATTATATCTGCCTTTATGAAAGGGCAAGCTCGCAACAAGTTGCAGGGAGATGTCCCAGACAGGGATGGAATGCTAAACACAAATTCCTCATTGCCTTCAAGTTGGCAAGAGAGAATGTGGACCGTGCCAGTGGTGATGGTGAGGTCAGCGGTTTGAGGATCATCCCTGAGGCAACCAGACTATGAGTTCATTGCGCTGTTTTGTTTGCCATGGGCTAATTATCTCCGCTTTCTTTCATAGGCACCTCTGCCAAGTTCTCGAGGCCTCCAATCAGCCAGGTCCTCAGCTCATGCTACAATGATATTTCAGATGAAGCACCTGAGGACAGCATTGTTGGAGACACTCACACCATCCAGCACCAGAGAGTCACATGCCTCAAGAGGGACCTAGTTCGACAGAGGCCTCATGGGTCACAATCTGATCCACAGCAGCCAAGCTGAATGGTTTTCAAAGAACAGTTGGAGACCAAGAATCTGTGAAGCACAAGTCAAATATCGAGGTCTGGACTCAGTCCTAAATCAGTTGTTGGACCTGCAGTGACAATCGGGGAACATCAGGAAGGGATGAAAGTTGCTTCCTCTGATTGCATTAGATGACAGAGGAGTCACTCAGTGATAGCATGGCACCAAGATCAACATGCATAAGATGGCAGCTGCCAATAGAGACCCCAGTCCAGAACATCGGTCCTGCACTGCTGCAGGAAAAACTCTCCATCGCTGTGGCTATTAGTGGCATCCAATAGTGGCAACACAAAGGGGGTTGGGGGCAGGGCAGCTCGATTTCACTCCAGCTGCCTCTTCTCGATGAGTTAGCCTGCAGCTAGACACCCCAGGGCCATTGACTCAGGTGACTCCAGGACTGTCCAGCTGATCCAAATCCCCACTTCCCATAACCCCATCACTTCCAGCTCCACAGACTGAGGAAGTCCACCTGCCGCACAGGAGAGCACACAAAGCAGGACAAGTCTCAGCCCTCCAGTGTACACTGGCTAAAGTCATGACAGACAACAGGGTATAGCAGCCAACAGGCTTTCTTCACTGTGGATATTGGGGAAGCATCAGATACAGTGGTAGGATTAAGATGTTAAAAAATTAGGAGCATAAGGGTGGTATAGGTGTTCACATGCGCAAATAGAATCATACCCTTTTCACATCTCCTCATTTGACCATTTCCTTTTTATGATGAACTGTATTGCTGTCGAACAGGTGTGATACCATGATCCCTCCTCCCACTTATTGGAGATGTTTCTACCTCTTGACTATATAGTGTGCTTCCACATCACCACATTATGTGCTCATTTTTCAAAACATTTTTGATATCAGTGATACCTGAAAATGAATGTTAAGTGTACTTGTGGAATAAACCTTATTCACATGCTTTGCAGGGTTATAGAGCTGTTCTCCAATCTTGTCTGCATTTTTAAAAGGTGAGAGTGTAGTGCACAAGAAGTGATGTATTCACACATACAGAAGGATTATATATTGTGCAACTCCATATGCTCTTTGTCATTGGCAGGATTCTTATGTTACAAACCCGTACTCAGAACACGTGCGAGATTGTTTGCCGACCATGTTTCTGACTTTCCAAGTGTGGATCTGCTAAGATTACAAATAAGTGGGATCACCTTGCCACCTCAAGGTGCTGAAGCTCTGCCCCTCTGAGCCATATTATTGCCCTGGCGCTCAAACCGACAACCTTGAGTTTTTCTCAAAGTGCAATTGTCCATATTGTGACTGATCGACTCTAATCACAATATTGGGATGCAGCATTGTGCATCACAACACCAAACACTCACTGAGACATGTGAGGCCAATTGCAAAGAGTGATATTTGGTGATCAATAGAGCTTTTGAACATGCTGTGGAAGGGAACATCGTACTTGAGACAAAGTTGAGGGAAGCAAGTGGATAGAAGTGAAATGGAATGAAGCTGAGGTCTGCTCTTTTGTTTGGGCCTCATGGTGTCTGAGCATTTTGGAGTTCACCAGAGCCAGAACAGTTGTGAGGGCACAATATGTGTGTTAAAGAGGAGGTATTTTAATGTCTGGCATGCAAATGATTGGAAGTCATCATCTTCAGGTGGTCTACATGTGTAGAAAGATGAGGATAAAGGCAGGTCAGCATTCTTAACTGAGTGAGCTGGATGTTAATGTGATGGAGAAGAAGATGACGCAGATGACTGACTCGTTTCTGATTAGGTGGATACCTGCAGAACATCCTTGGCTGCCTCAGTCCAAGTGTCACTCTCAGCTTCATTATCCAGGTGACACAGAACCCTGTCCTATTGCTGGAGCTGGATCTCCTTGAGGAGCTTCGTCAGATTGAAGGCAAATAGTGACAAGCTCACTGAGGATAGCGGAACAGCTCCTGTCTTTTGGAGGCTGCCGTAGAGACCCTTGAAAAGACAGCACCTTCTGACATCTGATGCTGGGACTCCTCGTGGTGTTCATGCTGACCCACGATGGAGGGCATTTGGCCAAGAGTGTACTCACTGCAAATCATCCCCCTCCTCAAGGAATCTAGTGCCAATGAAGGCCTCATGTGCACACTTGCCTTGTCTGGTTTACACTATGGCCTTGAACTCAACATCCTCAACCCCTTCAAGGCCCGCCTCATTGGAGGAGACATACAGCTCTCAGATTTAAGATCTAAGATTTAAGGCTTCAGAATTAAATTTATTGTAATGCAACATGTTATTATGATCTGGAATGACTGGAAAGGTTGCCAGAACCAGAAATAAGGTTAACTTTCAAAAGGAAATTGGATGAATATTTGAAAAGGAAAATATTGCAGGGAAAGGGGCTAATTGGATATTTCTTTGAAAGGCCCAGCATAGGCTCTAAAGGCCAGATGACTTCCTCCTTTGGTGTGCCATTCTACAATTTTAATAGCATCTCAGTTACGAAGGGTAATAGCATCTCAGTTACGAAGGGTAATAGCATCTCAGTTACGAAGGGTAATAGCATCTCAGTTACGAAGGGTAATAGCATCTCAGTTACGAAGGGTAATAGCAGCCCACACAACAATTCTGTCCCCACCCAAAGCAATTAAATCAAAAATGCTCAGAGAAACAGCAGTGTCATTTTCAAGGCTATACATGTATGATAAAGACTTGCTTTTATACAATGCTCTTCACAAACACAAGGTCTCTCATAATGCTTTACAGCTAATGAAGAACTTTTGAAGTATGATCACTGTTGTGAGATAGGAAATGCAGCAGCCAAGTTGAGCGTAACTTCAACAAACAGCAATGCGATACTGGGCAGATAGTCTGCTTTTGTAATATAATTTGAGAGAAAAGCATTGAATTGAATTGAATTGAATTATTGTTAAAGGTACTGGGATACAGTGAAAAGTATTGCTTCTTGTGCGCTATACAGACCGAACACACCGTTCACAGAGTACACATGGGAGAAGGAAAGGAGCCGGTGCAGAATATAGTGGTGCAGTTACTGATAGGATGAAGAGAAAGATCAGCTTGGTATGTGATTAAACCATTCAAAAGTCTGATGGCAGCAGGGAAGAAGCTGTTCTTGGGTCAGAGATAATTCCCTTGCTCTTTTTTGAAAAGTCACAGGGTATTTTACATCCAACTGAATAGGCAGGCAGACCCTCAGATTAACATTTCATTTGAAAGACAGCACACCTTTGACAGTGCAACACTCCTTCAGTACTGCATTGTCCATAAGGATATAAGACATAAGAGCAAAATTAGGTGACTCGGCCCATTGAATGCTCTGCTATTCAATTATGGCTGATTTCTTTTTCATCCCCATTTTCTTCTGCCTTTTCCCCATAATCTCTGATCCCCTTATCAGTCAAGAACCTATCTATCTCCGTTTTAAACACACTCAATGATCTGGCCTCTGCAGCCTTTTGCAGCAAAGAGTTCCATAGATTCACCACTCTCTGGCTGAAGAAATTCCTCCTCACCTCTGTTTTAAAGGATTGTCCCTTTAGCTTGACGGTGTGCCGTCTGGTTCTAGTTTTTCCTACTAGTGGAAACATCCTCTCCACATGCACTCTATCCAGGCCTCACAGTATCCTATAAGATCCCCCCTCATCCTCCTAAACTCCAACGAGTACAGAGTCCTCAACCGTTCTTCATACAAGCTCTTCATTCCAGGAATCATTCTTGTGAACCTCTTCTGGACCCTTTCCAAGGCCAGTACATCCTTCCTCAGGGATGGGGTCCAAAACTGCTCACAATATTTCAAATAGGGTCTGACCAGACCCTTATACAGCCTCAGAAGTACATCCCTGTTCTTGGATTCTAGTCCTCACGACACGAATGTTAACATTGCATTTGCCTTCCTAACTGCCAACTGAACCTGCACATTAACTTTAAGAGAATCTTGAATAATGACTCCTAAGTTCCTCTGTGTTTCTGACTTCCTAAGCATTTTCCCATTTAGAAAATAGTCTACACATCCATTCCTCCTTCCAAAATGCATAATCTCACACTTTTCCACATTGTATTGCATCTGCTACTTTGCCCGCTCTCCTAACCTGACCACGTCCTTCTGCAGCCCCCCCTGCTTCCTCAATACTATCTGTCCCACTACATTTCTTTGTATCATCTGCAAACTTAACAACAGTGCCTTCAGTTCCTTTCTCCAAATCGTTAATGTCAACCTATTTGTGTATTGTGCTCAGGTCCTTGGATATTACCTGAAACTGAAACGCTGTGGTTCCTGAATTATCAGTCTTACAGGTACATTGAACATGACATAGCATCCCAAGAGTACTTGAGGTGGTCTAGAAATAGTGAATGCATTGATTTTCATCCTCCAATATTCTATAGATTCTGGAATAGTTCCTACAGATCGGAGGTTATTTATTGTAACCCTATTATTTAAAAAGGGAGGTGAAAATAATTGCAAATTATACATCAGTCAGCCTGACATCAGTAGTAGGGACAATTCTAGAGTCCATTATCAAAGATGGTGGTAGAGTTGGACAGAGTCAACATAGATTTATGAAAGGGAAATCACTCTTGGCAAATCTATTGGAATTTTTCCAGGGTATAACTGATGAGGGAGAGCCAGTGGACATGATATATTTGGACTTTAAGATGGCTTTCAACAAAGTCCTAGATAAGAAATAAGTGTGTAAATTTAAAGTGCATAGGATAAGGGGGAGTGTATTGAGATGAATAGAAAACCGACTGGCAGACAGGGAATGAAGAGTAGGAATAAACCGGTAGTTTTCTGAATGGCAGCCAGTGAATTGTGGGATATCGTAAGGATCAATGCTGGGACCCCAGCTATTCACTATATAAATGATTTAGATGAGGGAAGTAAATATAATATTTCCAAATTTACACGTGACACAAAGCTGGGTGGGAGAGTGAGTTGGGAGGGGGATGCAGAGAAGCTTCAATGTAATTTGGACAAGCTGAGTGAGTGGGCAAATGCACAGATGTGGTCTAATGTGGATAAGTGAGGTTATTCACTTCAATTGCAAAAACAGGAAGATAAAAATTATTGTCTGAATAGCTGGAAATTGAAAGGGGAAGATACAACAAGACCTGGGTGCCCTCCTATACCAGTCGCTGAAGGTAAGGTGTACATGCAGCAGGTGTTAAAGAATGCAAACAGTAGTTATTTTAAGTTTTGAAATTTATTTATTTAGGTTGCAAGTAGGCTTACATGAACACTGCAATGAAGTTACTGTGAAAATCCCTTAGTCACCACACTCTGGCACCTGTTTGCAATCACTGAGGGAGAATTTAGCACGGCCAATGGACCTAACCAGTGCATCTTTGGACTGTGGGAGGAAATCGGAGCACCAGGAGGAAATCCATGCAGACACGGAGAGAACATGCAAACACAAACAGTGACCCAAGCCAGAAACTGATCCTGGGTCCCTAGCGCTGTGAAGCAGCAGTGCTAACCACTGTGTCACTGTGCCATGCTTGTGCTACCATGCTGCCCTCCATAGCAAGAGGATTGAGGTACAGGAGCAGGGATGTCCTGATTTAATTATACAGGGCCTTGTGAGGCTACACCTGGAATATAATGTGCAGTTTTGGTCTCCTTATTTGAGGAAACATGTTCTAGCTAGAGGGGGAGTGAAGAGAAGGTTTACCAGACTGATTCTTGGGATGGTGGGACTGATGTACGAGGTGAGATTGAGTCGGTTAGAATGAGTAAGATCTCATAGAAACTTATGAAATGTTAACAGGACTAGACAGGGTAGATGCAGGATATTCCCAAAGGCAGGAGTCATGGATTCATAGAGGTTTGCAAGATGTAAACAGGCCCTTTGGACCAACTTGTCCAAGTTGCCCTTTTTTTAACGGCTGAGCTAATCCCAATTGCCTGTGTTTGGTCCATATCCCTCTATACCCATCTTACTCATGTAACTGCCTAAATGCTTCTTAAAAGATAAGATTGTATCCACCTCTACCACTACCTCTGCCAGCTTGTTCCAGACACTCACTACTCTCTGCATGAAAAAATTGCCCCTCTGGACTCTTGTATCTCTCTCCTCTCACTTTAAACCTATGCCCTTTAGTTTTGGATGCCCTTACATTTGGGAAAAGATGTTGCTTAGCTAGCTGATCTGCATCCCTCATTATTTTGTAGATCTCTGTGAGATCACCCTAAGTCTCCTATGCTCCTGGGAAAAGAGTCCCAGTCTATCTAGCCTCTCCTTATAATTCAAACCATCAAGTCCTGGTAGCATCCTAGTAAATCTTTCCTGCACTCTTTCTAGTTTAATAATATCCTTTCAATAATAGGGTGACCAGAACTGTACACAGTATTCCAACTGTGACCTTACCAATGTCTTGTACAATTTCAACAAGTCGCCCCAACTCCTGTATTCAATGTTCTGACCAATAGAACCAAGCATGCTGAATGCCTTCTTCACCATTCTGTCCACCTGTGACTCTACTTTCAAGGAGCTATTAACCTGTACCCCTAGATCTCTTTGCTCTATAACTTTCCTCAACATCCTATCATTAACTGATTATGTCCTGCCCTGGTTCAACCTACCAAAATGCATCACCTCACATTTATCTAATTTAAACTCCATCTGCCATTCATCAGCCCACTGATCCCGTTACAATCCTAGATAATCATTTTCGCTGTCCACTATGCCACCAATCTCAGTGTCATCTGCAAACTTACTAACCATGCCTCCGATATTCTCATCCAAATCATTAATATAAATGACAAATAATAGTGAACCTAGCACTGACCCCTGAGGCACACGGCTGATCACAGGTCTCCATTTGATAAACAACTCTTTACAATCATCCTCTGTCTTCTATCATCAAGCCAATTTTGTATCCATTTGATTCCCTCATTCTAGATCCCGTGAGATTTAACCTTATGCAACAACATGGTATGCGGTACCTTATCAAAGGCCTTGCTAAAGTCCACGTAGACAACATTAACAGCACTGCCCTCATCTACCTTTGTGGTTACCCCTCCAAAAGACTGTCAAATTTGTGAGACATGGTTTTCCGCTCACAAAGCCATGCTGACTGTCCCTAAACAATTCTTGCCTCTCAAAATGCCTGTAGATCCTGTCTCTCACAATACCTTCTAACAATTTACCCACCACAGATGTCAGGTTCTCTGGCCTGTAGTTCCCAGGCTTTTCCTGCAGCCCTTCTTAAACAAAGACACAACATTTGCCACCCTCCAATGTTCAGGCACCTCACCTGTGGCTGTCGATGATTCAAATATCTCTGCTGGAGGATCTGCAATTTCCTCCCTAACCTCCCACAACATCCTAGGAAGCACTTTGTCTGGTCCCGGGTGTTTATCTATCTTGATGCACTTTAAAACTTGCAGCACCTCCTTCTCCATAGTATGTACATTCTTCAAGATATCACTATTTATTTCCCCAAATTCCCTAACATCCATGCTTTTCTCAACAGTAAATACTAATGAGAAATATTCATTTAGGATCGCATCTATTTCTTGTGGATCTTCACATAGGTGACCTAGTTGATCTTTAAGTGCCATTCTCTCCCTAGTTACTCTTTTTCCCTTTATGTATTTAGTCATAGAGGTTTACAGTATGGAACCAGGCCCTTCGGCCCAACTTGTCCACGCCGCCCTTATTTTGTTTTAAGCCTCTAAGCTAATCCCAATTGCCCACATTTAGCCCATACCCTTCTATACCCATCGTACCCATGTAACTATCTAAATACTTTTTAAAAGATAAAATTGTATCCGCCTCTACTACTATCTCTGGCAGCTTGTTCCAGACACTCACCACCCTCTGTGTGAAAAAAATTGCCCTTCTGGACACTTTTGTATCTCTCCCCTCTCACTTTAAACCTATGCCCTCTAGTATTAGACTCCCCTACTTTTGGAAAAAGTATCTACCTTGTCTATGCCCCTCATTATTTTATAGGCCCCTATAAGATCACCTCTCAGCCTCCTACGCTCCAGAGAAAAAAGTCCCAGTCTATTCAGCCTCTCTTTATAACTCAATCCATCAAGTTTAAGTAGCATCCTAGTAAATCTTTTCTGCACTCTTTTTAGTTTAATACTATCCTTTCTATAACAGGGTGACCAGAATTGCACATAGTATTCCAAACGTGGGCTTACCAATGTCTTGAACAACTTCAACAAGACACCCCAACTCCTGTATTCAATGACCACACCGATGAAACCAAGCATGCCGAATGCCTTCTTTGCCATTCTATCCACCTGTGACTCCACTTTCAAGGAGCTATGAACATGTACCCCTAGATCTCTTTGTTCTATGACTCTTCCCAACGCCCTACCATTAACTAAGTCCTGCCCTGGTTCAATCTACCAAAATGCATTACCCTGCATTTGTCTAAATTAAACTCCATCTGCCATTCGTCAGCCCTCTGGCCCAATTGATCTGTAGAATCTCTTTGGATTTTCCTTTGTCTTATCTGCCAAAGCAATCTCATGTCCCCTTTTTGCCCTCCTCATTTCTCTCTTAACTCAACTCCTACACCCTCTATACTCTTCAAGGGATCCACTTGATCTGAGCTGCCTATGCATGTCATGTGCCTCCTTCTTCTTCTTGACCAGGGTCTCAACATCCCGAATCATCCAGGGTTCCATACTTCTATCAGCCTTGCCCTTCACTGTCAAAGGAATGTCTTACCCTGAACTCTGGTTAACACACTTTTGAAAGTCTCCCACTTACCAGCCATTCCTTTGCCTGCCAACAGACTCGCCCAATCGACTTTTGAAAGTTCATATCTAATACCATCATAAGAACATAAGAAATAGGAGGAGTAGGCCATCTAGCCCTTCAAGCCTGCCCCGCCATTCAATAAGATCATGGCTGATCTGAAGTGGATCAGTTCCACTTTCCCGCTGTCTCCCCATAACCCTTAATTCCCTTGTCTATCAAAAACCTATTACCCATGACTTAAATATATTCAGCGAGGTAGCCTCCACCACTTCAACAGGCAGAGAATTCCAGAGATTCACCACCCTTTGAGTGAAGAAGCTCCTCCTCAACTCCGATCTAAACTGCGCCCTCCCCTCCCCCCTCCCCTTTATCTTGAGGCTGTGCCCTCAAGTCCTGCTGTCCTTTCTAATCAGGAAGAATCTCTTTACCTCTACCCTATCCATCCCCTTCATTATCTTATAGGTCTCTATAAGATCTCCCCTCTTCCTTCTAAACTCCAACGAGTACAGATCCAGTCTTTTTAGTCTCTCTTCATAGTCCAACCCCCTCATCTCCAGTATCAGCCTAGTGAACCTCCTCTGCACTCCCTCCAAGGCCAATATATCCTTCTACAAGTGCGGCAACCAAAACTGCACAGTACTCCAGCTGCAGCTTCATCAGTACCCTGTACAGTTGCAGCAAGACCTCCCTACTTTTATATTCTAACCCCCTCGCTATAAAGGCCAACATTCCATTCACCTTCTTGATCACCTGCTGCACCTGCAGACTGGGTTTTTGCGACTCGTGCACAAGGACCCCCAGGTCCCTCTGCACCGTAGCAAGCTGCAACTTTTCGCCTTTTAAATAATAATCCCTCCTACTATTATTTCTGCCAAAGTGTATAACCTCACACTTGCTAACATTATACTCCATCTGCCAGGTCCTCGCCCACTCGCTTAGCCTATCCAGATCCCTCTGCAGACTTTCCACACCCTCCACACAATTTGCTTTTTCACTCATCTTCGTGTCAAAATTGGCCTTGCCCCAGTTTAGAATTTTAACTTTTGGGCCAGACCCATCGTTCTCCATAGCTATCTTAAAACCAATGTAATTATGGTCACTGGTCCCAAAGTGATCTCTCACTAACACTTCTGTCACCTGCCCTTTCTGATTTCCCAACAGTAGGGAAAGTTTTGCCCCCTCTCCAGTCAGGCTATCCACATATTGAATGAAAAATTCCTCCTGAATACACTCAACAAATTTCTCTCCATCCAAGCCTCCAAATACTATGACTGCCCAGTCAATACTGGGAAAGTTAAAGTCTCTTACTATTACCACCCTATTTTTCTTGGAGCTTTCTGAAATCTCCTTATGTATTTGCTCCTTAATTTCCTGCTGAGTATTTGTGGGCCTATGGTACACCACTATCAAAATGATTTCCCCCTTATTTCACTTCCACCCGAATTAGCGACTCAGTGAGCGAACCCTCAGAAATATCCCCTATCAGTACAGGGGGTGTCCAGAACAAGGGGCCATTGTCTATACAAGGTAAACCTTTTAGAAGTGAGATGAGGAGAAAATTTGTCACCAGAGTGGTAAAAGCCTGTGGAATTTGCTACCACACAAAGTAGTTGAGGCCAAAGCATTGTATGTTTTTAAGAATGGGTTAGGTATAATTCTTGGGGCAAAGGGGATCAAAGGATATTGGAGGGAGGGGAGAAAAGATGGAATAATTGAGTTGGATGATGAACCCGAAGGACCAAATGGTCTACCCTGATCTTATTTTCTATGTATGTTTCTATGTATGTTCACCATCTAGGCTCAAGTGTTCCAGGAATGGGCAGACTGGCTTTCTACTTTGAAGTATGATACTCTAGTTCAGGACACTCTTCCTGACAAGGGTATATTGACCATGGATGGGATGCATGAAGATAAATGGAGTTACAGTACAAATCAACTATTATCTAATTCAATGATGCAACAGGCTAGAGACGCTATAAGTCTTGCAGCTATGCCAGTATATAGCAATATATTTGAAACTAGATCATAAAAAACAAAATGATCGATCATCTTGGTGTTGGTTTGGGCATATCGGAAGACAGATAGGCGTATGTATCTGAGATCACTACACAATTATTGCTATAATTGCTGACAAAGTAAATTATGAACTATATGATAAAATACTATCTAAATGCCAGAAATCTTCACTAAATTATAACTGTTTTCCACAGAGCAGTTAGAGGTCTTTGATGCCTCTCAGTATAAATGATTAGAAAGATTTTTAAATGATGACCTCACATTTTAAGTTTCAGAACAAATTTGCATTGTCAGTATTTAAATTCTATTTATTCCATTCAATACCTGTTGAATCTTGTAAACTTTGTAAAAAAACTATTATTTTTAAATAAAATTCTCCTCAAATATTCTTAAGCAATTCAATCAAATGACATTACAAATTTCAAGGTAAAAATTAAACAAGAATGCAAATGCTCAAAATTCAGTGGTTTCAGAACACTCAGTAAAGTTCTCGACTCAAAACGTGAAGAGCAATTCTTTAGCTTTTGACCTTGCATTTGCAACCTTTTCTTCAGTTACATTTCCTCAAAATGCAGACAAGCACCCTTTTGAAATAATCTTCCCATCTATTCACTTGACGTAATGAAATCTTATTCCTTCCTATCCCAAATTAACTACGTGAGAAAGTACTACTTTATCAGAATGGAAAAAATGAAACCGGATTGTTCAATGCAGACTGCTAGAATTTTGAAGATGACAGCGGTCATTACTTGGGAATTATTCCTCAAAATGGTCTGAGATTCTGCCAGGACTTTCATCTTAATTCATTTTTCATACTTCTTTCAAAGTTCAAAAAGTTAGGGCAAGATTTGAATAATATTAGAGGCAGGCAATCCTTCTGAACAAGTGGTCCCAAAAGGATTTTGTATCTGGCAAAATTAAGTACTAGAACAGGTTTTGATTCTCAAAGGTTCTATTGAATATTCATAGGCAAGCTGGAATACAAGTAGAAATTTAAGAATTGAAAATAATGATTTAGCTAGAATATTATTGCATAGAGTTCTAATGCCTGGTGTCCTCCTTAACTTGCAAAACATTAGAACAAAGAACAACACAGCATGGGAAACAGGCCCTTCGGCCCAACGAGCCCATGCCACCATCTCAACAATGTGTTTTTCCTCCTCCACCCTTGACCCATGCCTATGCTTATGGTACCCCCATTGGAAACCAAATTAAGGGGAGAATAATTTAGGAACAATTTGTTACACCAATCAGCCTAACAGCACATCTTTGGGGTGTGGGAGGAAACCGGAGCACCCGGGGGAAACCCACTCGACCACAGGGAGAATGCGCAAACTCCTACAGACACTGGCCCAAATCCATGTATCTGCACAGCAAACAGTGATAGTCACCAAGCTGTTGTGGTGCCCATCTGCTGGTCCAGTTTTAAGCATACACAAACGACACGAAGTACAAGGCTACTCTCGAACTTTCAAGAGCAGCCCATGCACGACCCACCGTGTGCATGCCCTTCATTAAAACAACAAGGTGGACCGACGCACCTGCGGAGTAAAAGAGACAAACATCAACAAATGGTTTCCAGGAACGTTCTGAGGTTCTGATCCTTATTTAAAACGGTCTGCTATAACCCTCCATCCCTATTTCGCTCATGTGTCTAAGTAAACCTTAAACAAATCCAGCGTGCCTGCCTCCACCACCTTACTTGGCAGTGCATTCCATACCCCCATGACCCTCTGTGTGAAAAACTTCCCTCTAGCATCCAAATTATACCTCTCCCCCCTCACCTTAAGTCCGTGGCCCCTCGTGATATTTGTCTCCAATCTAGGAAAAAGCCTGCCACTGTTTATCTATACCCTTCATTATTTTATACACCTCTATTAGATCCCCCCTCAATCTCCATCTTTCTAAGGAAAACAGCCCCAATTTTCCCAATCTTTCCTCATAACCCAGTCCTTCCATACCAGGCAGCATCCTGGTAAACCTCCTCTGCACTCTCTCCAGGGTCTCCACGTCATTCCGGTAGTAAGGTGACCAGAACTGGACACAGTACTCCAAACGCGGTCTAACCAACGTTCTGTACAACTGTAGCATTAGACGCCAGCTCTTGTACTCTATACCCCTTCCTATAAAGGCTAGCATACCATAAGCTTTCTTCGCAACCTTCTCCACCTGTGTTGCCACCTTCAAAGACTTGCGCACTTGCACTCCCAGGTCCCTCTGCATTTCTATACTTTTAATAGGTCTAACTTTTATCATGTAACTCCCCTCTACATTATTCCTTCCAAAATGCACCACCTTGCATTTATCAGGATTAAATTCCATCTGTCATTTATCTGCCCAATATACCAGCCTATCTATATCCTGCTGTGTCGCCTGACACTCCTCCTGTCTGCCAATCCTGTCATCTTTGTGTCATCTGCAAACTTGTTGATCACACCATGTATGCCCTCTTCCAAGTCATTTATATATATTATGACTAGGAGGTCCCAGTACTGAGCCCTGTGGCACACCACTGGTGACAGACCTCCAGCTAGAAAAGGACCCTTCCACTACTACTCTGTCTCCTGTTACCTAGCCAGTTTTCAATCCATCTAGATACCTGTCCCTGTATCCCATGAGCCTTAACCTTTTCAACCAACCTACCATGAGGGACTTTGTCAAACGCCTTACTGAAATCCATGTAGACAACATCAATGGCTCGTCCTTCGTCAACCGTTTTTGTCACTTCCTCAAAAAATTCTACCAGATTCGTAAGGCAAGACCTCCCCTTAACAAAGCCATGCTGCGTATCCCTAATCAGATCGCAACGCTCCAAATGTGTACACATCCTATCCCTAAGAACTTTTTCCAACAACTTTCCTACAACTGATGTCAAACTCACCGGCCTATAATTACCAGGGTTATCCCTACTGCCTTTTTTAAATTAGGGTTGAGTTAATCTGAAACAGCCAAACATGATGGAATTAGCTAGCCATCAGTAAAATCAGTCATTCCTGCTACCCTATCCAATATTTATACCCGAATCCACACCACAAAAAGAAATTATCTGGTCATTATTACATTGCTGCTTACGAGAGTTTGCTGTGCATAATTTGGTTGCCTTGTTTCCCACAAGAGCAATTATATTTTAGAAGTACTTCATTAACTGAAAAGCACTTTGAGATATGATAGTTGTGAAAAAGCACATTGTCAATCTTTTATGACCAACATTGAGGTCCACAACAACCATGGTCCAGTGAAGTACCCAACTGAGCAAAAGGCATGGTGTCAGCCTTTGAAGGCCTGCATGAGAAAATGTTTGCTACAAAGCTGTGCCTTTTTAACAAGAGAAAAAGATATAATTTCTAATGCCATTTTTTTCTGGCTGGAGTTTAATCGACTGTAATCCCATTAAGATAATGGAGGGACTACAATACGCAACCTTACATTTCACTCGTAGGATGAAAAGACATTCTTAAATCCCCTAAGGAATGTGAAAGACCCCATCGCCTGTTAGATTTTGCACAATTACTCATTTAAGGTTTCTGAGACATTAAAATTTAATTAGCTGTTCTAAACAAAGTTGCTGACTTGTTAATCAAATTCCTCTGAAATATATAGCCAGCTGAACTTAACAGTTTACTAAACCAGGGAGCTGAGAGCGAAAGCTATACTGAAACACTACAAAGAGTCATGTTTCTATGAAGTATTGTGCATGGATGTTGAAAAGTAATCATCCTGAGGAAAGAAATCTATTGCAAACCAAGGTCTTTGGGAGATAATAATGTGGAAATCTGCTCCATAATACACCCAGGAAGACAACTGAACAAAACTGCTACATGGAATCATCGCGTCGACTCCAGCCAAAGGATAGTTAACTATATATTTGATTGCTTGCTTTTTTTCACAAACTGTAAAAATCTTTAATCATTGTATTCTATCAACTGTACTAATGAGTTTTCCCATCCTGGTTTTCCGAATGTACTAAGGCACATGGTTCTGTTTTCTGAGGATGAATACATTGTCAAAGTCATCTAATACACATTGACATTCACATCTAGTTTTTAGAAGATTAAATTTGTATGGTCAAGGTAATTAAAATGCTGTACTTTAGAAATTGCCAGATTAACTCAAATGATAGTAATTCAAAAGGTTCCATATGTGCACTTATAAGGTCAGAGTTAGGAGTGTGAAGCTATAAAAATGGCAGGTGACCTTCATTTAGTTGGAGTACTACAGTTAGTAAATTGTCCAACTTCTTTGAAAATTTAAATTATTTGAACTTAAAGCTAAAAGTTAAATTAATTAAAAAATATATTAAACACCTCAATTAACCTCTGTTGCCATAGATATGAGTAATTCAAGTTGGAACCTTGGTCGGAATTCTGGGACATTGTGGAATTTTGCCTGGTTTTTGGGGTTAGTTTGGGACTGAAAACACCCAATTGGTGAATACATGCTGAGTGCAGCAAGCAGAGAAAGGTCAGCGAAGCTGTAAAGCAGTTGTAAACCAGAATAGGGTTGTCAGAAATCAAGGGCACTTCCTGAGGTGGAGGTACTACGAACGCAGTGAAGTCCACATGTACATCAATTTAATTATCAACAATGGCACACAATCATCCTCCCTCACTTACATTAATCACATTGGCCAAGCATCACACCAGCATGAATTACAGCCACTCTACATAAGTGAGTTTCAGGCATAGCAGTAATGAAGGCGAGCAAGGAGGTACAACTGAGCAACAGCTTCTGGGGTAAAAGGGAGCGGAGTCATCTCAAGTGCAGCGTAACCTCACGGACTGTCTGTCTCTCTCGTCTTTCCCCCACCCTGCCAGAGCAAAGAGGTTGCCAGCGCATTAAGGGCATTGACTATCGCCACCTCCCAGGTCTCACTGCCTGCCTAACCCCTGGTTTGTTGCCGGTCCAAGGGAAGGAAACATCCCTCCTCTCTCCATGACCAGCTGCTGCCTCTGCTCTCCCTCCGTGAACCTTAGAATAGTGTCATCTTCCTGGCATGACTGTCTGAATCCATCATGAACACTTACATGCAGCTCTCCATTGCTAATGTTGTATAGTTGCAGCCACTTTGGGGAAGTCACTTGCCTGGAGGGTCCATGGTGGCGAAAATCACATTGAGGTTCTTTTATTGTACTAAGTGCTGTAAAATCACAACTCATGCTTTGCCAAAAAAAAAGCCATTCACTCACATTTTCTCATTCGACACTTACAATCTTATGAGAAAAATTCTATGCCAAATCTAAAACAGCAGGAACATTGAGGAGAAACAGTGAATTCCCACGAGTGTGCCACTTTGGTTTGGTCTTAGAAAGTGAATAAACCTTTGAAAGCCTAATAAATAGCTAAAGACTTTGACGGGAGTCATAAGGAAAAAGGGGTGATTCAGCTGAGATTTTTAATCATAAACATGAATATATTAAAATCCAGTCTTACGAAGTAAAGTATAAATAATTACCGAAGACTTTATTTAATGTATGTTTTACCTGTTCCTGGTATACAAAACTATTTTGTTTTAAATTGTAGAATCTGGATGTAATTTATTTTAGTTGATTTAGTTTGAGTGGGCAAGGGTCTGGCAAATGGAGTACAATGTTGGTAAATGTGAGGTCATCATCCATTTTGGTAGTAATAAAAGCAAACTGGACTATTACTTAAGGTAAAAAATTGCAGCATACTGCTATGCATTCATGTCCTTGTGCATGAATTGCAAAAAGTTAGTTTGCAGGTAATTATGGTATGGAGATGGAATTAAGGTTATTAAGAAGGCAAATGGAATTTTGTCCTTCAATGCTAGAGGGATAACATTTAAAAACATGGGGGTTATGTTGCCGCTGTATAAAGGAACTGGAGAGGCCACACCTGGAGTACTGTGTACAATAATGCTCTCCTTATTTGGGAAAAAATATACTGGCACTGGAGGAGGTGCAGAGGAGATTGAGAGGGTTGGTTTATGAAGAGAGACTGAGTAGACTGGGACTATATTCATTAGAATTCAGAAGAATGGAGGTGGGGGGATCTTAGAGAAACATATATAATGATGAAGGGAGTAAGATATAAGCAGGGAGGTTGTTTCCACTGGTAAGTGAAACTAGAACTAAGGGGCATGGCCTCAAAATAAGGGAGAGTAGATTTAGAACTGAGTTGAGGAGGAACTTCTTCACCCAAAGGGTTGTGAATCTGTAGAATTTCCTGCCCAGTGAACTAGTTAAGTCTACCTTCTTGACTATTTTTAAGACAAAGACAGATAGAACTTTGAACAGTAAAGGAATTATATGGTAAGCGGGCAGCAAAATGGAGCTAAATCCACAAAAAGATCAGCCATGATCTTACTGAATGGGGAAGCAGGCTCAAGCGACCATATGCCTTACTTCTGCTCCTAGCTCTTATGATCATTGGGTATTTGACTGTTTCTTTAAACACTAGTTATCTCAAACAAGATTGTAGCAATTTTATAAAGTTAATCATATTAAGTTGCTGCAAAATAGAAATACAGTTGATATTCAGTTGGGATTATGTATGCAACTAGAGTTTTCAAGTTAATTACTTTTTTTAGTATATTAACATGCACAAACTTTACACAAAATAAATCAAAATTACCGCAAAATTACTGCCTTATATAAACCACTGAAAACATTCAAATATAATGCAGAAGTTTTTTTTTTAAGAAAAGGGATATCTGGACATTTAAAAAATTAATTGCTTCAAAATTGTGTGGCCAGTAGGTTAAATCTTAATTACCCATTTAAAAATGGTTTCTAGGTTATCGCCTACTGCTACTATTTTTGAGGATCAGTGGCTGTCCAATATCTTGCTTAAGTGCCTCGTCAAATCTGAGTTTCAATATTGATTGACAGCTGGCCACGAGTGCTTGGATGCCACCACCTTGAACAAGATCAACTATTTCAACACTGATCAGAGAACTGAATTTGAAATCTTCCTTGCCTATATTGTTCAGGTGCCCTGTGGATTCTTTAAATTTGACTGACAGAAATCAATCACTGAGAATGCCTTTGTGTAGCAGAATCTTATATACAACATATTTGCAATTATCTCACCAATTCATCACTGTGTCAGACAAACCTCAAATAGCCATTATTGACCAGCACTATGATATTTAAAAAAAAACACAAGGAAAACTAATGATGGCTGAAATATAATGATTACCTTTTTTTTAAACTGGAGTGCTGCTTTAAAAATCTTACTTGCAACTGTAGCCAATTTTTCAATGGTCACTTACGAGTTTTTGATTCCCTATTTCACTGCATTTTAAATTAGTTAAATACTACACAATTACGATTCTCTTGTTTTGACTGGTGACAATGTTGGAATATCTGCTGACATGGCATCACTGTATTGATACTACGGCTACACAACTAAATCCTGAAGTTCAAGGAAAAAATTTTTAGACACTGTCGCCAAATTAAGAACATGTCAGGTAATTAAGGAAAACTGTATATGGCTTGGTCCAGCACCTTCTTAAATGAGGCAAAAAATGCAGCGTTTAATAATCATTTTTCTCGTTTCATATGGAATTTTGCCAAATTTTCATAATTCCCTTCTGGCTAAGGTTAGGAACCACAGCAAATGGAAATTTTAGTTAAGTTGCTATGTTACATTATGACTGTTAAAAACAGGACATACCGAGATCTTAATCTTGCACATTTAGATGCGTGAATATTTGAAAAAACACAAACACACATATGAAGTAAATAGGCAATGTATTTACATTTCTCTATTAAGCCTCAAAAATGAAACTAAAGCAAGATGAGCAACCAAAGCAAAAAGCTTAATTTAACAAAATCCAACACCTGAATAGGAAAACTGAAACAATTCAATTGCAAGATGAAAAAGTTAGTGCAAGTTTACCATCTTGACATTTTCATATTATTTACTTAACCAGTTCAGACAAAATTTTACTGTAAATATTGTCAAATATTTCAAATTAATACAAATGAAGCCAATTGCAATTACATGCCAGTCTGCCTCATGAAAATGAAATCACAAGCGGGATTTTTTGGCTCTTGCTGTTAGCGTGACCTTCTGGTCCTGCCAACTGAAAATCCTTGCTGCGGGTTTCCTGGCAGTGTGGGGTAGATTCAATGTGAATCCCACTGACAGCCAACTGCAGGCCACCTCCGAGAAACACGCCACCGCAGGGGCACAGAGAATGCCATCTCGTCCCTTCCCCCATCCATGTTAGATGTAACATGTTTCTATGATATCTTAGAAAACTTTGCTTCAATCTAACGAGTGCAAATATGTGGGTAAAATCGATGGTTATGCAAGCAGGGATTGATATAAAACTATTCACACACGCAGAAACACCATATATGTATGCATATCAAATTTATTCCATGGATGGAAACTGCTGATAGTTTAACATTAAAAAAATGTAAAAGTGAAAAAAAATGTTAAACTTCTTTCAACATTAATCTCAGACTCATGAATATATCAAATCCATGCAAAGATCATTCAAGTCTAAGGCATAGTACATAATCAGTGTTGAAACAAAAGAAAAGCTGCTTTGAAAGTTGAATTAATCATGGCAAACACTGCACCAAGGTTAGACATCAAAGTTTCTTCCACTCCATGTCATCTGGAGGATTCACAGCCACTGTTTTTTTGCCCACTTCGGTCCAATTTGTGCTCAGAACGGTACCTCCAGATTCAGTCTAAAAATACACAGAAAAAGTGAATTTTAGCTTTTTGCAATGCTCATTTACATCCTCTTCTAAATTACCGTTGACGGTTATATCAATTGAACGATGATAGTGCAAAGAAATGCATCCAGCTGGATTTTTTTTCTAAATCAGATTAATCACAGTCACAAGACAGATCCTCAAAGATTATATCAATCATTGTGAATTCAATGTTTGAACTTATGCATTACGTGTACAGAACATTTAGGTTAGAACAATCTGCATTGTCCAAATTTTGCTGCACGGGGAAGTTCCTGGATTGTCTGAGTTTCCGAAGCAAATATCTACAGGAAATATCCTGGCTACACAGAAACATGGAAAATAGAGGCAGGAGTAGGCCATTCAGACCTTCGACTCTGCTCCACCATTCATTTTGATCATGGCTGCTCATCACATTCAATATCCTAATCTCCCTTCCCCCAATATTCCTTGATCTATTTAGCCTAAGAGCTTCTTCAATCAATGGTTTGGCCTCAACTACTTTCTATGGTTGCGATTCCACAGATTCACTACTCTCTGGGTAAAGAAATTTCTCTTCATCTCAGTCCTAAAAGGTTTACCTTTTATCCTCAAACTATGATCTCTAGATCGTGACTCCCCAACATCAGGAACATTCTTTCCAAACCTATCACGTTAGAATTTTAAGTTTCGATGACATCCCCTCTCAATGTTTTAAACTACATTCAGTCAAGTTCAAAGTTATGAGTTTGAGGAACACAGGAACTAGCAAAAGGCAGTTTTGGAAAGTCACAGAACAAAAATTAATGCCATTCTGTGAGAAGCAGAGGGAAGGAGGTTAAGGTATCCTCTGTGGCCAATAACTTAGCAAACGTTTTCAATTTTGGACATTTATTCCAAGTGGGGAAGGTAGCTGCAAGCAGTTGGCTGGTGGCAGATTAGTGGGTGACAGGAGAGTCAAGAGAAAAACCAAGAGTTGGAATTCTGTCACAATGGCAGATTAAGTAATGAAAAGAGTAGACAATTGTTTTGAAACAATGATCACAATGACCATAATATAACCAATTTTAGCAAAGAACAAACAAAGTTTTAAATTCAGAACAAATACATTTAAATGGGGGAAAGCAAATTGCAGTGGTTTAGAGAAACCCTGCTAAATTAGAAATGGAAGAAAAAGATCAAGTAGAATCATAGATCAGCAATATTGACATACTGCAAAAACTACAAACAGTAAAGTACAAAACAGTGTTGATGCCATTGTTATTTACCGTACACTAGAACTCTATGTCTGGAAACTAAGTGGATAATATTGAGCGAAGTTCAACTGAGTTGCAGTAAACTGAAGCAAAAATGGCAAATGACACTATTGGACAATGCCTAGTTTTTGTGACTGTATAGGTATAAAGGCAGATTCTAAAATCAAGTGACCTCTCCAGGAATAGCAACATTTTTTATGGCACACCAGTCAGACACTACATGTCTGGAATCCATGATATACCATTTATTTAAAAAAAAGTGGTGACAAGCAAGTGATTTTTTTGATGAGCATTCCTTGAGACTGTCTGTGTTTGCCAACTGTACCTGATTGAGCAAATCAGACCTATTGTTGCCTTGGTGACACAGATCACATCATTAAAAAGAGCACTGACAGAGTCCATTACTTCAAAAATATTTTGCAGGGTCCAATGACTCAAAGCCGACATAAAAACAAAGTTGCAAACTCCGATAGTTTATTTAACAAGTTTTGCTTTACATCCTGATACATCATGCAACATGTAAATTTATTTAATGGCGCAGAACTTTCAGTCTCTAAATGTTCTCTCTCTCTGAAGATACCCCTCAGAAGTCCAAATGCAAGTACTCCACAGGAATTACTTGCAAAGTTTCAACTTCTGTTGGGCAATTATCTTGTAACTGAAATCCTTCAAAACTCGAGTTAAAGTCAAGAGACTTTGGATGGTCCCAACTCACTTCAGATTAGTACTCATAAATTAGAAGGATTAAAAGCAGTTCTAACTCATATGTAACTGTATTACTGACTCCCTCAGCAAGTGCACCCTTCAACCCATGTATTGCTCTCCCATCCTCTAATGCTCTTGCCTATCTCCCCCAAGATACTATATCCCTTCACACTTGCCTCAAAATTTACTTTTTCCCTTGTCAAATTATCTTTGGGATATTTCAACTTATTACATAGCACCAAACGCTGTAAAAAAAAATGTGGGTTGACTTCCCCAATGCTCCTTCACTATGAAGGAAGCAACCTAGGAGCAACAATGCTCCACATTTCTCAGGGTGTTTTATTTGGAAGTTCTGGCAAGAAATGTGCAAAATAACTAGGAACAAATGTCAATCTATCACTGCTCCTAAGATTTGGCCATTGAAATAAATATGTAAGAAAACCAATGAAGGGTGCAATACTTACAAATGACTTATTCATAGCACGCTTCACTTCATCAGATCCATCAGCATAAATTTTCTGAAACAGTTGGTTTAGAGCTGCATCTCCTTCAGGTTTCTCATCATTCTCCTCCTGCTTAATTTCCATAACTAGTTTATCCCAATTCCTTGTGCAGTGAGAGGAGGATGGATACTGCTGCGACTGCACTAGAATTCCGTAAGATCAATTAAAAGGACATAATATAAGAACATTCAGCCACCTGAATAATTTGAACACTGATATCTTCAACAAATGTATCCAAAAGAAAAGTCCAACAATGGTTACCTTATTGAAATCTTAGGAAGAAGACCTGCACTAACTGAAGACTGTCTGGAACTTCAGCAAACTTCCTGTCTGGTCTCATCATTTTTGTTACAAATTATGCATAAGACAAAGAAACCCCAACATTAACACTTCTGGAAAGAAAGTACATACCTTCATTGTTCTCCTAACCACGAAAACACAAATCAATTTTACATAAGTTGCTATCCATCGTCACCCACTTTCTAATGTCAATACTTTAAAAAACTTAGAACATCAGTGTTAACTTTCTTCAATTACTGTATCATATTATACCAATTTGAATATTCATCTCCACTTACATTTTGGAAGTTCAAAATCATTCTCTTTTAAGTTTTCCCTTTCAGTTTCCTGTATTCATTTTTAAGATGGCAAAAGCTTTTTGAAATTCTACTAATTGAGTGAAAAAGCTATACTTTTAATTAACTGTTTGTTGTTCCACCTCGTTCCAGCTCTAGGGGTCCTTTTTCAGCCTCCAATTTTTAACATGTCTAATCTTTTCCTCGCTTTCTCTTTTGTCACGGAGATGTCTCTCCATGGCTGTCAACAACAATTACTCAATTTCTTTTTTTTAATCTAATTAACTTTATTTTAAAAAAAAAACACTTGCTGGATTTCAAACTTTGAAAAATTGCCTTTATCTGTCATGCACATCAGTTTACCATTCACAGACGATCTGGAGAGGGCTGAGTGTAGGGTAATGAAATTTGCTGATGGCACGAAGATGAGTGAAAAAGCAAGTTGCAGGGAAGGCGCAGAAAGTCTGCAGAGAGATCTGGATAGGCTGAGTGAGTGGGTGAGGACCTGGCAGATGGAATATAAAGTTAGCAAATGTGAAGTTATCCACTTTGGCAGAAATAATAGTAGGAGGGATTATTATTTAGAAGGCGAAAAGCTGCAGCATGCTACGGTGCAGAGGGACCTAGGGGTCCTCGTGCATGAGTCGCAAAAACCCAGTCTGCAGGTGATCAAGAAGGCGAATGGAATGTACGCCTTTATAGCAAGGGGGATAGAATATAAAAGCAAGGAAGTCTTGCTGCAACTGTACAGGGCACTGGTGAGGCCGCAACTGGAGGACTGTGTGCAGTTTTGGTCGTCACATTTGCGAAAGCATATATTGGCCTTGGAGGGAATGCAGAGAAGGTTCACTAGGCTGATACCAGAGATGAGGGGGCTAGCCTATGAGGAAAGATTGAATAGACTGGATCTGTACTCAGAGTTTAGAAGGCTGAGGGGGGATCTTATAGAGAGATATAAGATAATGAAGGGGATAGATAGAGGTAGAGAGATTCTTCCTGCTTAGAAAGGAAAACAGAACTAGAGGGCACAGCCTCAAAATAAGGTGGGTGGGGTGCAGTTTAGATCGGAGTTGAGGAGGAACTTCTTCACTCAAAGGGAGGTGAGTCTCTGGAATTCTCTGTCCATTGAAGTGGTGGAGGCTACCTCGCTGAATATAGTTAAGTCACGGGTAGATAGGTTTCTGATAGACAAAGGAATTAAGGGTTATGGGGAGAAAGTGGGAAAGTGGAACTGATCCACTTCAGATCAGCTATGATCTTGTTGAATGGCGGGGCAGGCTCGAAGGGCTAGATGGCCTGCTCCTACTCCTATTTCTTATGTTCTTATGTATGTTCTTACCTTCCACCAATTATGAGACATTGAGGGTCAGATTTAGATATTCTTTTAAGTACAACAGCACTCATCTAATCCATAAGCAGTCTGGAAGTCATGCATTCAGTCCTTACTCATACTGTGCAATATCTAATTATTTGATAACAGAAACTACAGATAATAGAATCTGTGGGTAGTCTGATTACATACTGCACCTTTAACATGTACTTTCAAATCATTCCAAACTGGTGTGAAATAATACAGGGTGAGATGAGGTCATTAAGTTTATTTTCAATACAGCAAATAAGCACAGAGCGCAAGAATCGGAGAAATTTAGTTTAACCTTGTTCGGCAAAAAATGAGGATGGAGGAGAAGAATATAGTAGGTCAAATTACTTGCTATTTTCATGGATTGACTTATTTGTTTTCAGCATACTTTTCTTTCCATTGACATTAAACCTGACATCCTGCATTTTTAGCTCCCAAGTCTGCAGCTAGATTGCGTCTCCCCATATATTCTTCAAATTGACTATATCCTTACTAAAAGGTTCTCCTTTCTTTCCTTCCTAAATCCCAGGAAAATGAGTCAGTGTTTGTGACATTTATACATACAGGGATTTGCTAGCAAACCTGCCAACTATCTCTTTGGAATATATTCTTAGACTTTTCATCCTGTATTGTGATTATAACTGTCCTGACTACAATATGCATGATCTCAATTTTTTTAACAACCCTGTGTACCCTGGCTAGCATCCTGGAATGACATAACAGACTTTCAATTTATCAATTTGAAAAAATAGAAGAGTACAGTATCTTTTATGACTACCAGATGTCCCAAATTTCTTTACAGTACTTTTGTAGTTTCAATGTTGGACCACAGCAACAAAGTTGCACATAGTAAACCCCACGAACAGGAAGGTAATGACCAGATGATTTGTTTTTGATGATGTTGCTTGAGGAATAAATATTTGTCAAGTCACGGTGGATAACCTTTAAAATAGTGTCAATGGATCTTTTACATCCAGCTGATCAATCAGATAGAGCCTTGATATAATGTCTCATCTGAAAGATGGCACTTCAGCTTTTATTTTTGAATTCAAACCCTGAAATGGAACTTAAACTCAGAACAATATGACTCAGGAGAATCTTCCTAACTGATCCATAGCTGACACGCATAGAATTCATATGCTCTACTAGTGGAAACAATCCTGCCTCTGAGTCACAAGGTTCTAATTCAAGTTCCTTTCTAAAACTTTAGCGCCAAAAGCAAGGTTGGGCTTGCTGCATTTGGACATGAACTGTCATGAATGGTGCTATACATTGTGTAGTCATCTGCAAACATCTCCACTTCTGACCTTACGATGGAAAGAAGGTCATTGATGAAGCAGCTGAAGATGGTTGGGCCTAGGACACTAACCTGGGGAACTTCTGCAATGGTGTTCTGGAGCTGAGATGATTGACAGGTATTTGAAGGTCAAAAGGCAGCAGCTGAGAAAAGTTGACTGAAGCTAGTGCCATGCTATTTCATATTCACTGCTATTTTGGATATTACTGCAAAGAGTGTCAGAGAAGAACTCTGTAGCAAAGAAAAATTCTAAACTGCAGCAAATTACTTTATGTGCTCAAGAATGTAAACTATGAATGTTTTCTGATGTGGAAGACAACAGATTTGCTGCTAGGATATGATAATATTGTGAATATCTAGTTCATTTTTTGTTTTGAAACATAACATTTAGTTTTAGGAATTAAAGTGTTAAATGCAAGATTAATGAAATACTTTGGTGAAGGCAACATTCAGCATGCTTGGTTTCATTGATCAGAACATTAAATAAGGAATTGGGACATCTTGTTGAAGTTGTACAAGACATTGGTAAGGCCACACTTGGAATACTGTGTACAGTTGTGGTCATCCTATTATAGAAAGGATATTATTAAGAGTGCAGAAAAGATTTATTAGGATGCTATCGGGATTTGATAGTTGATTTATAACGAGAGGCTGGATAGACTGGGACTTTATTCCCTGAAGCGGAAGCAGCTTTGGGGTGAATTCATGGAGGTCTATATAATAATGAGGCACAGATCAGCTAGATATTCAACATCTTTTCCCAAAGGTAGGGGAGTCTAAAACTAGAAGGCATAGGTTTAAAGGTGAGAAGGGAGAGAGAGAGTCCAGAGGGGCAATTTTTTCACAGAGTGTTAAGTATTTGGAACAAGCTGCCAGGGGCAGTAATTTTGACTTTTAAAGAGCACTTAGACAATTACATGGGTAAGATGGGTATAGAGGGAAATGAGGCAAATGCAGGCAATTGGGACTAGCTTAGTGGTAAAAACTGGGCAGCATGGACAAGTTGGGCCAAAGCACCTCTTTCTATGCTGGAAACTTGTAAGCAATCAGTATATGTGAATCAAACAAGCTTGAGTCAATTACAGTTAAACAGAAACCTGTGTTTATCTTATGGGGCTAGAAGTATAAAAACTTTAAACAATGGATGACTTATCGCAGAGCCTATAACAGAATCTAAGTATATAGTTCCCAGACGAAAATAAGTTAAACGCAATTGACCAACAAGAGAATCCCTTAGTAGGAACAGAAGGTTTAGAGAAAGGGTCGTAAAACTACTATGAGTTGTTCACATGGTTACTGAATCAAAGAGTTGTGCTGAAGGTGAAATAATTAGTTTATATTTCTGTTTGAGCACATCCCAGAGTAAGCCATGTTGCAATGGAGATAGCTTTAGGGGTTAAAGATTCCTTTGCCCAATTTAGCTGTGCGTTTCTCATAAGGCATTTTGGATTGGTGTAGGCTGCAGCTTACTGAGTTGGGAGAGCCAAATTGGATATTAGTCAGGCTTGCACTAAAGCAGATAAATTATTCACTTTGTTTACCAGAGGAATGTGGGTGGCGCTTGAACTCTATGGGAATTTGACAGGGGGAAAACTGGAAAGTATGCTTAGCTAGAAGTCACAATGGACTTCAAAATGAAAGAGAGTTAATGTGGTAGAAAGCAGTTAGCTTGGAGAATGCAGCAGAGGTCAAGTTTGAGCTGAGAAGTTTGCAGCTGAGGCTCTGTGTAGAATTTGGAGGATTGCTTAACAACAATAAATTGAAGAACCCCAAAAGATTTCACACCCAGGAGTACAGCTGGAACACTGAGGAAATTTAAAGTGAATTCTAGAGTACTATGACATATCTGTGGCTGGCTCCAAGAGAAGTGAACAAACCTTCAAGATTTTTGTTACATACGAGAAGCAAAAAGAACTAAAGTTAGAGCATATAAAGCTTTATAAGCTTTAGTGTTAAGTTACTGCTGCCTACTTTCTCTTCATATACATCAGAGTTTGTTCTTGCTTAATCATTGAGTGTTCATGTTTCAATGTATTTTTAAATGTTAACATTCTCATTGTTCTCCGGAGCATTGAACCTGGTGGCTGTGGCGAGTGACTGATTTGAATTAAAAACCGCTTTTTTCCTGTACTTCCGGTTCTCGGGGCTTGTTAGAGTGTAGTTTACTTCCGTACCGGAAGTTAGGCCAGGGGATAGTCGTTAAGGGGGAGCGGGGGGTATAAATCGGATACTCACCCGGGGACCCACCTCATTGTTCTCCGGAGCACTGAACCTGGTGGCTGTGGCTGTGGTGAGTGACTGATTTGAATTAAAAACCGCTTTTTTCCTGTACTTCCGGTTCTCGGGGCTTGTTAGAGTGTAGTTTACTTCCGTACCGGAAGTTAGGCCAGGGGATTGTCGTTAAGGGGGAGTGGGGGGTATAAAAAAAGGGGTAGCAGCATAGAGCGGGCAGTGTCGGGAGCGGGCAGCGGAGTGAGTGGGAACTGAGTGAGAAGGGCTTTGGCTCGCTGGGCTTAGGCGAGAGTAGGCTTAGAGAAGGTGAGTGACAGATTTCTACCTTTGGGCACTTACAGGAGGTTGGGACATGGCAGGGAATATAGGGAGGAATGTAAGTTGCGTCCGGTGCCACATGTGGGAGTTCCTGGTGGTGTCACGTGTCCCCAAGGTACACATCTGCAGTAAATGTTTAGAACTGCAGCGATTGAGGGCCCGGGTCAGGGCACTCGAGGGGCGGCTGGAAGATGCGTTTCTAGTCAGGGAGAACGAGGAGATAATGGCTGGGAAACATGAGCAGGAGGAGGTCTCAAGGGCTGAAGAGAAGGGAGGATGGACGACTGTTAGGAGGGGGAAGAGGAAGAAGAAGAGTAGTCAGGGTCCCCCGGCCTCCCCGGAGGCCCCCCAAGGTTCGTCGGCAGGGGCACAGAAAAATAGGAAGGAAGGGGAGACTGACTTAGAGGGACGGAAGGGGGCTGGTAAGGTGATAGTGGTAGGGGATGGGAGGGTCCGAGGGATTGATAGGAGGTTCTGTGGGCAGGGGCGCGACTCCAGGATGGTGGTCTGCCTCCCTGGAGCAGGGGTAAAGGATATAATGGAAAGGGTAGAGGGAATTTTGAAAGGGGAGGGGACCCAGGTAGAGGTCATAGTACACATAGGGGAGGGGGATATAGGAAGGAGGAGTAGGGGAGAGGTCCGTAGGCAATTTAGGGAGTTGGGGGCCAAACTAAAGAGCAGGACCTCCAGGGTGGCACTGTCTGGGTTGCTGCCCAGTACGAGCAGGGCTAAGAATGACAAGATCATGCAGTTGAATGCATGGTTGAGGGACTGGTGTAGGGTAGAGGGGTTTACTTATGTGGATCACTGGGAGGTGTTTAGGAGAGAAAGGCAATTGTACAGGAGGGGTGGGGAGGATTTCAACGGGAGGGGGACTAGTGTCTTAGCAGGGAGGTTAGCTGGGGTGCTCAGGATTGATTTAAACTAATAGGGAGGGGGGGTGGGGAGGTGGCTGGGAGAGAGACAGGTGAAAGGAAAATTATAAGGGAGAAGGTGGTTCCGAGGGACGCTTGTGGGTTGAACTGTGTCTGTTTCAATGCGAGGAGTGTGGCAGGGAAAACGGATGAGCTTAGGGCCTTGATGTTTGTGAGGCAGTTAGATGTGGTGGCTGTAACGGAGACGTGGTTACGGGAAGGGCAGGACTGGCAGCTGAATGTTCCTGGGTACAGGTGTTTTAGGTGTGACAGAGGAGGGTTGAAGAGAGGTGGAGGGGTGGCACTGTTAGTCAAGGAAAACATCACAGTAGTGCAGAGGGAGGACGATATGGAAGAGATAGGGATTGAGTCGCTGTGGGTGGAGTTGAGGAATAAAAAGGGAGAGATCGCATTGCTAGGGGTGTACTACAGGCCACCCAACAGCCCAAAGTCAGTGGAGGAAGGCATTTGCAGGGGCATTTTGGACAGATGCAGGAAGAATAGAGTGGTTGTAGTGGGTGATTTTAATTTTCCCGGAGTGAATTGGAGGGGGCCTAGAGCTGGGGGTACGGAGGGAGAGGAGTTTGTGAAATGTGTTATGGAAGGGTCGCTAGAACAGTATGTAACTAGCCCGACTAGGGGAGGGGCTATACTGGATTTAGTGTTGGGAAACGAGCCGGGGCAGGTGGGTGAGGTAGAGGTAGGCGAACATGTGGCGAACAGTGACCACAAGTCCGTCTATTTTAGGATAAAAATGGAAAGGGACGAGTGCCGTCCGAACGGGAGTGTGCTGAACTGGGGAAAGGCGAGCTATGGCAGGATTAGGAGGGAGCTGCAGCAAACTGACTGGGAGGGACTGTTAGCTGGCAAGTCCACGGTTGGCAAGTGGGAGGCTTTTAGGGACAAAATGAAATGGTTGCAGGGGAGGTATGTTCCGGTTAAGCGAAAGGATGGGAAAGGTAGGATTAGAGAGCCGTGGATTACGGGGGATATTGAAGACTTGGTCAGGAAGAAGAGGGAGGCGTATGTTAGGTCAAAACAAATGGGTACGGAGTGTGCGCTGGAGGAATATAGAGAGAGTAGGAGGGAGCTAAAAAGGGGAATTAGAAGGGCGAAGAGAGGGCATGAGATGGCTTTGGCTGGTAGGATTAAGGAAAATCCTAACGCATTTTATTCCTATATTAGAGGCCAAGAGAGTAGTTAGAGGGAAAATTGGTCCTCTTAGGGACAAGAGAGGAGAGTTGTGTATTGAGTCGGAGGGAATGGGGGAGCTCCTGAATGAATACTTTGCGTCGGTATTCACGAAGGAGAGGGGTTCGGAATCGTGCGGTCTCTTGGAGGGAGCGGAGGTTCAGTTGCAGGATATAGTTATTACGAGAGAGGAAGTGCTAGGGCTTTTAGGTAGCGTAAGGACGGATAACGCTCTGGGGCCTGATGGTATTTATCCCAGGCTGCTTAGGGAGGCGAAAGATGAAATTGCTGGGCCTCTGGCGCACATCTTTGTCTCTTCTTTGGACACAGGTGAGGTCCCAGAAGACTGGAGGGTAGCAAATGTGGTCCCGTTGTTCAAAAAAGGTAGTAGGGATAACCCTGGGAATTATAGGCCAGTGAGTTTGACGTCGGTGGTAGGGAAGTTAATGGAAAAAATACTTAGGGGTAGGATGTATGAGCATTTGGAGAGTTGCGATCTGATTAGGGATACGCAACATGGCTTTGTTAGAGGGAGGTCTTGCCTTACGAATCTGGTGGAATTCTTTGAGGAGGTGACAAAAACGGTTGACGATGGGAGAGCCGTTGATGTCATCTATATGGATTTCAGTAAGGCGTTTGACAAAGTCCCTCACGGTAGGCTGGTAGAAAAGGTTAAGGCGCATGGGATACGAGGCCAGGTAGCTAGGTGGATTGAAAACTGGCTGGGAAATAGGAGACAGAGGGTAGTTGTGGAGGGGACCTTTTCGGGCTGGAGGCCAGTGACCAGTGGTGTGCCGCAGGGCTCAGTACTGGGACCTCTCCTCTTTGTAGTCTACATAAATGACTTGGAAGAGGGCGTAGGTGGTGTGATCAGCAAGTTTGCTGATGACACCAAGATGGCAGGGTTGGCGGGTACGGAACTGGATTGTCAGGTGATACAACAGGATATAGATAGGTTGGTGCAGTGGGCAGATAGGTGGCAGATGGCATTTAATCCTGACAAATGCGAGGTGATGCATTTTGGACGGAATAATGCAGAGAGGAGCTATGTGATAAAAGGTAGGCCGATTAGGAGTATAGACGTACAGAGGGACCTGGGAGTGCAGGTTCACAAATCCATGAAGGTTGCGTCACAAGTGGAGAACGTTGTTAGGAAGGCTTATGGGATGTTAGCCTTTATAGGAAGGGGCTTAGAGTATAAAAGCTGCCGTCTAATGCTTCAGTTATACAGAACGTTGGTTAGACCGCATTTGGAGTACTGCGTCCAGTTCTGGTCACCTTACTACCGGAAGGACGTGGAGTCTCTGGAAAGGGTGCAGAGGAGGTTTACCAGGATGTTGCCTGGCATGGGGGGACTGGGTTACGAGGAGAGATTGAAGAAACTGGGGCTATTCTCCTTGGAAAGACGGAGATTGAGAGGGGACATGATAGAGGTATATAAGATACTGAAGGGAATAGATAGAGTTAATAGTGAGAGACTGCTCCCTAGACTGGGTACGAACACGAGAGGTCATCATTTAAGGGTGAGGGGGGGAGGTATAATTTGGAGGTGAGAAGAAGGTTCTTTACGCAGAGAGTTGTGGGGGTCTGGAATGCGCTACCGAGTAGGGTGGTGGAGGCAGGAACATTGGACTCGTTTAAGATGCAGTTAGATAGGCACATGAGTGAAACGAGAATGGAGGGATATGGTAGGGGCTATTAAATAGGGTTAAACCTCGGGAGACACCGGAAGGGCAGGCTGTATGATTAATATTTTTTGTCTTTATTCCACAGGTGGAGGTCCACCTCGTGTCAAGCGAGGGGCATGCACACGGCGGGTCGTGCGTGGGCTGCTCTTGGAAGTCCAGGAGTGGCCTAGTACTTCATGTCGGTGTGTGTGCTTGATCCTGGACCGGTAGACGGGCGCCGCAACAGCTCAGTGACTAGCACTGCTAGCTGTGCAGATACATGGATTTGGGCCTGTGTCTGTGGGAGTTTGCGCATTCTCCCTGTGGTTGCGTGGGTTTCCTCCGGGCGCTCCGGTTTCCTCCCACACCCCAAAGATGTGCTCTTAGGCTAATCGGTTTCTACCAAATTGACACTATTTCTTCCCTGAATCTGACTGAGTAGGGTCCCATTCGTAGACATGCAGGGTAGAATAGGTGTAGGGTGATGCGGCGGCGCGGGCTCGTTGGGCCGAAGGGCCTGTTTCCCGTGCTGGGTTGTTCTTTGTTCTTTGTATTCTCCAACAGGATTGGAGTAATAAAGAAATAAGTCAGTCAATGAGGCATCATAAACATAATTGCAAGAGGATGGAGGGAAGTACATTATTGTACAAGTTATGTATATGTTTAAAAAAAAGATAGTGTCCTCATGTAATTTCCATTGCGGCATAACATCCTAGTTATACAAGGAGATTATACAAGAAACCACTGGTTTTCTGGATAATAAATTAGATAATGAAAAATGGAAAAATATGTACAGATTATTCAAGCTGATTTTTACTGCAACTCTAAATTTAAATGTTTATTGATTAAAGACAAAGGTTAAGTTGCAATTTTCCATCTACTGCTTCCAAATGGTATCTATAAAGTTTTCACATTAGGAAGAATTGAAATAGGTTATTGGATGAACATTACTGGCATTTGCCTATTCTTAGGAAAAACACTGGAAATACATTAATCTGAATTTCTCTCTCAGCCAAAACAATCACTTATTGTTTACAGAATACGGTGTATAACTACTGTGGTAAATTCTCACCTGGTACAAAGTGCTTTATATCTGGAAGGGTGCCTTCCAGCTTTTCCCATCGAATGGCTTCAGTTTTCTTTAGTTTTATTTCAATCTACAAAAGAAACATTTTGTTTTAAAAAGACAAGAAATACATAGTTTGATGCATTCATTTTTTACCTTTGGATTGGTGTTTCTCACTTTGTAACTGAGGTATAGACTCCATTTATAAAATAATTCTCTATTGTGCACTGGGGAAGTTCAGCAGCACACAGTTGCCTATAAGAAATTTCCAACAGTTGACCTTCCTTTTCACCATTATACAAATCAAGCTCATAAGAAATAGGACATGCCATTTGACTCAATGAGTCTAATTCTCCATTTATTAAGATCTTGGCTCATTGGATTATGGTCTTCACTCCACTTGCCTGCCTGGGCCCCTTAACACTCGACTTCCTTGTTGATCAAAAATTTGTCCCAGACTTGCTCAGCTATAGCAACATTTCCCTCCTTTTATACTTGATCCTCTTTTAATAAATGCCAACATTTCATTTGCTTTGCTAATCACTTGTCACATCTACACCCTATTTTTTTTGTGATTCACATACCAAGGTGCTCAGTTCTCTGTGGAATTTGATAGTCTCTCTTCATTTAAATACTATATTGCTTTTCCATCCTTCCTACCAAAGTGGAGGGGTTCATATTTTCCCTATTTATATTTCACCTACCATTAACTTATTTGTAGTCTTTTGTAGACTCTCCACCTCCTCTTGACAACTTACTTTCCTATCTAGCTTTGTGGCACCAGGAAATTTAGTTTCCAAATATTTGGTCCCTTCACCCAAGTCATTGATATAGATTGTAATTAGTTGAGACCTCAGCACTGATCATTGTGGCACCACCCTAGTTCCAGTTTGCCAATGCAAAAATGGCCCATTTATGCCTATGCTCAGTCAGTTGCTAGCTAATCAATCCTCTATCCATACTAACCCCTATTATTAACCCCTACACCATAAGCCCTCATGTTGTGAAATAACCTTTTGATGTGGCACTTTATCAAATGCCTTTTGAAAATCCAAGGACACAAGGTGTATAGGATCCCCTTTATCCACATTGCTTGCTATTCTCTAAAAGCATTCATCAGTCAAGCATGACTGACTTTATTTTCCACATGCCCTACTATGCACTCCAGTAATCAACCTTTCCAGAATCTAGGAAATTTTGGAAGATTACAACCAATACACCACTATCTTTGCAGTCACTTCCTTTAAAACCCTAAGATGCAGGGCATTAGGCTGAGTGGACTTGCCAACGTTTATTTCTTATAATTTCCCAGTACCATTTTCCCAGTGATTATTTTAAATTCCTCTCTCCCTTTCACCTGTTGATTTCCAACTGTTCTTGGTATATTCTACAGTGAAGTCAGATAGAAAATAACTTTAGTGCTTCTGTCATCTTGTTGCTCCCCATTATTAAATACCTAGTTTCATCTAAGCCAAGGGATCAACATTCACTCTTTACGCTTTTCCCTTTTTAAATGCTTGTAGAAATGCTTACATCTGTTTTATATTTTGAGCCATCATTCCCTCATTTTAATTCTTTCCAATTTAAGTAATCCTTTGCTGGTTTCCAAACTCTGTCCAATTTTGTAATCCACTAACCTCCACAGCATTATATACTCGTTTTCCCCCAATTTAATCTGACACTTTCTCACTTAGTTAGCCAGACATATACTTCTCATAGATTTTCATTTGTCCCAGAGCAATACATGCAATGCACGCTAAAATCAACACGACTACTTCCTAAATTTAGAAAAAAGCTGGACAAAGATTTTTAAAAACCTGAAACTATATTTGCCTGTAATCCTTAGCAAAGGAGAACTTCCTGGCAATATTGGAGAAGCCGAACTTCACTATCTCTGAAGAGATGTCAATGACCACTGTGGTTACAGAGACCAAATTCAGGGAAATTATACAAAGTTCATCTATGTTTCATAATCTAGGCCTGGCCAATGGAGTCTGCTAAGGACCCTGCACCTTTCCTTTCAAATTCTTAATAGTTGCAACATTAACAATCTCAAGAAACCAAATAAAAAAACCAAAGACAAAGTGGATAGATGCAAATTACATGGCCTCCTAGCTGAAGGAGCATTTAACATTGACTTGCTATGCTGCCATTTCCATCTAGCAAGCAGCTAGTAAAAGGTCTCTGTTCAGGTTTAAACACCTGGCTCCCATTTACATTGTTTCTGCTGGAACTTCCATACCAGCATCTTCAAGACTAATTCATCTGTGAATATCCCATCATGGAAGCCACCTCCAGTTGAAATGAGTTATTCAGCACTTGCCAACCACTGTGAAGGGAGGCACCACTGGATTTAATTGTGGACTTATGCAAAACAATAAGTCTGAGGCCCAAGTAAAAGAAACTTTGAATTATTAACTCAAGTAAATAAGGGAAATTTGGGAAACAGTTCTGTCCGTGAAACTTAAGTTTCAACCAAGGAACAGAACATCAAGTAATCATTCTTTAATCTGTACATAGCAGACAAACTGAAAAAAAGATGGTGATGATGGATTTGAGGGGACAAATATTTTCAGGTCAGTTTGAGCACTGCTGTGTCCAAGTTGCTCTGATCCTTAGACTGAAAATACAGGATGATAATCTATTGTTTCAATTTACAAATTGTTTGCTTAAGCAGCAGCCACTGCTTGAATAGATTTTTCACTAGTAGACTCAATACTGGCAGGAATTAACGTGAGTCACACAATATTGCCCACTGCTGAACTCTCATTGGTTAAGGCTTTGTCACCTGGGATTGATGAAAATGCACATCTACAGTATAACACTCAATATTGAGTAACTGAAGTTCAAGGTGCCATTTGAAATTTTGGTGTCATAATATCGCTATCACTTTCAACATCATGGGATGCATCATATCAGGTCCAGGGGACTTAACAGTTTTCAGTTCCATTAGTTGCTCTAAATCAACCTTCCTACTTTTACTAATTTCCTTCAACCCATACACCTAATGCCCTGGATCTCCACATCTGGGAGATTTCTTGCATCTTCCTTAGTAAAAACAGAAAATAATTATTTAGCTTCTCTACCATTTCTCTACTCATTTTGAATTCCCCTGAGTTGTCTTAGCCAAACATATCCTTTTCAAATAGCTACAGCAGCTTTTAGTCTATTTATGTTTTTTGCTAGATTGCATTCATATTTGATGTTCCCTTTATTTAAAAATTAATTTCTCAGCTTTCCTTTGCAGTCCTTTAAAAACCTCCCACTCTTCAGGTTTACAACTATTCCTGAGATCTTTATAAGCCTTTTCTTTTAATTTTAAACAATCCTCAACTGTCAGCCATGGTTGACTAGCTTCTCTTGCGTTTTTGCACCTGGGTTACTGTTCGGATTTTAAGCCAACTTTCTTTGTCTGTTTTAGCACGTAGTTTTAAAAAGAAACCACCTTCAGAAAATAGCTTTGATGATGGATATTTCGTATGACATGATAACAGCATCACATGATAATTAGCATATACCACTACTTTTGAAATGATAATGCAGATTCATAAAATTTATTTTCACGCAGTTATGTTACTTCGTTGTGTCTTGAAAAGCTGCCCTCACCACAGCTACGGCATGTTACAAATTATGGGTGCGAATTTTCCACAAAGAAAAACAAAATTGAGTTTGTAATTCATGAGCATGCAGTGTACATAAGTGTATTCTGGGATACAAATAGCACTGCTTAAGATGCAAATTACAAGAGTAAAGAATATTTGATGAGCATGGAAATATTTTTGCTTCCAAAATCTTGATTTTCTTTTACAATGAAAGGTACTGACTAGTACCTGTTTTTCCTCAAGAGAATTAGTAGCCTTAGTGGAAGGAAAATAATTACTTTGTTAATGATTAGATCACTGAATTGTTAAACAGGTCATCGCCATAAATAAATGGTCTAAACAAAGCTGTATGAATGAATTTAGGTATGAATGCATCTGCTTCCCCAAGATTTATGGATTTTTAAAAATTAAAATTCCAGCTAGGAGGACAGTCTCCCCACCAATCATAAGTCAACTTTACCTTTTCATGATACCTCACATAACTGTCATGAAGTCAATATTGTATAGTTATAACAAAACTACCAATAAATCAGCATTTTTGCTCAAAATACAGAGAATATCTCCAGTATTATACATATTAATTTTAAGGGATTCTGTTTCCATTGAACTCTGTTTCTGTTTCAAAGACTGGGCTTATTGGGTTACTTGAGTTTCCTTAGCTCAGCCTGTTCTGGATGAAGTTACTCTACAAACTCATTTTTTCTCATTGCCCTTCGGAATCAAACCAAAGGTGCTTAAGAATCTAGTGTGCAGCTTTTGTGCCTCTGACTTAATCAGGAGAATAGTTGGTCAAATAGGCTCTCCACCTGATTATATGATCATTCTGGTTGTTCCCTGGAGAAACTAAATTCTGCCCCTCAGAAGATGAGAATAGAGTTGATGGTGCCAGAGAATTGTGGGATAAGCCAGGATGATCTTGGAGTAGTGAGCAGTTTTGTCTACTAAATATTCTATGCATGTCAAATGTCCATCCTCACTTTGAAATATACTGTCATAAACAACAAGGGCTGTTGAGAGATTTTGAGTTATCAACCAACTGAAAGTGGATCAGTTACCAAAGCTGTTCCAATTTATCTGTGACCTAAGTGGAAGTTTAGGGAGAGGTGTGAGATATACCTTTTGCTTTTACAATTAAATTACCAGCTAATCCATGCTGCACTTTTGCTCCAATTCATTGGTGATGTCTATTCTAAGACAAAGTAAAATATTCCCCATTCATCAAAATTTGGGAGATTCGGATTCCAGGAGAGGGGTTAAGAAGCTTGAGACTGGGATGAGGCGTCAAGGAAATTGGAATTCTGGAAGGAGGATATTTGGAACTTTGGATTGGAAATGGAGATCAGAGCTCAGATGTGAATACTGGAGACTGACGCTCAGATTCAGGAGATTGAGTCAGGACTAGATTGGAGAGAGAAGTGAGGGTGACGTTTGGAGCTTGGCTCCTCATTTAGTATTGTGCAAAGTCTGCAGCCAGAGCTTTAGTTTCAACCCATAGCAAGGGGAACAGCTGGATGATGGGAAGACTGACTATCCTGTTGGTGTGGATTGTTTTAATGTGACCGAGTAAAAGAACTTACGTTGTACAATTTATAGCAGTAACATAACATAGCAATCAATGTGTGCAAAGAATGCTCCCTTGATGATCATTTTCCAAACATCCGGGGAAGTGCCGGAAGATTGAAAAACGGCTAATGTTACGCCGTTGTTTAAGAAGGGTGGCAGGCAAAAGGCAGGGAATTATAGGCCGGCTAGTTTAACATCTGTTGTAGGTAAAATGTTAGAATCCGTGATCAAGGAGAAAATAGCGAGGCATCTTAAGGAGAATTGTTTGAAGGCGTTTGATAAGGTGCCGCACAAGAGGTTATTACAGAAGATCAGGGGGCATGGAGTTGGGGGTAGGGTGTTAGCGTGGATAGGGGATTGGCTGTCAAATAGGAGGCAGAGCGTTGGGGTCAATGGGTGCGATTCAGATTGGCGGTTGGTGACTAGTGGAGTGCCCCAGGGGTCAGTGCTGGGGCCTCAGCTATTTACCATTTATATAGATGATCTGGAGGAGGGAATAGAGTGTATGGTGTCGAAATTTGCTGATGACACCAAGATTGGTGGAACGGCAAATTGTGCGGAGGGTGTGGAAAGTCTGCAGAAGGATCTAGAAAGGCTGGGCGAATGGGCCAGGAACTAGCAAATGGAATTTAATGTTGGCAAGTGTGAAGTTGTCCACTTTGGTAGGAAGGACTATTACTTACATGGCGAAAAACTGCAGCATGTAACGGTGCAGAAGGACCTTGGGGTCCCTTGTGCATGAGTCGCAAAAACCCAGCCTGCAGGTGCAGCAGGTGGTCAGGAAGGCAAATGGGATGCTGGCCTTCATAGCGAGGGTGATTGAATATAAAAGTAGGGAGGTCTTGCTGCAACTGTGCAGGGCACTGGTGAGGTCGCAGCTGGAGTACAGTGTGCAGTTTTGGTCGCTGCACTTATGCAAGGATATTTTGGCTTTGGAGGGAGTGCAGAGGAGGTTTACTAGGCTGATACCAGAGTTGAGGGGGTTGAACTATGAGGAGAGGCTGAATAAACTAGGCTTGTACTCGTTAGAGTTTAGAAGAATGAGGGGAGATCTCATTGAAACACACAAGATGACGAATGGGATGGATAGGATAGAGGTGGAGAGGCCCTTCCCGCTCAGGAAGGACAGTAGGACTAGAGGGCACAACCTCAAGATAGAGGGGGGGCGGTTTAGAACGGAGTTGAGGAGGAACTTCTTCACTCAAAGGGTGGTGAATCTCTGGAATTCTCTGCCCGTTGAAGTGGTGGAGGCTGCCTCGCTGAATATATTTAAGACGCGGGTTGATAGGTTTTTAACAGGCAAGGGGATTAAGGGTTATGGGGAGAGGGCGGGAATGTGGAACTGAGCCACGACAGATCCGCCATGATCTTACTGAATGGCAGGGCAGGCTCAAGGGGCTAGATGGCCTACTCCTGCTCCTATTTCTTATGTTCTTAAACAACAATGAGATGATGATCAGCTAATCTATGTTAGAGAAAAGCAGAATTTCAAATCCACTGTGACTCTTCTTCAGTCTCTATTATCCAGATCATCTTGTCTTTGTTTCAGACGTCCTGAATATGCAGCATTTTGCTTTTAGTATCATTGCTCTAATAATTTTGGTTGAGATTTAAATATTGCCAGGAACACAGGAGCACTCCCTAGTGCGCTGCTCCCTCAACAGTGCACTGAAATGTTGGTTGAAATATGTGAAGTCGCTGGAGTAGAATTTGAATCCACAGGTGCAGGTTTCATCTTGGAGGGAGGATTTTCACTTTTAAAGGCATGGAAGCCTGAGGGGATGCAGGTAAATGCTTGAGTGACATTTAATCTCGTCAGGGCTCCAGGAAATAGGAAGGTTGTCATTGGTCTGTACTTACTGTGGCCATTAAGTTCTGCACAGCAAGTGTGAAGAACTCCACATTTTCTTTGTCAGCAATATTGAGGCCATCAATTTAACTGCCTCTGCCATATCCCTCTCCAGCTCAAAAAGTGAAACATCCCTAAAAGTTTCCCATGTCTTAGCACTAAACACTCAATTTTCTCCAATTTCTTTCCTATTGTTTCTCATGGTTTCAATAAGGTCATCACATCAGAGACCCACCTCTGCTGTTTTAACCTCATTCCCATAACTACTCAACTGCCCTCATTTACCATGTCAACTAGTGCCGCCCACAAGCACTGCTGCTTCCCAGGTTCAGAGACCTGGGATCAATTCTTGGCTTGGGTCACTGTCTGTATGGAGTTTGCACATTCTCCTCACGTCTGCATGGGTTTCCTTTGGGTGCTCTGGTTTCCTCCTACAGTCCAAAGATGTGCGGGCTAGGTTGATTGGCCATGCTAAAAATTGCTCCTGAGAGTCCTGAGATGCGTAGGTTAGAGGGTTAGCGAGTAAATATATTGGGATTGGGGAAGGGTCTGGGTGGGATTGTAGTCGGCACAGACTCGATGGGCCAAAATGACCTCTTTCTGCACTGTGGGATTTCTATGGTTCTATGAACCCATATGGCCTCTTCAGATACCACACACTTCTCCTTGAAATCTGTTGTCATTATCCCCTTAAAAAAAATTCATTAGCTTACTTTCCTTGCAAACTACCACTTCATCTTTAATCCTCATCGCCCTGAAGTTCATGTCCTTCTTTCTCAATTTCAAGTTTGAGCCACTCCAATCAGATTCCTTGCCAATGCACTGAAATGACCCTAACCAAAAATCACAAATGACATTGTATTTGACTATTTAAATTCTTCCTCACCACTCTCTTCCTGTCAGCAACCTTTGACAGGTTTGACTACACCACCCTTCAATTGTTCTCCTCCCTTGTCCTGCTGGGCGAAACTGTCATGACCTGTTCAATTTCCATCAAGTCAGTCATAAACAGAGCATGATCTGCATTGGCCTCCCAATCACATCCACATCTCTCCCTGAAGAATCTATTCTAGGTCTCACGCATTTCATTGCCACATGCTTACCAGATGGCTGCATCATCTAAAAACATGTCAAATCCACATACACACATCAACACTCAGCTCCACCTCACCATCATCTCGCAACTCTCCACTGGTTGGACACACAGCTTGTTTGACATCCAGTGCTTTGAGAGTAGAAATTTCCTCCACATAATATCAGGAATGCTAAAGCCATTATCCTTCCGACTCACCCACGTCACATACCATCTGGCTACTGTCTGTGCACAACCATGACATTTTGTGACCCAAAGACACAATTTCCAATGATCTGTTACACCACCAGAACCCCATTTAATTCCACTTTCGAACGAACCAACATCCCATCTGACATTATCACAGTTCATCTGCTGCTTAAACCCTCATCCATGCCTTTGTTATTAGGTTTGATTATTTCATTGCTTTCCAGGATTGCTTCCCATTTTCATCATGGCTATAAACTTGAGCTCATCTAAAACTTTGCAATCGTAGGTTGCACACACCAAGTCCTATTTCACCTGTGCTTGCTGGTCCATAATGCAGCCTGGTCCAGCAAGGCCTCCAAGCTTTTGTCCATCCTTCCTAACATCTCAGCAAATAAAATTTGACACTGAACCACATGAGATACCTTGGGATGTTTTACTATGATAAAGATGCATTATAAATGCAAGTAGTTTTTGTAACGGTTTCCCAAGTATCTGCTGCCCCTGTCCTAAGTGATGTAGTCTGAGATGGGAAAATGTTGTAAAAAAATGTCAGTGAGACTGTTGTCTACAGCTGGTACAACACTGCAGCCATGATACATTGGTGCGATGAGGAACAGATGTTTAGGCTAATTGATGAAGTGGTAATCAAGTTCATCCTGGATGGCATCAAGCTTGAGGGATGTTCCAGCTTACCCATCTGGGCAAGTTCTGGATCTGTGCCTCATGGATGATGTATGGGCTTTAGGGAATCAGCAGGTTAACTAGCACCTGCTGCAGAAAACCAAGTCTTTGACCTGCTCCAGCAGTTAGGATGTTGTTCCTTCAGAATAAGGTGACTGTAACATTACTGAATGTCAAGAGAAGGCCTCTGAGTGCTCTCTCACTGGACTAAAATTGCAAGAAACATTCATTCCACACATCAGGTCAAGCTTGGATGCTGCTCTGGTTTTGCTGCTTACAAACAATGATTCATTATTTGAATAATGATAAAGCTGAACATTGTTCCTTCATTGTAAGGCTGTTTGTGGACAGCACAAACGTACCTGGGCAATTTTCCACATCACTGGGTAGATGCCAGTGTTGTGAAGACTGGAACAGTCTGACTCGAGACTGGGAAAGGGAGGAATCAGATGAACAACGTGAAGGAATGAGGAATAGCGATGAAATGGAAGTTCGTCAGGCTGCTTAGGGGATGGAGAAGCTGGGAATACTGGATGGCCACGGTACAGAATGGATACGACCAGGAAAGTTTTAAGTGGCGGATGCAAGTTAGAAGAAAATGGATAAGGGAAGACAAATAATTCAAGAAAACCCAAAATACAATAGAATGCTTGCTTAACGTTGACAAACTTAACATTGTCATTAAAATGTTAGCATGTCAATTTAACGTCAGTTACAACTTATTCATCAGACTTCCTGCTCTGTGGCCAACCATTTCAAAACAAAAATCTTTCTCCCAGCATGAGTGTAACAACTGAGTTCCAGTGAGATCAACTGGCTCAGTGTGACAAGCATCTGCGGGTCAACTGATGAAATCTCTAGTTGTTTTGAGTAGCATCCGCTACATGGTTTGAATGTGGGGTGTCTGACCAGTTGGTTTACATGGGCTATGTACTTACTGCAAACATTAGAGTATAAGAAATACTTTGCAACTTGTGATATCCTTATGAATCTGTATATACCTATAAAGATACAGCAGGGTGAAAGAGTAGTGTAAAAAAATTCATAAGTATCTTATTCTTTTCTTGAAAGTTGTTCAGCTGACTACTGTGACAGTTCAGTAGCTGTCCTCTGCCTATCTAAATCAAAAATAGAAGAATAGAAGATGACAAACCAGGTTCCACCCTGGGATCCAACTTGTCCACTTGTCACATTGGCTGGGATTATAACACACTAATTCTCTGCGGGCTGTTCTAGACTTTAGACTCCTACGCTTGTTTGAATGAAGTATAATGTATTCATATGGAACAGCACCCATATATTTTAATTAAGCATTTACCCACCTTCCATACTCAACATTGAGTTCAACAATCTCAGGTCAGAACAACCGCTTTTTTTTAAAAGAATGGTAGTGGGTCCCTTTGTTCTTCCTTCCCTATCTCTTTACCCTGCAGTTGTTGTTACATCTGTCATTTTCCAATTTAAATCAAAAATCACAGACCTGAAACTAAAGTGGTTTATTCATTACAGATGCTGTTTAACCTGGGTATTTCTCGCATTTTGTGTTTATATTTCAGATTTTGTGCACAAGGGTTAATGCTTATGAGAAAAAAAATCATGAATAAAGTATTTTCTTTCCAAAACTGCAGGTGCAGATAACATAAGGTTATACATACCGATGTATACATACCCAGAGACCAATACTCAAATACTGTACTGTTATTTTGTTTTGGCTGAAGTGACAGCATGGATGCTACCACAGTCCATAGTATGAGGGCTTAGGCTGACAAAACCAATGATGGAAAAGCAATTGGAAAATGCATAGTTGGGATTCTGTAAGACAGCATGATCAGGCTCCCAATGAAGCCCTGCACCAATCAAGTAACTGGTCACCACCCGGTTTAGGTTTGTGTGTGAAGCATGGCCAAATGATCAAGGTACTTGAGGATTACTGGCTTCTGCAGAATCATACTCAGAAGGCAGAAAAGAGACTAAAAATGAAAAAAGGGAAAGGTTCTGTGCCCTTTAATTACTACTACGATGGAGGAGAAATATGTCAATAGCATAGGAGAGAGGCAGATGAAATCAAAGATGTGAGAACAAACATTGAAATTTACCAAGATAGAAGCAAATTACTGTGGCTGCTGGAATCTGAAACAAAAGCAGAACATTATTGGAAAATCTCAGCAGGTCTGAAAGCATATAGGGAGTGAAAACACAGCTGAAGTTCTGAATGTGAATAATCCTTCATCAGAACTGAAGGCAGTAGAAGACATGGTGATATTCAAAGAAAGAAACAAAGAACAACCCAGCACGGGAAACAGGCCCTTCGGCCCAACGAGCCCGCACCGCCGCATCTTCCTACACCTACCCTGCCCTGCGTGTATGAGAGTGGAACCCCTAATGTAGCCAGATTCAGGGGAGAATAGTGTCAATTTGGTACACCAATCAGCCTAAGAGCACATCTTTGGGGTGTGGGAGGAAACTGGAGCGCCCGGAGGAAACCCACGCAACCACAGGGAGAACGCGCAAACTCCCACAGACACAGGCCCAAATCCACGTATCTGCACAGCTAGCAGTGATAGCCACTGAGCTGTTGTGGCGCCCGTCTGCTGGTCCAGGATTAAGCGCACACAACGACACGAAGTACTAGGCCACTCCCGGAACCTCCAAGAGCAGCCCACGCACGACCCACCGTGTGCATGCCCCTCGTTTGACAAGGTGGGCCGACACCTGTGGAATAAAAAGACAAAACGTTAACATGTAATACTACATTTCCGGTGTCGTCCCGAGGCTCTGACCCTATTTAATACCCTCTACTATAACCCTCCATCCTTGTTTTGCTCATGTGTCTATCTAAGTAAACCTTAAACAAGTCTAACGTGCCTGCCTCCACCACCCTACTCGGTAGCGCGTTCCATACCCCCACGACCCTCTGCGTGAAAAACCTTCCTCTCATATCCAATTTATACTTCTCCCCCCCACCCTTAGATCTTGACCTCTCGTAATTGTCCCCAATCTAGGGAAAAGCCTGCCACTGTTGACGCTATCTATTCCCTTCAGTATTTTATACACCTCTATCATATCCCCCCTTAATCTCCGTCTTTCTAAGGAGAAGAGCCCCAGTTTCTCCAACCTTTCCTCGTAACTCAGTCCTTCCATGCCAGGCAACATCCTGGTAAACCTCCTCTGCACCCTCTCCAGGGTCTCCACGTCCTTCCGGTAGTAAGGTGACCAGAACTGGACGCAGTACTCCAAATGCGGTCTAACCAACGTTCTGTATAACTGAAGCATTAGACGGCAGCTCTTATACTCTTTACCCCTTCCCGTAAAGGCTAGCATTCCATAAGCTTTCTTTCACTACCTTCTCTACTTGTGTCGACACCTTCAGAGACTTGTGCACCTGCACTCCCAGGTCCCTCTGTATTTCTATACTCTTGATCGGTCTACCTTCTATCACAGAACTCCTCCCTGCATTATTCCTTCCAAAATGCATCACCTCGCATTTGTCAGGATTAAATTCCATCTGCCATCTATCTGCCCAATATACCAACATATCTATATCCTGCTGTGTCACCTGACAGTCCTCCTTGGTATCTGCCAATCCTGCCATCTTGGTGTCATCCGCAAACTTGCTGATCACACCACGTACGCCCTCTTCCAAGTCGCTTATATATACTACAAAGAGGAGAGGTCCTAGTACTGAGCCCTGCGGCACACCACTGGTGACTGGCCTCCAGCCAGAAAAGGTCCCCTCGACAACTACTCTGTCTCCTATTGCCCAGCCAGTTTTCGATCCACCTAGCTACCTGTCCTTGTATCCCATGTGCCTTAACCTTTTCTACCAGCCTACCGTGAGGGACTTTGTCAACGCCTTACTGAAATCCATATAGATGACATCAACGGCTCGCCCATCGTCAACCGTTTTTGTCACCTCCTCGAAGAATTCTACCAGATTCGTAAGGCAAGACCTCCCTTGAACAAAGCCATGTTGCGTATCCCTAATCAGATCGCAACGCTCCAAATGCTCATACGTCCTATCCCTAAGAATTTTTTCCAATAATTTTCCTACCACCAATGTCAAACTCACAGGTCTATAATTACCAGGGTTATCCCTACTACCCTTTTTAAACAGCGGTACCACATTAGCTACCCTCCAGTCTTCTGGGGCCTCACCTGCGTCCAAAGAAGAGACAAAGATTTGTGTCAGAGGCCCAGCAATTTCATCTTTCACCTCCCTGAGCAGCCTGGGATAAATACCATCAGGCCCCAGAGCTTTATCTGTTTTTCTGCTACCTAAAAACCTTAGCACTTCCTCCCTCGTAATCCTTCCACTGATCTACAGCTCCCTCCAAGACACTACACGACACCAAACCCCTCTCCTTCGTGAATACCGACGCAAAGTATTCACTCAGGATCTCCCCCATTCCCTCAGACTCTATACATAGCTCCCCTCCTTTGTCCCTAAGAGGACCAATTTTCCCTCTAACCACTCTCTTACTCCTAATATAAGAGTAAAATGCTTTTGGATTTTCCTTAATCCTATCAGCCAAAGCCATTTCATGCCCTCTTTTCGCCCTTCTAACTCCCCTTTTTTAGCTCCCTCCTACTCTCTCTATATTCCTCCAGCGCACTCTCCGTTCCCAGTTGTTTCGACCTAACATATGCCTCCCTCTTCTTCCTGACCAAGTCTTCGATACCCCCTGTAATCCACGGCTCTCTAATCCTGCCTTTCCCATCGTTCCTCTTTACTGGCACATGCTTTCCTGCAACATTTTCAGTTTGCCCTTAAAAGCCTCCCACTTACCAACCGTGGACTTGCCAGCTAACAACCCCTCTCAGTGTCCTTCAGCTCCCTCTTAATCCGGCTATAGCTCGCCTTCCCCCAGTTCAGAACCCTCCCCTTCAGACGGCACTCATCCCTTTCCATTTTTATCCTAAAGTAGACAGACTTGTGGTCACTGTTAGCCACACGTTCGCCTACCTCAACCTCAACCACCTGCCCCGGCTCATTTTCCAACACTAAATCCAGTATAGCCCCCTCCCTAGTCGGGCTAGTTACGTACTGCTCCAGGGACCCTTCCAACACACATATTACAAATTCCTCTCCCTCCGTACCCCCAGCTCTAGGCACCTTCCAATCCACTCCAGGAAGATTAAAGTCACCCACTGCAACCACCTTATTCTTTCAGCACCTAAAATGCCTCTACAAATACCTTCCTCCACTGACCTCGGGCTGTTGAGTGGCCTATAGTATACCCCTAGCATCGTAATCTCTCCCTTTTTATTCCTCAACTCCTCCATGTTATCCTCCCTCTGCACTGCTGTGACGTGCTCCTTTACTAACAACGCCACCCCACCACCTCTCTTCAACCCTCCTCTGTCACACCTAAAACACTTATACCCAGGAACATTCAGCTGCCAATCCTGCCCTTCCTTTAACCACGTTTCCATTACTGCCACCACATCTAACTTCCTCACAAGCATCAAGGCCCTAAGCTCATCCGTCTCACCCGTCACACTCCTCGCATTGAAACAGACGCAGTCCAACCCACCAGTGCCACTCAGAACCTCCTCCTCCCTGATAATTTTCCTTTCATCCAAACCTACCCTATCACCCAACTCACTCCTGACCCCAGTGTCTAATGAGCTATCAGTCACATCCCCACCCCCCCTCCCTATTAGTTTAAACCCTGCCTAATCACTCCAGCTACCCTCCCCGCCAAGACATTTGTCCCTCTCCCATTCAAATTTTCCCCATCCCTCCTATACAGTTGCCCTTCTCTCACAAATACCACCCAGTGGTCTACAAAAGTAAAGCCCTCTACCTTGCACCAATCCCTCAACCATGCATTCAGCTGCATGATCTCATTATTCCTAGCCCTGCTGGTACTAGGCAGGAGCCCAGAGAATGCCACCCTGGAGGTCCTGCTCTTCAGTTTGGACCCCAACTCCCTAAATTGCCTGCGTACATCTGCCCTATTCCGCCTTCCTACGTCCCTCTCCCCTGCGTGTATTATTACCTCTGCCTGGGTCCCCTCCCCTTTCAAAATTCCCTCTATCCTTTCCGTTATGTCCTGTACCCCTGCTCCAGGGAGGCAGACCACCATGCTGGAGTCACGCCTCAGCCCACAGAACCTCCTGTCAATTGCTCTGACCCTCCCATCCCCTACTACTATCACATTGCCAGCCCCCTTCTGTCCCTCTAAGTCATTCTGGCCCTCCTGTCAATCCATTTGTGCCCCTGTCGATGAATCTTGGGGGGCCACTGGGGAGGTCTGTGGACCAGGACTATTCTTCTTTTTCCTCTTCTTCCTCTTAACAGTTGTCCACCCATCCTGCTCCTCAGCCCCTGGGACCTCCTCTTGCTCATGGTTCCTAGCCATTAACTCCTCATCTTCCCTGACCAGAAACACATCCTCTAAACGCACCTCTAGTTACCTGACCCGGGCCCTCAAGCGCTGCAACTCTAAACACTTAACACAGATGTGGACCTTCGGGAGACGTGATGCTTCCAAGAACTCCCACATGTGGCACCTAACACAGCTTATGTTCCTCTCCATAGCCCCTGCCATGTCCCACTCTCCCTTGGGTTTGTATGTGCCGAAAACGCAACCCGGGAAAGATAGAAACTGCAACTCACCTTCTCTAAGCCTGCTCTCGCCTAAGCCCAGCGAGCCAAAGCCCTTATAACTCTCACTCCGCTGCCCGCTGTCTATCACTACCTTCTTTTTATACCCCCCGCTCTCCCTTCCCGACAATCTCCTCGCCTAATGTCCAGTACGGAAGTAAAATACACACACAGAAACCCCACGAACCGGAAGTGCAGTCAGAAAGTGATTCCAAGTAAATCCAACACTCACCAAAGCCACCAGGTACACTGCTCCGGAGAACAATGAGGTGGATCCACGGGTGAGTATCATACTGTTAGAGTGAGTTTGGGGGCGGGGGGGGGGAGGATTGACATAGATGTCATAAACAAAAAGACAAAAGGAAAGTAAATGGTGATGATCATGGCAAAGAGTGCTGTTAGCCGTCCACTAAAACATCAGACTGTGTAAATGGCAAGGTAAGCAGAGTGTCAAAAGACAACCCGAGATATGTAACACATAGCCTGAAGTGAGATTGGGGTGACCGTAGTGGGTTGAAAAGGATGGAAAGCAGAATTAAAGTGGTGGAAAAATGAAATGGTGGACGAAATGAAGCGCACGCGCACACAAAAATAAGATAAAATGAAATTAATTTCCCTGCCTCATTCTAATATGAACATCATCCTATTTTCAATTGTCTTCAGTTCTGATGAAGGGCCATCTAGACTCAAAACATTAGCTCTATTCTCTCTCCACAGATCTGCTGAAGTTTTCTAGCATTTTCTGTTTTGATCAAAATTTACTGTGTATTTCAACTTAAATTTGCAAAATAGTGTATCACCAGACAAGAGAAAACTACACATTTTACAGACAGGAGAGCAATTAGTTTAATCAGCCCTGATTTCTCCTCTCACTACCTGCCCATAAACAGAAAAGTGTTATTTGACTTTGATTTTCCCAAACCCTTAAATTTGGAGTGTTCCAATCCTTTATGAAAAACTTGCACAGTAAATTTGAGATAAGAAAACAATAAAAGGGGTTGATTTAATTCACACTCATACAACACGCAGAAAGAGGTTTTGCAACATTCGTCCCCTTGTACAATTACAAAAGGAGTAAAGGAGAGAAAGGGATACCAAGCCAAGACATAATAAAATACAAGTTATGGTTTTACGCGAGTCCAGAATCAAAAGTCTAACTGAAGTCCAACTGTTTACCATTTACATAGATGATCTGGAGGAGGGGGCTGAGTGTAGGGTAATGAAATTTGCTGATGACACGAAGATGAGTGGTAAAGCAAATTGTGTGGAAGGTGCGGAAAGTCTGCAGAGAGATCTGGATAGGCTGAGTGAGTGGGCAAGGACCTGGCAGACGGAGTATAATGTTAGCAAAAGTGAGGTTATCCACTTTGGCAGAAATAATAGGAGGAGGGATTATTTAAAAGGCAAAAAGCTGCAGCATACTATGGTGCAGAGGGACCTGGGGGTCCTTGTGCACGAATCGCAAAAACTCAGTCTGCAGGTGCAGCAGGTGAGCAAGGTGGTGAGTGGAATGTTGGCCTTTATAGCGAGGGGGATAGAATATAAAAGTCAGGAGGTCTTGCTGCAACTGTACAGGGTACTGGTGAGGCCGCAACTGGAGTACTGTGTGCAGTTTTGGCCGCCACATTTGTGGAAGGATATATTGGCCTTGGAGGGAGTGCAGAGAAGGTTTACTAGGCTGATACCGGAGATGAGGGGGTTAGCCTATGAAGAGAGATTGAATAGACTGGATCTGTACTCTGAGTTTAGAAGGCTGAGGGGGGGATCTTAGAGACATAAGATAATGAAGGGGATAGACAGGGTAGAGGTAGAGAGATTCTTCCCGCTTAAAAGGATAGCAGAACTAGAGGGCACAGCCTCAAAATAAGAGGGGGGGGGGTGCAGTTTAGATCGGAGTTGAGGAGGAACTTCTTCATTCAAAGGGCGGTGAGTCTCTGGAATTCTCTGCCCATTGAAGGGGTGGAGGCTACCTCGCTGAATATAGTTAAGTCACGGGTAGATAGGTTTCTGATAGACAAGGGAATTAAGGGTTACGGGGAGAAAGTGGAACTGATCCACTTCAGGTCAGCCATGATCTTGTTGAATGGCGGGGCAGGCTCAAAGGGCTAGATGGCTTACTCCTGCTCCTATTTCTTATGTTATGTTCTTATGAAAATTTCTTTGGAGGGTAGGTTTCTTAATTGTTGCAGAGCGATCTGTCTTTCCAGGAGTGACATGAGCATGAGGGGTGAAGGTATAAGGAACTGAATTAGGCTTGAAGGCCCTTGTTTCAAAGTTCCAGGAGGTCACAGTGTAGATGAATTGTACCTGGACACAGCTCCTTCTGTTGCTACCAGTTTGACATTAAGATGGCAGACAGCAACAGGTTGTTTGCCTGGATTTACTGTTCTCTTCAGAGGTCAAACTAAAAATTGACACTAAGATCCTAAACATAACTAATTAAAGGAATTCAGATAGTTCAATTCTTGGTCATGTGACAATATGGTTATGGGTTGAGTCATTCAGCTAACAAGGTCCCTGTTTGAGACCCATTGTGTTTTGAATCAGGTAATGGACAGGCCATTAACACCACATTGGCTACTGGGAGTCACAAACAGCAGCCTTTGTCCATAGCTAGCCAGGACAGACATCTTGTCTGTGAAACCACTGTGTTGGCTTGGCTGGAATGTTTCTGCATACAAGTAGTGTTACATCTCAGGAGTTGAGAGAAGGTAGTCTTTTTTCACTTTCAAACTGCTTTGAAACTTTCAGAAACCAGCATGCAATCAGCAGGAGCCATTTTATCAGCCCAGCAATTGCCATTTTGAAAAAGAGAAAAAATATTTTTATAAAGTAGACAGGCTGTCAGAGATGTATATTCATTTTGTTTCTTCCCATCACAACCAGGCCACGCATTAAAACTAAGACAAAGAAAAATTGAATTACATTCAATTTCCAATTTCTCTACTAGTCTTGGTATAAATGTATTTTATATTGTGTGCATGCATACTTAAATGTTCAGATGTGCTGCTTGTACTTGCCAGCCTAACCTAGAGAACCATTTAGACCTTTGAACAGGCCACCTTTGTGTAAGTTGGCTTTGGACATACAAACGACAGGAAAAGCTGCTGCATTACATTACATTTCAATCTAACACACCATCTGCCAACAACCTCGAGTTCTAACTCCGCAGCTAATAATCTGCAAAGCAGTACAAATGTCAATAATCATTTTTCTTACCTATAATCAATCTTTCCTTTAACCATTTGAACTGCTGCAAATCTTGATTAAACAAGAGCATATTGGGAGGCCATGGCCTAGTGATATTATTGCTAGATTATTAATCCACGAACACAGCAAATGTTCTGGGGAACCGGGTTCGAATCCCGCCATGGCAGATGGCGGAATCTGAATTCAGCAAAAAAAAAATCTGGAATTAGAATCTACCCATGACCATGAAACCATTGTGGATTGTCAGAAAAAGCCACCTGGTTCACTAATGACTTTTAGGGAAAAAAATCTGCCATCCTTATCCAGTCTGGTCTACATGTGATTCCAGAGTCACAGCAATGTGGTTGACTCTCAACTGCCTGAGGGCAACTAAGGATGGATAATAAATGCTCATCAGCCAATGATGCCCATGTCCCACAATGAATAAAAAATGTCTGACAGGGTGATATTTCTCTTTGCAATCACATAATTAGGTATTTTTCTTGGTGACTAATGAATTGCAGTAAGCAAAAATTATAAACTTCAAACTCATCTTTATTTTATCTTAATTCTATTTTGGAACACAGAAGAAATCTCAAAAACCTTTAGATAAAGCTTAAACATTCTAAAAGGATGTTTCATGCTGAATTAGCTAGTTAAGTGTTTTGCCAGCCAGCCACAAATTTGAACTCAACTTCTTGCTGTGGTGAAGCTTAAGCAGCATTCATCTGTGTGCATAATTTCCCCCCACTTAAGAAAATCAATTTTGAAAGGCCAAACGTTCTTAGTGTATATGAAAGCAAACAACAGAAATCTGAAACAAAACCAGAAAATGCTGGAAATACTTGACAGATCAGAAAGCACTGAGAGAAAGGAAACAGAGCTAAAGTTTCAGGTTGATGAACGATCATCAGGTGAGAAAGGTTAATGGTGTACAATGAAGTCCTGCCGTTCCCAAGGTTACATTCCCACAACCAAGACCACAAGAAATTGCAAAAGGTTGGACACAAGTGAAGCCCAGTCCATCACACAAACCAGCCTCCTGTCCATCGATTCTGTCTACACTTCCCGCTGCCTCAGAAAAGCAGTCAACGTAACCGAGGGCCCCACACACCCCAGATATACCACTTTCTTCTGTCGGGAAAAAGATACAAAAGTCTTTAGGTCACATATCAGCTGATTCAAGAAGAGGTTCTTCCCCCTGCTGCCATCAGACTTTTGAATGGACCTACCTTATATTGAGTTGATCTTTCTCTACACCCTAGCTATGACTGTAACATGAAATTCTGCACCCTCTCCATTCCTTCTCTGTGAACAGTATGTTTTTTTCTGCATGACATGCAAGAAACAGTACTTTTCACTGTATACCAATACACATGACAATAATAAATTAAATCAAAACCGAACAAATGGGTGAAATCGTGAACAAATAACCATATTTTATAAAGGGAATAAACTGGATATGTTATAAATAAATACAATATAACATTTACTGGAGAAATTGTTTAATAAAACAAGCAAACAGGAAAAATGTAATGCTTTTCAAATTTACAGTACTCGAGAATGGAGGTGGACTGTGATCAAGAATTAAATCATAGCAACCAGGAACACCCATGTGCAAACAACAGCAGATGACAGAAGTGCAATGTCTACTTCCTACAGCAGGAAATTTGTCATATTACTGTCCTTTTTTAAAAACATTATTTGTTTTTAAAGGTGACTTCTATTTTTAAAACTGCAGATAAGTGAACATTTGGGCCCACGTGGGTGAGCTTGTGCACAAAGACTTTTGGCAGATAAATTAATTCAGAGGTGCAAGACATAAAGACAGTGTACAACAGGTAATAGGCATTAAGTAAGGGGAAGGGAAAGAAGAACAAAAAAATGTCTGTAATACACTAGAATGCAGGTGCACTTTTTTTTGTTCTTGCCATCCCCAACTACCACCAACATTCCTTGCCTCTATACTTTCCTTTCACTGACCATTTGGAGTATTTTCTATTTTGTTGCTTCATATTTGTACTGGTACAGCATTGTTATCATACATTTACTGTACTTGATTATTTTGATTAATTTTGCTTTGAGCCCACACAAACACAATATATGCAGTCATGTGGGTCAATTACAGCAAAAAATATACCCGATTATTGTTATTAATATTATTTTGATGCTGCTCAGAACAGTTTTCTTCCACGTATGAAAGATTTATATTTATGAGCATAGACTACATCTAATGGTTCCTCAAATTAGAAACTTAAAATTCTCATTAGTGGTCTCATTGCTCTCTCTTAGTTTGCAATAACCTGCTCAATGACGTTTAGTTCGGGTTCCGCCATGGCCATTCATATCCTGACCTCTTCAGAGCTTTAGTCCAAACATGGACAAACTAGCTTAGGTCCAGAGGTGAGAACAGAATAAATGTTCTCATTGTTAAGGCAGTATTTGGTTGTCTGCAGCATCAAGGAGCCTTAGGAGTAAACTGAAATAAATAGGAATTTGGGGAAAAACTCTTATAATTTGGGGCTCTTGTTGTGTTATCACTTAAAGAGTCTAGTCATCCGTATAGTTAGAGATATTGTTGGCCACTTCGTGGGCTTTTGCCTAATCTAAATCACACCTCTGTACGGTCAACAGTTTATCAAAAATCGCGTGTTGTTGTTTTCGCCCAACATCATACGCTATCACTATGTTCTTTTATCCAACAAGTGTAGTATATAACAGGGTAAGGAAATACTGGCAACGAGGAGCAGATAAAACTCTGAGTAAAAAGAAAAGACCAGAGCTGCACTTACCAACAGGAAACTTTGAGACTATCAGTGTGGGGTAAAATCAGCAGAATGTCAGCTGAGTGCACCTGGCATTGGACTGGTAAAGTTGGTAGATAGAAAAGAGAAAGTCCATATTGAAAATTAAAACCGGCAACCACAGGTACATTTAGGTGAGGCACTGAGGTAGAGTGAAACAGATAGAAAGATTTTGTACGTTGTACTAAATCCAAGAAAAGCTACTGCAGCTGGCTCTAATGATCTGAAAAATAAACTAATCCATTGAGACTGAGGGAAGCTTCTGAAGGATTTTTGCTGAGCAGGTCTCAGTACCCTTGTAAAATGACAGAAAAATTTGATGCCACTGAGCAGCTCAAGGAAGAATGCAAGAATTGGAAGTCCTATGCAGAAAGATTTCAGTATTACGTTCGAGCAAACAAGATTCCTGAGGATATATTAGTTTCTACGTTCCTCAGCACCGTTAGCTGACGTACTGGAACCGTGTCTCCATGGTTTCCTCCAGGTGCTCCATTTTCCTCCCACAGTCCAAAGACGTGCAGATTAGGTGGATCAGCCATGCTAAATTGCCCCTTACTGTCTCAGGATGTGTAGGTTAGAGGGATTAGTGGGGTAAATGTGTGGGATTGTGAGGATAGTGCCTTGGGTAAGATTGTTGTCAGTGCAGACTTGATGGGTTGAATGACCTTCTTCTGCACTGTAGGGATTTTATGATTTTAACAATAGCTTGTAATAAAGGCTGATTTTAAAACTCCAAAATTCTTTGTCTGGTTACTTGAAGGGAACAAAATCTGTAAGCAGTCGGACAGCTAGTTTTACCCTGCGACAATCTGGAAGTGAAAAGAGAGGAGAGGATGGGAGTCCTGGAACAATTCATCTAAGAACATAAGAAATAGGAGCAGGAGTAGGCCATCTAGCCCTTCGAGCCTGCCCCGCCATTCAATAAGATCATGGCTGATCTGAAGTGGATCAGTTCCACTTTCCTGCTTTCTCCCCATTACCCTCAATTCCCTTGTCTATCAAAAACCTTTCTATCTCCCGTCTCCCCAAAGCCTGTCTGCTATTTATAAGGCATGTCAGGAAGATAAAGGAACACTCCCTAATTGCTTAAGCGAGTACAGCTCCAACAACATTCAAGAGGCCTGAAAGCATCCAATAAAAAGCAGACTGCTTGATCATTGCCTCATCCACCACCTTGAACATTCACATTCTCCACAATCAGTAGTGTATATGATATACTGTACAAGATGCACTGTGGCACTCCCTTCCTAAAAGCACTGTGGATGTACCTACCTAAGACGGATTGCAGCAGTAAAAGTCAGCAGCTCACCACTACCTTAGAAGGCAATTCTCCTAATCAATGATGCTTACAGCTCAAAAAAAAACCGAGTGTTATATACAGTGCCTCATCTTACCAACTAAAGACCCTGAGGAGAGACTCTCCACTGTTGCTGAAGCTGCCACTATATATAATTTTAAACAATGTACGCAAAGTATTTTCAAAAAAATGAGAAAAATATACTGGAATACTTTCCTATCCTACATAATTTACATGATTATATTAAAAATGACTTTTCTGAAAAATAACTAGTATTTAAACATAGGATTGTTTCATAACTGTGAAACTACTATAGTGAATTGACAAGTTTTTTGGTAGAAGAAATTATTTTCATTGTGAATTCATCATTTTAAAACTTACAGCAAAAACATTTTTACTTTTGACAGAATTATATCTACCCTTGTAGTAACAAAAAAATTACATTTCACAATGACATGCATAAATTTTTACAAGTTGACAAGTTATAAGGATGTCATTTTCATACTTCAAAACCGCAAAACTTTGGGCAGGATTTTTATGCAACCCACCACAAAGGTGGCTCGAAATTGGCAGGATCCACCGGTATGAACAGCCAGAAAATTTCAGCCATTATGTCTAAAATGCAACTGATCAGGCTGACAGTTTTAACACATGTATTTTAAAATGAAAGTCAAATTTGACTTTGAGAACATTAAAAACTATTTCAGCAAAAAAAAATTTAATGTTCATTCTGTTGGCAGAATTCAACAATTACTGAAGAATTTGAACTCGGCTACTGGTACCATTTACAATAATCATCATCAAGCAGCATGTTTAATTAGGGGCTTTGTAATAAATTTCACAACTGACCTGTTTCTTTAACCTGAATATCTCTGACATTCACTGCATGGAATACAGCCTTTATTAACTGCAGGGGATTTTAATGCTAAAATGTCACATACATAATCATAATTAAATGAATAAAAACAAAGTATTTAATACTGTGAACATTCATACGTATTCACACACTACTCAATGATCAACTTTAGAAGAAAATTATACAAGCTGCTTATACATTAACAGCTTTAGCATTACATTTTAGAGCGTTTGATTAAATTATAGTAGTGAAAAGAAAACCCAGCCTATTCAATTATAATGATACCAATAGACAGAATAGCTATAATGCATGCCTAGCAATTTCAAAAGCAGTAGAATTGACATTTCCCTTGGTGGGTCTTCTGCGTGCCTGCTGAACTCAACCTGAAATCCCAGCTACACATTCAAATAGGATTTCAAACTTACAACATCTCATCAATAGAGCCTTCCAAGGAATGCATGTCTTGTTACAAGTACAAATGCCATAAAACTATTTACACATTTATCAAATCTAATGAGAAGGATGCTGCATATCTGAATTGTCAGTGATGGCAGGGGATGCAGAAAATACTTCTCTTGTAGAATCTTTTTCATCCTTCATTCAAAAACATCCTTCATTAGAAAAAAGTACAAACAAGCTCAAATCACCAAATGGTGAGAATAAAACAAGTTCTTTAAAATTAAGATAAAAGTCCATTTCCATTTATTTTATTTCATTTTGTATCATCTCATTCATCCTTCTTTCTCACTTCCATTTTACCGGCACAGTAGCACCGTGGTGAGCACTGCTACTTCACAGCTCCAGGGTTCGATTCCTGGCTCGGGTCACTGTCTGTGTGGAGTTTGTACATTCTCCTCGTGTCTGCGTGGGTTTCCTCCGAGTGCTCCGGTTTCCTCCCTCAGTCCAAAGATGTGTGGGTTAGGTTGATTGGCTGTGCTAAGAAATTGCCCCTTAGCGTCCAGGGATGTGTAGGTTAGAGGTATAATATGTAGGGATATGGGGGTAGAGCCTGGGTGGGATTGTGTTTGGTGCAGAATCAATGGGCTGAAGGGCCTCTTTCATAAGAACATAAGAAATAGGAGCAGGAGTAGGCCATCTAGCCCTTCGAGCCTGCCCCGCCATTCAATAAGATCATGGCTGATCTGTCGTGGCTCAGTTCCACATTCCCGCCCTCTCCCCATAACCCTTAATCCCCTCGCTTATCAAAAACCCATCAACCCACGTCTTAAAAATATTTAGCGAGGCAGCCTCTACCACCTCAACGGGCAGAGAATTCCAGAGATACACCACCCTTTGAGTGAAGAAGTTCCTCCTCAACTCCATTCTAAACCGCCCCCCCCTTTATCTTGAGGCTGTGCCCCCTAGTCCTACTGTCCTTTGAGCGGGAAGAGTCTCTCCACCTCTATCCTATCCATCCCATTCATCATCTTATATGTCTCAATGAGATCTCCCCTCATTCTTCTAAACTCTAACGAGTACAAGCCTAGTTTATTCAGCCTCTCCTCATTGCTCAAACACCTCAACTCCGGTATCAGCGTAGTAAACCTCCTCTGCACTCCCTCCAAGGTCAAAATATCTTTGCGTAAGTACGGCGACGAAAACTGCACACAGTACTCCAGCTGCGGCCTCACCAATGCCCTATACAGCCGCAGCAAGACCTCCCTACTTTTATATTCAATCCCCCTCGCTCTGAAGGCCAGCATCCCGTTAGCCTTCCTGACCACCTGCTGCACTTGCAGGCTGGGTTTTTGTGACTCATGCACAAGGACCCCGAGGTCCCTCTGCACCATCGCCTGCTGCAGTTTTTCGCCACGTAAGAAATAGTCCTTCCTACCATTATTCCTACCAAAGTGGACCACCTCGCACTTGCCACCATTAAATTCCATTTGCCATTTCCTGGCCCATTCGCCCAGCCTATCTAGATCCTTCTGCAGACTCTCCACACCCTCCGCGCAATTTGCACTGCACTGTAGCGTTCCTTTCATCTCATTCATCCTTCTTTCTCACTTCCATTTGTCCATCTCTCCATTCCAACTCTCCTCCTTGCTCCCTTCAAGGAAACTGCCATAATCCCCACCCCAGGCAGTCCCTAATACCATCGATATCTCTGTTCTGCCATTCGTACATTCTGACCACTTGGACACTTAACATCTTCTCAGCCGTCTTTATCCTTATTTACATTCCCTTTGTCCCATTCCAAATTAGCAACAAAGTCTCTGATACTATAACTTCATGGTACGAATAAAGAGTTTCCACTGAACACACAAACTCTAACCATCATCCCACTATCACAGTGATCTTATATTTTCTTCATTCAATAAGCTTTGTCAGGATAATATGCTTATCTTTGAAATTATTTTGTGCCTACATTTGCTAAAATGCAAATACTGTGTTGAAGAGTAAATTTAACAAGTGCAAAGATTTCTCTCCTGCCACATCTAGTTGGACAGAAAGAAATCCCACAACACCAGCTTGAAGTCCAGCAACTTTATTTGTAGCAAATGCCCCAAGCTTTTGGAACATGTTGTTTCTTCATCAAATGGCTGGGAGAACTCCTTCAGCTTCAAGCTGGTATGACGTGAACAAAGAGAACTTCCCAGCCACCTGATGAAGGAACGTGTTCTGAAAGCTTGGGGCGTTTGCTACAAATAAACTTGTTGGACTTCAAGCTGGTGTTGTGGGATTTCTTTGTTTTACCCCAGTCCAATGCCAGCACCTCCACATCATGACATCTAGTTGGAACAGGGCTGGGGAAAAGAGGGTGCAGACAATGCCAAACTAATATAGTCCTGGGCTTGTTGTTGCAGTAAGAAGTCTCATAACACCAGGTTAAAGTCCAACAGGTTTATTCGGCAACACAAGCTTTTGGAGTCTTGCTCCTTCTTCAGGTGAATGAGTTGTGTTCACAAAGAGGGCATATATAGACAAACTAAATTTACAAGATAATGGTTGGAATGTGAGTCTTTAAAGGTAAAGAAGTCTTAAAGGTACAGACAATCTAAGTGGAGAGAGGGCCAAGCATAGGTTAAGGAGGTGTGTATTGTCTCCAGCCAGGTCAGTTAGCGAGATTTTGCAAGCCCAGGCAAGTCGTGGGGGTTACAGATAGTATGATGTGAACCAAGATCATGGTTGAGGCCGCTCTCATGTGTGTGGAACCTGGCTATCAGTTTCCATTCAGCAATTCTGCATTGTCACGTAGGCTGCCTTAGAGAATGTTTACCCGAAGATCAGAGGCTGAATGTCTGTGACTGAAGTGTTCCCCGACTGGAAGGGAACACTCCTGCCTGGTGATTGTCGAACGGTGTTCATTCATCCATTGTCGTAGCATCTGCATGGTCTCCCTTCCCTGCAGTGCATCAGGTAGACAACATTGGCCAAATCACAAGAGTATGTACCACGTACCTGGTGGGTGGTGTTCTCACATGGGATGATGGCATCCATGTTAATGATCCAGCATGTCTTGCAGAGGTTGCTGAGGCAGGGTTGTGTGGTGTCGTGGTCACTTTTCTCCTGAAGGCTGGGTAGTTTGCAGCGGACAGCCTTTAGGAGAACAGTGACCACGACACCATAGTACATTTGGGAGACCATGCAGATGCTACGACAACACCGTTCGACAATCACCAGGCAGGAGTGTTCCCTTCCTGTTGGGGAACACTTCAGTGGTCACAGGCATTCAGCCTCTGATCTTCAGGTAAGCATTCTCCAAGGTGGCCTTCACAACACACAATAACGCATAATCGCTGAGCAGAATCCATGAGGGCAGCCTCAACTGGGATCTTGGGTTCATGTCACACTACCTGTAACACTCTCAACTTGCCTGGGCTTGCAAAATCTCACTCACTGGCTGGAGACGATATACACCTAACTTGCGTATGGCCCTCTGTCCACTGTAAAAAGTCTGACAACACCAGGTTTTAGTCATGACCTCTGTCCACTCACATTGTCTGTACCTTTAAGGCTTGATTACCTGTAAAGACTCGCATTCCAACCATTATCTTGTAAATTGAGTTTGTGTCTGTACATGCCTTGTTTGTGAACATAATTCCTCACTCACCTGGAGGAGCAAGATTCCAAAAGCTTGTGCTGCCAAATAAACCTGTTGAACTTTAATCTGGTGCTGTGAGACCTTTTATCCCAGTCCAACGCTGGCATCTACACATCTTGTTGCTGCAAACAGCATTCAAACTGAGCTTCAGACCTGAAAGACCAGCAGATTTTTAAAAATTGGAATCACCAGCTTAAAGTTTTGATCATTTTAAGCCAGTCTTTCAGATGAGTTCCACAGAGTTACTGCATTGTTGCTTCTGATCTTTGTGAAATTGGAATGGTATTAAGCAAATTAAGACTAAACAGAGGTTGGAAGCTAAAACTTCTTGAAATTATACAAAAGCAGACGGGGTTACTAGAACTCTATGTAAATTGATGAGTCCAATGGTGCAGCAAAGGTACTCTGAAGGCAACAAATCTGGAAGCTGAGAATGAGCAAATACAGAGCTGCTGCAGATATTTCTGTTACCAAAGATAACATTGGTGGATCTATGCCAATCAAAGCGTATCAGGGATTTTACAGACATATGCCATTTTTGGTGATGTCCATACCGCAGAACTCGGGTTGGTTGTACGTAGTTGTCAGCTGGGAATCAGGCTACATCCTAGATGAGGAGCTGAAACTCTTTGCAAGCAAGAGTTTTGAAAGATTGTGATTGTGCTTGATGGCCTATATGCGGAGTAGACTGTTGAACCAATTTGCAAGATCTGTCTTATTTGCATCTGTCATTTAATATGCAACTTATTCTTTATAATCAACTCCAATTTGCCTTTGAGTTCATGTTTAACTACTGATCATTCTGGGTTTTAGTGTATAGGAGAGTACCTAAGGTGGTATTTAGAGTTTGCGTTACCAATTTTATTTTAATCTGTGGAAACCCGTGGCTTCTTTTTTTCAGTAAATTCAATTTTTAGAAATAGTTCCTTGTCTCCATCGAGATTGTAACACAACCCTGATTAACCATGAACTGCATAAGCATGGTGTTGAAATTGCCATGCTACAAAAATGAGTTAACTATTAAATAATATAAAAAATAGACAGTAAGAAATTCTTTATATATATAAAAAGGAAGAGAAAGGTCAAAGTGAACATAGGCCCCTTTGAAAATGAGACTGGGGAAATAAAAATCAATCAGGAAATGGCAGAGGAATTAATTAAATGCTTAGTGTCAACCTTGAATCCAGAAGACAAAAATAGCATTTCAAAAATACCATTAAGGTGGGGATGAAGGGAAAAATACACAAACCATCAACAGAAAAAGTACTGGAGAAACTAATGGGGATAAAGGCCAATAAGCCCCTGGTCCTAATGGGTTAGTTTAATCTTTGGATATTAAAGGAAGCAGCCATTGAGCTAGTAATCATCCAAGAATCCTTAAATTTTGGATGAGTCCCAGAAAATTGGAAAACTGCCAATGTAACATTCTTACTCAAAAAGGGAGGCAGACAGAAACAGGTGAGTTGGCTTTGCATCTGTTTTTGGGGAAATGTTAGTGTCCATGATAAAGGATGTAATAAAAGCTTTAAAGTTTATTTATTAGTCACGTGAAGGCTTACATCAACACTGCAATGAAGTTACTGTGAAAATCCCCTAGTCTTCACACTTGAGCACTTGTCCGGGTACACAGAGCATTTAGCATGGCCAATGCACCTAACCAGCATGTCTTTCGGACTGTGGCGGGAAACTGAAGCACCTGGAGGAAACCCCCGCAAACAAAGGGAGAACGTGCAAACTCCACACAGATAGTGATCCAAGTTGGGAATCGAACCCGAGTCCCTGACACCGTGAGGCAGCAGTGCTAGCCACTGTGCCATAGCAAAACATTAGAAATACATAACATAAATCAAGCAGAGTTAACATCACTTCATGAAGGGAAAATCATGCCTGACAAATTTATTAAAATTCTATGAGGTGGTAGTGAGAAGGCTAGATAAAGGGGAACTAATAGGTGTAATATATATGGATTTCCAAAAATAGTAAGTTACCACACAAAAGGCTACTTAATAAGAGCCCATGGTGTTGAAGATGGCATATTACCATTAATAGAGGATTGGCTAACTGATGGAAGACAGAGTTGGGAAAAGAGGGTTATCTGCAGGATGGTAACCTGTAACTAGTGAAGTGCCTTAGGGATCAGTGCTGAGACCACAGTTATTTAGATACATTAATGACTAGGGTTAAGGAAGTGAATCTATCATTATCACGTTTCCAAGTGGTGACAGTGACACAAAGCATTTTTCAGAAGGATACAGACAGGTTGAGTGAGTGGGCAAAAACATGGCAGATGGAATATATGTGGAGGTAGCCACAGCCAAATGACCAGTTGAATGCCCGAGGCTCTGTTTCAAAGTCAGTTACAAGGGCAACACAAAGGCCCTAAACAAACTATTGCACTGGGAGTCACCAGCTGTGGAAAGAGGGAAATGGCAACAATTTGTGCGGGTTGGCATGCAAATGACCAGTGGCTAACAGAAACTTGGCAACAGGCAGTAAAGCTGACAACAACAACATCCCCCCACAATGTCACTTTGCAGCTTCATACGCTTCACTTGTAGTGGAATCTCTCTCTCAAGGATTGGTTTCAGTCATCAGTAGAGGTGCAAGGAATGCAGATTCCCACCTCAATGGATTGTGTGCAGCATGTCCATCACCTCTACTTAATGGAAGGACGCCCACAAAATCAAAGATGTGAATCAAATAAGACTAGGGATGAACTTTTAATATTCCTGGTTAACAAGTATTTGAGAATGATAGAGACAAGGATGTGGCAGGATTGATAAGGAAGTTGATACTGTTTTAAATAGAACAGATAAAGTTGATGCTTTTAGAATTTGGTACTAGGCTTAAGTTGAAGGACAGCGAGGAGTTGCTAGCTGGAATTCTCCCAAAAAAATTCTGTGCCGAACGTGTGAAAACTGGAGTAATTCATGCTTTTTTCCCCCCACAGTGGGACCTCAGAACAATCCCCCACACTCTGTGCACTGCAAGAGGCCACCAGCTTGAATATCCTTAAGTTTCAGAGGACGGGATCTATCCCACTGCTGGCCTCCCAATAGCTAGCCAGCCAGCCCTGTGACCCCTCCCCCGCATATGGAAGGCCTGAGCTACGAGGAAAGATTGGGCAAACTGGGGCTGATCTCCTTAGAAAGGTGGAGGATAAGGGGAGATCTAATAGAGGTGTATAAGATTATGACGGGTATAGATAAAGTGAACAGCAGTAAGCTTTTTTCCTAGGTTGGATACAATAATTATGAGGGGCCACGGGCTTAGGGTGGTGAGGGGAGGGGTGGAGGGGTGTAACTCGGATGTTAGAGGGAGGTTTTTCACACAGAGGGTGGTGGAGGCCAAGTAGGGTGGTGGAGGCAGGCACGCCAGGGTTGTTTAAGGCTTACTTAGACTGGCACGTGAGCGGACGAGAGATGAAGGGATACAGGAGACTTTTCTAAATAAAGATCAAGAGCTTTGGGATGTCCCTGGGAATCAACTGATTCCTATGGACCTTCCAAAATATTTCATGGCTCACTTGCTTTATTTCTGCGCTTCTGGGGATTCCGTAAATGTCTAAGTTTTGCATGTTTATTGATGTCTTTTCTTTTACTTCACAGGTGATTCGGTCCGCCCTGTTGACCAACAAGGGGCATACACGCGGTGGGTCGTGCGATGGCTGCTCTTGGATGTTGCTTCAAGAGTTGCCTCGTGTTTCATGTCATTAGTGTACGCTTAAACTGGACCATCTGATGGGCAGCATGACAGCTCAGTGACTATCACTGTTTGCTGTGCAGATACATAGATTTGGGCCAGTGTCTGCGGGAGTTTGTACATTCTCCCCATGATTGCGTGGGTTTTCTCCAGGTGCTCCGGTTTCCTCCCACATCCCAAAAAGCGTGTTCTTAGGCTGATTGGTGTAACAAATTGTTCCTAAATTAGTCTTCCCTCAATCTTCCCCAATAGGTGTAGACAAAAGGTCATGGGTAGAGGAGGGCACTCAATGTTAAAATGGTGGCGCAGGCTCATTGGGCCGAAGGGCCTGTTTCCCGTGCTGTGTTGTTCTTTGTAAATAGAGTAGTATGAAAATGACTTGAATTCAATTAAAATAAATAAGGAAAGTGTGGTCAGGAAGTAGATACGACAGTGCCTCTGAGTTTTAATGATTTGAAATTAATCCCACCAATTATCAACCTGCTCACATTCATCACAGCAGCCAATAGAATTGGCAGAAGTGTTATCAAGCAGCATTTACTCTCAAATAATCCACACACCCCTGTTCATTTTAGATTCGGCCAGTACAAGTCAGGTTCAGCCTTAGTCTAAAGATACACAAAACAGCTGAATTTCTGGCGAGGTAAAAATGGCTGTCCTACCATCATGGCAGCAATTGACTGAGATAGAAACATGGAGCCAAGATAAAAGAAGTCAATGATGAAGGGTGGAAATTTCTTCAGTGGCTAGAGTCACAGTTGCACAAAAGACAATAGTTGTATTTGTTGGAAGACAACCATCTTAGCCCTCAGATACATTGAGGGACCACCTCTCAGCAGGTTCCATTGCATGTAGCGAAATCTGGACAACATCCAGGGTTGGGGTTGATAAGTGGCAAGTAACATTTACACTACACAAGTACTAGGCAATGAACATCAACATGAGTTTAATCATGTACATCTGATATAATCGCCACCATCAACTTTGTTGAGTTTGCACGTTCTCCTTATGTCTGTGGATTTCCTTCACATGCTCTGGTTTCCTCCCACAGTCCAAAGATGTGCAGGTTGGATGGATTGTGCATGCTAAATTGCCACTTATGGGTTGGGTGGATTGGTGCAGAATTATGAGGATAGAGCCTTGGGATGGGCCTAGTTGGGATGCATTTTTGGAGTGGGTGCAGGCTCAACTGACCAAATTACCTCTTTCTGCACTGTAGAGATTTTATGATTTGTGGGTGAGGTCACTGATTAAAATCCAACTAGACCAGCTAGATAATCATCAAGACAGCTGCAGCAAGTAGCAAGTCAGAAGTTTGTCATTCTGTGGTGACGAGCTCACCTCCAGACTTCTAAAACTTTTTCTACTGCCTTCACCAACAAGTCAGTGTGATGGAATACTCTTCCACCTGCTTGGATGGGTGCAGTCACATCTGCACTAGCTGCAACAAAGCAGGCTGATTTATCATTACTGCTTCCATTAACTGAAGTAACCATTCCCTTCACTACAAGTGTACATGGATTGCAGTGTGTATTACCCATAGGGTGTACAATAAAAACTCACCTAGCCTTCTTTTAGCAGTACCTTTCAAACCCATGAGCCCACTACCTCGGGCAAGGACAGCAGTTCCATGCTAACAATATTACCTCCAAATTCACTTTCCATCAAATGGAAATATGATGCTATTTCTTTATTGTTGCTGGCTCATAGACCTGTAACTTTTTATCTAATAGCATTGTGAGAACACCTTCACAACACGGACTACTGCAGTCCGTGAAACTTGACCATTTTCTCAAGGACAACTAAGTATTGACAATATATATTGGCACTGCCTGTGACGCCCATTAACAGAGTGAAATTTTTAAAAAGTACTCATTGATTTTTATCGTAGAATTTCATGAATTTTAGTAAGGTATTTGATAAGGTTCCCCATGGTCGGCTCATGGAGGTGGTGTGGGATAGAAGGAAATTTGGCCAATTGGATAAGTAACTGGCTGTATTATAGAAGACAGAGGGTGGTGGTGGGAGGGAAAATGTTCAGACTGGAGGCCAGTTACCAGCGGTGTACCACAGTGATCAGTGCTGGGTCCTCTGCTTTTTGGTGACTTTTATCAATGACTTGGAAGAAGGGGCTGAAGGGTGGGTTAGTAAATTTGCTGACTACACCAAGATTGCTGGAGTAGTGGATGAGGTGGAGGGCTCTTGCAGGCTGCAAAAAGACATTGATAGGATGCAGAGCTGGGCCGAGAAGTGGCAGATGGTTTAACCCTGATAAGTGTGAGGTGATTCATTGTGGTAGGACAAACTTGAATGCAGATTACAGGGTCAACCTTAGGGTTCTAAGGAATGTGGAGGAAAAGAGAGATCTTGGGATTCATATCCAAAGATCACTGAAGGCTGCCACTCAAGGTGGATAGAGCTGTGAAGGTAGCTAGCTTATAGTGTGTTAGCATTTATTAACAGGGGGTTTGAATTTAAGAGCCATGGGGTTATGCTGCAACTATACCAGATGTTGGTGAGACCACATTTGGAATATTGCGTTCAGTTCTGGTCAGCTCATTACGAGAAGGATGTGGAAGCATTGGAGAGGAGTGCAGAGGAGATTCACCAGGATGCTGCCTGGTTTGGAGGGTAGGTCTTATGAGGAAAGGTTGAGGGAGCTGAGGCTTTTCTCTTTTGAGATAAAGAGGATGAGAGGCAGCTTAGAGGTTTATAAGATAATGAGAGGGATTGATAGTCTCTGGATGTCCACTCTATTTCCTCAGGTGGATGTAACTGTTACTAGGGGGCATAACTATAAGGTTCATGGTGGGAGATATAAGAGGGATGTCCAAGGTAGATTCTTTACTCGGCTGGGGCGTGGAATAGTCTGCCTGTGATAGTGGAGTCGGACACTTTAGGAACTTTCAAGCAGTTATTGGATAGGCACATGGAGCACTCCAGAATTATAAGGAGGGGATAGCTTGACCTCGGGATTGGACATAGCTCGGCACAACACTGAGGGCCAAAGACCCTGTACTGTGCTGTAATGTTCTATGTTTCTATGATTATGAGCCATTAGGGGTGTCCTGAGGTTGTGAAAGTCACTATATAAATGCATATCTAGCCTTTTTTTTTTAAAAACAGTTAACCCAAGATATAGCCACAGTAAAAACTGAAATCCCAAATGCTATTTGCCAGCTGTATATCACCATAACAGGAGCAGTGCAAATTTTTATTCAGAAATCAAGAGGTCAATGTGCACAGGTTGTAAAGCACAAATTGTCTACTTCCATTCATGTGGATGGTTCAGACACAATCAGCCCTCTGCACTGATGCGTCATATAGCTTTATTGGTTAGAACGTGCACCAATTAAGGTTCTGACTGAAGCAAAGGAATCAATTTCTTTAGAAGCAAGAGAGATTTTTAGACAGCATCTTGATAAAATTAAGACTGATTGAATATTAATTACTTAAAGAATCGTGTCTATAATACTGAGAAAAAAATCTCAAGAATAATGCCTCAAATTCAGGTTCTGGAGGTGGCTTTGAGACCACTCCCCAAAATTACATTTTCCTTCAGTGATCATAATTTCACATATTTGGTCCAATCTATCTTTGCAACTGGAGATCAAAGTTTGTTGGGAAAGCACTGGCTAAATAAATTCAAGTTTCACAACTCTCTCAGTCATCAGAGAACAAAATGATTTTACTGATACTGAACTTGGCATACAATTCTGTGAATTGAAACTCCATGGGCAGTTTTGATGCCAGATGCAGACACAGATAAACTACAGTGACATACTAAACACTATGTAAATCTCAAGGTTGATTAAAGGCTGACAGGGGACTCAGTACCAGTCGTTATAACCATGAGAACTGCATGTGTTGAATTTTCTTTGTGCAGTCAAGTGGTTACATTAATCAACATCATAGAGGTTACTGCAGCCAGTTGGTCCACTGAACAAACTGTCTGACCAATTTGTTCCTTCGTTAAACATCCTGAACTAATATTTACTGAAAAACGTTCAGAGTTAGGGCACAAGGGGTAGCTGGCTGCGAGAAGGAGCGAACAATAAGTATCTGAGACTTGCAGTAGCACAAACAAAATGATTAATATTTTCAATCAAAAGGACCAGTTTAATGGCTGTCACAGCCAGCAGGTTGGTTATCCTTGCAGTTCAGAATTTTTCAAGCAGTCAAATTGGAGTAATTCAATTAAATTTATCAATAATTTTTGAAAGGCAGGAGATAAAGGGAAAGGAAACCCATTTCAAGCCCAGCTGATTGATTTCCTGACCCATATGCCCATTATGTTTTCGCATTTTGATGTAAAAATGTTTGTACGTGACAGTTAGAACAAGCTGTTCCCTTAAAAAAAGAGTTGTACCTCTTGGGTGCAAGACATCAGATGCCCAGTATCTGCACTGGATTTCAGTAGAGTCTGGCAGAAACACAAGGCACCTGCAGCTCATGCTCAAAAAACAACACATCAGTTTTTTGGCCTCAAAGTTACCTTACTTTGAAAAGGTTCCTACTAAAAGAGAGCTCAACACCAATTATCACAGGGCTCAACACATTGATGATGGAAGGTTAACAGTGTAATATTCTGCCAATTACCACTGATGACCTGGTATTTTAACTAATGGTACGAGAAACAGGAGGAATATTAAACCACCATACAGACTGTAAGCACATTAAACTTAAGAATATTCTCTACTGAAATCATAACTGACTTGGTAGTACAATGAATATTCAGACTACTTTAGATATAGAAACTTTTTTTCAGCTTCAGATTACCATTTCAATCCTCAAAGTTCTCTTACTAAGCATTGACTGTATTGATAATACTAATCCACAAGCAAGGCAAATTGTACTTATGCCTCAGCTGAAAACAGAAAAAAGTCCATTTAACAAGATAATAGAGATCACCAATTTACAGGGACACTGATGGTCTGACAAAATTCTATATACTATTCAGAACTTAAAATTAATTCAATTCCTGTTCAGGCATACCTTTGTTCCCAGAACTTTGACTGCACAATACTGAGTTGCTATGGGATGGAGAAGGTTGAGTTTCAAACTGTAATGATTTTCTGCTGAAAGCTTCACTGATGCATTCACCTATAAAAATAAATGACAAATCATTCATTCATTTTATTGCTCAAGTTGATCCTGTTTACTTCACCTTTGGCAACAATCTGCAGAAAATGTGCAGCATGTATGCAAGCATGCTAATTCTTAAACATGGGTTATTCTTAAATGTACAGATCTATAATCCTAACCCCAACTATCTTTACCTGCTTGACCAATGTCTTCCCCTCCATCAAAACGTCAAAAGTGAGGATGCTCAACAATTGTGCAATGTTCAGCATCAATTGCAACTCAGCTACTGTGCACATGCAGCAAGACCAGGACAATATTCAGACTGGGCCAATCAGTGGCAAGTAACATCCACACAAGTGCCAGGCAATGACCATCTCCAATTAGAGAGAATCTAACCATCTCCCCTTGACATTCAATGGCAATGCCATCGCTGAATCTTGCACTATCAATACCCTGGGGGTTACTATTGGCCAGAAACTGAACTGTGGGCCTGCAGATGGGGGGCTCTTCCAGAGTCTGAATGGAGTTTAAAACTTATTCTCAAGTTTGTTGCTTCTTACTTGACAGGTTTTACTGAGTGGAATAATTACATTGCTCAGTTGGAAGTTAAAATGTCACTTGGATAGGAAAGAAACCGAGGATCCTCAATTTGCATTCATCAGACTACTGGCTGAGTCAAGGAGGCATCTCAGATGTTATTAAAAATAGCTAATTAAAAGTAGTGGAAGGTAGAAATTGAATGTGAACAGGAGAGTATGTTTTTGAAATGACTAACTGTAGCCAGCCAGGTGCCGCTGTATGGTACAAATTAAAATAGCCTCTTATGATGCAGCATAGTTCAAATGCAGCAATAGAGAAACTGAGGCTGAAATGGTCGTCAAAGTTAAATTTTTTGAACTCATGCCAAAATGCAAGTCAATATGAACTTTCAAATTAATTAAAATCTAATGAATCAAATAACTCTGCTAATTAATTTGGTCATGGCCCAAAAATGCAAAGAAAAAAATTAATTATGCTGTAGATCAAATGCAGTGTAAATACAACCAATGTGAAACAAAATTTAAAGGAAATAAAGGTTATGGGGAATTACTAACTTGATAAATTTAGATTGACGTACAGCCTTGCTGGGTTTTCAAAATAACTTGCAGCAACATAAAATTCAAACTATCACTCGGATGCTGGCAAAACAAGCTTTCTACGGTAAGAGTAATTCAATGCAATCAGCATAACGACTGGTTCAACATCACTATAAGCAGATATCAGTCTCAAAATAACATGTGAAGTACAACTATCCAGAGAATATTGAGAATAGAAGATGCAAATTAGGACTACAAAAAGCAAATTAAAAACCATCCAATTCTTCCTCATGACCTTCCCACATGTTCATTTGCATCAGTTTCTCAAATATTTTTGCATGAAAGTCTGAAAATGCTTCTGAGGTCTTTAGCCCTCATGTTTAGGCTGATACCGGAGTTGAGGGGGTTGAACTATGAAGAGAGGCTGAATAGACTGGGCTTGTACTCGTTGGAGTTTAGAAGGATGAGGGGGGATCTTATTGAGACGTATAAGATGATGAAGGGGATGGATAGGGTAGAGGTTGAGAGGTTCTTCCCGCTCAGAAAGGACAGCAGGACCAGAGGGCACAGCCTCAAGATAAGAGGGGGGCAGTTTAGAACAGAGTTGAGGAGGAACTTCTTCACTTAAAAGGGTGGTGAATCTCTGGAATTTTCTGCCTGTTGAAGTGGTGGAGGCTACCTCACTAAATATATTTAAGACGCGGGTAGATAGGTTTTTGGTAGGCAAGGGGATTAAGGGTTACGGGGAGAAAGCGGAACTGAGCCACTTCAGATCAACCATGATCTTATTGAATGGCGGGGCAGGCTCGAGGGGCTAGATGGCCTACTCCTGCTCCTATTTATGTTCTTATGTTTTTCTTATGAATGATCTGGCTTGACTGTATCACTAAAGGTGAGAAGATTCTAACTGACACTGGACTAAGTCCAAACTTGTTGCATTCCTGAAGAAGGGCAACATAAAGCTAAAGAACTTTAAACAAATCAGATTTCCTTATTAAAAACAATATTAAAACTGTAATTAGCATTGTTATCTGAAAGAAACATTCTTGAAGTTCAAATTGCTATATTTCTATATTGATTAAAATAACTAAGTAGAATAAATTTGAAGATATTAAAGAACTGTACTATCTACTTGGTTCACACTTGCTGCCTCTGATATTCACCGGTCCTGCTTGCTGAACCTGCTGTTTGACACGTCCTGCTCCCAGACATTTCTAGTGGCCGCAGATCCTTCCTCTCAATCAGTTTGCAGTCTGCCACTCCCTGAGCCTCCCAGTCTGATCTTCCAGTTCATTACTGCTGCTGATTCATGACCCTCCTGGTCATTGTGGACTCTTCTTCTCGCCAAATCTCTTACTTCCCGCCTCTCCTGCTCACTGCTGCCCTCATCTGAAATCTAGCTGCAAGAGTTCTGGAGAGGTGTGGCAAGAGGCAGGAAAAGCAGCTGCAACTTGCAAGAGGTTAAGTTGCAAACTAGTGAATCAGCAGGCGAAACAGAGAAAGCAGAGGCTGAAAACTGAATGGCTGGTGACCAGCAAACCACGGTTAAAGCAAAACAACTTGAACGGACCTTACTTTACCTAGATAGCTACAGTAACCTGGTTCATGCAGGAAGGCTGCATAGATCAGAGAGATCCTACTGTGCAGAAGGAGGCAATTCAGCCCATCAAGATTGCACCAACTCTCCAAACAAGTATCTCACCCAGACCCTCACCATCCTACTATATTTTCATAGCCCTGCATATCTACCATAGCTAATCCACCTAACTTACACATCTTGAGACACTAAGGGCAATTTAGCATGGCCAATCCACTTAACGTGTCCACCTTTGGACAGTGGGAGGAAACCAGAGCACCCAGAGGAAACCCACACTGACATGGGGAGAGTGTGCAAACTCCATACAGGCAACTCCATACAGGCAGTCACCCAAGGCCAGAATTGAACCTAGGTTCCTGTCAGAGGTAGCAGTGCTAACTACTATATCACCTGTTTGATGCAACTTCACTGTTAGTTTCCACAACTGCATTAGGAATCACTGCAGACCACACCTAGTCATGGAGTTAGAAGGGGGGTCACAGAACCAAGTCTTGTGATATTTAAGAAGGAACTCTAAGACTTAAAATAAAAGGAAATTGCAAATGAGCACATCAATTTTCAAGATGAGAAATGAAACAGCGTTAATGACTTAGATTAAAAATTGAGGATTTGCTACTTCTTACAAACATTGTGGTGTTAATGTTTCCTGTTCTGTGACATGTAAACTTTGACCTTACTGCTACTTGTTGTTGGAACTGCAGTAAAACTGATCTTAGCCCACTTTAACAACAGCAACCTCCCCTACATTATGTCTGAGTGCAGTTTGCATGTTCTCCCCACGTCTGTGTGGGTTTTCTCTGGGTGCTCCGATTTCCTCTCAGTCCAAAGATGTGTGGGTTAGGTGCAGCGGTCATGCTAAATTGCCCCTTAGTGTCCCGGGATGCATAGTTAGAGGGATTAGTGAGGTAAATATGTGGGGTTACAGGGATGGGGCTCAGTGCAGACTTGATGGGCTGAATGGCCTCCTTCTGCACTGTAGGGATTCTGTGATGATGATTAACATTATAAAACATCAAGATGCTTAAAGAGACATTATAGAACAAAATATGACACTGAGCTACGAGTAAGTTATCAGAAAAAAATGACCAAAAGCTTGGTCAAAGAGGTAGATGTTAACGAATGTCTTAAAGACAGAGAGATATAAAGAGGCAGAAAGCTTTAGGAAGTGAATTCCAGGCAAACTGAAGACAGAGTCAACAATGGTGGAGTAATTAATACCAGGAATTCTCAAGAGGTCAAAAAATTGGAAGAGCACAGATATAGAACGGAATCCCTACAATGCTGGAGGCAGCCACTTGGCCCATTGAGTCTGCACTCTCTCTCTCCAACTGAGCATCTTACCTAGCCCCTATCCACATTATTTGACATATTTACACCCTAATTCCCCTATACATCTTGGAAAACTAAAGGACAACCTAGCATGGTCAATCAACTTAACCTGCACATGGTGCAGTGACAATAATCTCTCCCTCAACGTCAACAAAATGAAGGAGATTGTCATCGAATTCAGGAAGCGTAGATGAGGATATGTCCCTGCCTACGTCAGCGGGGACAAAGTAGAAAGGGTTGAGAGCTTCAAGTTTTCAGGTGTCTAGATCACCAACCACCTGTCCTGGTCCCCCCAATGCTGACACTGTAGTTTAGAAAGCCCACCAACACCCCTACTTTCTCAGAAGACGAAGAAAATTTGGCATATCAGTTACAACTCTCGCCAACTTTTACAGTGCACCGTAAAAAGCATTCTTTCTAGTTGTATCACAGTTTCGTATGACTTGTGCTCTGCCCAAGACTGCAAGAACCTGCAAAAGGTCACGAATGTAGTTCAATTCATCACACAAACCATCCTCCCATCCACTGACTGTCTACACTTCCCACTGTCTCAAAGTAGCCAGCATAATTAAGGACCCCACACACACAACATTCTCTCTTCCACGTTCTTCTGGTGGGAAAAAGATACAAACGTCTGAGGTCACATAACAACTGATTCAAGAACTGCTTCTTCCCTGCTGTCAAACTTTTGACTGGACCTACCTTGTTTTAAGTTGATCTTTATCTACTCTCTAGCTATGTTTGTAACACTACATTCTGCAGTCTTGTTTCCTTCTATTAACAGTATGCTTTGTCTGTATAGCGTGCCAGAAACAATACTTTTTACTGTATGCAAATACATGCTACAATAATAAATCAAAATCAAAGATTGAGAGGCTGGAGGAGATTAAAGAAACATGAAGGAACAAAGTCTTGAAACAAATCATACATTAGAATTTTTCACTATCTTTTCATAGTCAACAGTTTCAGATCACTGAAGCAACTAGTTGTGATTAAATACTCAAGCTTCAGAGCATTGTTATAGCAATAGTTAGGAATATTATAAGCTATATTTGTTTTTCCTATATGTAATTATGTTCTTTTTGAAAAAAGAAACTTGAGAGAAAATCCAAATACACTATTTTGCCATTCTTCTGTGACCAAATGCCAAACAGACATGACGGTTGGTGGTGCTATAATGTTTCCCAGAATGGGAGCCAAATCCACCCCTTCAGGTTGGGAACCAGGAATTCTAACCACCAGACCATAAAAAGAAAATTAGTGAAGAATTTCTTTCCACGGGTGCTGCCTGATTTACTGCATTTTCCAATATCATGTTTTAATTTTGATCATTTATTTTATTGCACCCCCCCCCCCCCCCCCCCCCCCCCACCAACCCGGCTAATATAACAACTTATGGTATAATAGATAACCAAAAATTACCAGCCTTTGGCATAAATCAACTTCACCTATTAACTTCAACAAAGATGAGCTCAAACATAGCATGACTAGACCAAATAATGAAAACTGAAGCCTATAGTCAAAACTTAGCAAAGAATTTAAAACGTTGAGACTGATAATTCAATATTCACTGAAAAGTGCACTAGCACCACAACAAATTGAGCTGATAGTGAGTGTAATATTTAAAAATGAGAGGAAATTGTTTAAGAGGCGAATCACATTCTTTCACCTTTGGCAGCTGAAATTCAAGTTCAGTCCAGGTTGATCAAATTAATGAAGCTTTCTCTTGTTATAGCTTGTAAGGGTTAAACATCATCACAGTTTGAACTTTGATAAACTTGAGTGGAACTAACCATAATGGCAATAAGTCAATAGAATTTCCCAGAAGAGGGTTAATGATGCTTGTCATAAAAGGGGAAATGCACTTTGTCAGCATTCCAGATCAACGTACTACGTTTGATATAAAACTTTATAGCACCTCAATGCTGCAAAGGTGGGTCCAATCAATTTGAGTGAGTGAGTGACAAAGAGAGAGAGAGGATGAGAGAATCACTGGCTCTCAGTTTCATCTACGTCTTAGAGAAAGCACCATCTGGATGGCAAAGGTACCAAAGAAGAAATCAGAGAATTCCCAGAATATTCCAGAAGACACAAAACCTGGTTGTAATTTAGCGAGTGACTAAATTCTATTTTGTTACTTTGTGGGAATTGTATTTAAACATACCATTAGAATCTTGTTTTATTCAGGAATAGTTAATAGTTAGAAGGGATTTATTATTTATTATTTAATAGTTTAGTTAATTTATTCACTATTAGTTAAATAAACTGTTACATGTTAATTTTAGAGACAGTATCATAGATCTATTTTTATTTAACCACTAGAAGTTTCTGTAGAGTAGGTCACACCACTGCACGCTTTTGTTTTTTTTTACAGAGTATGAAGTGAGATACTCCTCTTTGAGCTATTTCGGTGTTAGTTCTCGGGGGGAGATTAACTCTTCTTTATCAAAAACACCATACAACTGCAAAGCAAAATACTGCTTGCAAAGCAAATGTTCCATCACACAGACATAAATCAATGTCCACAAAAAGGTTTGTTGAGTATTACAAGTTAGATTATTTCTGTATAGATTGTAGAAACCCTACAGTGCCAAAGGGAGCCACTCGACCTATCGAGTCTGCACCGACAACAATCCCACCTAGGCCTTATCCCCATAACCCCACATGATTACCCCATTATTCCCTCTAACCTACGCATTCCAAGACACTAAGGGGCAATTTAGCATGGCCAATGCACTTAACCTGCACATCTTTGGACTGTGAGAGGGAACCCATCCAGACACAGGGAGAACATACAAACCCAATGCAGACAGTAACCCAAGCAGGAAATCGAATCCAGGTCCCTGGAGCTGAGAGGCAGCAGTGCTAGCCACTGCGCTGCTCCAACGTATTACTGACATATTAGGAGAAAAATGACTCTCCTACGTAGCGACTAGTTTTGGATTCTCACGTGTTACATACATCTACTTTATTGAAAATCTTCATAATTTTAAAGAACTCTTACCAGGCCAACTCTCTATCTCCTATTGTCTAAAGAATTACACGGAATCTGCATAACAGCCAATTATTTTAAACTGAATAGTCAATTTAGAAAATGAAACATGGAAACCAGTGAAAGGGTATCTGAATGGTTGAATCTGTTCCGTGAACTTAAATTATCAAAAGGTAACCAAAATAATTGAATTCTAGGAAGCGTGAAAATAACTGCAGCCTGAAAAGATTAAAGTTGGTGTTTATGAATGCTGCCTGCAGAAGACTATGTAGTATTAGATTGTGAAAGCTTTCTACCCAAGAGTTGATCATTTACATCATAACTAAATAAATCTTCACTCATGAGCTAATAATGTTTCCGAAGTGTTTTCAAGTTAAATACAAGGCTTGTATTTAGCTTTCTAAGATTAAGATACAATCCTAACAGAGACACAACATAACCTGGTACCCTGAACCTAATTATCGAGAGTTTGCTGTTCGTTTTTGGTGAATTACCAAAAGCCTTACACCTCTAAGTTATGGGGACTATGATTCATCCAAAGCGTGCAAAGATAACTAATATCTTACCTCACTGATTGCCTTTATCTGCTGACCTTAGTTGGCTCCTCCTTGCTTTATGTCTCAAGTTAGCACCGAACATAAATAGGAGCAAGAGTAGACCATCTAGCCCTTCGAGCCTGCCCGGCCATTCCATAAGATCGTGGCTGATCTGAAGTGTATCAGTTCTACTTTCCTGCTCTCTCCCCATAACCCTTACTTCCCTTGTCTATCAGAAACCTATCCACCCGTGACTTAAGTATATTCAACGAGGTAGCCTCCACCACTTCAATGGGCAGAGAATTCCAGAGACTCACCACCCTTTGAGTGAAGTTCCTCCTCAACTCCGTTCTAAACTGCTTCCCCACACACACACCACCGCTCCCCCCCCCGCTTATTTTGAGGCTATGCCCTCTAGTTCTGGTTTCCTTTCTAAGCAGGAAGAATCTCTCTACCGTTACCCTATCTAGCCCCTTCATTATCTTGTAAGTCTCTCTAAGATCCCCCCTCAGCCTTCTAAACTCTAACAAGTACAGGCCCAGTCTATTCAATCTCTCTTCATAAGCTAACCCCCTCATCTCCAGTATCAGCCTGGTGAACCTTCTCTGTACTCCCTCCAAGGCCAATATATCCTTTCATAAAAAAAGGGGACCAAAACTGCACACACTACTCCAGTTGCAGCCTCACCAGTGCCCTGTACAGTTGCAAGGCCTACTTGCTTTTATATTCTATCCCCCTCGCTATAAAGGCTAACATCCTCATCCTCAAGTTCATATTCTTTCATGTCCTTTCCCAATCAGCAACTTCCCCTGTCCTGTAACCCACCAGGCACTTGGCATTAATCTGATTCAGGTCTCCACTGCACTCCCTGCTTCCTTTACCTCATTGTGAGCCATGCCTTCGGCTATCTAGGTCCTAAACTCTGGAATTTCTTCCTAAACCTCTCGATTCTGTCTGACAATGGTCCTCTGAAGTGCCTTACGGCTAATAATATTAAAGGCACTATGACGAGGCAGAGGGACTTGAAGGGGAATTCAGAGCTTAGGCTGAGGTGACTAAATTTCCAATCCTTGCTGGTGTGGGAGACTGAGGGATACACACAAGGCCAAAGTTGAAGGACAGAATGTTCAAGGGGTTTCTAAAGGACACTGGAGAATTATAGGATAGGGCAAGATGAGGCCACGAATGGAGTTGAACAAGAGAATGAGAGTTTTGATGTAGCAGCATTGGGGAACTAGACACCAATGTAGATGAGTCATCACAGGTGTGATGGATGAGGAGGACTTGGATACAATAAACGCCAGAGCTTCGGATGATCTAACATTTTTGAATAGTGTAAGACAGGAGCCTGGAATAGAAATATAGAATCTCTACAAAACAGAAAAAGGCCATTTGATCCATCAAGCCTGCACCAACAACAATCCCACACAGGCCTCATCCCTGTACCTCCATATATTTATCCTGCTAATCTCCCTAACACTAAGGGGCAGTTGAACATGGCCAAATCAACCTGACCTGCACATATTTAGATTGTGGGAGGAAAATAGAGCACCTGGAGGAAACCCAGGCAGACACATAGCTATGAGTTGGACAGAGATGAGAATCGTGGAAGACAAAAGGTCTGAAAATTAGTACCTGAAGATTAAAAAGATTGGAAAACTTGCTGTGACAAGTCATGTACACATCATAGTGCAAAACGATAAATTCATTGCAGCACAAGGGGCTAGAAAATTATGGTACTTTTTATGATTTGTGGTGAAATGCAAATGCTTCTGGGGCACTTTATCAAGCTCAGATTCTATTGGTGGGGTAAATAACTATTCATCACATTCCAGAGGGAGATACCTTGTCAGGTAAGCAAAACAATGGTGCATAAGTCTTAAGTTAGAGATTTTTGTCTTGACAATTTTATTATAAATTGGGCATTGCAAATAGCCTACATACAACTCATTGAAACAAAAGGAAACATACCACAGCCACCATTGAGTCATCTGAGAGTGTATCTTGTCTGTATTGAGTGTAAAGCTATTTTTACTATAAGACAGCATTTTCACCTGTATATTTGCTGGTCATTAATAGACAATCTCTGGTCACAGAATCACAAAATTCTTCTGGCAAAAAAGTCATTTGACCCATCATGTTTGCACTGGTTCTTCACACAAGCATTGTGACTAAATGCCAGTAAACAGTTTTGGTCTCCTTAGCCAAAGGAAGATATATTGGCATTGGAGGCAGTCCAAAGAAGACTCACTAGGTTGATTGAGTATGGAGGGATTTTCTTACGAGGAGAGTTTAAGTAGGCTGGCATGTACTCATAAGAGTTTAGAAGAATGAGAGGCGACCTCTGAGGCATATAGGATTCCCAGTGGGTATCACAGGGTAGAAACTGAGAGGTTATTTCCCTTTTGATTTGACTTATTATTGTACATGTATCAACACAGTGAAAAGTATTGTTACTATACAGAAAAATATACTGTTCATAGAGAAGAAAACAAGAGAATGCAGAATGTAGTATCACAGTCATAGCTAGTGTGTAGAGAAAGGTCAACTTAATGCAAACTAAGTCCATTCACAAGTCTGACAGCAGCAGGGAAGAAGCTATTCTTGAGTCGATTGCTACGCGCTCTCAGACTTTTATATCTTTCTTCTGACGGAAAAAGATAGAAAAGAATCCAGGATGCACAGGATCCTTAATTATGCTGGCTGCTTTGCCGAGGCAGCTGGAAGTGTAAACAGAATCAGTGGATGGGAGGCTGATTTGTGAGATGGATTGGGCCGCATTCACGACCTTTTGTCGTTCCTTGCAGTCTTGGGCACGGCAGAAGCCATACCAAGTTGTGATACAACCAGAAAGAATGCTTTTTATGGTGCATTTGTAAAAGTTGGTGAGAGAAGTAGGTGACATGCCAAATTTCCTTAGACTCCTGAGAAAGAGTCTAGGACCAGAGTGCCTAATATCAGAGTAAGGGGGTTGCCAATTTAAGACAGAGATAAGAAGGAGCTTCTCAGAGGGTAATGAATCCATAGAATTCTTTATCACAGAAAGCAAGAGGGGCTGGGTCATAAAATCCCAGTAAGAAGTATTGTGTTTACCCCAGCCCAATGCTGGCATCTCCACATCATAAAATCCCTGCAGCGCAGGGGGCGGCCATTCAACTTAAAGTCTGCACCAACTCTCCAACAGAGTATCTTAACCAGGTCCTATCCCTGTAGCCTCATGCATTTACACCACTAATCCACCTAACCTGCACACCTTTGGGCACCAAGGGGCAACTTAGCACAGCCAATACACCTAACCTACACATTTTTGGACTGTGGAAGAAAACCAGAACATCCAGGGAAATCCTGACAGACACGGGGAAAACGTGTCAACTCCACACAGCCACTCATGGCCAGAATCAAACCTGGGTCCCTGGCGCTTGTGGCAGGTGGTTAAGTATGTTCAAAATGGAGGTTATCAGTAAGGAAATCAAGAGTTATCAGAACAAGTTAGCAAATGGAGTTGAGGATTATTTCAGATAAGTAATGATCTAATTGAATGATGGAGCAAACTCAATGGGCCAAATGGCCTACTTCTGTTCCTACATTTTATGGCCATATGCCATGCCCCTGTTTTTCCCCCATATCCTTGCACAAAACAATCTAATTCCCTCTTCAATGCCTCAATTAAAGTTGCTTCCACTACATTTCTAGGCAATGCATTCCAGTCAAATTGCTCAAAAATGTTTTCTCAGTGTATAGTTTCTCATAAGGGCAAATTAATTAAAAACAAGTTCAGATTAAAAGAGAAATCAGAATTGTATCAACTGCATTCCATGCAATAGTAACCAAGTGGTCTGCTCTGAATACCTATAGAATCAATTTAACATCTGTTAAATGAAAGGGCTTGAGTTATTGCAGATTACTTGAAATAGCAGGGAAGCTGAGAATCGACTGTGAAAGCTGTCATGCTTCTCATCTGCCTCTGTTGTTGAGTACAATGATTTCAACACAGTCAACTTTCAGCTTTCTTCCCACTAAATATCTATAAAAACACAATCCCTCTTGCTTTAAGTCCTTGCAGTCAAGTAGGGGATGAAGAACAAATGCATGTGGAAAGGCAGTAGGAATTATCTCACTGCAGTACTGCGCTTTTGTAAACGTGCCATGCATTGCTGCACTTGAAACACCTCCCAGGAACACAACATACAAAATAGGAGCAGTTGACCACAGGGCTCCTCAAATCTACTCTGCCATTCAATATCATCTGATCTTCTGCTTGAACTTCATTTTCCCACCACTCCCCCCGTATATACTGATTCTCTGACATACCAAAAATCTGTCTCAGTCTTGAACACATTCAATGGAATATTCACAACCAACTGAAATAGAGAATTCCAAAGATTCACGATCCTATGAGGGTGATTACCCTCACCTCAATACTAAACGATCAGTCCCTTCTCTTGCATTAACTTTAGATTTCTTAATCAGAGGAATCAACCTCAGAATCTAGCCTGTCAGAACCTTCAGAATCTGGTTTGTTTTAATGAAATCACTTTTCATTCCTTCAAACTCCAGAGAATATAGGCACAATTTACTCAGCCTCTCATCCCCAGAATCAATCTACTGAACCTTTACTGCATCACTTCTTATTCAAGTACATCTTTCCTTAGATTATGGGGGACCAAGACTGTACTCTGTAATCATCTTGTGCTCTCAAAGTCCTGGACAACTGAATCAAGACTTCATGCTTGTACTCCAATCCCATTCAACAAAGACTAACATGCTATTTGCCTTTCTAACTGTTTGCTATACCTGCATGCTAACTTTGTGCTCATTGTACCAATACAGCCTTCTGAACATCAACACTTAAACCTTTTAAAAAATATTCCCTTTTCTTACACTTACAGCCACTTCTCCACATAATACTGCATCTGCCACTTTGTTGTCTATGTCTCTGTCGTTTGTGTCCTTCTCAGAGATTACAGGGTTTTTAGACAGTTCTAGCATAAACTCCCTGCTCAGGTCCATGAAGCCGCAACAAATATTCAAAATGCCTTCTTGACCACCTGATCTACCTGCCCTGCTACCTTCAGGGAGTTACAAATGCCATGCTCCCTTTATTGCTTTGCACTTTCCTGAATCCTACCATTTATTATGTAGGGTTCTGAGGAATGTGGAGGAACAGAGATCTTGGGGTTCATATCCACATCTCTCTGAAGGGTGCCACTCAAGTGGATACAGCCATGAAGAAGGCTTACAGTGTGTTAGCATTTATTAACAGGGGGTTTGAGTTTAAGAGTCATGGGGTTATGCTGCAACTATACAGGACCTTAGTGAGACCACATTTGGAATAGTGTGCAGTTCTGGTCACCTCACTATCAGAATGTGGAAGCATTGGAGAAGGCGCAGAGGAGGTTTACAAGGATGCTGCCTTGTTTGGAGGGTAGGTCTTATGAGGAAAGGTTGAGGGAGCTGGGACTTTTCCCTTTAGAGTGGAGAAGGATGAGAGGCGACTTAGAGGTTTATAACATGATTAGGAGGATAGACAGAGTGCAGAGACCATTTCCTCAGGTGGATGTAGCTGTTACTAGGGGGCATAAATATAAGGCACATAGTGGAAGATATAGGAGGGATGTCCAAGGTAGATTCTTCACTCAGAGTGGTTGGGATGTGGAATGCACTGCCTACTGTGATAGTGGGGTCGGACACTTCAGGAATTTTCAAACAGTTATTGGATAGGCACATGGAACACACTAGAATGATAGGGAGTGGGATAGCTTGATCTTGGGTTCGGCCATAGCTCGGCACAACATTGAGGGCTGAAGGACCTTTACTGTGCTGCACTGTTCTATGTTCTTGTCCTGAATCGCCAATTGCCCATAGCTATGAATGGGCTATTGCCCATTCACAACTACGGGTAAAGCTCCGGAAGACTGGAGGTAGGCAAGTGTTGTGAACTTAACGTCAGTGGTGGGTAAGTTGTCGGAGGGGATTTTGATAGCCAGAATCTACATGCATTTGGATAGACAAGGACTGATTAGGAATAGTTAGCAGGGCTTTATGCATGAGAAATCATATCTTACAAATTTGATAGCATGTTTTGAAGGGGTAACCAAGAAAATAGATGACGCCAATGCAGTAGACATTGTCTACATGGTCTTTAGCAAAGTCAAGATACCACATGGTAGACTGTCAGTAAGGTTAGGTCACATGGGATCCAGGGAGAATGAGCCAACTGCATACAAAATTAGCTTGCCAGTAGGAGACAGAGGGTGATGGCATTGGGTTGTTTATCAGACTGGAGGCCTGTGACCAGCAGTGTGCCACAGGGATTGGTCCACTGTTGTTTGCCATTTATATAAACAATTTGGGTGGGAATATAGGAAACATGGTCAGAACATTGAGTACAGAAGTTGGGAAGTTACGTTACAAGTGTATAAGACATCGATAAGACTACATTTCTGGTCACCCTGCTATAGGTAGGATGATATTAAATTGGAAAGAGTGCAAACAAGATTTACAAGGGTGTTACTGGGACTGAAAGGTTTGAATTAAGTACAGGCTGGTTTGACTGGGATTTTTTTCCCCCCCAGAGCATAGGAAGATGAGGGGGTGACCTTATAGAAGCATATAAAATCATGAGGGACATAGATAAGGTGAATAGCCAAGGTCTTTTTTTCCAGGGTAGGGGAGTCCAAAACTAGAGGGCATAGGTTTACGGTGAGAAGGATAAGATTTAAAAGAGACATGGGGCCAATGTTTTTCATGCCAAGGGTAGTGCTTATATGGAATGAGCTGCCAGAGGAGGTGGTAGAGAGGGTACAATTACAACATTTAAACTACATTTCGATAGGTACATGATGCAAAAGTTTAGGAGGGATATGGGCCAAATGCAGGCATTTGGGACTAGTTCAGTTTAGGAAACCTAGTCGGCATGGACGAGTTGGGCCAGTTTCCATGCTGTATACCTTTACAACCATGACCAGTCAGTTTAACTGCAGTGACAGACTAGCTTCCAACAACTATTATTCAGGATAGAATTAGTCACATGGAAAACTTTGGGTTGATTAGGAAGAGTCAACATGGATTCTAAAGGGGAAATTGTGTTTAACTAACTTGCAACTGTTTTTTGAAGAGATAACAGAAAGAGTCAATGAGCGTAATGCTGTTGTTGTGGTGTACATAGACTTTCAAAGGCATTCAATAACGTGCCACACAGATGTGAGAAAAGTTAGGACTCATGGAATAAAAGGGACAGAAGTAATGCAAATGCAAAATTGGCTGAGAAATAGGAAAAGGAGAAAGCTTTGCAGTGGACTTTCCCCAAAGGTCTGTATTGGGCCCTTTGCTGTCACTAATTTATATATTAACATTCTAGATTTTGGTGTGCGGGGGATAATTTCAAAGTTGGAAGCATTGTAAACAGAGGAGGACTGCAAGACATAGATAAATTGCGCACTATCTGCCCACTGCATCAATGTAGAGGAACGTGAAGTGATGCATTTTGGTAGGAGCATGGACAGTACAAAATAAGGGGTATAATTCTTAAGAAATGCAGGAGCAGAGAAACCTGAGTGTACACGTGCACTGATCATTGAAAGTGGCAGGACAGGTAGAGAGAGCAGTTAATAAAGCATAAAGTACCTTGGGCTGTATTAATAGGGGCAAGGATGTTATGTTGAACTTATACTGGACATTAGTTCAACCTCAGCTGGGGTACTGTGTATAGTTCTGGGAGCCACACTATAGGAAAGAAGTGAACGCAAAGGGAAGAGTGCGGAAGTGATTTACAAGAATGGTTCCAGAAATGAGAATCTTTAGTTATGGGGATAGATTGGAGGGGTTGTTCTCAGAGAGAAGACAGCTGAGAGAAAATGTATGATGACAACCATTTCTCACTGCATATTCCCCTCAACGTATAGCCATTTGGATAACAATTTGTCTTCTTGTTTTTGCTGCCAAAGTAGATAACCTCACAATTGATCACATTATACTGCATGTATCATTCATTTCCCACTTAATTTGCCCAAATTACACTGAATCATCTTTGCATCCTCCTCACAGCTCACCCTTCCACCGAGCTGTCATCTGCAAATTTAGAGATATTTTTAATTTCCTGATCTAAATCTTTAATAGATATTGTGAATAGCTGGGGTCCTGGCACTGATCCCTGCTGTACTTCTCTAGCCACTGTCTGCCTTTCTGAAAAAGACCCATTTATTGCTACTCTTTTTCACGCATTGAATGGTTAGGGTCTGGAATGCATTACCTAGCAGTGTGCTGGAGGCAGGTTCAATTGAGGCATTAGGTGATCATTTGAATAGAAACAATGTGCAAGGGTACAGGAAAGGGTAGGATTGTGGCACTAAGTCATAATGCTCATTTGACAAGTCGGTGCAGATACAAAGCCTCTTTCTGCACTGTAATACTTCTGTGATTCTTGGTTTTTCTAAAGTCACTGATATGCAACACATTTCGTTTTAAAAAGGTTCAACGCCAGGCTTAAAAGTCTCACTCGCTCTAATCTCAGTTCTCACCATGTGTGGGAATTTTCTGCGGATGAGCACTTAACTGTTGAAAAGCCAACGCAAATAGGCTTCAGCCCAAATGTCAGAGTACTGTTGGTTGAGTCCAGTTGGGAAATATAATTTGATCCCTTCTGCCTACTCATCTCGGGATTCAAAATGTAGTCTGTTTTTCAGTTGAAGTACAAGGGAAAAAGCAAGCTTGTGCTACATTCATCCATTCTATTTCCAACTGTGATTTGAGTAGAGGGAGAGAGATTCCCATTGCTCTTCATCAAACTAGTATTTCAAAAGGTGGTTTATGATTTCAATCTGAGTAACCAGTAGTGGAAACTTTGTGGTTTTCCCTGCTGTGCAGACTGAAGCACATTAAAGAATCTTGTTAGGGTGGTATAGGCACCACTGAATGACAGGCTAATTATATTTTAAATGCAGATGGACAGGTCATATACAGGCTTCACCAGCATGCAGCAAGGGGAAAGAGACAATGATGATCTGTAGCAAGCGGCAATGCAGTGCTCGACATGTTCCCTGTCTCACCCCCAACCCAGTGGAGCAACTTTACCTTGAAACATGCTGCTACTAGCCAGTGACCAATTATTACCTTTGGGAGGCCAGAAAGGGATAGTGTCTTTACTGTGAACAAGGTGTGGCTCTCTGGAGTTGACTTGTACTCAAAGCAGCAGGTGGACAATTCTGTAGCAATGATGGACCCATCAATAGCTTGGAACGGTTGCAACGGAAGGTGCCAACAGTAGGTCAACATTACCAGCTTCGTCAGTAAGGTGGCCCAACCTGTGAATGCAAATAGCAGCCGTGTCTGGGCTAGAGTCAAGCTGAATAGTGGTTCCCAACTTTGTGCCTGGTCTCATTGCCGAAATTCTTCCCCTTCAACTTTGACTGTGTTGCTACTGATGGCAGCCAAGAGGCAGGAAAATAAGGTCAGAATTCCACAATGCAAAAGTTAGAATTCAATCAAATAGTGAAAATTTCTAATGCTTGGTTTCAGTAGGCAAAAGACAATGATTTTTGTCTTCATAATAATCGCTCAAAATAGAAGATATTAAAGGAGAACAGATAGCTAGCTATCTCTTGAGTCAGGGCACATGAGCAAAAATTGAGACAGCCCTTTCAGGACTCAAACGAGGAAATATCTCAAAGGGTGGTGAAGTTTGGATCTCTCCTCTGTCAACAACAATTGATGGTGCTTGGTTAATTGTAACCTTTAATCCAAGATTGGTCGGATTTTTGTTATCCAAAACTATAACAGATAAGACGACATGGTAGACATTGAGTTAAGTTACAGATAAACCGTGATCTCACTGATTAGCAGAAAATCCTCGAGGGACTAAAGGAGCAACACAGGAACAGATACTCCAACAAACTTAGTTTGGAGTAAAATTGTTTTCATAACACTTATGTTTTAGGACAGTCTCTATAATTTAGGATAAAATAGAGGAAAAAGGGGCCATGTGATCTGTTCTGAATGGGAAGGGCAAGTTGCTATACTGGAAAGAATGTGCAGTACGTTCGCACCTGTAGGTGTGTTCACTGTTATTCCCCAAGTCTCAGGGGGTGTTAAGAATGTCAGGATTTATAAACAATTATACTTTAGTTCCAAGATAGAATGAGATTGGGGTTTAGTGCCAATTTGGATAAAAATTGCACTGTCATGGATACGGGCTTTAGAAGGGAAGGATGAAATTCATCCAACCCACCTATGGCAGGTTTGATGGTGGGGAAAATCAGCCAGAAGTCACCAGAATCCTGCCAATGTAAAATTACACTGCATTTCCTACAACGGTAGGTTAATGACAGTTTGGTTATTCCGCTGTTAGGGGGCATGAATGCAATTTGCATTTCGTGAAAACAGCTGTTTGCCAGTATCCCATCAGGCCTTCCAATCTTGCATCATGCCAGAGGGAAATCATATCAGCATCAAATCTGATTGCTAAAGTGTGATGTGTGCTCAATAGCTCTCAGTTGGCAAGAAATTTTGAGATGAGCACAACAAATCCTGCAATGGCGCTGCACTGTTCCTGATGTGCTGTACACTACTCAACTGGAGCAAACCAGTTCCTGGCCTCTATCCCATGCCGAGTTGGTCTTCAGTGGTGCCAAGGTGGCACAGTAATTAATAATACTGCCTCACAGCACCGGATAAGTTAGGGGGATTGTCGGGATAAACGAGTGGAATTATGGAGAAAGGGCAGGGGATGGGCCTGAGTAAAGTACTGTCAGAGAGTCAGTGCAGACTTGATGGGCTGAACGGCCTCCTTCTATACTGTAGGGATGCTATGACTCATGGGCCCTCCTTCCTGTATCACCGTCTTGGCTCAGTACTGCATCTGGGGTTGGGGAGTGCAGGAGTCTCCTTTCCCTGGTGCCACACGCCAGTGTCTGTTTAGCTAACGCAGCCACCGCAACAATGGTCCATGTGTGACCAGCAGTGGAATACGAGGGGAATGGGAGTGATGTTTGGGGCAGTGGAGTTTGTGGCCTGACAAGAGTGGTAATGTGAAAGAAAAGGGTGATAAGCTGAGGGCTCACAAAGGCAGGCAGGCAGAGCGGCAAGGAAGTGATGAAGGCAGCAAATACTGGAAGGCAGAGGGAAGACCTAGGGGAGGGAAGTTGGACCCTAACAAGCCTGCATGACAAACTCACAAACAAGGAGGTCAAAGAGCTACCACATTGCTTACAGGAGGGAGATGAAGACTCTACAAGTAGTGGTTAGAGATCCAAGTGGGGCATGAACATCTCACGCTTGACGGGCTCAAGAGAATGTGGCAGAATTGAGGAACACACTTCCTGAGGCTGCCAGCCTTGTTTCTCTGGCTTGCGGACATCTTGCACAGTCTGGTGAAGACAGGTGGGATGGAGAGCGTGATGCAGGTGTGTTAGATTGGTATTTAAATATGGTGCCAGGATAACCAGCCTGTTACCTCAGGGCAAACAGATGAATCAGCTGCCAGGAAAGCCAGAAGGAAACTCGCCCATGTATAATTAATGAGGTTCCGAATGCAAAATCTGGTGGGACCAGTGCTGCTGGAATTGCCTGCCACTGCATTTAGTTTTGAAATGGAAAGTTTTTGCTCGAAAACCAATAGAAAGCCATTAAAATATTAGGTATTTCTTTTAAAGAAAGATATTCTTGAATCTCAGACATTTCAGTATGTAAGAAGCAAAGAAAAACAGAGCGTAAATGACAACTGAGACAGACGCATCCCGTATTTGCCAAACAGAATGCAATGGGAGCTCACACACAGATTGAAGGGGCAAAGCTCATGAGGATTTAAACAAGGTTGGGAGATTTGCCAAGCTTTGGTCCGAAGCAGGAATCTTCAGAGTAATCTTTATCTTGAAAGTTAGAGATTGAAAGTTACCTAGCTGGAAAAAGGAAAAGGACACATGCTCTTGCGAACTAAGAATCAATTCAGACTGGTTCCCAGAGACTGATATGCCCACTTAAGAGTGTAATGTAGGACCCTAATTTTAGATTTTGAGACATATGAAAAAATAAATTGGGGAATGGGTATAGAAAAAGAGTTCTCTCCCGCAGCTTAATGTTTAATCAATATTGTTTTTAGTTTGCTTGTTACAGTCAACATATTAAAGCTTAAATTTTTGCTATTTTTCCAATCACTCAAAATTCAAATTTATTTTCAAAAGTTAGCGATCTCTATGGAGATCTTAACAGTAAGCTTGGCATCCTGACATCTTCATCATTAAAACACGGTCAAAGGCAGGTGGAACTGTGGTATGGGTAGAGAGTTTATGGTGGACATGAAGACGTTCAAGGAAATTGTGACTAATGCAGAACTGGATGTCAGGTAAGTGAGAACAAGTGCTTGAAGTTCCTTAACACATCATTTATGATTTGTGCATACTAGCTGTCGTATATTCCCATGGTATATCAGCCCTTTACAACCAAAGTTTTCAAGAGTAAACTGACACAACGGACTTAATGGTTAAAAGAAGGATGCTCACCAGAACCTTCTCAAAGACTATTAGGAATGGGGAAAAAATGCTGCAGTGCCCACATCCCATTAATGAATTCTTAAAAAAATCATAAATGAGGTTTCGAATCATGCCATTTCAACTTTCAGAGTAAACACTTGAGTTCTGATCAAAATCAAGATGCATCCCTCACTCACTGATGGCAAAGATCCTTTCCATTTTACGATGTATATATTATACATATGGGAGAAAGGGATATGAAAGAGTTGGGTTGTTAATCCTCCAGGATTGGTCTGGAATTTCCAGAAATTGATGTGTAACCTCCAAGATATTAATATGAACAACCCTGGAGATGGAAAATCAAGGGGATTAAGTTTCTTTCTTTAATTGCCTTTGAATACTTTTTATTAGTTATAAGAGCATAGGGCGTGGAAAAAAGCTATTTCACTGGTAGCTGTAAATCCCTCAATTGGGTAGCAGTCTTTTGGCTTTCCAATTGGCATGGAAATGCAGTGTGCAGTGAAGTTGGATGCCTAATCGTGGGATCAGGGAAGTTGATGGTTGAAGATCACATGAGCAAGTCTCCAATAATACACCTCAACACAGTTGGCACCCCTGAAAAATGAGGCAAAGAATAAAGCAACAGCGCAGGAATGAACAACTGAGCACAGAAAAACTGGAAACCAGTAGAAAAAAAGGACAAACAACTGAGTAGTTTGTCTTGTGTGCTGTACCAAAACTCCACTCACACTCGAGATTTAAGGAATAACCTTTTTCTTGCAGTTTCAAAATTAGGGGTAATAATCAGCAATACATCGAATTGATGCAAGAAACAGTTGTAAGCTGAAACACTGACAAGTATTCAATACAGTTCATTACAAATAATTCACAAAATAACACATTAGTTTCATAACAGCTGTAAAACTGATTGTCATGAGAAAGAAAAATCTCTGATGTATAAACAGTGGTTGTGAGATCAAGGTAAATTATTGGACAGGGCACAGGATCCATTAATCTGCATCGATCAAAAATTTCTAAGGGCTTAGTGCAGGAACGTTGGGCCCTATTTTATCAGTTTGATTCTAAGTGCTGGGCGGACTTGAAACTGAGCGCTTCAGATCCGACTTAGACCCATTCTCAGGCGCCTCTACACACACTGCCTGCAAACATATCAGAGACACCGAAAAGCGCTGCATAAGCCTGTGGGCAGAGCTTGATGCACCCGAAACTCTGCAGTTCCGATCGAAGCCTCAATCTGCAGACGTACAGAATAAAAATGATAGAATGCTGCGCCCCTGCACATCCCTCCTGGGCTGGATAACGTCGCCCTCCACCCCCAGAACATTACTGAAGCCCCTTATCCCCCTCACATCTCCGTCACCCAGTCCAATCGCAGGGTCCTCCTTCCTTACCCCCCCACCAATCTCAGGCAGACTGTCAGCTGACATCCGTTCCCCGCCACTGATCACAGGCGTAGTGGCAACAGACCCCCTTTCACCCCGGCTGATCAGCAGATCCCCCCCTCCCCCCCACAAAAAAAACTGATTGCAGAGAGCTGTCAGATGCTCGGCACTTACCTCGTCACTAACTGGAGCGCCCGATTCGGACTTGTATGGAGCATGTCTGTTTCCTGCCAGTTCTGGTGGCAGTCAAGAGGGAAATGCCAGTAAAGTTGGGCGTGCAGCTTAAGTCAATTTAAATGCATAAATGCATGTGAATGCATTTAAATGACCGTCACATCCATTTCGGGTGCGGTCCCGATCATGGCCATTTTCAGGTCTTGGTAAAGGGAGAACCGGCGCAGAGCCACTTCTCGCCTCACGCCCAACTTTATCAAGTTTTCGTGCCCAAAAACAGGTCCAACACAATGATAAAACCAGGCCCTTTGTGTCGAATGGGAAAAAAAAACTAATTTTATTGACTTTTCTTGATTAAAAAAACACCACTCACCGTGAGCAGACAGAACATAACTTTGAGATAATTACTATACGTGCTTTATTTAGTTTTCATTTTCTTTCCTGATCATTATGTAATAAATTCTAATTAGTTTTATGTTCTATTTGCATTAACAGATTTAATCAAAGCCAAGCACCGGCATCTGTCAAAAGCAAATCCACAAGCAGTTCAGAAAACTGCTGCACTGTTGTTTCAACATTAATTACAATTTCTATGTTAATGACAACGTTAAAAAAAATCACAATTTCTTTTCAAAACTTTTTTTTTAACATAATACTGTATTTAAAAATGTCCAATACACAAAAACACTAAAGACAAGGTTCTGAGAATGTTGTGGCAATGCATCCAAAATACTTTCACAATGACACCATCACTTAAAATTAACAAGTCACAGTCTTAAAAAATATTTACTGATCCTGAATATAGCAAATTCCAATAAGTAAAGCACTTTTGACACTTACATTTCTTTCTGCAAACTCGACCTTCACATCATCCTTGCTTGCGTTCTTGATCATTATTGTGACAATAACATGAGAATCTGTCTGATACCAATCATGTCTAAAATAAAAAGAATGTTTAAATTGATGTTTTAAAAAAAGCAAATTATTTGACAGGTAAAAAGATGAAAGTAGCTAGTTAATTTCTATTCTCTGCCAATGATAGAAGCACATAAGTAACCATGGGATGACAGGTTAATTTTACATATTGATTTAACTGGTATGGTAAATTAGTTATTTGCTTTTTGATGAACACCATGGTAACCACAGTTAATCATATTTTCATTGTGTGTAACATAAGAATTTAAAGCACAATTCATTTAAATTTGCTTCTATGCTACAACTTCTAAATGTCAACAAAATTTCAACTGTTTATGTTTCTGACGGAATGCCCAAGTAAATGCAATAACTCAGTTTAAGTCAAACAATCTCAATTTTATTAAAAACTACTCCATGTGCAGAGACTTAAAAGAAATGAAATATTTAAATAATTGCTGAAATAGAACCTATAAGCTGTTAAGCAACAGACCAATGTTGATGATGAAACGACATTTGCCTTTTGCAATCAACAAGAATATGCAGATGTGCATCACTGAGTGAATGCCTGCATTCAGGACATGCAGTTATTTCTGTTTGAATAGGAGCTTTGCAGAGATTCATTCAAGTGGAATATAAACCAATTTGTAATATATACTAATCTCTCATTTATCAGAACCTGTTCCCTAATTTGTCATTAGACATTCCAAACATAAAAGCTTGGTTAGCAACAACTTTTCCTTCTCCTGTATAAAGGGGTTGAATTACCTCTATGAAGTAACAAATTAGTTTTAAAATTGCAGTTTTTGTAGAGACTTGAAAACTTTGAATTCATGCCTATCATTTACAAAACTAACCAATAAACAAATACTATTTAAAGGAAAATATCATGAATATACCAGGAACAGAGGGTTACAATATTTGTTGAAATCAGGCATACATATTACAGCACATAACTGACCACCAGGTACATAAAGTATAACATTAAAGATTAGCTTTAGCTAATATATTATACAATGTTTCATAGTCAATGAATGCTTTTCATTATTTGTTTACAGATATAAGAAACAATGGAGTCACCCAACCCCCTCTAATTTTTTTCCTTATTCGTTCATGGGATGTGGGTATTGCTCGTTGGCAATGTTAGCATTCATTGCCTATTCTTAATTGGTCTTGTAAGCCTATTTGTGACACTAGTAAATAAACTTTAAATATACCATGTTGAACAGATGTAGCAGAGTGCGGATAGATCCTGTGTTGCAGATGCACCAGGTTGGCATCTTGATTTGGGTATGACTAGTGCCGCTCCTGCCAAGCTCCACTGTAACCGTCAGTAAACCAGGATTTGCCTCCTGGTTTGATAGTAATGGTACGTGTCCAATATGCTGCTCCTTGGGATTACTGATTGTGCTGGATGTTGAAGTTTCCCACTCAGGATATATTCTGTGCCCTTGCTACTTTCAATGTTTTGCCAATTGTTGTTCAACGTGGATAAGTACAGGTTCATCAGCTAAGGGAGGGCAGCAGGTGGTAGTCAGTCTACATGGAAGGCTTATTGCTCTATGTTTGATTTGATGCCTTGAGGCTTCATGTGGTCTGGTGTCAATGATCAGAACTCTAAGTTCTCCCTCCTGAGTGTTTACCAGTGTGATGCCACTGTTTGGTTTGTCCTGCTTTTAAGCCAAGTCAGACATAGGGATTGTAATGGAGAAAATACCTTGCTGGTCTTGTAGCATCTGTAGAGACAGAAAGTTAACAATTCTGGTCAACGTCCCTCTATAACCCTGAGGAAGGATCTTTGACTTGAAACATGTGGTTCCTCTCTCCACAGATGCTGCCCTACCTGGATGTTCCATCATTTTCTGTTTCTTTCAGATTTTCAGCTTGGAAAATCTGTTGCGAAAGCACAACATGCTTGCAGAATATCATAATGTTCTATGACAGCTCTCTCAATTAAATGCTTATAGTTATACATCTAATGAACAACTTTATCACACTCCTAAAAGCACCATTTGAAAGGCTGTAATCTTTTCAGAAAGCAAGGTTGCAACATTAAGACTGATGCAACAAAACACAAGTTTTACAACAAATATGTCTCAACAAATTGGACTGATGGGTTTTACAAAAACTTGCACTTTAAGCACAGAATATTAAATAAAGGCTATATATGTTTGCATATGTAAGAGGGTTCAAGATGAATAAAAGAATTATTGAAAGCATACAATAACATTTTTGAGACAACCTACGTTGCATACCAACATGAGCAGGACTCTTGCAAGCTCCAGACGTATTGATTAGGGTCCAATTCAGAAGTCTTAAAAGGTAAATAAACACTAGCAAAATACAACTAACAGTCCGTGGCACAGCAATTTTGTCTAGAATCATAGGAGAATATCTTGTACACAAAGATAAATTTCAGGGCTGTGTCAAGCTTGCCTTTTATACTTCCAATTTTACTCATGAGGCAGAAACTCAAGTTTACATAATGGTGTGATTCTGAAGTAATAAACTGACAGATAAAACATTTGTAAGTAATTTACAATTCTAGCTAGGTCACTCACTTTTCAGCCTGCACCCACCATTTTAACTTAACGACCATTGCTGATGCATTCTCGTGCCATAGAACTATTTTTAAAATTCACATGGCTTATTTTCTTTCTGCCCTGAATGTCCCCCAAATTCAGAAAAAGATAGCAGTCAGGAGTGCATTTTACGTGGAAAATATTCCACCACTTTGAAAATTTAGCACTAATCAAACTCATTTCTTAGTTTTTTTTTGGATTAGTCCTCCAAACAACAATGCACCTTCTTTACTCTGATCAAAGATAGCTGTTGATATTTGGAGGTTTAGTAAAGATAAAGGCAGTGGGAAATTGCCATTCTCAGTTGTCAATTTGAGCTGTGTTCCAAGATTATCCTTTAAGGGAATGATGATTGCACAATTAAGAGAATTGTCCTGGGGATATACAATGCTGTCTCTCAAGGTTTAAGTGCTCACCCTAGCAAAACAAGTGACTAGAAAGGCAATGGATAACTTACAAGCATTTAACATTGTTGAAGAAAGACTGAATTTCACTTCCTGAAGTTGAAAAGCTTGTATATGAAACATCTGGACACTATGGCAACCTAACTGCCATCCTAGCCTACTCACCATGCTCCCTCAAACTTTTCCATTTGATTAATCACTGCCCTTTGCTTTGTTTACTCCTACGAGGTTCTTGCTATCCACAAGCTCATCATGGATGATAGTACTGACATCCTCTTGCCTTGGACTGAAACTTGTCTCCCTGGACGTTCCTTTCAAAAACTTCCTACCTGGCTACACATTGCATCATCTGCTCTGCCAAAAACAAAATCACACTGTCATCATATACATTTTCACCTTGTAGTTTGGTTTCTTTCCCACTGTCACAATTTTTCTTGTTAAAGCAGTTGGCCTTTTCAATGTCTCACCTAAAGACCTCATCGTTTGCTTTCCAACCACACATTTCCCAAAATAATATTCCTATTTTTATCCTGCAGCTTTGACATTGATCACCTCTGCAACTCAATTTTGATCTTCATTGCAACTCGTTTTGTATAATCTCTTCTGGATTCACCAGTTTCCCATTCCCTCTGAACCTCAAAAGTTTCATTCATATTCGCAGATATCACTTAGCTAGTTATCTATATATGCCCTTTCGATTCCAGTAGCTTCCATTACCGATGAGGCTATTTTTGATCACTTCCTTACATTCTTCAGCACCAACAGCACCACCTTTCTGCATTGACCCAAGGAAAAAATCTCCAACTCAGTCAACTGGCAACCTCAAATTTACAGCTTCTTTGGGTCTCCATGTATCAAACCTTTTCTACATATTAATTTACATTTTCTTTATTTCCAGAATTGATGCCTTTTTATCAAGAAAATCCAAGGCCAACTTCCATTCCTGATTTTCACAGGAAACCAAGTTGACAACATCATGATAGTCATCAGCTGTTCATTTCTATGGAACTCCCTTTACTGAAAGTCCAGTCAATGTTCTCGCACTAATATCTCTGCTATTCACAACCTGTTGGCTGTGATCCCTTTAAGATTGCTTTATAGTCTGTCATGCATACATCTTAAAGGGCAAACTGATTGTTTGTGGTCTTTGTTCTTGATATAGTACATTCCAGTTGACTGGACAACCGGGCACCTCAGAGGGAAATTTGGTTCCAGTCTTTGCTATGTAACTGAATTCCAGATCAATTCTAGCAATTCTCTTCCTACCCCTGAATTATAACATCCATAGTCCACAAAACTTCATCCTCATCTACAATGTAAAATACTACAGAAACTAGAAATCAGAAACAAAATGATGGAAATTCTCAGGTGGTCAGGCAACAAATGAGAGAAACAGTTAATATTTCTGGTTAATGACTTTTCATCTAAACTGGAAAAGTTAGAGATGCAATCATTTAAACCTCGTCTTCATCGACATGCAACATTCTCTCAATAAGTGGTCACTGTCACATTTTGATAACAGCCACTTTTGCCCATTACCCCCTCAAAATTTTTAACCACCTCTGTGCTGTCAGTTGATATAGATGAGCCATAACTTATTCTAGCTGCATATTGGACGTAACCATTAGCTTCAATCCAAGCCACAAACTCTGTATTTATATTTACCCCTCTGCCACTGTCTGAATCTTAACCAAAGCAACTTCAGCATCTGCTTGAGGTAAAGTGGAGTTATTCACCTTGTATCATTTCCATCAAAACAGCTTAAAGGTTTCACTTACATAACAGATTCAGCCTCTACTCTTACATCAGCGCATCTACTGCTAAAACTTTTGTTTGCATACCTATAGGGAACTATATACAGACCAGTGAGTCTCATATCAGTGTAGGAAAACTACTAGAGAAAATTCAGAAGGAGAGCACACATCTCCAATTGGACAGGCAAGGCTTGATCGGGGTAGTCAGCATGGTTTTGCTGAAGGGAGGGCATGCCTGACAAATTTGATTGAACTTTTTGAGGTGGTGACCAGGTTGTAGATGAGAGTGGTGCAGTTGATGCAGTCTATATGGATTTCAGCAAAGCCTTTGATGATGTCCCACCTGGAAGACTTATAAAGAAGGCAAATGCACAAGGTAATTTAGTAAAGTGGATTCAAAATTGTTTCAGTTGTAGGAGACAGAGGATGATGACAGAAGGCTGCTTTAGTGACTGGAAGTCAATGTCCAGTGGCGTACCACAGGGATCTATGGTGGGTCCCCTATTATTTGTCATTTATATAAACAACATGGATGATTATGTGAGGGATAGGATTAGCAAGCTTGCGGATGACACCAAGATTGGCCAGGTGGTTATCAGTGAGGGTGTGTCTTGAGCTGTAAGATGATATACACAAGATGGTCAAATGGACAGACAAATGACAGGTGCAATTTAACCCTGAAAAGTGCGAGCTACTTTGAAAGAGTCATTTGACAAGAAATATTCAATGATGGCATGATACCAGGAAGTTCTGTGGAACAACGGTGGCACGTTTGTCCATAGATCTCTGAAGATGGAAAAGCACGTTTGCAGGCTGATGAAAAAGGCATATGGGACACTTGTCTTTATTAATCAAGGCATAGATTACAAAAGCAAGAAAGTCACAGAGTTGTACAGAACTTTGGTGAGGTCACAGCCATAGTGTGCGCAGTTCTGATCGCCACGTTATAGGAAGAATGTCTTTGCACTGAAGGGAGTGCAGAGGAGATTCACCAGGTTGCTGCCTGGAATGGAATATTTAAGTTACGAGAGGGGTTTGATAGGCTTGGGTTATTTTCATTGAAGCAAAGGCTGGGGCGACCTCATCAAGAATGTACAACATGATGAGGGGCATTGACAGAGTAGTAAAGGAACAGCTGATCCCCTTAGTTGAAGGGTGAGTCACATGGGACACAAGTTCAAGGTGAAGGTTCAGTGGAGATGTGAGGGAAAACCTTTTTACCCAGAGGTGGTGACGATCTAGAATGCACTACTTAAGAAGGTGGTAAAGGTGGACTGCCCAGGATCCTTTAAAAAGTGCCTGGGTGAGCACCTGGCATATCATAACATTCAAGGCTGTGGGCCAAGTGCTGGTAAGTGGGATTAGATAGATCAAGTATTTATTGTGTCAGTGCACACTCGATGGTCCAAAGGTTCTCGTCTACAATGATTTTTGATGATTGTAAGTTAACAATTTAATCAGACTGCCAAGTAGAATCATAGAATCCCTACAGTACAGACAGACACCATTCAGCCCATCGAGTTTGTATGAACCCTACTTCCGTAATCCCACACATTTACCCTGATAATCCCCCTAACACGATGGTCAATTTATCATGGTCAATCAATTTGACCTACACATCTTTGAACTGTGGGAGGAAACTGGAGCACCCAGAGGAAATTCACGCAGACATGGGGAGAACAGGCAAACTCCACACCGACAGTGATCCAAAATTGGAACTGAAACCAGGTCCCTGGCGCTGTGAGGCAGCGGTGCTAATCATTATGCCACCGTGCCGCCCTAAAAGGGGAGTAGGATAAACATCCAATCCCAAAGATTAAAGACCTGTATGCAAAGCTAGCCAGGGGTCAATCTTTTTCAAGGCTGGAGAAGAGTCTCCATATCAGCAACTCGACTTAACAATGCTTCCTGAAGTTCTGTCACGATAAATACACAAAAAAGGTTGTTCCAATACATGTACCTGTCTTTTGATGCGTCATCAGCATGTGCAATTTTCCAGAGAATGATGGGCAGTCTGTTGCGAGTTGCCTCACATCCTTTAAAAAGTATCTGGATGAGCACTTGGCAAGTTAGAACATTCAAGGCTATGGGCCACTGCTGGTAAGTGGGATTAGGTGGGAGGTCAGGTGTTTCTCGCATGTTGGTGCAGACTCGATGGGCCGAAGGGCTTCTTGTGCACTGTATAATTCAATAGGACTCAACTGCGCCAAGAATATTTTGGGCTGCTTTTCAACAGCTGCCCTCCATAAACTTCAGCTCATTTAAAGCTCTGCTATTCACCTTCCCTTCTGACCCACTCTTACTCATTGCTTCTCCTCACTGTTCGACAACAGCTCCTGGCCACCCTAGCATCAAATTCATAAGTTTCATCATTATGCTTAAATCCTTCCACGATCTCAACCCACCTCAAGTTCCTGCAATAGTACAACATCCTAGAGACTTTGCTCTCGACTCCGGACTCTTGTGCCACACACAAAACCCCTCCACTTTCCAACATGGTTATGCCTTCAGCAACTTAGGCCAGAATCTAGAATTTACTGCCTAAAGCCTGCCAACTTTTCATCTTTATCACCTACATCGGATCTTAATTAAAATCCAGCTCTTTCAATAAGCTTTCAGTCTCTTCTCCCAGTTGCTCCTCCAGCTCGGTGCTGATATTGTCTTATTCCTGTGCATGATCGCTTAGGATGTTTTGTTACATAAACACAATATAAATACCGGTTGCTATATTAGAAATGCCTTCAACAGATTAGTGAAGCAGCCAATTCTTAAACAAAATCATCCAAAAATATGGACAATTTGGACCCACCAGCCTTTGAACAACTGCCAAAATTAGATCTATACACAAGCACAAACAACATTTTGGCATAAACTCTGAGACAATGTTACGACTGATTTAATCTCTGCACTAGTGATAGTGGCTCAAGCTAGCTGAGATCTTCTTAAAAATCGCAAATCACCCAAGGGGTAGCTGCAGTACAGTTCCTTACTATCTTTCAACAGCAAGTCAAACAGATCAGGTAACAAGGATTAACTATCACGACATCAGCACAACTAACTTCAAGCAGCACAGGATATGAAATTACAACTTTGTGCACAAGAAAACAGAAAATCTGACAGGAGAATACAGCACATAAATAATTCTATTTTACTATAAATATTTCTGTTCTGAGAATACAGTAAGTCATATAACTAGTAAATAGAAAGTAAATAGTAATGTAAGCAACTTGACAATAATGTGTGTCCGATTAAAACAAGTTATTCATTTGGTTTATATTTTTCATTTTAAATAAAGCAAGCCAAGGTTTTTCAATTATTTATTTTTCAATCACATGTAATTTAATTGGTTACAATGCCCAACTGTAAATATAAATTCTATTAGTTCTATTAAGGAAAGAGAGAGGACCTACGGCTTTTCCCACAAGAAATGTAAACAATCATTTCACAACAATTGGGCTTGTTTCTAAAACTTCCTGTTAGAAGGTACAACACAAATATTAACACCTTAGGTTAGTACCAAACACGCTAAGTGGATTGAAGAGAAACAGCTCCATCAACAGGCAGCAATCCAAACACTGCAGAACTATGATTTAATTCTTCCAACCCTTTAAGCACTGAATTTTTTTTGTTTGGGAATAAGACTTTCTGCAAAATTTTACTTCAATAGTAAACTCTATGCATCATACAATGAATTAGAACATTAATCTGATGGCCACACTGCGGCACAGTGGTTAGCACTGCTGCCTCAGTGCCAGGGACCCAGATTTGATTCCCGGCTTGGGTCACTCTCCACATAACTTGCACATTCTCCCTGTGTCTGTGTGGGTTTCCTCCAAGTGCTCCAGTTTCTTCCCACAACCCGAAAAACATGGTTAGGTGCACTGGCCAAGCTAAATTCTCCCTCAGTGTACCCAAACAGGCAGTGTGGCGACTTAGGGATTTTCACTAACTTCACTGCAGTGTTAATGTAAGCTTATCTGCGCCATTATTAAATAAATCTCTAGGACATAAATTGCCTAATTTTCTCCAGTCATTTTAAATCTCCAGAATAAGGCATCAGTTAAATAAACTTCTGGAACCTAGCTTAGTTTTGAAACTACAAGTATTGCAATTGCAATGATAGATAAATAAATAAGCAGCCATTTAAGCAAAATAAGGTTTTGTGCTGAATCAGTAACTTTTCTTCAAAACAAATTAGTCACTTATTACTGCCAGATATCTGAGCAGATGGGCATCCGCTCACTCAGCTGGAACAGTCAAATACAAATTTAACGCAATTTCATTTTGTAGTTCTCAGAGGGATGATTTCCTATTTGTTGCTTGTATCGAATTGTAAAAATGTGCATAAAGATCATGATGAGTCTGCTCAAAGTAGCATACTTCAGCAAAGAATTGGAACAGACTTACAAATGACCCTGTAATTGTAAACACTGAAAATGCATGTAGATATGTCTTAACATTAAATAAGAGCACACCAAAATTAAAATGCAGATATCAGAAGAAAACAAGTTGCATTGATATGGCAACATTTAAAGAAAAATCCTATAAAATATTTTATAGAGTATTTAAGGAAATGGGCATCAAGCCATTATGGAATACAGGAGAATGAAAACAGGGTTTGATAGATGAACTTTGAGCAATTTTTTTAAAGAAGGGGAGATAGATTGAAGTTTCAAGAATAGGACCAAAAAGGCCAAGTGCTTTGCTAGCAAGGATGGAGCAAGGGTAAACCAGTCAGTGGAAGAAATAATTCAGAAGAGGTTAACAAGATCATTTATTGGCATAGCCACGGAATTAGACAACAAAAATAGGGCACTGGAGAATGATGGCATCATTAACCATATAAAATCTGCAGTCCAAAGAGGGAAGGATAATTTATGGTTAATTGCAAAGGGTGTTCATTCATGATTTTGACAACAACTGTTTCATGCTACATAAAGGGTTAAGCTCATCTAGAAAAGGTCAAATAGCAGATTTTAGCAATGACATTCCAGGACTTCAGAGAAAAAGAGTAGTTTGGAACTGGGGTAGTAACTGAAGTAGGACAATGATATTCAAAAGCTTTTATTTGCGCTCTGACTTGCATCATTTGAATTTGAGGGATCAGAAGTGGGTGCTTGCTTTAGAAAAATAATGACTGGTTTAATAGAAGTGAACATAAGTGAAGAAAAGGGAGCAATTAAACAAAGAGCAGAGAAATATCAAGACATATGGCCAAAGAAAATTTGATTGCATGAGGGAGTACATTTTTGAATGAGTGAGATGGTGAAAAACATAAATGTGATGGAAGACAAGAGAGATGAGAGGTTAAAGGAAACGATCAAGGGTGGCTTTACCTGGGTTGTTTGACAAGCAAGAACATGGAAATTGAGGCAAAAGGTGATAATGCAATAAGTACTGAAAACATAACTGGGGAAATATTGTTGATTTTGATCTAAATGGTTATACCCAGGAAGATCTTCAGATCAATCCACAATTTTAATAAAGCAACTTATTGAGTAGAAGGTGATGTACTTCAATTAGGGAACTTAAATCCAACAAGTTAATTCAGGGACTTCACAAACACAAAGAAATAGGGAAATGACTGATCAACCAGGAAAAAACAGATGAAGCGGGATGCTTTTGAAAATAATTTTAAATTACTGGTAGAAATGTGTCATGGTCATAAAAGGCCCAGTATTCCAGATGAAGCTTAACTAAAGTCTGATACAAGTTAAACCGCATGTTCCTGGTAGCTACTTGGATCTTAGGATGCAGTCCTTCTGGCCCTGGGGACTTGTTAGCCTTTTAAGTACAACAATTTTCCCAGCACCTTTGCCTTAGTGATGATGATTGTTATTCCTGCCTCCCATTCATCTTTTGATTTTCAAGTATCTTTGGGAAGTTTTTTTTTAAGTCTTCTACTGTTCAACTCCTCTACCATACCCTTGTTTTACATCAATTCTCCAGAATCGCTGAGGACGAACACTACCTTTTAGTTAGTCTTCGTCTACTTTAAGTACCGACAGATACTCTTGTTTTTACACCATTAGCTAGCTTTCTGGTACTTTATTTTCTTCTGTTATTTTTTCAGTCATTACTTACTGGTTTTTAAAATCTGACATTTCTATTGTGATAGCCCCCAAGAGCTGCATGAGGAATCAGTTTGACCTTCCTGTGTGACTTGTAGAATATGAATTCCCTGGGGATTGGTAATTACCTTACCAAGTGGAGTTCATGTACCAAACCCTTTAGCCCCCCAAGTGAGTCCATTATTGTACTGTCCCACTTGAGCCCTGTTTGTATTCACAAGCTTGTGGTTTTGCTTTACTTTATTTTCTGCAATAAAGCACTGTTCCTTTACAGCTGATGCCTGGAGTTAGTGTACTGAGTTATCACTAAACTGTGCAGATTTGTAGTACTTCTTTTAATTTGATACAATCCTTAGTTTCTTTATTCAGCCGTAGAGTTTGCATCATTCTCAGTTTATTTTTTATAACGGGGTAGAAGTTTGCTGAGCGTTAATAACCATCTCCTTTAATGTCTGCAACTGCATCTCTACTCTCTTACCACTTAACAATTCAATTTAGCTAGCTCTACTTTTATACCCTTCTACGATTACTTTTACTTAGATTTAAAACACTAACCTTAGACCAACACTTTACCCCTTCAATGTGAGCGTGAAATTCTACAATGTTATTATCGCTGTCACCTAAAGTCTTCTTTATCATTGATTCTCACCTCATTGCTCATTACCAGGCCCAGACTAGCTTCCTCTCTAGTTGGCTCCAAGACATGCTGCTCTAAAAATTGTCTCGCATATATTTCATGAGCCAATTTTTCAGTCTACCTTTGCCAATCTGTTCATTCAATCTACATGTAGATTAAAGTCACCTGTGGTTATTACAATACCTTTCTTATACACCCCTCTACTTATTCCTGTATTTTCAGTCCAACCATATAATTACAGTTAGAGGGAACTATAAAATTACTCCAAATGACATTTACTATTTCTTATCTCTAGCCAAACTGATTCAACATCTCACTCCTGAGTCAAGGTAATCTTGAACTCCTGTAGTAATGGCATCCTTAATTAAGAGCAACCCCACCATATTTTTCTGGTTACCTGTCCTTTTTGAAATGACAATTTTTGTTGTTTTATTTATTTACTAGATGTGGGCTTTGCCAAAGTCAGAATTTATTGCCCATCCTTAACTCCCCTTGTAAAGTTAGTGGTGAGCTGTCTTCATAAGAATTAGGAACAGGAATATAGCTGATCTCAGCATGACCTCAACTCCACTTTACTGCCTGTTCATCACAGCACTTCAAATTTTAACTAATTAAAAATTTGTCCGCCTCATAGAACATAGAACACTACAGCGCAGAACAGGCCCTTCGGCCCACGATGTTGCACCGACCAGTTAAAAAACAATGACCCTCTAACCTAAACCAAACCCTTTCCATCCATAAACCTATCCACGGATCTCTTAAACGCCCCCAAACTAGGCACATCCACAACTGCAGCAGGCAGGGCATTCCAATCCCTCACCACCCTCTGGGTAAAGAACCTAGCCCTGACATCCGTCCTATAACTACCACCCCTTAATTTAAAGCTATGCCCCCTCGTGCTAGCTTTCTCCATCCGAGGAAAAAGGCTATCACTGTCCACCCTATCCAAACCTCTGATCATCTTATATGTTTCAATAAGGTCCCCTCGCAGCCGCCTTCTTTCTAATGAAAACAACCTCAAATCCCTCAGTCTCTCCTCATAGGACCTCCCCTCCATACCACCTCTTCCTTAAAAATTTATTCAAAGTCCCAGCTTTCACCACACTCAGAGGGTTGAGTGTTTCTGGAATTCACTACCCCAGAGAGGAGTCATTTTTCCTCATCTCTATTTTAAATCCTCCACCCCTTATCCTAAAATGATGACTTTATGTTGTAAATTGCCCTACAAGAGGAAACATCCTCTCTATGTCAAACTTTGTCAATCCCTCGCATCATCTTCTACACTTCAATTAGATCTGCTCTCATTCTTTTAAACGCCAGGGAGAACAGGCCTAAACTATTCAATCTTTATAAGACAAATCCCTCATCCCGGGAATCAACCTAGTGAAATTTCTCTGACCCACCTCCAATACAACTAATCCGTCCTCAAGAAAGAGGATAAAAACTGTACATAATATTCTAAGCATGGTCTCACTAATGCTTTCTACAATAGCAGTAACACTTTATTAGTTTTATATTCTGTTCTTTTAACAATAATTGCCAAGATTCCATTTGCCTTCCTTATTAACTTCTCAAACCACAGCAGCCCTTGTGAAGCAGGTACATCCATAGAGCTGTAAGAGGGAGAAGTTCCAGGATTTTGACCCAGTGATAGTGAAGGGCTGGTGATATTTCTCCAAGTCAGGATGTCAAATGACTTGGAGGGAACTCCCAAGTGGTGGTGTTCCCATGTGCTTGCTGGCCTTGTCCTTCTAGATGATACTGGGTTTGGGAGGTGCTGTTCGATAAGCCTTATTGAGATCCTGCAGTGCACTTTGTAGATGGTGCACACTGCTGCCACTGTTTGCTGGAGTGAGTGAATGAATATTTGTAGAAGGGTTCCGTTCAACTTTTGCCCTGGTGTTGGTGGAGCTGCACTAACCAGGCAAGTGGAGTGTGCACCATCACTCTCCTGACTTGGGCCTTGTAGATGATGGACAAGCTTTGAGGAGTCAGGAAGGTAGTTACTCACCACAGGATTCCTAGTTTCTGACCTGCTCTGGTAGCCACAGTATTTATATGGCTACTCCAATTCAGTTTCTGGTCAATGGTAACCCCAGGATGTCGACAGCGAGGGTTTCCATGATGGTAAAGCCATTGAACATTAATGGGCAACGTTTAGATTAGGCAACACAGTGACTAGCACTGCTGCCTCACAGCGCCGGGGAACAGGGTTAGATTATTGGCTTGGGTCACTGTGCGGAATCTGCATGTTCTTCCTGTGTCTGCATGGGTTCCCTCTGGGTGCGCCAGTTTCCTCCCACAGTCTGAAATTCATGCTAGTTAGGTGCTAAATACTTCCTCAGTATATCAGAACAGACGGAGTTTGGTGACAGGGGATTTTCACAATAATTTAACTGCAGTGTTAATGTAAGCCAACTTATGACACAAAAACAAAAACAGGTTCTCTCTTGTTGAAGATGGTTGTCTGGCACTTATATGGCACAAATCTTACTAGCCAGATGTCAGCTTAAGCTTGGAGTTGTTTGGGTCTTGCTGCATTTCGAAATGGACTGCTTTAGTATCTGAGCTGTCATGAATGGTGCTGAACATTGTCTAGTCATCAGCAAACATCCCCACTTCTGACCTTATGATGGAAAGAAGATCATTGATGATGCAGCTGATGGTTGAGCCTCGGACACTACTTTCAGAAACTCCTACTGTGATGTCCTGGGGCTGAGGTGATACCTAGCACAAAGGAAGATGGATATGTTTGTCCAAGGCCAGAGTCCAATTAGTGGTGAGTTATCCCCCTGATTCTCAAACTTCAGTTATGTTAGGGCTCCTTGATGTCACATTCGGATAAATGCTGACTTATGTCAAGGACAGCCACTCTCACATCACCTCAGGAATTCAGCTTTTTCACCCAAATTTGAACCAAAGTTGTAATGAGATCAGGAACCCAGCCTGAGAATATTGCTAAGCAAGTGTTGCTTAATAGCACTGTTGATGACTCTTGCCCTGATGACCGAGAGTAAACTAATGGGGCGGCAATTGGCTGTCAGGTCATACATACTTATTTCTCTGTGCTAACGATTCATTTATTTCATTATGAATGTTGCATACTGATAGAGCTTTTAATTCTATTTATTATTTTTGTAATCTCTAGACATAGTTTCTGGTGCATTCTTAAGTCTGCACTTTCTGGGCCTGATTTTATCATCGCATGGCCGTCGCATGGTTAAGTCAGGCATGCGGCAAGTAGCACGGTCCGTGCCCGTCTCCACACTGGTTCCCTCTTGACCAAGAAAATGTCAATTGGGACTATGCCCAAAATGGACGTGATGGCCATTTTAATTGACTTAATGGGCTGCAGGTCCCAGCACTTAGAAACAAAATGGTAAAATAGGACCCTCTGTTTCTTCCTGCCACATTCCCGTTATCTTTGCCCAAATCTCTACTCTGCTCTCTTACCTCACTGTTTCCCTTCAATTTACTACATCACCTCTCATGATCCTTTCTCCAGCCCTCCACTAATATTTTGTTTAAAGCCCTCTCTACCAGCGTAGTTATACAACTCACCAAAACACTATTTCCAGCATGGTTCAGGTAGAAGTCCAAAACAGGACAGCTCCCACATTCGCCAGATTAATGGAAACATATTTCTCCCAAACTAGTTTTTGAGCGATGCATTCATTTCTAATCTTTTTTATCCTATGCCTATTTGATCGTGACTCAGTTAATAATCGAGAGTCTCTGAGCAGAATCTCGATCCTAGAACCACGTCCTTTGATCCAACATGGACAACAGGTTTCTTCCACAAGTTTATCTCCAACCACAAGCAGATATCCTGAATGCTTGAAATAGGAAGGCAGCACAGCCATCTGGACTCATGTCTTGGCTGCAGAAAACTCTGACAATCCCTCTGACTATAGTGCCCCCTGCTATTCTTATTATCCACTCTCACTTGAATGGTTTCCTGTTCTATGATCAGTATGCTCAGTCATCTTGCAGCTCCCACTTTCATCACCGCCAGCCAAAGCAGCCTCAAACCTACTGGACAATTGCAAGGGCTCAGACTCCTCTTCTTCCTGCTCAAATCGCTTTACTTGTAGTCTCACCCTCCTGTCTTTGATACTGACAAAATCAGAAGGCTTGAACTAAGGGATAGCACTAGGGCAGCAGTGGTTAGCACTGCTAACTTGGATAACTGCTAACTGCTAACTTGGATAATCAAGGATTGCACACAAAATGAAGGACTTAAACAAAGAACCAAAAGATGTCCAAGTGCTTCACTGCAATTCCATAGCAAAGATGACAACTCCAGAACAAACCAGGAACGCACAGCAAACAGATCAGTAACAAGTTAAATAATTCATCACAGAACATTAAATAATGCACCATCATTCAAAATTAGATCTAACCAAAAAATTGAGGAAGCATAATGGTTTGACTGCTACTGCCCTTAATTTCAACAAATCGTTTAATGTTACCATTTAAAGCACAACATTGCTCATAGGTACCATATATTAAGCAATTATTTATTCAATGGTAATCTTATTTCTGCAAACAACTAAAAAAGTTCAATGTAGTATTTTACATTGGTAAACTTACTTTATTTTTGGTGTCACCTTCTGTTGTGTATGGTTCTGTTTTCAGGTGCCAGGGAGTGTTGCAATGGAGAGAAAAAAATAATTGTCACATATTATGCCAAAAGTTATAAACTATAAAGCAATATATTTTGCAAAGGTAACAGTTCTAGTCCAGCTATGTTTCTGTTTAGTCATGCTATTATCTCTTAGGAGAAAGTAGCATAGTTAAGTCAGGAAAGAAATCTACTGTGAAACATTTACCAACGTTACGCTAAGGCTGGATAAGAGATGGTGAGTACATCCATGTTTGATGTACATCAGTTAATATAGTAATTTGCAAAAAAATTCAAGCAGGAAGCAAAAATCTTGAAAGTAGGAAAAAAATTCTAAAATCTAAACTTTGAATAAAGAAAGCTAGCTTTTGCAAAAACGGTATCTTTAAATTCACAGTACCAGAGTGGGTTAAATTGAAAAGCAGAGAGAATGGATCTTAAGAATTAAAAAAAAATGATTTGCTGCACCAACACTTGGGGTCTTTTTATAGAAGTATTAATAGTGCTGATAGGTATTGCTGAATTTGAAAATGGTACTGTAGGTCTAGCCTGTTATTCAGTTTCCTTGGAACATTAATCGGGCTTGACTCACTTACGTAGAACAACTGCGTTCAAATTTAATGCATTAAGAAAAATTAAATATTGTGATGTTTCAGAATCAGGTTCAGCATTGCAGCGTTAATGAAGTTACTCTGAAAATCCCCTAGTTGCCACACTCTGGCACTTGCTCATGTACACTGAGGGAGAACGTCACATGGCCAATGCACCTCACCAATATATTTTTCAGATCGTAGGTGGAAATTGGAGCACCTGGAGGAAACCCACACAGACATGGAGAGAACGTACAGATTCTGCAGAGACAGTGACCTAAGCCGGGAATCGAACCCAAGTCCTTGGCACGATGAGGCAGCAGTGCTAATCACTGTGCCATAATATGCAGTGATATAAGTTTGAGAGATTTTTCTGCAGATGGTTGTAGGTAACCTTTGATGTGGGAAAGAACAATAGTTCCTCAGATTGCATAATACATACCTTTTAACTATTCAGAATTAAGACATTTAAACTATTCAAAGCAATTAAATTATAAAATGATAAATGTTACTGAAATAGTCTAACTGGCTAGGGGTGAAGTGCAAGAAACACCAAGAGCTGGTGATACAATTATATCACTAGATTGGATTCACTTATGAAAGTCAAAAATCAAGATAGGAAGTGAGAGCCTGAGTTAAGACAACTGGAGAACATAATATGTTTAAAGTTTACCTTCAAAATTTAATGATAGGAGGGGCAAATTCAGCTTAAAAGTCCATCTTCCATGATCATTTCCATGGCTATGACATATGGGGGTACGGTATATTGGATTAAAAAATGCTCCAATTAAGCAGCTTGTTAAAAATCATAAAATGTGGTTGGATGGAAGTAAAGAAAATAGAACTAGAATAAGTGGATGTTTTGCAAATTGGTCCATTCACTTCGGTCTGCTTTGGATCATCCATAGATACATGATTTGCATATTAGTAAAACAGGAATATCAAATTTTTTCAATATGAAGTTGGGGATATGAAAGCATCGATAGGATAACCTCATTGTAAGTAAATTACATTACCACCAGTGTCAACATTCTGCAGTGACCACTCTCTTCGGAGCACCCTGGTCCAAACCTCCATCACACCCGACCCACATCACTTTCCCATGCAATCACAGAAAGTGTAACACCTGCCCCTCTACCTTTTCCCTGCTCACTGTCCCAGCTCCTAAACACCCCTATCAGGTGAAGCAGTGCATCACATGCACCTCTTCAATCTGGTGTACTGCATTCGCTGCTCACAATGCTACTCTGCATCACAGACCCCGCTGGGGACCCAGACTTTTCTGTTGCTTGCCACTTCAACACACCACCCTGCTCTCCAGTCCACATGTCCGTCCTTGGCCTTTTGCACTGATCCAGCGAACCCCAACACAAACTGGCGGAACAGCACCTCATCTTTGAATTGAGCACTTCCGGACTGAACAGTGAGTTCAACAACTTCAGAGGATGAACTCTCTCCTCCACCTTCACCCCACTTCCATTTTATTTCATTTCATTTATCCATCCTCAGGCAGTCCTTTAACAATCCGTACTCGCGTTCTGCCATTTGCACATTCTAATCACTTAAAGGACACATTTAGCACCTTCTCAGCCTTCTATCCTCATTTACATTCATTTTGTTCAATTCCACACCACTTCTCCCCCAACTGTATAGATCTCTGCTGATTCTCTTTGCCTTCAGCTCTGACAAAGAGTCATCTAGGCTCAAAATGTTGGCTCTATTCTCTCCCCACAGATGCTGTCAGACCTGCTGAGATTTTCCAGCATTTCCTGTTTTTATTTCAGATTCGAGCAACTGCAGGATTTCGCTTTTATCTTAGTAACAGGGACATATTGTCAAATTAGACTGATTAGCATTAAAATTGAACAAGATTGCCTGAGTCTACTTCCTAAAAGTAACTTAGTTGATAAATAACACTTTTCACAATAACTATAAGATTGATTCTCAATATGCTAAGGAAGACTGTCTTTTTTTTCTTGCAATGGACAAGTATTGCAATATCTTACATTTTAAAGCTAATTACACTACTCACTAAATAAAGAAAAGCTTTGTGCATCTTGTGATTCTTTTTAATGCAGTGAAGGATTCCATAATTTGGCTTTTTGCTGGAGACGAAGTCAACAACCTTTACACTTTCCCTTCCAGTGCACAATTTTAAATATCTTAATCTTTTTGACTGACAACTCAAATAATGGACTGTGCAGAATCTCTCTCACTAACTTTGAAAAATTCCAATTACATCCTTTGTAGCCAGTGTTTCCAAGTCTTAGAAACAAACAATAGGAGCTGGAGGAGGCCATTTGTTCTTTTGAGCTGGCTCTGCCTTTCAACAGGATCATGGCTGATCCTTTAACTCAGCAACATACTCCTGTGCTCTCCCCAGAACCCTTGACGCCAAAAGCAGCATCCATGCAGGGGGAAAAATATACTTCATCAAGTTTGGGCTCCTCTGCTTGCCTGCACAATCCTCTAGATGTACATCTCTGCTGCTCTAACATACCCCATCACCAGGGCATGTCAAAGCCTGGCTCTGTTGCTCTACCCCTCTCTACTGCCCCATGAACTTTCATGGCTTCAGCAAGTGATCAGCAGCATTTCAGTGGGATGAGTGACAGCTTCCCACAGCTTGCTCCTGCACTTAATGGCAGAGATTTTTCAGACTTTAAGAATCTCTCTTTCTGACTTTGTACAAAAGGGAAGTGGAGGTCAGAATTCTATTATTCAAGTGTAATTTCACCAAATGACAGAAATTTCTCATCCCTGAACCATTTTCCTCACTTCACAGATGCCATTTAAGTACTTCTGTTTCATCTTACATTTCCAGCATCTGCAGTAGATTGTTTTTATGAATTATGTGGACATGGATAGAGAGAAAAAACAATTTGTAGAGAAACATTGCAACATCTTGAGACAAGGGAGTTCCAGCAACGGCTGAATAGATGAATCAATATCCTACATCTGAAAAGAGCTGGGAGTTTAATTGTGCAAAAGAATACACAAATTTTTTCAAATTGTTGATTTATAGTAAAACTTAAAACGTTAATTTTTGGAAATAAAAATCCCTTTTAATCTATTCAAGAGTACCTCTTCAGCATTTCCATCTTGTTGGCTTGTTGCTGAAATAAAAGTAGGAATATCTGTTAGTCCCTACTTGCTATAAAATTCAGAATAATAGTTACATTAACACCTAGTTAATGTGCAATCAAACTGTAGAAATCCGAAAAGAAAATGCATTTTTAATTCATTGCAATTTTACTGGAAAATGAAACTAAATACAATATAACACCAAATACCTGAAATGTTGCATCTGGATGAGCATCAATGCTATAGCAAGTCATGCTATAGCAAATAAAAAAATTCAACTGATCTCTCATCTGTCTTAGCCAACAATACTTCAATATTAAGTTTGCACAGCTAAATATGCAAAACAAATCATTCTATTATCTGGAGAAGTTAAATAGTTTGAAATGATGTGCTGCAAAGCTGATCAGCAAACCATTTCCTGCATTTCACATTTCACTTTAACTTCCAGCCTCAGGCTCTGGAATTTTTATCACTATTGTTAGTGCAGAAACATTCAATTGTTTAGTCACCAAGTCTTGCTGTCTTGAGAAAAATAGTTTTCCCATATATGAGTGTTGTGATAAACTGCCATATTATTTCAAGATGTTATAGAAGGAGATATCTACTTTTTTTTAAAAAAAATTGAATCAAGGGACTAGTGCTTTATGAAGGACTTGTTACTGCCTTGATAACATGGCATTCCAATCCAGTATCATCAATGATTAATACTCTACACAACACATTATGACGTCAACCACTGGAGATCCAAGCATACAATTATCAAAAAAAAGCTATAAATGAATAGCCGCAACACACTGTTGGCATATGACCATTTATAACATTTAGGGTAAGGAAAGCATTCAGCGAAAGTAAATCAAGTTTTAGTATTTTTATACTTCTGCTACTTTAAATTACCATGGTATATGCCATCAGCGGCTGAGCCCCAAACCAGCTGGATTACATTTGCAGCCAATGCAGATTATGTTGTCATGCTAATAAACTCAAAACATTTTTGAACTGACAAATACTTGTAGAGTAATTCATCAAATGTGGTACTGTACCAAATCAGTCAGTTTTTAAAAAATTGCTCAAAAAAAGTGTGCCACCATTATTTCTTGGCATTTTTAGACATTTAGGTGCAAAAACGGAAGGTAGATTCGCAACATAGTAAGTCTGCTCTTGGTTGGGACAGATTACAAGTAAATTAAACTTACAATCCAGGTTTTCTTTGCAAGTTTTGATCCAAGTGCTAAAGCTAGCATTTTCATCTGCAAAATGGAAGAGATTAGTACATCACTCCTAAAAACGACTTGAACGTTTCACAGAATATCACATTAAAAATCAAAGTTTTTAAACAACACTTCCTGAATTAAAACCCAATGCTAGCAGAATGAAATCATTTTTAACTAAACATGTCTCAGAGCTTATCAATTCTAGCAGTCTTCATTTAATCCCAAATTGCAAAGTCCACAAGACTGAAATTGGCATTGTGTTCCACAGCAGGCAGCACAATGAAGAATTTCTTTTAAGCAATCAGTGGGTGCTAGGGTGGTTACAAGCAAGACAAATAGAGCACACATTAACATTGCAGAAAGCATAGATAACATCAAACTAAGTAGCAGATACAGAACTAAGCCACTGAGCCTTGCACATTAAATTATCACAATGATATTTCTGTCAACAAGGCTAACATATGAAGAATTAACTCTTGGATGATAGAAGCTTATTTGTGAACTATTACAAAATCATAAAATAATGAACAAAGCCATTTAGCACACCTTAATTCATGCATAAAGTAATTTTGCAGTATAAAATCATGAAATAATTTTTTTTATCTTCACTACCCTCTCACAAGTCTATGTCACTTACAATCATTCTTCTGTATTTAAAATTTATAATTCTCTTGATTCATACTAGGGCCGCCTTGTGCACTAATTAATCTAAAAGGCTGTTTTCTGAATTTCTCTCTTTAGGATTGTTATTCACTTACCTCTGAAAACCTCACTAATGTATTGCGGGTGATTCTCCCATTGCGACCTGCAAATTTTCTGGCGGGTCCAGTCAGGGGAAAAAAAAAATCACCTGCCGGCCATTTTGCAGGATTCATGCATGCGTTCCCGACGCATGCGTGTCTCCCAGAGCCAACAAATAGGTGTGGTTGGGACCACGCAGGAAGAGAGATAGGCGATTTTAATCAGTTTTAAACATATTGTAAACGAGGTTTAAATGTCATTATTGGGCCCAGCACAGAACTCGCCATGCCCATTTTGCAGGATTCACGCATGCGTTCCCGACGCATGTGTGTCTCCCAGAGCCAACGAATAGGTGTGGTTGGGATAGTATCTCCCACCCTGCCAGGAGTACTTCATTTCAGCAGGGTTTAGAGTAGATCCCCACATTCAGGGAACTAGCAGGAGGCCCTGGGGGGGGGGGGGGGGGGAGAAGAGAATGTCTCCTGAGCATGGACACACTGGCAATGGCAGCCTGGTGTCCCTTGGGACAAGTGCCCATGCCAAGGGGCATTTTGACACTGCCCACCAGGCATGGGGCAGTACCAAGGACACAGGCCTCAGGGTCTCCTGTTGCCACTCTGCATGGTGATCAGTCTGCCTCTATTGTTTTGCGGGGGGTGAGGTATAAAGTGGTCCCAGCCTAGCCAGTAATTGAGTTGGCCAGCAAACAGACAGACTTGACAGTTCAGGGCCATTGCGCATGTGCAGAACTCCAAAGCTGTCAGCCTCCAGTCCGAAGAGTGATCTGGACCAGTTTTCTCACCAATTCAGCACTTTTGGGAGAATCACCCCTGTTATTTTTCACTATGTTAATACATGTGACAATAATAAATCATAATATTTCTCATCTTTCATCATACAGAACTCAAACTTTGTTTGTTTTCCCGGTTCTTTTAATTTGTGTTCATGAAGCTTGGCATTGTGAGACTACGCACAGCATCTATACTGTCAAATCTATTTACCATGGTTTGGAAGTGGAATTTTTCACATGGGTTTACAGCTTTCGTCTCAACGGATTAAACAAGATAAATTAGGGAATTTGACATGCCCAATAAATTTTGAGGAAGCAGAAGAAAAGGCATTGTCATGTACCTTTAAAAATAGTGATGTGCCTTGGCATGTTTTCTGAGACTCATCCACAAAGTCCAAGAACAAAAGATAAAAAGAATGTCCGAGAGCTGGAGTTTTATGAAATGGACAAAAAGAATTAGAAGAAAATACAGCGTGTTAGCTTCTTTGTCCAACAACGGGGGTGAAGGGAAGGCTGAACTGAAATAAGCTGAGGTTGGAGGAACAAAGTGGAGGCATTGCAATGGAATGAATTATTGAAGAGGGTTTTGGCAGTGCAGCATGGCAGGGAAGGACCAATGCAGGGATTTAAAGACAAGGACAAAAAGATTTTAAACCTGGAGTAACTTAGCCAGGAAGTGTTATGGATTTACACGACAGGACAAAAGACATGCAAACTTCAGCAGAAATTAAAGTTTATATAGTGTCTTCAGGGCAGCAGTCAGCGAACAAAGCTGCAGTGAACCCAAAAATGACATACAGAAATAAGGGTTTAAATGGATAATGAGCCTAGATGAGGTGAAGAAAGACCAATTTACTGAAGTAGTAGTATTTGGTCTGTAATGGAAAAGATGTGATCAGTTTAATTGCAAATAAAACTGAAGTTATAAAAAGGCCAGCTCACCCCAAAACACAATCTGCAGAAGGCTTGTGGTAAAGGTCAAAATCTATTGCCGAGGTGGAAGAAATTGAGACCTATCCAAACCTGAAAGTCAAACAATCACTATGACAATGCAGAAATTTGACAAGGAGTTGGCAGGTGATATACAAAGGCAGGTTGAAACAACGTGTATGTGGAAGCTCACCCCATGGCAGTGGATGATTATGCCAAAGTTAAACTACAGAAGGTGGCCAGAGAGAATCTTTAACACTGGAGGCAGTGACATAAGGTAGGAGGTCACTAGTGCTAGAGATATAATGGCTATTTTAGAAAGACAACAGCAAAAGTGCACAAGCACAGTCCCACAGAAATGGGCAACAAAAGCACTGGAGGATGATGTGATCCAGTGTTCCAAAGAACAGAAGAGGGTCAATCTATCACAAGCAGAGAGGATGTCACAAGACATTCATAACGTTTGACTTTTCTGATAGTGTGGAAAAGAGCAAAGCAGGGTTACAGGAAACAATTAGCATTCAAAGGGATGGTACAGAGTTTGGAGAAACCGACAAATGATAGAACCTTAGCAAAGGGTTGCAATTCTTGAGGATTCTCAAAGGATTTGACTAATTACTTTTTAAGAAATCGGTTGAAAAAGGATCCCATCAAGACTGCAGGGTGCTATAGAGATTGGTGTGAGGGTAACTTTATTTAGATAAATATAACATTTACCTGCCAATGTCATACTTGGAGAAGCAGTGGTCAAAAAATAATACAGGAGTCTTTGCAGCTCTGAGATTGCACCAGTTGTGCGGAAAATACAGTTTATGCATAAAAATACAAAGCAATAAAATTGGAAATAAGTTTAGCACAGGAAGAAACTTTAACTTTGTTTAGAATAGAATCTCAGAATCCCTACAGTACAGGAGGCGGCCATTTGGCCCTTCGAGCTTACACAGACCATAATCCCACCCTATTGTTTTACCCCATATATTTATCCTGTTAATCCCACAAATCCAGTGTTGATTTAGTATGGTCAATCAACCTAAACTGCACATCTTTGGACTCTGGGAGGAAACCAGAGCACCTGGAGGAAACCCACGCAGACACAGGGAGAATGTGCAAACTCCATTCAGAGTTCAGATCGAACCTGGGTCTATGGTGCTGTGAAGCAGCAGTGTTAACTACTGGGTCACTGTGTCACTCCCAATTCTTACATAAACAAAGAAAACCTTGAAAAACATATCTGAGTAACAGTAGAGAGTAAGAAAACTCAGCCAGTATAGGTGAAATTAAAGTTGAAGGTGTACCGAGACTTCATGATGCACAAGTTCCCATACTGGGGTCTGAGGGACATTTCTCTCGTGTCCAGTGCTTGGACACCATCTGCTTACAATACATATTAATAATTTGGAAGAAGAAACAACTGTCACATTTCCAAGTGTGCCGACGACACAAAACTTGGTGGGAATATGAGTGGCGAGGAGGATGTTAAGAGGCTTCAAGGCAATTTAGACAAATTGAGTGAGTGAACAAATACATGGCAGATACAGTACGTGAATAAGTTATTCAGTACGGTAGGGAAAACAGAAAGGCAAAGTATTTTTTAAATTTGATTGGGAAATGTTGGTGTACCAAGGGACCTGGGTGTCCTTATACATCAATCCCTGAAAGTAAGCATGCAGGTGCAGCAAGCAGTTAAGAAGGCAAATGGTTTGTTGGCTTTCCTTGCAAGATTTGAGCACAACAGCCTGACAAGTTCTTTTGTGCTCAGACTGAAATCTCCCCGAGCAGCTCATTTATCTCTTACTGACTGATGAAGCACCAGAAACACAAATGTAGGTTAGTTCAGCCACTCGAGCCTGTTCCACCATTTAGAATGATCATGACAGATTTTGTGTGTTAATGCCATATTCTCCGCATGCCTCTTGATGTCTTTTTTCTTAAACAGATTCGTGGCTTGACTTCTATTGCCTCCTCACCTTGAGTGAAGATACTTTTCATCTCAGTCCTAAATGGCCTACCTGTATCCTGAGACTGTGACCCCTTGTTTTAGAGCCCCCAGCCAGGGGAATCAACCCTGCGTTTGGGCTGTCCAGCTCTGTCAGAATTTTATATGTCTTAAAGAGGTCATTCTCATTGTTCTACATTCCAGTCGATCCAAACTCTCCTCATACGGCAATCCTACCAACCCCAGAATCAGTTTGGTAAATCTTCACTGCATATCCTCCACGGCAAATATATCCCTTCTTCAGTAAGGTGACCAAAACTGCACCATATTCTAGGTATGGTCTTATCAAGGCCCTAGCAACTAGAGGTAAGGTTAATAAAATATACAAAAACAAACTGTATAATTTAATAAAATAATTAAATATCTGTCATTATGAAGTGCTTCGAAAGGCTAGTCATGGCACAAATCAATTTCAGCCTTCCGGACTACCTGGATCCACTACAGTTTGCTTATCATCACAACAGGTCCATTGTAAGCACCATCTCCCTGGCCCTGCATCAATCTTGGAACACCTAGATAACAAGGATACCTACGTCAGACTCATACGTATTGACTACGACTCAGCCTTCAACACTCACCTCCAAATTTCATGGCTTGGGCCTTGGCACCTTCCTCTGCAACTGAAGCCTAGACTTCCTAACTCACAAACCATAATCAGTAAAGATAAGCAACAGCACCTCCACGATCATCCTCAACACCAGTGCCCCAAAAGGGTGTGTTCTCAGCCCCCTACTATACTCCTTATACACTTACGATTACGTAGCAAAATTCCCCTCCAATTTTCAAGTTTGCTGACGACACCATCATTGTGGGTCGGATCTCAAACAACGATGAGACAGAGTTCAGGAATGAGATAGAGAATCTGGTGAACTGGTGCAGCAACAATAATCTCTCTCTCAATGTCAACAAAATGAAGGAGATTGTCATCTACTTCAGGAAGCATAAAGGAGAACATGCCCCTGTCCACATCAATAGGGACGAAGTCAAAAAGGTCAAGAACTTCAAGTTTTTAGGTATGCAGATCACCAACCTGTCCCAGTTCCCCCATGCTGACAGTATGCTCAAGAAAGCCCACCAACGCCTCTACTTTCTCAGGAGGAGGAGGAAACTTGGCATGTCAGCTACTACTCTCTCTAACTTTTACAGATGCACCATAGAAAACATTCTTTTGGTTGTGTCACAGCTTGTTATGACTCCTGCTCTGCCCAAGACCGCAAGGAATTACAAAAGGTCGTGAATATAGCCCAATCCATCATGCAAACTAGCCTCCCATCCATTGACTCTGTCAACATTTCCCTCTCTGTGGCAAATATATCCCTTCTTCAGCCCTTAAAAGCTTCCTTCAAATGGTACACAAACAAAAACATCAAAGTAATTGATAAGCTTGTCTAAAATATCCAAACAGAATAGGAATGCAATTGGTTTTTCAAGTGGAAATAACAAATAGTACTGTCTCAGCAGGCTGCACATACTGTTTCTGCGCTATACGCATAATTCTGCTAAAGCTTTGATTTGATCACGATGGCTGAAATTCAAAAAGGATAGTCAGATACACTCAAATACATCCCTTTTGGAAAGGGCCCATGTAATTACAAAATTCACAAAAGTTTAATGTAAATATATTTTTAAAGTTTTAGAAATGAAGAGGTTTCTCAGTTTTCATCCACACTCTACCGCCTTCCAGAAGCCAGACTTTTGCAATTTTCCAACCAACTGGCCTTTCTTCCTGTGGATGCCTGAATATGAATGTTGTCAAGATATTTGACCTTCATGGCACCACTGCCCAAGCTCAATTCCATCCTCATTACTCAGTTATGAACACACTTAGTAGACATTACTGCACAATGTTGCAAAATAGAAAACAGCTACATTTTCCATAACGCAATGGTTCTGTATATAATTTCTGACCAAACACATTAACTGGGGATAGATGAACAAAACCAGTAGTTCAAGCAGAATTAACTGGCATCACAGGTGCATCCTTTGTTGACCAAATGAGACTAATAAGCTTATGAAAGGAGGAATGTATAAAAGTATAAACAAGAGTAATTATTCTGCAGTTACTTGCAAAACAAATCAAATACAACAATAAGGGAGTAATTACTGAAATATCCAAAAGTTAAAAAGCAGTGAAATGATTTTCTAACCCAACAATTTATACACCTACCATCTAGTTCCTGCCCTCTTGTAAAGGACTCCATTGCTGATTGATACTTTTTTAAGTGATACTCTGCAATTCTAAATAAAGAGAAACAATATATGAAAAATGCAACTTTTGAAGAAAAAAATCATCAGCTCCAACTAATTAGTGACTATTGCTGAAACTTTACAGGTTTAATTTGCAATTATTCTAAAACATGCATAACTAGGAAATACAAAGAGCTCCTGTCAAAATTCTACTTCTTGTTTAACACTAAATTTCTGTTATGGTGGATAAGAATGCCAAAACCAAATGTAGCACTGTCTGTCAGACATTGAAAGAATAGCACAACATACAGATGACAAACTATTACTTAAGTACTCAAAAAAAGCCCTCAAATAATTAAAACATTTTCAAACAATATTCCCCTTTCCACATATATTAATTATTCACTCATGGTAATAACAAAATACAATAAATTGGTTAAACTGTTATTATATAATATTTTAAGTAACTTTTTCAAGTTCTTTCAGTATACCCAGTCAGATATTGATTACAAATGAGTAAGCCCTATAGCTGAGTGGATCTTTCCGAGACTAAAGCTTTTAAAAAGGTTCTAAATACAGCTGTATTTAGTTCATCTCCCAGTATGCCCCTACCGATAAGAAAATGGCAGACTGGTTGGCATTGTTGGAAAAATACTTTTTCTTGCAAATTAATTGCAGTAACTGGAATAGCCTTCTGTGGCTTAACTTCAACACAGTAAGAAGTCTGACAAAACCAGGTTTAAGTCCAACCGATTTATTTGATAGTAAACTCTCAAGCTTGATGTTTCCCTCTTCGTCAGGTGGATGGAGTGTTCTGGCCAGAACCGGCCACTCTCCATCCACCTGACAAAGGGGGAAACCTCGAAAGCTTGAGAGTTTACTATCAAATAAATCGGTTGGACTTGAACCTGTTGTTGTCAGACTTCTTACTGTGTTTACCCCAGTCCAACGCCAGCATCTCCACATCATTAACTTCAACAGCATTAGGACTTAAATGGTGCTGGAATTAAACTATCAGGAGGCAGGTTCAATTAAGGCATTCAAATAGGAAATTGAGTGCGTTATCAACCATAGAACGCAATCTGAAAAGGAAGAGTGTGCAGGGTTACAGGGAGAAGGCAGTGTAGTGGCACTTGGTAAATTGCTTCTAGAAAATGCGAATTTGGACAGCTAGCCAAATGGTCTCCTTTTGTGTTGCAATAATTCTGTGCTTCCGAGGGATTCAAACATTGCAGCTTCGACTTTGAGAACATGCTCCCTAGGTCAGATAGTTCATCTGATCAAGCCAGTGTCAGTCATTAAAAAAAGATGTGCGCTGCTAATTGAATGCACAACCTGCACAAATGCTGACGTGGTCAAAATCTTAGTAAAAGGATGTCCAGAGTACAACCCTCAAAGGCCAGGCAACACAATCTTATTGCATTTACATTTCTTATTTTCAGATTTTTCTTAGAGAATCTCGAGAGGTTGGAGGTTTCGAAAAAGTTATTCTGGTAGTATTGTCATTTGGCAGATAAATCCTAGCTGGTATCCCAAAATACGTTAGCATCAATAACTTAAAACACAATGAAAATATGGATATAAAGCTTATCCCAGTCTTCTGACATTCAGTTGTACACAGTAAATACTTCAAAAAAAAATGACCAGAACATGTGCAGCAGTCAATTTAAGTATCTAAACATAATTCTTCTAAGACTACTGAAAATTTAGTCTTGGTTCCAAAAACAAATCTTGTATCTGATGTCACAGATGGCAGACAAAGTTAAGATCCAACTGAAGTATTGAGTGCACAAAATATTGAGGGATGAAAAACTATAATATTGCACAGCAGTGATGTAATCCAGCATTACTGAAGCTTTCTAAAGAGCTTTCATGAAAAAACAGCGTGTATGATTTGCAATAGCCAGGACTTCCCAATATATATTGTGAAAAAGTCCTGATGGGATTTAGATTGCTGAGGAAATGGAGGGCAAAGAGAGACTTTAGACACTACAATGCAGATATTTCTTTCAATTCATTTACAGGATGTGGACGTCAGTGGCAAAGCCAACATACCTAGTTCCTTTTAGGTGGTGATGATGAGCTGGTAGTGGTGCCACAGATCTGGAGAATTATAAATGTTATATGGTTGTTCAAAACATGAGAGAAATAAATCAGTACCATTAGCCCAACATTGGTGATGGGGTAATTTTTAAGGGCCATAAATCAGGGTGACATTAATTGTCACTTGGAAACATAGTCTTCAGTAAATGACAACCAGCATGGATTTATTAAACGCAAATCACGCCTAGCTAACTTGAAAATAATTTTTTTAAAACTGAATTGATGAACAAAAGCAGTGGATGTTTTGTGTATGGATTTTCAGCAGATGTTTGTGAAAGTGCTACATCTAAATTTGTTAGTAAATTTGAAACCCATAGGATTGAAGAGGGAGAGATAATATTGATAATGAAATACGTTAAATGTAGTGACAGTTATTTTGTAGACTGAAGGGACTCGGATCGCTTCTTTTCATATACTTTAAAAAGACACAAAACTTGAAAATGTAGTAAAGTGATGACAGCTTGGAATTCATAAAAGCAGCCTGATGAATCAGTACACACATGACATATGTAGTTTAATGGAAAAGTGAAATTACACATTCTCTAGCAAAATGAAGCCACAATATAAATAAACAGCACAACTTCAACAATGGTACAGAAACCAGGGAGGGGGATGGGTGGGATCTGTTACAAAACATACAGGATCCATAGCTTTATAAATTGAGAAGGATGGCACAAAAGAAGGTAAGTCAATGAATCACTGTTGTAGCCTCAGCAGAATTAATGTGTCCAACTCTGGTGCCATACTTTAGAATGCGTGTCAATATAAAAATGCAAGGGAGATTTACTACAATATCCCCAAGGACGTCAGATATACGGATTCTTGAGAAGCTGGTACTATTCTCCATAGAGCGGGGGAGGCCACCATTTAAATACAGATGTTCAATATTATGAGGGATTTTGAGAGAGCAGATGGGAGAAATTATTTGGATTGGTATGCTGGTCAGTAACAAGAGAACACAGATTTAAGATATTTGGTAGTCTTTTTAGAGTGAGTTATGATGATCTGGAATACACTGCCTGAAAGAGTGACAGCAGATTCAAGTACAACTTTCATAAAGGGACTGAATACAAACATGAAAACAAAATCTGTATGGCTGCAGTGAAAGAACAGGTGAGAGTGTAATTGGAAAACTCTTTCAAAAAGCTGGCACAGACATGATGTGCCAAGTAATTGCCTTCTGTTGCTACATGGTTCTTTGACACTTCAGTCAGTTGAAAAGAGCTCAAATAAGCCATTTTATAGGTAAAGTAAAATGAAAGAAAGACTAGCAAAATCAGAACACCAAGTAATGAACTGACAGAACTATATTGCAAGATCTCACGTTACAACAAAAAAAAACTTTACAGTACAAAAAGTTAAATAAAACAAGCACCACTAGTACTGTAGTTTATAAATACCAATGCTACAAACTCAGTTCTGCCTGTTACTCCCCCTAAGAGATCATTTATTTCACAGAATCTTGAAGGTTCACTCACTTCTTTATGGACTAACCCAAATGTATGCCACAATCCTCTGAAACTGGACTTTAATTTTAGCGTTCCAGCTATGAAATTTCATGGATTTTTCTATTAGCTTTTGGCCAAGTGATCCTCAAATTTCTCTGGAAACCTCAGAGCAGTGGACTTCTCAGCTCAAACTTAGACTTCACTATGTCCTCCAAGTTAACTGTCTTTCACTGAGGAGCACCGTGGGTTTCTTTCTCTAACTTAAGTCAATTTTTCAGCTTCTTTCCCCTGACAAAATTCTAAATTGAGCTTGAGCTTCACCCACAATCCAAATGATGAACAAAATTAATATTTTCGCTGTTTACAGTGTAGGTCTGACTAACATTCATCTCCTTTTGATCTCTCAACTCACTGAGCAGCAGCCTGCACCAAACCAAAACAACAACGATCTGTGAGGGACACTTGGCTAAATTAAGCAAAGAAACTTTCTAACTCACAGCCCACCGACATGGCATATTTTGAGATGTTCCCAACACGCAAGCCAATTGTTTTATATTCGGCACAACTCTGATTCTGTAACCCATATGAATAGTTTACATTATTCAGAGTTTTACATCCCTTTCTCCAGACCTATGTCCTTATCAAAAGAACCCTCCTGTTGACTAACAACCTTTAAATTATGTAGTTCCCAAATGAATATAAGTTAATTACTTTACTGAAGTAAGCTGAGCTTCTGCCGCTATCATAAACTCAATGATAGGTCATCCTTTCCCTCTAATTTAAGATAAACATGTTATCTTTCAATTGTAATTAACTCCATGATTATTTGATTTGTACTCAATGGGGTTATCCATTTTTCAAATCAGATGTTTCCATTTTATACTAATTTCTAATTCAAAAATTTGTAATATAAAACATATGAATTATGAACTTGGGCTATCCAACACTTATTACAAGCAACCAAAGTCTTGTGAAATTGTTTTGTTGCTCCATGAATCATGAAAGGTTTGTGCTCTTATAGTTTCTCTTGAATTATTCACAGTACTTCTCTCACAGTATCTTGTAAATAAAGTGAAACCAAATCGTTTCAACTCCATCCAGGATGCCTGCAAATTCTTCAAAATTTTGTAAAAATATACAAAATGTCAAATTGAAAGGAGAGGCTCTCTGACATTAGACCATTTACGTTTTAAAAGCTTGATGACAGCAAAGTAAAAGGCCACATTTAATCATCTGATGTCAACCCCTCTCAAATTATGTTGTCTGGGCATTGTTATATCTCACTGCCAACTGCACTGCAAGTAATTGTATTGCCAGCATGCCTCAATCTTCCTTCTATTCCTTAGATCATAACTCCATTAACTGCCAATAATGTATCTAAATGATTAAGATACATCAATAACTATTCTTAAAAAAAATCAGTTCATAATGATTGTAGCAAAGCAATAGATTACATAAAATACACAATGACAAGCAATATGCGCTCAAAGCAAAGCTCCGATACTTTGCATTTTCCCAACAAATTTTAGCTTTTTGCTCAGCTATTTTAAATTCTTTCCATAGCTGTTTCTTCAGATTCGTATTGGCATGTTTGACAAGTAATCACAATTTCGCAAGCAAACATTCACAATCCTCGACTCTTTGATCAGTTTGCTGACACATAAATCTTACGTACACATGGGAAAATTGACCTCAAACATGAAAGCATTGCTGTTTCATTGCTGATTTAAAATTTAATAAAAATACAGTTCATATGTTAGCAACACACTGTACCTGAATACAGAGCAAGTGGTTAAAAGAAATAAATTCAATACACACACAATAAACATACTCACCCTTTTCTAAGATATGCCAAAGCATAGTTTGGTTTCAACTTGAGCGCTGTGTTGGCATCCCTGACAACCTCTATAAAACAAGATGGCAATTTTTAATCAAGTTAAAGCAATTTTTCCATTTTAGAATCTATCTTCATCCTACAAACAAGCAGTTTCACTAGTATGCAACTTAGAAATTACAGAAAAGTAGTGGCACTTAATTGAGAAATTGCATCCTAAGTTGAGTACTGCTTTTGTATGTTTCATATTCATTTTATTCTGACAGCAGTCCTTTCAAAATCTGTATATAATAAAATCACTGAGTCCCTACAGTGCAGGAGGCCACCATTTGGCCTATTAGGTCAGCAACGACCACAATCTAACCCAGACCCTATCCCCAAGCATTTACCCAATGAGTCCCCCTGATACTAAGTGGCAATTTAACATGACCAATCCACCTATCCTGCACATTTCTGGACTGGGGGAAGAAATTGGAACATCTGGAGGAAAACCACACAGACACAGGGAGAATGTGCAAACTCCACACAGACAGTCACCCAAGCCAGGAATCGAACCCTGATCCCTGGCATTGAGTCAACAGTGCTAACCACTATGCCTTCCTACCAAAGGAGAGTTATACAGCTAACAGAATTAAAACTGGGTGGTCACTGATAGTATTGGCAGATTTTCAGTCTTCTCAATTACAAAATAGTATATTTGTTCAACTCTCACCCAGGGATCAATTCTTTGGAAACATGTTTTTCAAAACACTTTTTTGGCTACTGGTATCACTTTGAAAGTTCCCAGGAATGTGCCATTTCACAAAAGGGACTTTTTTCCCTTAACACAACACTTGTTGAAGAGCATTCAAGTATCTGTAATGGGGCACTGGCATGGGGCGATTAATAAATTCCTTGGGTCATTCCGGAAAGTAGTCAGAGCAGCCAGGCTGGTGGTAGTGTTCTGCCTGGCAGTGTGAAAGACTTGCAAAATATAATAAATAAGGCTTTTTAACTGCCTTTATTATAAGTTACTGTTTTAAAATGTGGCATTGGTTCATTGTGACAATAATCAAAAACAACTCAAATGTTACTCAATGTGCAGCTCACCTTACAGAGCAAAGGCTCCAAAGGGATTAACAGGAACTATACAATTTTAAATTACAACTCTAAACAATGCACATAGTGCTCACAAGTAGACAGAGATAAATTGCATGGTCATCATCCTGGCAGGTATCCCAAAGCTCTTCATCCTGGCTTTGATACAATCAAGATTTTACTGAGTAAGATCAGTAGGGTTAGTCAATCTTTTGCAACATTTCCCACAAAAGGACAAGACAAATAGGCAAAAGACACAATAGTAGCTATAGGAAATGGCATATAATTTAAGCTACCCAATGCCAAGTTTAAAATAGAAAGACAGGGAAAGACGAAGCAACGTCGGAGTTCTTAGGGTACTACAGAGTCCCAGAATCACCAAGTACTGGGCAAAACCAAACCGAAAAATCAGATCTTCTGGCTGTACGAAGTAACTAGATAACCGATCAACCACCCACTCAAGAGGGTACAGGACATCCTGAAGGGAAACCATAGGTGGAGTACAACCATTAGGAACAGCCTGGAGAATTGGTCTTGGAGAGAAAACTGTCAGGCCATGAAAAAAATTGAACCAGTAACAGATTATATCTTGTTAGAGATAGTCATTGCCTGGTACTTACGTGGCTGTTACTTTTCACTTATCAATGCAAGCACAAATGCTGCTTAGGTCTTACTGCACGTGAGCAGGCTGCTTCAGTACGAGTCCTGAACGGCGGTGATGAACACTGCACATTGTACAGAAGTGGAGATGCTGGGTACATCAGGAGGTAAAGCGGGATCTTCCACTCAGCACTTCCGGCTAAAACAGGTGTTTCAGCTTTGTCTTGTGTACTGATGTAATCGGTTTTCCCCATTTTCTAAAAATGGGATATTTGTGGAATCTCTTCTTTCAGTTCGTTGTTTAATTGTCCATCACCATTTGTAACTGGATGTGCAGGGCTGCGTAGTTTCAATCTGATCCATTGATTGTGGGTTTCTAACCGAAGCACGTTTTCCATTGTTCAGCAAAAACGTAATCTAGCGTTATAGCACAAGGTTGGCAAGGCAAGTAATGCCTGGTGCTGTCCCTGGTGTGCTCTTCTGCATTCACTGAGCCAGGGTTGATGCACTGGGTTGACAATAAATGTGGAGTGAAGGACATGCCAGGTTAGATAGCGGTTGAATATAATTCTTCTGCTGATGGTCCACAGCAGCTTATGGATGTGCAGTTTTGAGCTACGGGATCAGATCTGAATCTATCCCATTTAACATGGTGCAGATGTCACAAACATGTTGGAGAGTATCCTCAGAGTTCAGCCAGGATTTCATTTCCACAAGGACTTTTCATTTGTTCATTACAGCATTGATAGGAAGAACCAATGTACCTGCAACACGTAGACTGGCAAGCAAAGTCAGATAGATTTTTCCCTCATGGGTTTACTCACCAATTACCACAGGCCCACTCTGGCAGATATGTACTAAGGACACGGTCAGTTCTGTCACTAATGGTTTTAGTGAACCATTTTGGTGATAGGCATTAAAGTCCCACAGTACATTGTTTGCCCTTGCCTCCCTCAGTCCTCCTTATAAGAGGCATTTAACATGCAAGAGTATCGATTCGTCATGCAAGGGTGATAATCAGGAGATGTCCTTGATATCAAAACAAAAAGGAAGAGCTGGAAAAACTACTGTTCAGCAGCAACAATGGAGAGAGAGAGACACAGTTAACATTTTGAGTCCAACATGACTTGTTAGAAAGCAAAGATTTCCTTGCTCACATTTGCCCTGACATCATGAGACTTGGTGGGTTCCGGAGTCAGATGTTCACAACTCCCAGGGCTACTCCCTCCCAATAGTATGCCTATTGTTAGGGTCCCAGGTCCAAGAAAGGAACCCTGGCTCGATAAACTGCAACTTTTATTTTTTGTTTTAAGACACAGATGAACAGGGTTGCACGATCAATTAACTTAAAATAAAAACATTCAACAAGACAAATGAAAATACAAATATCCTGCATCCCACCAATATTTTCACACGTACACAAATTTTTAAGGATAACAGGTTACAGAAAACGTTTTGTACTATAATCTTTGCAGTGAGTATACAGTCTCTGTAAACAAATAGGCCAACTGTGGGCAGGCACACCCCACTCAGAAACCAGGTGGCAGATGTCACCCAATACAACTTCTCTGGATTCCTAATTATTCTCCCCATCCCTCAGATGTGTTTTGTGAGCCAATTGGTCTCAGTGGAACTCTGGCTTCCACAAAGTAATTCCAAACTTTTCAAAGACATGCCTTAGAATCTTCTCCCAAACAATGTTTTCTCTCAGGTGTCTGCACTAAGGATCCACACTGAGGATGGCACTGTAGCACAATGGTTAGCACTGCTGTTTCACAGCTCCAGGGACCTGGATTCGATTCCCAGCTCGGGTCACTGTCTGTGTGGAGTTTGCACATTCTCCTCGTGTTTGCGTGGATTTCCTCCGGGCGCTCTAGTTTCCTTCCACAGTCCAAAGACGTGCGGGTTCGGTTGACTAGCCATGCTAAAATTGCCCCTTGGTGTCCTGGAATGTGTAGGTTAGAGGGATTAGCGGGTAAACGTGTAGGGATATGGGGATAGGGCCTGGGTGGGATTGTGGTCGATGCAGACTCAATGGGCCGAAGGGCCTCTTTCTGCACTGTAGGGTTCTATGTACATGTCCCCTTCCAGTATTCCTCTGCCTTGGATTGTCACATACATTCAAGCTTCCATACTATCTCTCGAGCATCCCATCATTCCAACAGAACACCAGTGCTTCACAGGCCGTATGAAGGGCATCACTAACTTCAGGATTATATCAGATATCTGGCTTCTTACTAACCAAGTTCACCAGATTTTCGTTTTTCAGTCTGTCTTTAACTGGGAGCCTTTCTCTGCCTCATCCATTAATTCTAGTACTCCTTATCCCTTAGACTTCCGTCTTCCTGGGACTTCTTTTTCATTGCGCTGTTTCTAAAACTCTGTTCTTCAGTTTTCAACTTGCTTGATTCTACATTTTCCATTGTTCCACCTCCCTTTTGGAGTTTTTGAGAGATCTGCTTCCTCTCAGGTACCTGGTTCTGGGTCCAGCTTAAAAGTAAACTCGGAAGTTCTTTCCCAAACGTCTTTCCCAGAACTCAGGTTTGGGAAAGAAGTTATGCCTTAAAAAAAACCCACCATATTACTATTTCCTCATAGGTTCCCTCTAGGTGCTTGACGAAATGCAAAACTGCCCATGTGACTGTATAACAGCTAATTTTAGATTAGGAAATTCTTACTGAGATGAAGCACAACAAAATGGTGATGCATAAATTAGTACATGTTAAAAGTGACAACTCAGAGCTTTAATTAGTTCCTGGGCATAAGATGAGTCAAATGAACAAAATGCCAATAGGAGATCTTTTAAGAGAGAGTTATGACAATGCGCTTTTTAAAGAGACAATTTTTAATTATTCTTTTTCTGGTTAGATTGTAAAAAGCCTGAAACTCTAAGACACTATGACAAAATAGCTCAGACTATTGAGATGCACAACTTTACATTCAATCAAGTGCAATGAGAGAAAGACACATGGACCCCTGGGGAGCATGAAAGTCCCCCATCCTCTGTTGGATTCACATCATTTTGAGACTTATCAAACATTTCTAATGGAAAACATTAAAATGCAATTACCTGTTTTGAAACAATAGCTGCAGCTGACAGGAACTAATAGAATTTCACTGCAATATGTAACCAAGGTACTTAAAGACTCTGCAAACAGGAGTGAGCAAAAGACAATGCTATATTGAACACAAGCTGTTGAAGCTGTGTGTTACCTCTGTCTGACTCGAAAATGCTGCCAGTTTGCAAAGTAACAATCTCAAGAAAAATCTATTCAAACTAATATCTTTTTGGAAAAAAAATCATGGAAATCTGCTCCATATAACTATACCCAGGACGACAACCGAGCTAAGGGGCCACAAAAAGTGGAACCAAGACCAGCCAAGGAACAACTACACGAATATGCCTTTGTTATACTTTAAGAACTAGAAAAATAATTCTAAAAGCCTTTTACTCTACCATCTGTATTGGTGTGTGAGGACACACAAATACATATGATATACAAATGATGCTTGCAATGTAGCTTGTATTTTTTTGTTTGGGAAATACTTTTAACAAACTTATCTTGTTCTTATTTAACCTACAAAAATCTGTCTGACATAATTATTTACAACTTTAGTGAGACTCTTAGAGAATTGGCAAAACAATTTCATGCTAAGCTCACAGCAAACTATGTTACAATTAAACCTGAAGTGGGAGAATAAGCAAGTCAGTTCACTCTTCTCGTGGTCATCAAAATTGATCACGGTATCACAAGATTTAGATTAGTTATGGAAAAGGACAAGGAACAATCCAAAGCCTAAGTGTGGAGAGGACCAATTACAGTAGGGTGGAGTGGATGGAGAAGATTAAGACTGTGGGGGAACGGAATTGGAAATTGGCATCAAAGATTGGCAAGCACAGCTGTCATGATGTGGGTATGCCGGCGTTGGACTGGCGCAAACACAGTAAAAAAATCTGACAAAACCTGGTGTTGTCAGACTTTTTACTGTGTAAGCACAGCTGTAACAGACTTAGGACAAATAGAGTCAGAGTTCAGTGGATGGCAAAAGAGATACCAAGATGAAGCAAAATAAAGGGTATAATACATCGAACATCTGTCATAAGCACAAGTGAAAGCCAAGTTAAATATAGAAATAAGAACAGAATAGAAAAAAGATAGAGAGAAATTGTCTGCTTTCCAACATCAATCCTCCTACTAAAAGTGAGGAATGGCAATAGATTACTCCCTCCTAAAGTTAATGTTAAGGGGCCATGGAAGGATGGCATGGCTTGGATTTCATGTGAGGGGATCACATAGTTGGTGAATTTGTGATTGCTTCGTCCTAATACATGCGTAGATAAAACTAGAAAAGCTTTGTTTACGTTTGGTTTTTATGTTTGCATCTATTTTGGGCAAAAGGGAGTTCTGTGGCTCAAAATTTGGGAGACCCTATTCTATACGGTATTATAAATCTCATTTAAAATCATGGTTGATCTAGCATCAATTGACTTTTGCACCTTTGAATGTAGAAGTGTTTTCTCATTCCACTCCTAAAATATATCAGCAGCAACTATGACCTCCCCATCTACAGAGACCTTTAAGACCCACAACAGCTCACTACACATCTCTACAATGCCCTCTCTGGGCATAAACTGAATATCTCCAACTTCATAACACTGATGAAATCTGGAGGAAAGCTTGGAAAGAATTAGCCTCACAACTAAGTACATTGCTCCAATCCAGCATCTCAACAGCCACGCTTCAATCTCCTCCAGAGCATATGGGCAAATACAGACTGGGCAGGACTGATATACAACTGGCACCTCAAAATCTCTCCTGGCTACAATAGAAACCCTGACCAAACCACAGGAAATGTAATAGCATCTTGTTCCATATTCAAATTTAGAGGCAATATCCTGTAGTAATACCTATTCTCCAGCAAGGCACTAGACTGGTGTGGGAATTTTACAGCACAACACTGATGACAGCTTCTGCTCCTAAAGCTATAAAAAAAAAAGAAAACTTCTAAAATGTCTACATGCTCCGATTTTTGGAGCATGTCACATATTCCGAGACTCTCCTACTCAAGGAACTCACCAAGTCTTCTTCGATAGCACCTTCTAAATCCATGACCACGACTATCTCAAAGGCCAAGGGCAGGGAATACATGGGAATGCCAACACCTGAAAGTTCCCCTTCAAGTCAGTTACTGTCCTGACTTGGAAATGTATTGCTGTTCCTTCACTGTCACTTAATAAAAATCCTGGAACTCCCTCACTAACTGCGCTGCGTGTGTACCTACATCACATGGACTGCAGCAGTTCATCACCACTTTCTCAGAGACAATTAGTGACAGGCAATAAATGCTTGCCTAACCGGCAAAGCCCACATCCTTTTTTTTAAAATGCCACTTCATTAAATGTTTTTTTGAAGTCCATATAAGCATTAGCTGCACCAGCTTCTTTAGCCCAAACAATGATTATATCAAGGAACTCAATTAAATATTTTGTATGACAATTTGCTTTTAGTAAGTCCATGGCTGTCATTTTTAACACACATTCACCAGGGTTACAAAGCTTCCCTACCACTGACATTAAGTTGATTACTTGTTTTTATTGTACAGAGAAAAGCAAGGACAAATTTCCTGTTTGCACTGAAGAATGTAAAAGGAAAAAAGGCAGAATCCCACGATGTCTAGTTTCTTCCCACTTCACATTACTCTAGATTTCAGGGCTTTGGCAGAAAGGGATGCCTGGCTCAATAGTAAGTAGCAATGCCCAAAGGTACCCATGTCATTGGAGCAGGATTCCTTGAGTCAGTCTATCGATTTGACCAGCAAGAGGAAATAGTACTTAAATCTCAAATTCACTAGACTCACTAAAGAACAGCCAAAGAAGGTCAGCTGCAAATATGTAGAACCTATAACTAGTCCAATCCATTTTTTGTTCCTAAAGACCATATCTGACAGCATTCTAAAATTAGGATGACTCATCACATCTTTGCGACATTGTTAAACATACCTTTATAATTCTGAAGCAATATGTGAGCATGGGCTCTTTGGCAGTAATATTCTGCTTTATCAGAATCTTGTTCGACTGCTGCAGTCAGCTCCTGAAAAAACAAAACTGCAGTTCAAGAACACCGTAACTTAGCAACTCCACTGAAACAAAATTACCAAGGATTCAAGTTTCAAAATAAAACATTTGGCTAATAAACAAAAACATTCCAGAAAAAGATTAATAATGGGCTATGTTATTTCTGGTAAGCACACAGGTAACCTTTATTTTCCTTTTACCAACATTATACACAGCCTAATGAATTTGGCATTACAGTCACATGGTTTACATGCATACATAAGGGAAGTAGGAGCTGCACACAAAACATCCAAGTTTCCGAGAGTACTTTGTATTCAAAAATATGAAGCATCTGCTTTCCAAAATGTAAATCATGGAGCATTTTGTTTAAATTACATACTTCATCACATTTTACAATCACGACTACATTTTCACAGAAAAAATTGGAAAGTTGCTGTGTGTGTTTTTAAATAAAACAGATTCTCATGTTTTTCAAAAAAAAGGTAGTTAGATGAAAGATGGTTAATATTTTTCATGGAGTTTTCACCAATGGACAATATCAGGTCAAATTACACTCATTGCTATGGAAAGTCTTTTTTATCCCCATCTTTGTGGGTGGATGAAAGTCATGCAGGAGACTTTTAATATAGAAAATCTACAGGCATTTCTTTAAACCACCTTCAAAGAATTTAGAGTACACAGAAGTACAATCAAGTAAAATAAATAAATGTCAAATAAATAGTTGCTGATATCAACAGTAGGAGGTGCAACTCGATACCTGTCAAAGATGTGGGTTTTAGGAAGAGAATTTTAAAGAAGCAGAAAGAATTCTGTAGATATGTGCTATAGAGCTAAAAGCACAACTGCAAATGGTGGGTCAAAGGAAAGCCTAAACAACAGGAATGAAAGCTTGACTATTTATAGAGCTGGAGATTCTACAGAGCGAAGGGAGCAAAGATTCGCAGGAATTTAAATACAAGGATGAGATTTCACAATGTGATACATTGGGAGACTAGAATTAAATGTCAGTCAATGAGTACGTGGGCTTTGGGTGAGGAAAACAGTGTGGGATAGAATAAAGACAGGAGCCCTAAATGAATTGAAACTTAGGGAACATGGAAAATGAGGCCACTAGGAGAACGTTGGTATGGGGCGGTTCATCAACATAGAATCCAAGGTTGAATGAATGTAGGTGATATTACAGGAGGTAGCAGTAAATAGACTTTGAGGGGTTTAGCACATGGGGGTCAGAAGTTCAGGATCATGTAGAAATCACACTGAGTAGTATGGTTCTGCCTGAGACAGCATTCGGGAGAATATGGCATCATGCAGGTCAAAGCTAAACTTCTTTGTACCTCTCCCATCTTACAAACTTAAATTCTGCTATCTTAGCAATAAGACATGAAGCCCATCCTATCTGTATAGCTTCCCAGTACCCCAGAAATCTGAAATGTCTGTCTAGCTTCATTTTGATATGTTAAACTGCTGCTTCCCAATAAATCTGGGATCATCAGCAGATTAATAATCTAAATAACATGTGTATTAATCCAACACTTCACTCATTTCCTTTGCAAGAGCTATTCTTCCCTATGTTACTGATTTGAAAGGGAAACATGACTTCAAAGTTGCACATGCTTCCTTTCCTGATTTTTTTTCACCCATTACACATAGGAAACTGATTCAAAAGGCAGGCGGCACGGTAGCACAGTGGTTAGCACTCCTGCTCACAGCACCAGGGACCCGGGTTCAATTCCGGCCTACGGTCACTGGCTATGTGAAATTTGCACATTCTCCCACTGTCTGCGTGGGTTTCCTCTGGGTGCTCCGATTTCTTCCCACACTCCAAAGATGTGCAGGTTAGGTTGATTGATCAATTTATCAATATCAATTTAGTGTGACTAAAGTGTCAGGGGATTAATAGGTAATTATGTGGAGTTATGGGAATAGAGCCTGGGTGGGAGTGTGGTCAATGCAGACTTGATGGCCTGAATGGCCTTCTTCTGCACAGTGGGGATTCTACGTGATTTCTAAAAAGTTGTCTATGCAGAGGGATCTCATGCATGTCTCAAAAAGTGGGTAGGCAGATGCAGAATGTTATAAGAAAGCCAAATGGAATCTTGGCACTTATTGCAAAGGTCTCAAGTACAAAAGTAGAGAAGTGTTGTTACAATTGGTGGGACCACACTTGGAATTGGGACTACGACATTGTGGCCATTACAGAGACATGGTTAGAACAGGGACAGGAATGGTTGTTGACAGTTCCGGGGTATAGACATTTCAGTAAGAGTAGGGAAGGTGGTAAAAGAGGTGGAGGACTAGCATTGTTAATCAAAGATAGTTTAGGAACACTTTAGGAACTTTCAAGCGGTCACTGGATAGGCACATGGAGCACACCAGAATGACAGGGAGTGGGATAGCTTGATCTTGGGTTCGGACATAGCTCGGCACAACATCAAGGGCCAAAGGGCCTGTACTGTGCTGTACTGTTCTATTGTGTTCAGCTATGTTTAACTTCTTTGAGGAAGTATGTAGCAGCAGAAAAGGTTCACTAGATCAATTCTAGTTTGATGGGGCTGTCACATGAGCAGCAGTTGGGTAGTTTGGGCTTCTTCTCGAGAAGAATGAAGAGGGGATTTGATTGAGGTATATAAAATACTCAACAGGATTGATAAAGCAAATGTTAACCAAACATTCCCCCTTTAAGAGCAGTTTAGGACAAGAGGTCATAGTTGTAGACAGAGAGAAGGTTCAAGACAGATGAGGAGAATCTATTTCACACAGAGGATTGTGAATCAATGGAAAGCTCTGCCTGAGTGCAGTGGATGCAAAACCAATCAACGGATTCAAGAAGGTGGTAGACAAATATTTGATTAAAAGTGGGATAAAGGGCAATGGGGAAAAAGCTGGGAAGTGGATGAGATGGAAATCAACCATGATCACATAACATGGCAGAACTGCCTACTCTCGCTCCTAATTCCTATGTTCCTACACCAGTCCCTTAAGGTAGCAGGACAGGTGGACGTAGTGGTCAAGAAGGCAGATGGCATACTTTCCTTTATTAGCTGAGGCAGAGTTTAAGAGCAGGGAAGTTATGCTGGAATTGTAGAATTACTGGATTTTATTATAGGAGCAATGTCATTGCAATGGAAAGGGTGCAGAGGAAATTTACAGGATGTTGCCTGGGTTGGAGATTTTTAATTCCTTAGAGACAGTGAATATAATGGGGTTGTTTTCCTTGGAGCGGGGGAGGCATGACTGAGATGTGCAAAATGAGAGACATAAAGTAGACAGGGAGAAACTTCCCCTTTGGTGGAGGGATCAATGATGAGGGTGCATTGATTTACGATAAGGGGCAGGAGGTTCAGTGGGAATGTGAAGGGAAACTTTTTCATCTGGGGTGGTGGGAGAATCTGGAGCTCACTGCCTTAAAGGGTGATGAAGCCTGACACCATTGTAACATTTAAAGTCATATTTACACGTGCACATGTAATGCCACAGCATACAAGGCAATGGACCAAATGTTGGAAAATGGGATGATAATAGTTAGGTGGTTTGTCTTTGACCAGCACAGGCACGATGAAATGAAGGGCTTTTTCCTGTTCTGTATACCTCTGTGACTATTACCTGGATCCCTGGAACAGAGGAGGCCAGAACAGGTCCAGTGTCCTATGAAATGGCCAAAGAGAAAAGGTGAAGATACACCTGGACCATTTGAGAAGAGGAGAATTGCTCAGAACTGGTGGGGCAGTCTGCCAATTCTGTCAATGGCATTGCTATGGATGAAAGTAATACTGCAGCAAGCTAGAGGAACAGCTAAGTATTGTTCCAACGGGAATTGGAAATGCTACCTGCATTGACATATCTTCGCAACTCCAGAGTCAATGCACTGAGGTTCAAACCGAAGTTACTGCCACTTTTGGAGCATCTACTAGCGAGCTACAACACTCCCAAAGAATCAGGAAGTCTTCATTTTGTCTGAGATCTATTTGCTGTATCATACTGTAAAAGTTCAATTGTTATGGAAATGTACTAATCAGGAATTTAAAGATGGAAAGGACGTGTTAGCATGTTTCTTTAAGAGACGAGTTTTTGGAGCATTGTAAGACCATGAGACATAGGAGCAGAATTAGGCCACTCGACCCATGAAGTCTGTCCACATTTCAACAGTTGATATTTTTCTCATCCCCATTCTCCTACCTTTTCCCCATAACCCTGATCCCCTTGTTCATCAAGAACCTGTGTCTTAAAGACACTCAATAGCCTGGCATCCACAGCTTTCTGCAGCAAAGAGTTCCACAGATTCACCACTCCCTAGCTGAAGCAACTCCTCCTCATCTGTTTTAAAGGATTGTCCCTTTAGCACGAGGTTATGCCCTCTGGTTCTAGTTTTTCCTACAGTGGAAACATCCATTCCACATTCACTCTATCCAGGCCTTGCAGTATCCTGCAAGTTTCAATAAAATACCCACTCATCCTTCCAATGAGTACAGATCTCAGTCCTTAGCCATTCCTCATATGACAGGCTCTTCATCCAAGGGATGATTCTTGTGAACCTCCTCTGGACCCTTTCCAAGACCAGCACATCCTTCCTTAGATACGGGACCCAAAACTGCTCACGATACTCTAAATGGGGTCTGACCAGATCCTTATACAGCCTCAGGAGTACCACTCTGCACTTGTATTCTAGCCCTCTCGACATAAATACTAACATTGCATTTGTCTTCCTAACTGCTACTGAACCTGCACGTTAAGAGAATCTTAAATAAGGACTCCCAAGTATCTTTGTGTTTGATTTCCTAAGCATTTCCCCATTTAGAAAAGAGTCTATGCCTCCATTCTTCCTTCCAAACTGCATAACCTCACACTTTTCCACATTGTATTCCATCTGCCATTTCTTTGCCCATTTTCCTAACCTGTCCAAGTCCTTCTGTACCCCTCCTGCTTCCTCAATACTACCTGTCCCTCTACTTATCTTTGTATCATCTGCAAACTCAGCAACTGTGCCTTCAGTTCCTTCTTCCAAATTGTTGACGTGCATTGTGAAACGTTGTAGTCCCAGCACCGACCCCTGAGGCATACAACTAGTCACTGGTTCCAAATCCTGAAAAAAAAAATGCCCCCTTATCTCCACTCTGTCTTCTGTCAGCCAGCCAAACCTCTACCCATGCCAGGATCTTACAATTAACACCACAGTCTCAAGTTATTTAACAGTGTCCTATGCGGCACCTTGTCAAAGGCCTTTTGGAAATCTAAATAAATCACATCACTGGTTCTCTTTTATCTAATTTCCTTGTTACCTCCTCAAAGCACTCTAACAGATTTGCCAGACATGACCTCCCCTTGACAAAGCCATGCTGACACATTCCTATTTTATCATGCACTTTAAAATACTCCATGATCTCATTTTTAATAATGGAATCTAAAATCTTGCCAATGATTGAAGTCAGGCTAACCGGCTATAATTTTCTGTCTGCTGCCTCCCTCCCTTCTTAAGCATTAGCTACTTTCCAATCCTCTGGGACCCTCCCTGGCTCCAGTGATTCATGAAAGATCACCACAAATGCCTCCACAATTTCCTCAGCTAGCTCCTTTAGAACCCTGGGATGTATTCCATCCGGTCCAGGTAACTTATTCACTTTGTTTCCCCAGAACTTTCTCCTTAGTGATAGCCACTAACTAACCTGTGCCCCCCAATTCACCTGGAGCTCTAGCAGCCCAATGGTGTCTTTCACCTTGAAGACTGACAAAAATAACTATTCAGTTCTTCTCTCATTTCTGTGTTTCTAACTATTACTTCTCCAGCAGTCCAATAGTTATTTTTGCCTCTCTCTTATCTTTTATATATTAAAAACTCTTCCCATCTTCTTTTATATTACTAGCTAGCTCTTTTTTTAAAAATTTTTTTTATTGTCCTCTGCTCGCTTTTAAAAGGTATCCCACTCCTCTGGCTTCTCACTAATTCTCGCCACTTGTACGCTTTCTCTTTTGCTTTTATACTGTCCTTGACGTCCCTTGTAAACCACGGATGCCTCATCCTCTCCTTAGGATATTTCCTCCTCCTCAGGATAAATTTCTGTTGTGCCTTTCAAATAACGCTCCAAAAACTCCTGCCACTGCTGTTCCACAGTCTTCCCTGTTAGGCTCCCTTTCCAATCAACTCTGGTCAGCTCTTTCCTCATGTCTTTGTAGTTCTAACATAGAAACTCTACAGTACAGAAAGAAGTCATTCGGCCCATTGAGTCTGCACCGACCACAATCCCACCTAGACCCTACTCCCATATCCCTACATATTTACTTACTAATCCCTGTAACCTACACATCTCAGGATACTAAGGGCAATTTTTTTTTAATCGCATGGCCAATCGACCTAACCCGCACATCTCTGGAATGTGGGAGGAAACGCAAGCAGACACGAGGAGAATGTGCAAACTCCACACAGACAGTGACTCAAGGCAGGAATCGAACACAGGTCCCTGGCGCTGTGAAGCAGCACTGCTAACTACTGTGCTACCGTGCCACCCCTTTAATTAATTGTAATACCATTATATCTGATTCCAGCTTCTCCCTCAAACTGCAGGATAAATTATATCATATTGTGGTCCCCGGGCCTGGATGGAATGCATCCCAGGATACTGAAAGAAATGTCAGAAGTAATAGCAGATGCCTTAGTAGTCATTTATCAAAATTCGCTGGACTCTGGGGAAGTGCCGGCTGATTGGAAAACAGCTACTGTTACACTGCTGTTTAAAAAAGGAAGTAGACAAAAGGCAGGTAACTACAGGCTGGTTAGCTTAACGTCCGTAGTTGGGAAAATGCTGGAATCCATCATTAAAGAAGAAATAGCAGGACACCTGAAAAAGAATGGTTCGATCAAACAGACTCAGCATGGATTCATGAAGGGAAAGTTGTGTTCGACGAATTTACTGGATTTTTATGAAGATGTGACTAGTGCGGTTGACAGAGGGGAACCGGTGGATGTGGTATTTTTCGATTTCCAGAAGGTGTTCGATAAGGTGCCTCACAAAAGGTTGCTGCAGAAGGTTAGGGTACACAGAGTTGGGGGTAAAGTGTTAGCGTGGATTGAGGATTGGCTATCTAACAGGAAGCAAAGATTTGGAATAAATGGGTGCTTTTCTGGTTGGCAGTTGGTGACTAGTGGTGCGCCACAGGGATCGGTGCTGGGGCCTCAACCATATACACAGACGATCTGGAGGATGGGACTGAGTGTAGGGTAACAAAGTTTGCCGATGACATGAAGATGAGCGGAAAAGTGAATTGCGTGGAGGACATGGAAAGTCTGCAGAGAGATTTGGATAGGCTGAGTGAGTGGGCAAGGATCTGGCGGATGGTGAATAACATTGGCAAATGTGAGGTTATCCACTTTGGAAGAAATAATAGTAAAATGGAATATTATTTAAATTGTGAAATATTACAATATGCTACTGTGCAGAGGGACCTTAGGGTCCTTGCGCATGAATTGCAAAAACTCAGTCTGCAGGTGCAGCAGGTGATCTAGAAGATGAATGGAATGTTGGCCTTTATCACGAGGGGGATAGAATATAAAAGCAGGGAGGTCTCACTGCAACTATACAAGGCACTGGTGAGGCCGCAACTGGAGTACCGTAGGCAATTTTGGTCCCCTTCTTTACGAAAGGATATATTGGCCTTGGAGGGAGTAGGGAACGTTCACCAGGTTGACACCAGAGATAAGGGGGTCAGCTTATGAGGAGAGATTGAGTAGATTGGGCCTGTACTCGAGTTCAGAAGGCTGAGAGGTGATCTTATAGAAACATATAAGATAATGAAGGGGCAAGATAGGGTAGAGGTGGAGAGATTCTTTCCACTTAGAAAGGAAACCAGAACTAGAGGGCACAGTTTCAAAATAAGAGGGCGGGGGGGGGTCAGATTAGAACAGAGTTGAGGAGGAACTTCTTCTCAGAGGGTGGTGAATCTCTGGAATTTCATGTCCATTGAAGTGGTGGAGGCTACCTCATTGAATATGTTTAAATCACAGGTAGATAGATTTCTGATCGATAAGGGAATTAAGGGTTATGAGGAGAAAGTGGGAAAGTGGAACTGATCCACTTCAGATCAGCCATGATCTTACTGAATGGTGGGGTTAGATGGCCGACTCCTAATTCTATTTCTTATGTTCTCATGTTCACTTACAATATCCTGAAGGGACTTGACAGAGGAAATAAGGGGAGAATATTTCAAGGTATGAGGGGAGAACTAGGGGACACAGTTAAAGAATAAGCAGTTTCATTTTAATACTGCAATGAGGAGGTGGAGGCTGGGTCATTGAATTTATTCAAGGCAGAGTTGGACAGATTTTTGACAAGGGAGTCAAGAGTTATGGGTAATGGGGGCAAACAGGAAAGTGCAATCAAGATCACAAACAGATAAGCTACAGTCTTACTAATTGTGGAGAAGACTTAAAGTGCCAAATGGCTTACTCCTGATCCTAAGTCCTTTTTTTTGGTTACAGGGCACTACCCTAAGGAAATTTTGCAGTGTTGTCCTGGGACTGAGACAGTTGGCCTTCAACAACCACAATCATCTTCCTTTGTACTCGATATGACTCCAATCAGTAGTGAATTTTCTCTATCATTGACTTCGGTTTTGCTAATGCCGCCTTGATGTCAAGAGCAGTCACCTTCATCTCACCTCTGAAGTTCAGCTCTTTTGTCAATGTTTAGACTAAGCTTGTAATTAAGTCAGGATCTGATCAGCACCCATGGAACACAAACCATGCATCAGTGCCCAGATTATTGCTAAGTAATGCTTGAGAGCACTTTTGACAATATATTCCAGATGCGCAGGTCACGTTGATTGGCTATGGTAAATTGTCCCTTAGTGTCCCAAGGTGTATAGGTTAGGGGAATTAGATAACTGTATGGGATAATGGGGCCTGGGTAAAATGCTGTATTGGAGGGTTGATGAGCCAAATGGCCTTCTTCTGCACTGTCAGGATATGATTCCATCACTTTGCCGATCATCATGAGCACACTGACGGGACAGTAATTAGCTGGGTTGGATTTGGAGTGTTATAGCTGTTCTGGAACAGCTTGACTCAGGGCAACGTTAGTTATGGTGAACAAGTCAACAGTAATAATGTCGGAATATTGCCAGGGTGCATCATCTTAGAACCATCAGTGGCTTTAGCCATTTCTTGATACCATGGGGAATTAATCAAACTGGCCGAAGACTAGCATGTGTGATGTTCGGGACCTCAAAAAGAGGCCAAGAGGTTAAAGATGGTTGCAAATGTGCCTCCTCCCTATCAGGGGAGGCACAGTAGCACAGTGGTTAGCACTGCTGCTTCACAGCTCCAGGGTCCTGGGTTTGATTCTCGGCTTGGGTCACTGTGTGAAGTTTGCACATTCTCCTCGTGTCTGCTTGGGTTTCCTCCAGGTACTCCAGTTTCCTCCCACAGTTCAAAAGATACACAGGTTAGGTTGATTGGCCACGCTAAGAAATTGCCCCTTAGTGTCCAGGGTAGCGGAGGTTAGAGAGATCAGTGGGTATAATACATAGAGATATGGGGGTAGGGCCTGGGTGGGATGGTGTTCGGAGCAGACTTGATGGACCGAAGGGCCTCTTTCTACACTGTAGGGTTCTACGATTTGTTTAAATGTCCACTACCATTCATAACAGGATGTGACAGCATTGCAAAATTTTGATCCGATTCATTGCTTATGGGATCGATTAGCTGTCTTTAGCATTCTGCTTCTGCTGACTGTCATGCAAAATCGTCCTGAGTTATAGCTTCACCAGGCTGACACCAAATTTTTAGCTGTGTCTGGTGCTGCTTCTGGCACACTATCCTGCATTCTTTTTTGAAATAGACTTGAAAACACCACGTTTGATGGTGCTAGTGGAGTGAGGGATACGCTGGATCAAAGAAAGATTATAATTGAGTAAATTCTGCTTCTGCTGAAGGTCTACAGCACTTCATGGATGCCAAGTTTTATCCTGCTGGACCTGTTCAAAATCTATCCATTTAGCACATGGTGATAATGCCACATAACATTATCAAGGGTATTTTCAGGACAAAGGCAGGACTAATCTCCATAAAGGATTGTGCAGTGGTCATCCTGATCAATACTGTCGTGGATGATGCATTGGTGGTAAGAGGACAATATCAGTTAAGTTTTTTCTTCTTGTTAGGTTCCTCACTACTTGCTGCAGACTCAGTCTAGCAGTTATATCCTCTTAAAGCCTGGCCAACACAATCATTACTAGTTCATTGGCATTACCACTATGTCACTGCCAACTCACTAATCTGTTTCCTGTAACTTAGTCAACTTCATATCTATGCTGCCATTGTCCCTTGCATGTAGGTGCCAGAGGCAATGCCAATATTTATTTCCCATTCCTAACTGCCCTTTAAGTGGCTTGCTAGGCTAAAGACTGCAGATAAGAGTCAACCACATTGCCGAATGCCTAGTCACCTATAGGCCAGACCAGATAAGGATGGTAGATTTCCTTCCCTAAAGGGACTCTGATAGGCTTTTATGACACTATGATACATTTTCTGGCACCAAGATTCCTTTAAATTAGAGTTTTTTTTCATTTCAATTCATAGCATCATAAAATTCCTACAATGCAGCAGGTCATTCAGCCTATCGAGCCGACACCAACTCTCTGACAACCATCCCATCCAGGTCCTATCCCTTTAGCCCCATATATTTGCCTCACTAATCCCCCCCTAACCTACACATCTTTGGATACTAAGTGGCAATTTATCATGGCCAATCAACCTAACCTGCAAATCTTTGGACTGTGGGAAGAAATCAGAGCACCTAGAGGAAACCCACACAGACATGGGGAGAACATGCTAATTCCACCCAAGGCTCAAATTAAACCCAGATCCCTGGCACTGTGAGGCAGCAGTGCTAACCACTGTACCAATGCCAACCACTGTACCAATGCCCCACCTAGCATCATCAAGATGGAGAATGACATAACTGACTCTGAGATTAGAGTCCTGAATCTTAATAAACGAAAAGAGTTGGCCATGATAGATTAGGAAACGTTAGAGATGGTGGACAGGTATGGCAAACATTCAAAGTGCATGGTGAACAACAATTGTTAATTCCCATCTAACACAAAAGGAAAATTGGAAAGGTGACTTACAAGGGGAATAAGAGACAGTATTAGATTAAAGGGAGACACAAACTGGCCAAGAAATGCAACAGACTTGAGCATTGGGAGCAATTTATAATTCAGCAAAGGAGGACCAAGGGACTGAATAAGAAGGAGAAAGTAGAGTATGAGAATAAGCTTGCGGGGAACATAAAAATTGACTGCAAAACGTTTCTACAGGCGTGTGGCGAGAAAAAGATTGGTGAAGGCAAATATAGGCCCCTTACAGTGACAAACAGGAGTTTATAATGGAGAAACAAAATGGCTGACCAACTGAATACATATTTTGGTTCTGTCCTCACAAATGAGGACACAAATAAGATACCAGAAACGTTGGGGAACATAGGGTTTAGTGGGGTGGGGTGGGGTGGGGTGGAGGGGGGGGGGTGGATGGACTGAAGGAGATCTGCATGAAGAGAGAAAGAGAAATGGTACTGTGGAAACTGATGGAATTGAAGGCCGATAAATCTGCAGGGCCTGATAATCTATACTCCAGCATACTCGAGTGATCTGAGAAGTAGTGGAAGCAATGGTCTATAGACTCCGGAATGATTCCTACAGATTGGGGGGGTAGCTAATACAATCCCACTATTAAAAAGTTAGTGAGAGAAAATAGGGAATTATAGGCCAGTAAGTCTGACATCAGTAGTGGGAAAAATTCTAGAATCCATTTTCAAAGATTTTATAGAAAAATGCTTAGAAAATAGGGACAGGTTTGGACAGAGTCAATATGGGTTTATGAAAAGGAAATCATACTTGACAAATCTACTGGAATTCTTTGAGGATGTAACTAGTAAAGATTTTGATTTTAATATAAAAGTAAATAGTATTGTTTCTTGCGCATTAGACAAAGCATACCGTACATAGAAGATGACAGAATGTAGTTTTACAATCATAGCTAAGGTGTAGAGAAAGATCAACTTAATGTGAGATAGGTTCAGGTGGAAGAGAGTATGCCCAGGGTGTGTGAGGTCCTTAACTACGCTGGCTGCTTTTCCAAGGCAGCAGGAAGTGTAGACAGCGTTAATGGTGGGAAGCTGCTTTGAGTGATGAATTGGGCTTTGTTCCCAACCCTTTGTATTTTTTGCAGTCTTGAATAGAGCAGGATACAAATCAAAATGAATGCTTTCTATGGTGCATCTTTAAAAGTTGGACAGAGTCATAATGGGCATGCCAAACCTCTCGAGTCTTCTGGAGAAAGTAGAGGCATTGCTGGGCTTTCTTAACTATAGCATCCACATGGAAGGACCAGGACAAGTTGTTGATGATCTTTTCAGCTAAAAACTTGAAGCTCTTGATCATTTCCACTTCGTTCTTATTGATGCAGACAGGGACATGTTCTCAATTACACTTCCTGAAGTCGATGACTTATCTCCTCCATTTTGTAGACGTTGAGGGAGACTTAATGTCATCACACCAGAGTCTCTATCTCTTTCTTGTACTCCTTTCGTCATTGTTTGAGATCCTACCACTACAGTGGTGTCATCAGCAAACTTATAAATCAAGTTGGAGGAGAATTTGGCCACGCAGTTCTAGATGTAGAAAGAGTATAGTAAGAGGCTGAGGACACAGCGTTGTGAGGCACCAGTGTTGAAGATGATCATGGAAGATTGGGTACTGATTGCGATCTGTGGGTCTGGCATGGGTGTCTTTGTAATCTAGGTATTCCAGGGTTGAGTGCAGGGCCAGGGAGATGGCATCTGCTGTGGACTTGTTGCGGCAGTAGGCAAATGATAATGGATCCAGGCAATCTGGGAAGCCCAAAATGACTTATGCCATGGCTAACTTTTCAAAGTACTTCATAATGATGGATGTCAGAGCCACTGGACAATAGTCATTAAGGCACGCTGCCCGGCTTTTCTTCAGTACCGGCATGATGGCCTTCTTCTTGAAGCAGATAGGCACTTCAGATTGGTGTAAAGAGAGGTTGAAGATGTCTGCAAATACACCCGCCAGCTTGTCCAAACAGGATGTGAGTGCTTGTCCGGGTACCCCATCCAGGCCACCACTCTCCGGTGTGAAGATGTGTTCATGTTGACCTCCTGCTCAAAATGGGCACACAATGCATTAAGCTCATCAGGAAGGGGTGCGTTGGTGCTGGCGATGAATTGATGAAGGAGAGCTAACGGATGTGATTTAATTGGACCTTCAGAATACTTCTGACAGAATCCCATATAAAACATAAGTGTGTAAAAGTAAAGCACATGGAACTGGAAGTTGTGTACTGAGATGGATAGAAAACTGGTTGACAGACAGGAAACAGTTAGCAGCAGTGACTAGTGGGGTACCACAGTGATCCGTGCTAAGACTTCAGCTGTTCACTATTTTTATTAAATGATTTAGATAAGGGAATTAAAATGTAACATCTCCAAATCTACTGATGACGAAGCTGGAATGGAGAGTAAGCTGTAAGAAGAATGCAATAACTCCTCAGTGTGACTTGGACAAGTTGAGTGAGTAGGCAAGTGAACGTCAGATGTGGTATAATTGGGACAAACATCGAAAATAGAAACAGAGTAGGCCTTTCAAGCCTGGTCCGCCATTCATTTTGAATATGGCTGATCAAATTCAATAGCCTGATGCTACCTTCCCCCATATCCCTTGATCCCTTTAGCACCAAGAGATATATCTAATTTCTTCGAGTTCACACACCGTTTTGACCTCAACTACTTTCTGCGGCACCGAATTCCACAGATTCACTACTCTCTAGGTGAAGGAATTTCTCTTCACCTCAAACCTAAAAGATTTACCCCTCATCCTTAAACTATGACCTATAGTTCTGGACTTCATCATCATTGGGAACATTTTCTGAATTTACCCTTTCAAATCCTGTTAGACGTTCCTATGAGATATATCTCAATTTTCTGAACTCCAATGAATATAATCCTAACCGATTTAGACTCTCCTCATAAACAGACCTGCCATTCCAGTAATTTGCCAGGTAAACCTTTTCTGCATTCCCTCTATAAGCTGGGACATCCTTCCTCAAATAATGACACCAAAACTGCACACAATACTCCAGACGTGGCCTCACCAACACCCTACACAACTGTAGTAAATCCATCCTCTCCATCGGATTTTCCTGGTGAGGCTGGCACCAAGAGTAAAAATCACTGCTGCCAAAAGATGTGAAGTGAACCAGTTTAGTTGGAAAAAGGAAGGCAGATTACTATCTGAATGGCCAGAAAATGGGAGAGAGGAGCGTTCAACAAGTCACGTGTGCCCTCGTACAACAGTCCCTGAAGGTAAGCATGCAGGTGCAGTTAAAAAGGGCAAATGATTTGTTGGCGTTCATAGTGAGAGCATTTGGGTACAGCAGCAGGGATATCTTGACTCAATTATACAGAGCCAGGTGGGGACGCAGCTGAAATATTGCATCCAGTTTCGGTCTCCTTATCTGGGGAAGGACGTTCTCGCAGAGAAGTTTAACTAGTCTAATTCCTGGGATTGCACAACTGACATGAGGAGAGATTGAGACAGTTAGGATTATATTTGCTGGAGCTCAGAAGAATGAAGGGGGAATCACATAGAAATCTACAAAATTCTTACATGACTACACAGGGTAGATGCAGGAAGAATATTCTTGACTGTAGGAATGTCCAGAACCAGGGGTCACAATCTAAGGATATGGGGTAAATCTTTTAGGACTAAGATGAGGAGAAATCTTTTCACCTAGAGAGTGTTCAGCTTGTGGAATTCACTACCACAGAAAGTAATTGAGTCCAAAACATTGTAAATTTTCAAAAAGCAGTTAGATGTAGCACTGTGTTCCCCAATCGGAAACCATGGATGAACAGAGATATCCATTGCTTGCTGAAGTCCAGGTCTGATGTGTTCAAGTCAGGCGACACTGACCTATACAAGAAAGCCAGATAGGATCTAAGGTGATCCATCAAAGATGCCAAAAGACAGTACCGGACCAAGCTAGAGGCCCAGGCTAGCCACACCAACTCCTGTCGACTATAGCAAGGTCTGCAAGACATAACAGGCTACAAGGCAAAGGCAAGGAACAGATGGCTCCAACGCACCCCTCCCTGGTGAGCTCAATGCATTCCACGCCTGTTTTGAGCATGGGGAGGTCAACAAGAGCATGCCCTCACTCTGGAAGCCCTGGATGAACCTGTATCTGGGGTCACTACTGCCGATGTCAGAGCAGCTTTCTTGAAGGTCAACAGACAAAGGAACTAGCCCAGATGGGGCACCCGGACGTGCACTCAGATCCTGCATAGATCAGCTCGCAAGAGTATTTACAGACATCTTCAACCTCTCTTTACAACAATCTGAAGTCCCTATCTGCTTCAAGATGACGACCATCATCCCAATCCACAAGAAAAATCAAGCAGCGTGTCTTAATGATTATCAGCCGGTGGCTCTGACATCCATCGAAAGATTAGTCATGACACCAATCAATTCCAGCCTCCCAGGCTACCTGGATCCACTACAGTTTGCCTACCTCCACAACAGGTCCACAGCAGACGCCATTTCCTTGGCCCTGCACTCAACCCTGGAACAACCAGATAACAAGAACACCTATGTCAGACTCCTATTTATTGTTTACAGCTCAGCCTTCAACATTATTATTCCCACAAAACTCATCTCGAAGCTCCGTGGCCTAGGCCTCGGCACCTCCCTCTGCGACAGGATCCTGAACTTCCTAACTCACGGACCACAATCAGTAAGGATAGGCAACAACACCTCCTCCTTTAAAGATCACCCTCAAACACCAGTGCCCCACAAGGCTACGTTCTCAGCCGACTACATTCCTACGACTGTGCGGCCAAATTACCCCGCAATTCAATTTTCAAGTTTGTTGACAACACCACCTCGATGGGTCGGATCTCAAACAATGACGAGAGAGCATAGGAATGAGATAAAGAATCTGATGAACTGGTGCGGCAACAGTAATCTCTCCCTCAATGTGACCTGAACGAAGAAGATTGTCATCAACTTCAGGAAGCGTAAAGGAGAACATGCCCCTTTCTACATCAATGAGGACAAACCGGAAAGGGTCGAGAGCTTCAAGTTTTTAGGTGTCTAGATCATTAGCAACATGTCCTGGTCCCCCCAACCCACACTATAGATAAAAAAAGCCCACCAACGCCTCTACTTTCTGAGAAGAAATTTGACATGTCAGCTACAACTCTCACCCAAGAACCCAGTTTGCAAGTGCAGCAGGTGATCAGGAAGGCAAATGGGATGCTGGCCTGATGGATGGATGGATGTGGGGGGTGGGGGTGCTGATGTGTGTGTGCAGTTTAGAACAGAGTTGAGGAGGAACTTCTTCACTCAAAGGGTGGTGAATCTCTGGAATTCTCTGCCCGTTGAAGTGGTGGAGGCTACCTCGCTAAATATATTTAAGACACAGTACATAGGTTTTTGGTAGGCAAGGGAATTAAGAGTTATGGGGAGAAAGTGGGACAGTGGAACTGAGCCACTACAGATCAGCCATGATCTTATTGAATGGCGGGGCAGGCTCGAAGGACTAGATGGCCTACTCCTGCTCCTATTTCTTACGTTCTTATATTCTCACCAACTTCTACAGATGCACCATATAAAAAGCATTAAATTTGGATCACAGCTTGGTATGGCTCCTGCTCTGCTCAAAACCACAAGGAACTACAAAAGGTCATGAACGTAACCCAATCCATCACACAACGCAGCCTCCCATCCACTGACTCTGTCCACACTTCCCACTGCCTCGGCAAAGCAGCCAGCATAACGAAGGGCCCCAGCACCCTGGACATTCTTCCACCTTCCTTCAGGAAAAAGATACAAAAGTCTGAGGTCACATACCGACCAACTCAAAACAGATTCTTCCCTGCTGCTGTCAGACTTTTGAACGGATTTAGCTTGCATCAAGTTGATCTTTCTCTACACCCTAGCTATGACTGTAACACTACACTCTCTCATTTCCTTCTCCATGAATGGAATGTTTTGTCTCCATAGTGCTCCAGAAACAATACTTTTCACTATGTTAATGCATGTGACAATAATAAATCGAATCAAATTACGGCAAAGGGAATCAAAAGACATTGGGAAGGCAGAATCAAACTACTGAGTTGGAAGGTCAGCTATGATCCTAATGAATGGTTGAGCAGACTCAACAACTGAATGGCCAAATGGCCTCTTCCTGCTTTCTACGTTTCAATGCCCCTCAATTTTATACATCTGAGTCATGTCTCTAATCAATATCCTCAGAAGGAAAATGAACCCAGTCTGCCCAATCTCTCCATAACTAACATCTCCAGCCAGGCAATTCTGGTAATCATCTCTGCACCTTTCCTAGTGCTATCACATTCCTCGGTCAAGGCAGTCTTGAGGAGTTCATAGAACGTATCTGCGTCAGTTTCAACAGTATGTAATAGAACCTATGAGAAAACGAGCTATCCTAGATCTGCTCCTGTGTAATGAGATAGGAATAATTAATGATCTCATAGTTGGAGATCCTCTCAAAAGGAGCAATCACAGTATGGTTGAATTTAAAATGCAGCTGGAGGGTGCAAAGGTAAAATCCACTGCCACTGCCTTGTGCTTAAACAAAGGAAACTATAAAGGGATGAGGGAGGACTTAGCTAAGGTAGACTGGGAGCAAAAACATTATGTGGAACAATTGAGGAACAGTGGAAGACTTTTATAGCAATCTTTCAGTGCTCAGCAAAAGTATATACTAGTGAAAAGGAAGGACTGTAGGAAAAGGATAATCAGCTATGGATATCTGAGGCCATAAGGAGGCTATCAAGTTGAAAGAAAATGCCTACAAAGTGGCAAAGATTAGTGGGAAACTAGAGGATTGGAAAATCTTTAAAGATCAACAGAAAGCCACAAAAAAGCTATAAAGAAAAGATAGATTATGAGAATAAATTAGCTCAGAATGTAAAAACAGATAAGTTTCACCAAATATATATAAAAAAAAGAGTGGCTAAGATCCTTTACGAGATGATTTAGGAGATTTAATAACAAGGAATGAAGAAATGGCATATATGCATTAATCAGGTATTCATGTCGGCCTTCACGGCAGAAGACATAAGTAACATTCCAAAAATTAAAGACAAGGAGGCTATGGCAGATGAGGACCTAGAAACAATAATTATCACTAAAGAGGTAGTACCAGGCAAGCTTATGGGGCTAAAAGTAGACAAGTCTCCTGGCTCTGATGGAATGCATCCCAGGGTACTAAAAGAGATGACGGGGGAAATAACAAATGCACTCATAGTAATTTATCAAAATTCGCTGGACTCTGGGGCAGATCCAGCAGATTGTAGAACAGCGAATGTGATGCCACTATTTAAAAAAGGTAGACAAAGTGGGTATAGGCCGGTGAGTTTAACTTCTGTAGTGGGGAAAACGCTTGAATCTATCAAGGAAGAAATAGCGAGACACCTGGATGGACATTGTCCCATTAGACAGACAGCACAGAATCATGAAAAGCATAACTAATGTACTGGAATTCTTTGAGAACATTATTAGTGGGGTGGACAATGAGGAGCCGGGATGTAATGTATTTGGATTTCCAGAATGCATTCGACAAGGTGTTGCACAAAAGGCTGCTACGTAAGATAAAGGTATATGGCGTTATGAGTAATGTATTAGCATGGACAGAGGATTGGTTAACTAACAGAAAGCAAGGACTGGGGATAAATGGATGTTTTTCTGATTGGCGGTCAGTGACCACTGGTATGCCTCAGGGATCAGTGATCCCTGCAATTTGCAATTTACAGAGATGATTTGGAGTTGGGGACAAGTTCACAGGTGACACCAAGATACATGGTGCAGCAAAGTGTGTCGAGGACACAGTCTGCAGAGGGATACAGATAGTTCAAGTGAGTGGGCAAGGGTCTGGCTGATGGAGTACAATGTTGTTAAATGTGAAGTCATCCACTTTGACAGTAATAAAGCACAATGGATTATGATTTAAGCAATAAAAAACTGCATTATGCTGCTGTGCAGAGGGACCTTGGTGTCCTAGTGCATGAATCGCAAAAGGTTGGTTTGGAGGTACAGCAGATATTTAAGGCAAATGGAATTTTGTCCTTCATTGTTAGAGGGTCGGAGTTTAAAAACATGGAGGTTATGCTGTAACTGTACTGGAGAGGCCACACCTGGAGTACCGTATACAGGTTTGGTCTCCTTACTCAACAAAGGATATACTGGCACTGGAAGGGGGTGCAAAGGAAATTCATGAGGTTGATTCCTGAGTTGAGGCTTGGCTTTTGAGGACAAACTGAGTAGACGAGGACTATGGAAAAATGAAAGGGAATCTTACAGAAACATAAAATTATGAAGGGAATAAATAAGGTAGAAGCAGGGAGGTTCTTTCCACTGGCGAGTGAAACTGAACTATGGGGCATCGCCTCAAAATTAGGGGGAGCTGCTTTAGGACTGAGTTGAGGAGGAACTTCTTCACCCAAAGTGTTGTGAAACTGTGGAATTTCCTGCCCAGTGAAGCAGTTGAGGCTACTTCGTTGAATGTTTTTAAGGCAAGGATAGATAAATTTTTGAACAGTAAAGAAATTAAGGGTTCTGGTGAGTAGGTGTGTAAGTGAAGCTGAGTTCACTGAATAACAGAGCAGGCTCAAGGCATCAGATTGCCTATGCCTGCTTCTAGTTCCAATGTTCTTATAATGTGGATTCCAGAACAGCTCACAATACCATAACTGTGGCCTAACCAACATTTTATGAAGTTCCAGCATAACCTCCCTGCTCCTAAATTCTATACCTTGGCTAATAAACACAAGTATACTGTACACCTTCTTGATCACTTTATCTACCTGTCCTGTTAGCTTAAGAGATTGGCATACATACACACCAAGGTTCCTCTGATCCTCAATGATTCCCAGAGTCCTGCTGTTCATCACGTATCCCCCTGCCTTGTTTGTCTGACCCAAGTGCATCACTCACACACTTGTCCCGTTTGAATTCCCTTTGCCGTCTGGATCTTCCTGTTGGAAAAATATCACCTTTCCTTCACTTACATAAAAGGGTCCATTGGACGGTCATCCTGATTCAAAACGTTGGCTCTATTCCCTATACACAGTGCTGTCAAACCTGCTGAGATGTTCCAACATTTTCTGTTCTGTTTCAGATTCCAACATCCGCAGTACTTTGCCTTTATCTTACCGTTCGTTCACTGTTACTGGAACAAAATCCAGCAACTCCCTTACTAGCCGAACTGAATGGATATACTCACAGCACATGGATAACAGTGGTTCAAAAAGGCAGTTCACCACCACCTTTACAAAGACAATTAGGGATGGGGAAAAACATTGGACTTATCAGCAACACGCTCACAACCATGAGCGATAAGAGAAAAAACATCAAACAGTTGCTTGTATTACAAGTTTATATCTGAAATGTGTATTTTAATCCCTGCCTTGTAACGACGCTGCACCCCAGCTCGGCCTGGCCTCTCCCGCAAGTTCAAGGCCCAGGCGAAGTGGCTGGGTCTCCAATCAACTTTGGAAACCTAACGGGCCGCGCATTTAAAGGGGTAAAAAGCTTTGACTCACCTCCAGAGCTTTCTCCGGACATTCTGCAATGAACTGGTCTGTAAAGACTCTGCCAAAACAAAATTTTTTTAAAAATCAACAAATGGGGAGAGGGGCAGTTAGTAACAGCACTGCCTGCTAGACCCGCACTTAAACGCCATCGCTGCAGCCAAACTGCCTGACTTACCGCTCCGTTGCCATCTCCCTGTTCCCGCCGTCAGCGCCGCCGATTTGAAGAAAGTTCTGGAAGAAGGAGCCGGGAGGGCGCAAGGCAGAGACAACGCGCTTGCGCAACGAGAGCGCAAGCCTGGGCACACAGCCGGCGCGGCAGCCATTTTTGTAAAGATCCGTTTGCCTGGGAAGATGGAGAGCTCCTAAAGGAAGTGCGATTTAATTAATCATTATTTCTCTTGAAAGGAGAGCCGTTGAATTAGATTTATAGAATCAGTATTTAGGCAGCGCCTTACGCTTCAGCCATTAAATAAAAGCTTAAACCAGCAGATTTCAAATCCCAAAAAGGCATGTCTGAAACAATAACTTGAATTTATTTTTCGCTTCTAACGTAGCACCAATTACCCCAAAGCGCTTGGCAAGATCATGACAGTAATTCTTCGCTTAATATTGTATTTGTGTTCCTGAAAAGTGCAGCTGTTTAAGTGAAGCAAGACTGCAGCCAAGTTCTGCAGGACCTTTCCCGTCAGAAACAAAATGAAACATTGTGGCCTGTGTTCAGATTCGATGTATTGCTAAATTACTATATTCGTTTAAAAAAAACACTGAAAGATAAAAGAATAATTCTAATCCTAAAGGGAGGGTGGTATTCAGGAAAACAACCATCACCAGACAAATCGTTGGAATTGATATAAAGTCCCTGAGTCTTGGTGGGCCTCATCTTTTAAGATCTGTAAAATAAGTAGCTAAGGACATAGTTGGTTCACTGGTTTTAATTTTTCAAAATTCTGGGAAAGTTCCATGAGTCTGGAAAAATAACAAATGTGAGCCCTTCATTCAAAAAGGGAGGGAGACAGAAGGCAGGAAAATTCAGGCCTGTTAGCTTAACATCTGTAAGAAGTCTCACAACACCAGGTTAAAGTCCAGCAGGTTTATTTGGTAGCACAAGCCACAAAGCTTTGGGAGCACTGCTCCTTCACATCATTTGCCCCTTCTCTACATCAAGCTTAACATCTGCCATAGGGAAAATATTAAAAGCTATTATTAAAGACCTTACAGAAATTCAAAGTAATCAGGCAGAATCAACGTGGTTTTTTGAGAAGGAAATATTGTTTACCCAATTTATTAGCATTATTTGAAGAAGTAATGTGCTGTTGATAAAGGGGAACTGGTGGATCTAAGTGTTGGTTTAAGATTAGTGTTTCAAACCAGAATAAAGATAATTGTATCAGGGTATAAAAGCAGAGTTAGCTAAATTGAACTGGGAAACTAGGTTAAAAGGTAGGGCAGTAGAGATTCAGTGACAGACTTCTAAGGATTTTGTTAATAACTCTCAGCAAAGATTTATCCCAGTAAGAAATGGCTATTTCAAAAGGATGTATAATCCATGACTGAAAAAAGTTAAAGATTGTATCAAATTGAAAGGAAAGGACTGAAAAATAATAGATGGAGAAAGTAAATATGAGAGAAAACTACCTAGTAATTATAAAAAAGATAGTAAGAGTGCCTATCAATATTTTAAGTAGTAAAAGAGTAACAAAAACAGAGAAAGCTGGAAAAAAGCTGGAGAAAGTTGGTCTGACAGCGTCAACAGAGAGAGAAAACAGAGTTAAAGTTCATGCCACCTGACATTTCTTCAGATGTTTTTGTTTGTGAACTAAAGCTAGCGTTGGTCCTCTAGAAAATGAATCTGGAGAATTGATCATGGAAAACTAGAAACAGCAGAGCAGTTGAACATGAACTTTGTGTTTGTCTTCATTGTAGAAGACTTAGAAAACTTCCTTAAAATCTTGAAAATCAAGAGGTGAATGGAAAGCAGGATCTTAAAGCAATCATCATCACTAGGAAAGATGTTGGGGAAAATTGTTATACCTAAAGACTGACAAGTCTCCAGGACAGTAAGAAGTCTGACAACACCAGGTTTAAGTCCAACCAATTTATTTGATAGTAAACTCACAAGCTTTTGGGGTTTGCCCCTTCTTCAGGTGAATGGAAAGTTCTGGCCTCAGATAGAGCATATAACAGCACAGACAGTTTACAGATTACTGTAAACTGTCCGTGTTTACCCCAGTCCACGCTGGCATCTCTACATCAAGTCTCCAGGACCACATGGACTAGTGGCTGCAGAAATAGTTGAACTTGTACAAGACACTGGTTAGACCTCATTTTCAGTACTGCATCATGGATAGAAGATTGGCTAATTAACAGGAAACAGAGTGGGCATAAATGGGTCTTTTTCTGATAAGATGTAACAAGTGGTGTGCCACAGGGATCAGGTCTGGAACCTTAACATCTTACAATATATAGATAAATGATTTGGATGAAGGGACCAAAAGAATGGTTACTAAATTTTCAGATGACACAAAGATAGGTAGGAAAGTAAGATGTGCAGAGGATTAAGGAGTCTACAAAGAGATATAGAAGGTATCTAAATGGAGTATAAAGTGGACAGATGCAAAGCTGTCCATTTTGGCAGGAAAAATAAAAAAGTAGCGTGTTATCTAAATGTTGACAGACTGCAGAGCTCTGAGGTGCAGAGGGATAAGGGTGTTCTAGTGCATGAGTCGTAAAAGGCAAGTGGGCAGATACAGTAAGTTATTAGGAAAGCTAATAGAATGTCATTGTTACCCTTCTGAAACAGTCCTTCTGGACTGCGGATGACTTCCCTCCACTCCAGGGTTGTAGGTTCTGTGGTGACAAAGTTCCATGCTGGATCCACACAATGCCATAGATGAGACATGTAGTGTTTGAGGCTGTAAGTGGGGTGCTCGGATTCTAGTACACTCCTTCTCCTCTTTGTGCTTGGCCTCCATCTGGGCCTTTCGGAGGTTCAAAAAAGCTGGCACGTACACGGATACTCTTCTCCAAGAAGATTCCCATAAATTATGCAGATATTGCATTTTTTCAGGGAAACTTGGAGGACATCTCAGAAATATCTCCTCTGCCCTCCTGGTAACCACTTGCTGTGATGAAGCTCGGAGTGCAGAGCTTACTTTGGGATTCTTATGTCAGACATGTGGATAATGTAGACCGCCCAATGTAGCTGAGTAACCATAACCACTGCCTCAATACTGGTGATATCGGTCTGAGAGAAAACACTGACATTGAGACATCTATCTTGCCCTGATTTTGCAGAGGCATTGCTGGTGATATTTCTCCAGAGGTTTAAGATTCCTGTTGTCTAAGCCTCTGAGTCTTACAGGAAGGCAGGTAGCACTGCAGCCATGCAGACCATGAGCTTAGTACCAGATTTAACATCTTTGTCATCAAACATTCCTTTCCTCAGGAAGCTGAATGCTGTGATGGCACACTAGAGGTGATGTTGAGTTTCATTATTGATGTCTGCCCTTGCTGAGAAGAGGCTCCTTATGTGTGAAAAATGATTAATGTTGTCGTATGGTTCATCGTAGTTACTGATAGTTGGGCAGTTTTACATAAAGGTAGCAGGCTGGTAGAGGATCATTAACTTTTGAATATTTAGCCTAAGACTCATTCTTTCACATGCCTCAACTAATGCATCAACGATATTTTAGAATTCAGTCGCTAAATTGCAAACATGTCAATGTACTGCAGTGTGATCACAGAGATTGAGATGATCTTGGTTCTGGAATAGCCTTTTCACCCTCATGTCAAGCTGGAATTTGGCTGAGGTGGTGGCAGGTAGCATGCTGTAGAATGTGGTGCGAGGAAACTCAAGTTGAGGACTGAGTCTTGATTCGGGTTTAGAAACTCTCCTTCCAACGAGCATTGATTGTCTCTTGGTCCTTGATTAGCTTACCTCCATTCTGAGTGATGTCGGTCCTTGGGCACTTGGGCGATGAATGATCTTGACTGTGCTGATGAATCCACACACACTGTGCGGTGGCGATTTGCTGCATTTCTTGCAATCATTCCACACCACCTGTTCATTCAATCACATTATTTTTGTATTGCAGGCTCCAACTGTCTGTAGACTTGTTTTCTTTTCCTCGAATTTTGGTGATACTTTCAGTTCAGGAAGTCTTGCAATTGAGTAGCTCCTGGATGTTCTCATCAAACCAGTCTTGATGCTTCCTGGTAGAGAAACCACGATTATCTTTGCAGTTGCTGATTATGGTGTTTTAAGGGCAGATCGGGCTCTGCGCACATTCTGTGGTTCCTGTTCTTGAGTGTCACCAGATTGCTTGTTTGTCCGGGTCACAGCTGATTCTCCTGCAGGCTGACTCTCCTGCTCATCACTTCCTTCTCCCAAATCCTCGCGATGAATAAGGGGTTGAGAGATGAGAAGCAAGAGGGAGGAAGCAACCTATGAAGTGAGAGCAACTTCCAGTTGCAGAGTCACAGAAGGAAGCTGTGGTGACTGGAGCCGAGATGTTTGTGAAGGGCCCTGAGCAGCAAATCAGTCTATTAAGAGTTTAAACATTCTGGGAAATTGCTTCATGTGGGCATGGATCAGGACTTCCTTAGGATCCAATCATGCATCAGCAATTTAAATTTGGTGCAACCTGCCCCCAATATTTGAAGATCTGGCCCATAATGGTTTCAGTTATAGCGATGTTTAGTTGTAGGAAATTGCTATTCATTCAATATTGGATTGTCTGACAAGCAATGTGATAAATCAGATACTGTAGAGGGACCATAACAATAGTGAAATACAACCTGAAAATTGTCAGCATACTTGTGAAACCTGATATGTTTTCTAATGATGCCACAATTGGGAGGCATATTGTGGAAAGAGAAGAAAGTCAAGTAAAGATTGTTGCAGGATTTCGGAGGTAATTCATACAAAAGTGCAAAGAGGAGCCGTTGCAGGTGTACCTTTGGCTGTGATACAATAGATAAGAAGCAAGGGAAATCCCACACAACTGAACAGCAGAGGAGAACATAAGATGAAGACTTAGCGATTAACTGTGTTGAAGGCAGCAAATATGTTGAGAAGAACAAGGAGAAGGTTAGCTTAACACAATCAAAGTCATGTCAAGTGTCATTTTTGACTTTGATCGGGGTTGGTTCAGTCCTGTGGTGGGGAAGGAAACTTGATCTTAAAATCATAGAATGGTTACACTGCAGAAGGAAACTATTTAGCCCATTATGTCCACATGCAGCTCTGCGAGAACAGTTCAACTATCCCACTTCCCTTGGCCTTTACTCATTAGCTTGTGATATCTTTTTCTTCAGGTGCTTATCAAATTCCTTCTTGAAAGCTTTGATTGTATTTGCTTCCACCACACTCTCAAGCATTGCTCCTAACTACTCACTGCCTAAAAATGTTTTCACTCCTTCATTCTTTTAAATAATCTTAAATCTGTGCACTCTGGCTCTCTCGCTGGCATTTGGGAATAGTTTCTCTCTATTTGCTCTGTCTTAACATGTAATTATTTTAAACACTTCTATTAAATCTCTAAATCACCTCTTTAAACAAAACTCCAGCTTCTCCAAATGTCCACATAATTGAATTCTCTCATCCCTCACATCAGTCATAGAGTCATAGAGGTTTACCGCATGGAAACAGACCCTTTCGCCTATCTTGTCCATGCTACCACTTTTTTTAACTCCTAAGCTAGTCCCAGTTGCCCGTGTTTGGCCCATATCTCTCTATACTGATCTTACCTATGTATCTGTCTAAATGCTTTTTAAAAGACAAAATTGTACCCACCTCTACTACTACCGCTGGCAGCTTGTTCCAGACACTCACCACCCACTGTTGAAAACATAGCCTCTCTGGAACCTTTTGTATCCCTTCCCACTCACCTTTAAACCTATGCTCTCTAGTTTTAGACTTCCTACTTTTGAGAAAAAATATTGACCATCTAGCTGACCTATGCCCCCGATTACTTTGTAGACCTGTACAAGATCACCCCTAACCTCCTAGCCAAATCATTTAAATCTTTTCTGCATCGTCTCTCATGATTTCCCATTCCTCCTAAAGTGTAATACTAAGAATTGGACACTGTCCAAGTGAGGCCAAACCAGAGTTTAAGGAAGGTTTATTATAACTTTCTTGTTTTTGTATCTGTGCCTCTACTTATAAAGCCCAGGGTCCCGCTTTCTTAGTCTACCTTCTACCTTCAATTATTTGTGCACGTATACTCCAAACCTGTCTCTTCCTGCACCCCTTTTACTTATGTTGTCTTTTATTCTTTCTACTAGCATTCTAACCCCATGGCCTCCTTCTGCACTGTCGGGATTTAATCTTAGCTTTGATCAGCAGTGACCAGCTGTGCAAACGCTCTGTAAACTTCAAGTTCATTGAGTAGCAACTGTGATGCAGGATAAGACCTAATGCTTTTGACATCATCTAATGATGCAAACACTTGAATTTCTGATGAACAAATGAATTTCAGACCAGCCTAGGAATCTCATCCTGAAAGACATGTCCATGAAATACAATACACTACCAGTGTGAGGAGATCTAGATGCTGCCAAAGTGTCACTGCTGATGAGCTATTCCCTAACATTGCTGTCCCTTGAGGAATTAATTTCAAAACATTCTCATCATAACAGTCCTAATAAAGATTTTAACACATTTTCTGACAACACACAAGAAGAAATCTCACAACACCAGGTTTAAGTCCAACCAGTTTATTTGATAGTAATCCCACAAGCTTTCGGAAACGGTGTTCCTTCGTCAGGTGTGTGGAAAGTTCTGATCAGAGAAAGGCATATAGAGATACATACAGTTTACAGAATATTGATTAGAATGCAAGTCTTTGCAGCTAACCTTCTATTCAAGTCTTAAAGATGCAGACAATGTGAGGGGAGATAGTATTAGCATAGGTTAAAGAGATGTGTATTGTCTCCAGACAGGACAGTAAGTGAGATTTTACAAGCCCAGGCAAGTTATGGGGGTTACAGATGGTGCGACATGAACCCCAGATCCCGGTTGAGGCTGTCCTCATGTGTGCAGAATTTGGCTATCAGTCTCTGCTCAGCAACTCTGCGCTGTCATATGAAGGCCGCCTCGGAGAATGCTTACCCGAAAATCAGAGACCGACTGCCCGTGACCGCTGAAGTGTTCGCCAACAGGGAGGGAACAGTCTTGCCTGGTGATTGTCGAGGGATGTTGACTCATCCGTTGTCATAGCGTCTGCATGGTCTCCCCAATGTACCATGCTTCGGGACATCCTTTCTTGCAGTGTATTAGATAGACAACGTTGGCCAAGTTGCAAGAGTATGTGCCGTGTACCTGGTGGATGGTGTTCTCACGTGAGATGATGTCATCCATGTTGATGATCCGGCATGTCTTGCTGAGGTTGCTGTGGCAGGGTTGTGTGGTGTTGTAGTCACCGTTCTCCTGAAGGCTGGATAGTTTGCTGCGAACAACAGTCAGTTTGAAGTTGTGCAGTTGTTTGAAGGCAAGAAGTGGGGGTGTGGGGATGGCCCTGGCGAGATGTTCGTCTTCATCAATAATGTGTTGAAGACTCCGGAGAAGATGTCATAGCTTCTCCGCTGCGGGGAAGTACTGGACAATGAAGGGTACTCTGTCCATCGTGTCCCGTGTTTGTCTTCTGAGGAGGTCGGTGCGGTTTTTCGCTATGGTGTGTCGGAACTGTTGATTGATGAGTTGAGCGCCATATCCTATTCTTATGAGGGCATCTTTCAGTGTCTGGAGGTGTTTGTCGCGATCCTCCTCATCTAAGCAGATCCTGTGTATACGCAGGGCTTGTCTGTAGAGGATGGCTTCTTTAACGTGTTTAGGGTGAAAGCTGGGGAAGTGGACCATCGTGAGGTTATCTGTGGGCTTGCGGTACAGTGAGATGCTGAGGTGACTGTCCTTGATGGAGATGCGTGTGTCCAAGAATGCCACCGATTCTGGAGAATAGTCCATGGTGAGTCTGATGGTGGGATGGAACTTGTTGATGTCATCATATAGTTGTTTCAGTGATGGTTCACCATGAGTGCAAAGGAAGAAAATGTCATCGATGTATCTGTGTACAGCATCGGTTGAACGTCCTTTGTGGTGAAGAAGTCTTGTTCGAGTCTGTGCATGAAGCTGTTGGCATATTGAGGTGTGAATTTGGTCCCCGTGGCTGTTCCATGTGTCTGGATGAAAAACTGGTTGTTGAAGGTGAAGACATTGTGGTCCAGGATGAAGCGGATAAGTTGTAAAATTGTATCTGGAAACTGGCAGTTGTCGATGTTGAGTACTGAGCCGTAGCAATAAACCACACCGACCTCAGAAGACAAACACGGGACATGATGGACAGAGTACCCTTCGTCGTCCAGTACTTCCCCAGACAAGCTACGACATCTTCTCCGGAGTCTTCAACATGTCATTGATGAAGACGAACATCTCGCCAGGGCCATCTCTACACCCCCACTTCTTGCCTTCAAACAACCGCACAACCTCAAACAGACCATTGTCCACAGCAAACTACCCAGCCTTCAGGAGAACGGTGTCCACAACACCACACAACCCTGCCACAGCAACCTCTGCAAGACATGCCAGATCATCAACATGGATGACATCATCTCACATGAGAACACTATCCACCAGGTACATGGCACATACTCTTGCGACTTGGCCAACGTTGTCTATCTAATACGCTGCAAGAAAGGATGTCCTGACGCACGGTACATTGGGGACACCATGCAGACGCTACGACAAAGGATGAATCAACATCCCTCGACAATCACCAGGCAAGACTGTTCCCTCCCTGTTGATGAACACTTCAGTGGTCATGGGCAGTCAGTCTCTGATCTTCAGGTTAGCGTTCTCCAAGGCGGCCTTCACGACACACAACAGCGCAAAGTCGCTGAGCAGAGACTGATAGCTAAGTTCTGCGCACATGAGGACGGCCTCAACGGGGATCTGGGGTTCATATCGCACTATCTATAAAGCGCATGACTTGCCTGGGCTTGTAAAATCTCACTTACTGTCGTGTCTGGAGACAATATAGTCTGGAGACTCTTTAACCTATGCTAATACTATCTCCACTCACATTGTCTGCATCTTTAAGACTCGAATAGAAGGTTAGCTGCAAAGGCTTGCATTCTAATCAATATTCTGTAAATTGTGTGTCTCCATATGCCTTTCTCTGATCAGAACCTTCCACACATCTGACAAAGGCACACCGTTTCCAAAAGCTTGTGGTATTACTATCAAATAAATTGGTTGGACTTAAACCTGGTGTTGTGAGACTTCTTACTGTGTTTACCCCAGTCCAACGCTGGCATCTCTACAACACACAAGAACCCAGACATCGATGTTGGCAACACATGTATTTTCATCTTAAAATGGGACACACTCCAAAGTGCAAAATCAAAATGCCTTCAGTTAATTAGAATATTTATATGTCTATCAAATGAATTTCAGTATGTAATAGCAGACCCGTGAACAGAGGTGACGTCATACCGGTAGGACGTGGAGACCCTGGAGAGAGTGCAGAGGAGGTTTACCAGGATGCTGCCTGGTATGGAAGGTCTTAGAGATGAGGAGAGATTGGGTCAACTGGGGCTGTTCTCCCTGGAAAGACAGAGAATGAGCGGAGATCTAATAGAGGTGTATAAGATTATGAAGGATACAGATAGCGTGAACAGTGGGAAGCTTTTTCCCAGGTTGGATACAAAAATTACGAGGGGCCACGGGCTTAGGGTTAGAGGGGTGAGGTATAATTCGGATGTTAGAGGGAGGTTCTTCACACAGAGGGTAGTGGGAGCCTGGAATGCACTGCCAGGTGGGGTGGTGGAGGCAGGCACGCTAGAGTTGTTTAAGGCTTACCTAGATAGGCACATGAGCAGACTAGAGATGGAGGGATACAAAAGATTGTTCTAATTAAGGATCAAGAGCTTCAGGACGTTCCTGGGAATCAATAGATTCTTATGGGCTGTCCAACATATCTTATGGCTCACCTGTTTTACGTTTGAGCTTCTGGGGATCTTCCGTGAATGTTTGAATAAGCTGTGTATGTTTATTGATGTCTTTTTTTTACATCCACAGGTGATTCGGTCCGCCTTGTTGGCCAACAAGGGGCATACACATGGTGGGCCGTGCGAGGGCTGCTCTTGGATGTTGCTTCAAGAGTTGCCTAGTGCTTCACGTCATTAGTGTACGCTTAAACTGGACCAACTGACGGGCAACACGACAGCTCAGTGACTATCACTGTTTGCTGTGCAGATACACGGACCTAGGTCGGATCTCCGACTTGGGTCAGTGTCTGTGGGAGTTTGCACATTCTCCCCGTGCTTGCGTGGGTTTTCTCCGGGTGGTCCAGTTTCCTCCCACACCCCAAAAACGTGCTTTTAGGCTGATTGGTGTTAACAAATTGTTCCTAAATTAGACCTCCCTTAATCTGGCGCACATATAATTCTCTAATTGCACACCTTTATTGTAGAGTCCAAGAGGCGTAGACAAAAGTCGTACGTAGAAGAAGGATTGAAATGAGGTACTCATTGAATGTTAAAATGGGCGGTGCGAGCTTGTAGGGCTGAAGGGCCTGTTTCCTGTGCTGTGTTGTTCTTTGTTCTTTGTCAGTTTTTTTCTGCACTTCCGTAACCCTACCGTTATGCTTTGGTGCAGCCTTGACATTCGCAGCAGCTGTGGAGGTAGCCTGCTGACTACTACATCCTGATGCCTGTGATCACCTTGGCGGATATCCTCTGGAGGTGCCAATTTCGATAAGGGTTTCCTGTTCAAGCAGAAATGCCCTCGGCACAGGCATTTTTGGGAATGGGTATTGGCAAACGAGGGACTTCTTGAGCAGCTACATATGTTTGGAGTGGTCCAGGGTATCTGGCTGATGCTGATCCTCCCTATGAGTGCCAGAGAGAGGAGGGATTACTCTTGCAGTAGGTAGGGCACTTGGAGGGATATCAAGGTTCCACGTCTCCATGTTGCCTATATTTTGATGATGCACACCGAAGTGTGTGGCCATGGAATGCAGGGCCAAGCGAGACTTCCTGAACTAAGTTCTCCATGGTGGATCCCAATATTCCCATGGTGACCTCAAGGTGCTTGCGTGTCAGAGCCACAACATCAGATGGACTCCTCCATTGTTCACTCTAATCTGATGAGCAACTCTTGAAGCTCTGCCTGATGTTCTGCTCACTGCCTGCTATTGCATCTCCACCAATGAGCTAACAGCCACTTGCAGAGGCTCAAAGCGGAATGGGACTGAGTGAGCGGCTGGTCTCCAGTATTGCCAGATGCTTGGTCTGTCTTTGCCTCCAACTGCTATGGGGACATTACTGTGACGTTTTCCAGAAAATGAACCAAGTCTAATCTCGAGATACATCCCACTGCGGTATGTGAATCTGCACTGATGGAGGGTGCAGATGAGCACTGCAACAGGTCTTCATGAGCCCCCTTGTCCTGCTCAGTTGTCTGGCTGGCTGCAATCTGCTGTGCCTGCAAGAAAAACATTACTGTTTCAGTGGATGAGCTGAAGCTATTTCAGAGTACATTTGACTCACTTTGACTGTGACAATTTGAAGAAGTGATGGAGGTGAGACCCATACTAGGTTGCATGGAGAAGTCAAGCTCTCCTTCCCCACAGGAAAGATGCCTGTCCTCCTACCTCAGCTGTAGCCTTCTCAAATTCTGTCAGGGCGAAGATCTCTGCTATCACTCCCCTGGTTTGGGTTTGCTGTCTCTGGTTTGCCGCATGCCCTATATGAAGACAAAAGAAAGGCATGGAATCAGAAGGGATGGAGCAGAGTTTGGGTGAAATGCATGTTTCCTGTGTGTCGTGAGCCCTCCCCAGGAGGGACAGAGTATGGAGTGTGAGCCACATGATGGATTTGATGGTGGTGATGTGAAAGTGAGTATTGATATGTATTCCCACGAATGGATTAGTGGAGAGAGTAGCCATTTGAGTACATAATGCCATGATGAGAGTTTGAAAATGGCGGGATTTGAGAGAGGACTTAATTGGCAGAGCAGAAACAATCAATCATCTGGTTCCAGCACTGTGTGGCACTTCGACACGGCATAGCTGCCCTGACCTCCTTTGTGACAGAATCTCAGGCTGGAGGCGTAATATTGGGGTGCTTCTTGGAGCCAGTTCTGGGATAGAGGATTTGCCTCTGTGCCTGGACTCCTGTGATGAAGGTCTCAAGGGCCTAGTGGCTCAATTGAGATTGATAGCCTTTTGCTTGCCAGTTCCAGACATGATCTGGTGAACAAGTGATCTGGAGAGGCTGAGAGCTTTGTGTTAGGCTGGTTTTTAAATATGGCACCAGGACTTTCAAACCTGCCAGCAGATGGTGGTGGATGGATAAATCAGCTCCGGACCCGCAGGTGATTTGGAGAGATACTCATGCATAATTAGTGATCTTCCAAGTACAAGTTCCCACCATTCTGGCCAGTGGAAGAGTGACGCCAGGATTGCCCACGACTACATTTGTGTGAGAGTGTTATGCTTTGAAATGCCCAGGACATAGAAGGGGAGATAAAACATAGAAAAAAAGTAGATTTAAAGTTAGGGATCTGTTGAAATTGATTTGGATAACTTGGAGTCAGCAACAAACTGATGTCCAGAAGACACAATGGATGCATGAGACTAGAGGCTGTTTGACAAGCAGAGCAGCGAGGGGTGAACTTCCAGTACTTTATACATTTCCTGCAGTCATATTGAAACAGCAGTTGATGGTGTTTAGACTTTCACAGGAAGGCAGCCGCTGACAATTGTGGATTGATTTTCCAGAAATCTGAATTTAAAAGTCGCAATAATGAATTGCAATTTCTCTAGCCGTCAAACTGAAAATTAAGAATCATTTATCAAGTTAGATAATTGAAAATCAATTAATTTTTCAGTTGTCCCTGGTGTCTGATCAAAAGCTTCTGTGACAAACCATTGTTCCAACAGCCATTGGTCTATCCATTGATAAAATGAGGCCCTTGGGATGATTTTACAGTGAGCAGCCTGGGTCTGGGTCCTTCTGCAACAGCCTCTATGACCTAGCCTTCACGAGAATAGTGGTACCGCATTAAAGGTTTGCAACACTACAAACCCATTACCTGGATTTATTGGTAAACTTTGATTTTCTCTCTGCCATTTAGTGGCCTTCTCAACCTTGAAGAATACGATTATAGATCGTTTTGAGAACTTAGAAGTAGTTTTACTTTATGTAACTAAAGGACTCAGTTTGATTTTATATTGTCTTAAAAGAGATCAGTCATATTTTTCTGTTGATTGATTCTAAACCTTTGATTGAGTTATGCATGTTTTAATTATGTAGCTTCAATGATGTAAAAGTTTAAAGAATTAGATTTGTAACTCATCATGACCCCAAACAGAATAAGGAGATGTGAACTCTGGAAGCCTTAGACAGCATGGAAGTAGAAGACTGGGTGAAACTAAATCAAACCAGCTCTCACCACTTAAATGAATCGGAGTATTCACTCTTCTTCACCTCAAGGTCCCATTTAAAACAGTTTAGATCACATTGAGTGGAATTTTACCAAAATTTGTCAGGATGTCAGACTTTGACTGAAAATCAGCATGTATCTCTCCAGATGCACCACGGAGTTTTCAGACCAGATTTTCTTGCACACAGAGCACAGAAAATCTGGATCAGACAGAGCACAGAATGTCTGGGGACATGGCTTACGCCATCACTGGATGATGCAGGGCTAAATCAGGGCATCATCTTTAAAGGGTGCCCCAGTCTGCACTAGAATTAAACTGTCCTCCTCGGCACCCCCCACCCACCCACATATATATATATATATATATATATAGAGGGCAAGCATCAGGATGGCCACCATCACCCACCACCACCACCTCCCCCCCACCGCTCCACCAGAGAAGTATTCCTCCCTCCCCCACATACATCACAGTATTGCCCCTTTCCCCGCTTCATGAGCATTGCCCTCCTCATTTTGCAGGCATCGTCATCCACCTTCACAGCCATCCCCCTCAAGTCCATATCTTGAGCAGCGAGTACAGTGCAGTTAAAATACGAATTTTGGAAATGGAAAGAAATACAAGAAGTTTTGATGTTTCATGAGGAAGAAGTATTTGGTGTCCTAGACAGTGCGCAGGGAGAGGAGAGGTAAAAAGATAAGTGTTGCATCCCCTGCATCCCCTGTTGGAGGTGACAGAGGATTAGGCCAAGGTATTACAAAGAGAGACCAGTCCCTTCAAGATGCTGAAAGGGATGGGAAAGAGAGGCTGTATTTGGTGGTGGCAGCAAGATGGAAAATGGTGGAGATTGATCCATTGAATGTGGAGACTGGTGGGATGAAAGGCGAGGGTGAGGAGAACTAAGTCATGGTTCTGAGTGCAAAGTGAAGGGTTGAGGGCACAAATGCAGGAAATAAATTGGACATTGTCAAGGGTCGTCAGTTTGACACTGCCAACCAAAGTAGAGGGGTATCTTTGATTATGGAAAAAGAAAGACATGCAGTTAGGTTGATTGGCCAGCTAAATTTTCTAAAGATATATAGGTTTAGGAGATTAGTGGGGTAAATACGTGGGGTTATAGGGTAAGCATAAGTGCAGCATCAATGGGCCGAATAGCTTCCTTCTGCACTGTAGGAATTCTATGATTCAGTTACATCAGACATACTGTGTGGAAAGTGGCATTGTTAGAACCGATGCTATGGAGAAACTGGGTGAATGGAATAGGGACCTTCTAGGAAAAGAGTGGGACGATTTATAGTTAACGATGGTGTGGGAGTAAATAACCTCTGTAAGAAGTCTCACAACACCAGGTTAAAGTCCAACAGGTTTATTTGGTTACACAAACCGCAAGTTTTCAGAGTGCTACTCCTTCATTAGGTGAGTGGGAGTTCTGTTCACAAACAAGGCATATAAAGACACAAACTCAATTGACAAAATAATGGTTGGAATGCGAGTATTCACAGGTAATCAAGTCTTAAATGTACAGACAATGTGAGTGAAGAAAGCGTTAAGCACAAGTTAAGGAGATGTGTATTGTCTCCAGCCAGGACATTTAGTGAGATTTCGCAAGCCCAGGCAAGTTGTGGGGGTTACAGATAGTGTGACATGAACCCAAGATCCCGGTTGAGGCTGGCCTCATGTGTGCGGAACTTGGCTGCCAGTTTCTGCTCAGTGATTCTGCGCTGTCGTATTTCATAAAGGTCGCCTTGGAGAACACTTATCCGAAGATCAGAGGCTGAATGTGCGTGACTGCTGAAATGTTTCCCAACAGGAAGCGAACACTCTTGCCTGGTGATTATCGAGCGGTGTTCATTCATCCGTTGTCTGGACTTTAAGATTTGATTACCTGTGAAGACTCGCATTCCAACCATTATTTTGTAAATTGAATTTGGGTCTTTATATGCCCTGTTTGTGAACAGAACTCCCACTCACTTAATGAAGGAGCAGCGCTCTGAAAGCTTGTGGCTTGTGCTACCAAATAAACTTGTTGGACTTTAACCTGGTGTGGAGACTTCTTACTGTGCTTGGCCCAGTCCAATGCTGGCATCTCCACGTCGTAAATAACCTTACAGTGGAATATTAGTGTTTTTAAACAAGTACAAAGCTGGGTTAAAGGGCAAGTAAAAAAGAACCTTTCATCATATGGATCCTTTGATGAAGGATTACAGACCTGAAACATTTTCAGAGGCAGCCAGACCTGAAACATTTTCAGCATTTTCTATTCCTTTAATTCAGATTTTCAACACTCATGATATTTTTGAAATTAAGGTAAGGTCTGAGATAGGATGGAGGGCAGGCGTAAATAAATAACAAAAGGAATGAAAATGCAATACCCTTAGGGTTGATAATGGAGACAAGTATGGAAGTAAAAGATTGACTTATAAGAGGTGCAAATGGAATACAGTCAAATTACAACGGATGAGGGAAGCATGAAAACCCAACAAAGAGAGGTTTGCAGTTAGCTGGGGACACAGATGTTGACTGATCTACTTTTATTTTGGATTTTCAGCATTCACAATAGCTTGCTTTAAGTGTAACAATATGTTTCTGCATATTTCAGATAGCTACCAGACCAAATAATAAAAATGGTCAGGGTGAAAGAGCAGTACTTCATAAAGAAATTATAATGTATGACGTATTTTAACATATGTATCATTTCATTAAGAATTATATCTGTGGGAGGAGAAAGGAGTTAGATAATTATTCAGAAAAATTTAACTTTCCTTTTAAACACAGTTGACCAGTAATCCATCATACTAATGCATCTGCCTGAGGCATGTGTTTGGAACATCAATAATACAGTGCCATGAAATTATATATCTGTCAAATATTAAGAGGAGTGGAACTCTTTGTGTATCTTGCAAGAAAAGATCAGAAAAGAGCACATTGTTTGAGGGAGACTGTTTCGATAATGAATTCCAGTTTGGATGTCAAAAGCTGAATACAACTATTAAAAGTCCATTAATGTCTGAGAAGAAAGATAGATGTCAATGTCAAGGTCAAGGTGGAAGTGGCATCTCCAAAGGGAAAACAAAAAATTCTGCTTCGGTAATGCAGACTTGAATACTGACAGGTGAAAACACTGATTTAAACTGCCAAAAATGATGGACTGTTAGCAGCTGAAGACTTTTCAATTTTGTAAGGAGAACTGTCCTACTTCAGGGATTTCAGTACCTGCCCATTGGATAGCTTCAGGAGATTTAATATCTTTCACCATTCTCATGAACAACATTAACCATGTCATTGTATTTGCAGGGCTACGGAGAAAGAACAATGAGAGTAATTGGACAGCCCTTTCAAAGAGCCGGGTTTGTTATGATGAGCTAAAAGAATTATACGACAGAAGAATCCACATTTACCTTTAATAGTCCGAATTTTATAAAGATTTTACAAAAACATGAGAAAGCAGAAATTCCTTCTTGCACATTAATTGGGAGGAATAAGTGTGATACAAGTACTATTTGTTCCATATAGCCACTTCCCATATTCAAGATTTGAATGTTATTCCACACAAGCTCTTACCTGCAGAGCAGTTTGTCAAAGAGAGTTCTATATTTAGCACAGCTGATAGAATTTTGAAGAGGTATTGCATTCACACCCAGAAAGACAAAGGAGGGAAGATCAGGCTCCCATGTCCACAGAACCATAGACAAGTTGCAGCACAGAAAGAGGCCATTCAACCCATTGTGTCTGAGCCAGCCACAAAACAAGAGAAAAAATACTAGCCACTCATTTAAACCCAGTTTCCAAGACATACTCCGTAGCCTTGCAGATTACAGCAATTCAGGTGCAGTCTTTGTTTGTTTGTTACAGTAAAAGACTAAAACATGAAGTCTTGTTGAATCAACCTTTCAGCCATTCACTGAAAGTTTGTCGTATGATGAAAGACCGTGTAAATTGTGCCTATTCTCTTGAGTTTAAAAGTATGAGAGGTGATCTAATTGAAACATGCAGGTTCTGAAGAGATTCTTAGAATACTCATATCTGTTAAGTGGCCCTTTACTCAGGCTCCCGTGCAATGCACCAATGCCCCTAGAGGCCCTCAGGGAACTAAGTTTGTCATCATTTAACTTGTTTAGTGCTCAATCCCTTCATGTTGTAAAATGGTGTGCTAGGTCCTCAGTGCTAAACCAGCTTAGCTGTTCCATGTAAGAGTGTGCAAATCCCTTCCAAGATTCTGGTGCACGAGGATGTTGAGGTTTCCCTCACTCCATGAACCCTCAAATCTTTACACTCAAAATCTTGACCCTATTGTGAACAAAAATGTGCCTACGACCTTTCTCTTCTAGAGGCCTCTCAAGAATGTATGAGATTTGAATTTATGCAAAAGGCATTCCTAATGTTGCATGGCAGGAAATGCAGCCGGCCATTAGCGGCACAATCACAGATTGGCTTTATGACAGAGTAAAACTGATTTTCATGCTGCCACAATGATTTTCCCCTCTCATCTGCCATGTTGCCCACCACAGAATGGATTGGAAAATTCTGCTTTCAGAGTTCTTGAACTCTGTTCAAACTTGTGAGGTAAGTGCAGACTTAGAAAAAAACAAAAACTAAAAATACAAAAGCTCTTGCCCAAGCTTGAAAATAATTAAATAAGACCTAATGAGTGGAATAAGGAAAAACTTCAAAGAACAAACCTGACTAGAATGTCAAACATTTTGCTAGAACGTACGAACATATGACTTAAGAGCAGGAATGGGCATCTTAATGACATCCCTGTATCAACAGAAAGAGACTTTGAAAGGTAAACACCAGGGGGCAATGTTATTGTTGCACCTTACCGGTCGAAGGGCAGGGCGAGCCAGTAAGATTGCGCAAGAGCCTGATTTCTTACCTCTTGCAATCTTACTGGCACCAGATATTTCCAGTGCAAGGCTGAACAATTCATTTAAATATATTTATTTTGCATAGATTTAATGAGCCCAGGATGGTATCTTCCAAGTTCACTTGCCTCTGTGGCTTCACTGGGAGAGGTTTTCTCTGGCAAGGATCACAGCCCCCGCAGTAGCTGGGGATGGGTGCTTTGTGGAGGCCATAGAGGCAGTTTGAGAACAGCAGAGGTTGAGTGACAGTCTCTGCTGCTCACGTTCTGCACATGTGCAATGAAACCTTCTGCTGCCCTCAGCCAGCTGTCAGGTGACTTAAACCCTGCCCCCTCTCTAGAGGCAAGAAACCATTCCTGCTGTTTTTGCATGCACTGAATGTATTAGATAGCAGATTTGAACTCGTCTAAAAATGAATCCAAAACTCTCAGGTTTTCACATCTCCTAATTCCCCAAACTTGTCCACTACGTACAACGCACAAGATCAAGAGTGTGATGGACTATTCTCCAATGACCTGGGTGAGTCTGACCTGGGTACTCAAGAAGCTCCACATGATTCAGGACAACGCAGCTTGCTTGTTCAATACCCAATCCATCATTTTTAGCACTTTCTCTACTATAGGCACCTTGTGGCAAAATGTGTACCATCTCCATACAATGCATAAAGTCATCATGTCACCTTCAAAACACCTTCTAAACCCTGACATCTACTACCTGCAAGTTCCTTACCAGTCCTCAGCATCCTGACTTGGAACAATATCACTGTTTTTTCACTGTTGCAGGATCATATTCCTGCTACTCTCTTCTTAACAGCTTATAGGTACCTATACCTGATGGAATGCAATGGCTCAAGGCAGCGACTTACCACTATAAAGTAAGATGAGCAACTGACAATGGCCTTACCAGCAATGCACACACCGTGTGGAAGAATAAAAAATAAATTGAATCTTTTTGAAAAGGTAATCAGTATTGTTAAAGACATAACCTAACCTTTCAAATTCATGTTGGCTCTCTGATCAGCTGAAAATTTTCAAGTTGTTCAGTCACTCCATCCTTAATTATATGTTCTAATATTTTTACAATAACATGTTCTTGGCTGCCCTTGACTCCTTGGTTTCCTTCTCTGGACTTTCTTAAATAAACTATAGCCTCTCTGGTCTGAAATGTTTGGGACCAAAGCATTTCTAGATTTAGAAATTTTCTGAATAAAGGAATAATAAAATTCTTAACCACAATGAGTGAACCAGATTTAAGGATGTACCTGAGACATAAAGAAGTGAAGAAACATTATTAGTCACTAACAGCAATTGTTTTAGTTATCCAAAAACATTTTCCATATTTCAAACTAAAATGCCAATTGATATACCCTCAATCTTTACGCTATAATAAGAGAAGGATAAGGGCATGAAAGTGAATAGATTGGAGTCTCTATTACAGAAGATAGCCTACCCATAAATACCTACTTACCAGGGTCAACTGACCAAGAAGATATTAAACTTCTGACTGTCAATGCCTTAGATAGCTGTACTTCTGCCATATGCTGTTGTGGAAATATGCCAGCTACTGAAGAACTGTTGCCTGCTTATCACAGGAAATACTTTTGCTTCTGCCACCTGAGGACACCACTGCCTTAATTTCATGGTACTAATTCATAATCTCATTTGAACCATACAAATAAAAAAAGAACAAGACAGTGGAAAATAACACACCACATTAAAAAAAATCTCACGTCATTGAGGTCAGTATATTGTCCCATCTCTAAGAACAAAAGTTGCAAGATTTTTATACAGTAGTAATGAAAATTAAGCTGAGGTAATCCAAATAGCTTAATAAGATACCAAAAAAATTTCACTTACACAAAGTTTTGATTTGATTTGATTTATTATTGTCACATGTATTAGCATACTATGAAAAGCATTGTTTCTTGTGCTATACAGACAAAACACACCGTTCAAAGAGAAGGAAATGAGAGAGTGCAATATGTAGTGTTACAGTCATAGCTGGGGTGTAGAGAAAGATCAACTTAATGCAAGGTAAGTCCATTCAAAAATCTGATGACAGCAGGGAAGACACTGTTCTTGAGTCATTTGGTATGTGACCTCAAACTTTTGTATCTTTCCCGAAAGAAGAAGGTGGAAGAGACAATGTCTGGGCTGCCTGGTATCCTTAATTCTGCTGGCTGCTTTGCTGAGGCAGTGGGAAATGTAGACAGACTCAATGCATGGGAGGCTGGTTTGTGTGATGGACTGGGCTACATTCACAACCTTTTGTAGTTTCTTGTGGTCTTGGACAGAGCAGGAGCTATACCAAGCTGTGATACAACCGCAAAGAGTACTTTCTATGGTGCATCTGTAAAAGTTGGTGAGAGAAGAAGAGACAAGCCTGGCTTCACAGAGATGGGCACTTCTTTGTAAAGAGTGCCCCAATCTCAAAGTGAAATTGAAGACACTCTTCTCCCCACACATTTGGAGCCCCTCACTCCTCCTTGAAGCATGTTTCCTTGCACTGCCCAGCCATATCCCTGACTACCCATGCTCATCAGTGGCAGGACCAGAAAATCCCGCCAGTGGAAAAGGCTGGAAAATTCAGCCCCATATTTATCCCAGCCTCAGCATTACTGCTGCTGAAACTTTCATTCGCTTTTTTGTTGCCCTTAGACTTACTCCAATTCCCTCTTAGCCAGCCTCTGATCTTACACCCATGGATAGATATGCCTTAAGCTGATGAGACATTATAAAGATCTGGAATTCCCTCCCTAAACCTCTGCTATATTCTTACTTTAAGGTGTACTCAAAACTTTGCTTTTTAAACAAGTTTTTTGGTAATCTGTAATAACATCTCCTTACATTGTTCAATGCCAAATTTTCTTTGATAATCACTCTCGTGAAGGGCTTTGGAAAGTTTTACTGCATCAGTCTGTAGACCAATGCTCTTTTGATATTGATATTCGGTAAACAGGGTCTAATTTCAAACTTCATAAATGACACAAAACTAACAAATGTAACAATGAGGAATAAGAACATAAGAACATAAGAAATGGGAGCAGGAGTAGGCCATCTAGCCCTTCGAGCCTGCCCCGCCATTCAATAAGATCATGGCTGATCTGTCGTGGCTCAGTTCCACATTCCCGCCCTCTCCCCATAACCCTTAATCCCCTCTCTTATCAAAAACCCATCAACCCGCGTCTTAAAAATATTTAGCGAGGTAGCCTCCACCACTTCAACGGGCAGAGAATTCCAGAGATTCACCACCCTTTGAGTGAAGAAGTTCCTCCTCAACTCTGTTCTAAACCGCCCCCCCTTTATCTTGAGGCTGTGCCCCCTAGTCCTACTATCCTTTCTGAGCGGGAAGAGTCTCTCCACCTCTATCCTATCCATCCCATTCATCATCTTATACGTCTCAATGAGATCTCCCCTCATTCTTCTAAACTCTAACGAGTACAAGCCTAGTTTATTCAGCCTCTCCTCATAGCTCAACCCCCTCAACTCCGGCATCAGCCTAGTAAACCTCCTCTGCACTCCCTCCAAGGCCAAAATATCCTTGCGTAAGTACAGCGCCCAAAACTGCACACAGTACTCCAGCTGCGGCCTCACCAATGCCCTATACAGCCGCAGCAAGACCTCCCTACTTTTATATTCAATCCCCCTTGCTATGAAGGCCAGCATCCCATTCGCCTTCCTGACCACCTGCTGCACCTGCAAGCTGGGTTTTTGCGACTCATGCACAAGGACCCCAAGGTCCCTCTGCACCGTCGCCTGCTGCAGTTTTTCGCCCCGTAAGTAATAATCCTTCCTACCATTATTCCTACATGTTGTAACAGACTTCAGAAAGACATTGGCTCGAATTTTTTCTGTATTTGGCAGAATGCAAGTGCTTGCGGGAAAAGTAGCCAGCGATAATGACAGGCTTTTGTGCCATATTTTCAGGCACATGGCGGGGCAAAAACTTTTGCCATGGGATTCACTATGGTGAACTGCCCACACCACCAGAAGCTGAGTGCATTAATTAATTGGGATGCTCCATTTAAAGGCCACACCCACACTCACCAGCCAATTCTTCCCAGCCAACAGATACTCATGGCTGCAAAGAAGTCTGCACCCAGGTTCTGAGAAGCCTCCCTCACCAGACAGCTGAATGCAGTGGAGGTGCAGTGGAATGATCTCTATCCATACACAGGAAGGACACCAGTGATCAGGGGCACCAACCCAGCTTGGGAGATGGTGGTCAGCACCAAATCCCTGTAAAAAAGGACAGGCATCCAATGCTGCACAAGGATGAATGATCTATGTTCTGCCAGTGTAAGTCACACCTCCCATCACTCTCAACTCTCAGGCCCATCAGACATCCACAGGATGAAACTTGCTGTTCACAAACAGCACTTCTTAATGTCATGGGAATCAGAGAGCCACGTGAGTGTTGTCGTTGGCACCCTGCACTTGTGGAAAACCAGAAATCTGGGTGAATCCCATGATTATTGCATCTTAGCTAGACTAATCCCGGTTGAAATGGGTGTAGTTGTATTTCCTGCTGAAGAATAGGGTTGCAAGATGAAGTAAAGATGACCTGTGGAGCCCAATAAATAGCCAGTCACATAAAAGTTGAAGGCAGCTGTGATTTTTAATGCCATAGTTCCGTGGTGCCAATCCCTGTAGAAAGGTGCACAAGTGAGCCACCAGATCCGATGATAGGCGAAGTATTCACTGATAGGCAGCAGAGTGGCACAGTGGTTAGCATTGATGGCTCACAGCGCCAGGGACCCAGGTTTGATTCTGGCCTTGGGTGACTGTGTGGAGTTTGTACATTCTCCCCATGGTCTGTTTGGGATTTCTCCGGGTGCTCTGGTTTCCTCCCACAGTCCAAATATGTGCAGATTAGATGAACTGGCCATGCTAAATTGCCCCTTAGTGTCCCAAGTTGTGTAGAATCCTACAATGCAGAAGGAGGCCATTCTGCCTATCAAGTCTGCACTGACCACAACCTCACCCAGGCCCTATCCCCATAACCCCATGCATTTACCCTGCTAGTCCCCCTAACACTAAGAGGCAATTTAGCATGGCCAATTCATGTAACCGCACATCTTTGGATTGTGGGAGGAAACCGGAACACCCAGAGGAAACCCATGCAGACACAGAGAATGTGCAAACTTCACACAGACAGTGATCCAAGCTGGGAATTAATCTGGGTCCCTGGTACTGTGGGGCAGCAGTGCTAACCACTACTCCTCACATGTAGATGTTAAATACATGGGGTTACGGGGATAGGGTCTGGGAGAAATGCTCTGGCAAAGAGCTGGTGCAGAATCGATGGGCCAAATGGCCTTCTGCTCTGTAAGGATTTTATGAGCAGCCATCATTTGTACATCCTGGGTCTTGGAAGATCCCTGTAAATGACTGCTCTCTGATGTATCTCACGTGTCACGGAGTAGGCCCTGTCATCCCTTCTTGCTCAGGATCTCAGTCCTGCTTCTTGTGAGTCATTGCCTTCGTTGACATCTTCTTTCCTCTCTATGAGCCAGAAAACCAATAGCCAATTCCACTGGCTCCATCTTTCCCTTGCGCGAATCACTTCAAAAGTAAACAGGGAGAGTTAACAGTTAGCTTTTAGTTACATTTGCAGGAGACTACAGCCCAGAAGCACTTTGGAAGCAGAGAGAGGAGAAGTGTTTTGCATTTTGTTGGGGAAGAGAAGGGGATGCTGGGGGTAGACTGGGTGGTGTGGTGGGAGATCCACAATCTGGAGGGATGTTTCCACATTCTTGAGGGAGGCAGTTACTGATACTTTTACAAAGGGTTGCCTGGACTTGAAACATCAGCTCTTTTCTCTCCTTACAGATGCTGCGAGACCAGCTGAGATTTTCCAGTATTCTCTCTTTTGGTAGTTAATGATACTGGTTTGGTTGGGCTGTATCAGTGTGCTACTGGTGGGGTGGGGGTGGGGGTGAGGGTGGGGGAGGGTGGCAGAGGCAGACTAATTTGGGGGTCTGAAAGGATTCACACATGCCCTTCCTGATCCATGAGCAATGCTGAAAAGTCACTGAGCTTTTCCAAGCAGCAGTCAACATCTCCCTTTAACTATTGGGTTTCCTGAGGCTTGTAAAACCCCAGCTAGCCAGGATTAAACCTGGAAGAGAGATAACTCTGAGGCACTCACCCTCATTACAATATTAAAATAACTAACCCACTTTCTCAGAGTACATTTGTTGCCTGCTCTCTGTCCCATCTCAATGAAAATCAAAGATGCGGTTGAGATTTAAAATTTTTTTTTACAGCTGACCTGATCCAAACAAACAGATGGTTAAAATTCCATTCTGTCTAGGCAGCTGTTTCTAATCTCAAAATGTTTGGTTTACATAAATTGCTTGTTAATTTGTTTATTCAGAGATGCCTGCCACTATCCACTCACCATAATGCTTGTTGCCTTTTCCACATTAGGTGTGAATGTAGATTCAATACAATACACAAATAGTATTTCCTCCATTAACACTTATGTTACAAGGGACCCGCGTTCAACTCCAGCCTTGGCTGACTGTCAGTCTGAACTTTGCACATTCTCCCTGTGTCTGCATGGGTTTCCTTTGGATGCTCTGGTTTCCTCCCACAGTCCAAAAATGTGTAAGTTAGGTTGATTGGCTATCAAGATGTGAAGATTAGGGGAGTAGCTGGGTTATGGGTTGGTTCTAGGTAAGATACTCTGTCAGAGTCAGTGCAGATTCAATGGGTCATATGGCCTCCTTCTGCACTTTAGGGGTTCTATGATTCAAAATTCTTTGGAGTTGAATTTTTTCTCGGATTTCCCTGATCATTCACCATAGCTTGGGCAGATGATTGGTGGAAACCCCAGATACGTCACATAAACAGATTTATGACATTTTTTCTGAAAATTACTACAGCTGATCAGAAGAATTGCAAGGCTACTCTCAGAAAAGGCGACTTATCTAGTTGATAATTACGACATCTTTCCTTGTAATTGTGAACTTGTTATACAGCATTCTGTGGTTCTCTCAAAAATGAGAACATTTGATTGGAAGCAGGAGTAAGCACCAAACACTGCTCAGCAATGTTTGATTATATGTTAAATAAATTGTGAGGTGCATTCCATAAGTATTAGATAAGTTTTACATGTTTGACAGACTGCTAAATTATTCAGTGTCAGAATCAAGTGGCAAGATCTTGGGATATCTTTGTGTTGAAAGAAACAGTTCAATTTTTATTTATAAATTTTAACACTTGCTAATTATATTACTTTATTCAGGGCATTTGGGTTTACAGCTTAGTGGCAGAAAAAGTTGACCTAAATAGCTACATATAAAAAAGCTGATATTTATACAAAGAAAGGAAAAGATTATGCTGGATCACGTGTTATATTAGACATAAGTGAAGGAGTCAGGGTAATGCTGAGAGCATCCCAACAGACTAAGATACAAATTAAAGCCACAAAAAGGAATTAAAGAACTGAGAAATATTGAAAATTTAGAGTACAATAGTGGGTTGTTTGGCCATTGTGGAAAAGCTATCCAGTCTAATCCCATTTTTAAATTCTTGCTCCATAACCCTATAGGTCATGCCACATTGAATGCATATCTAAGTTGTTTTTTGAGACAGAATTTCTGCGTCACCATCTTTTTAGACAGTGAGTGGGATTTTCCACATCCTCCATGGCTTGTTTCATGGTCATTATGTGGAGATACCGGCTTGGACTGGGGTAAACACAGTAAGAAGTCTCACAACACCAGATTAAAGTCCAACAGGTTTATTTGGTAGCAAAAGCCACTAGCTTTCAGAGCGCTGTTCCTTCGTCAGGTAAGTGGGACTTCTGTTCACAAACAGGACATACAAAGACACAAACTCAATTTCCATAATAATGGTTGGAATGTGAATCTTTACAGACAACGTTGGCTGAGTTGCAAGACGTGGGGATGGCCTTGGCAAGATGTTTGTCTTCATCAATGACATGTTGAAGGCTCCAGAAAAGATGTAGCTTCTCCCTCCTCAGAAGACAAACATGGGACATGGCAGACAAAGTACCCTTCGTCATCCAGTACTTCCCCGGAGCGGAGAAGCTACAACATCTTCTCTGGAGCCTTTAACATCTCATTGATGAAGACAAATATCTCGCCAAAGCCATCCCCACCACCTTCTTGCCTTCAAACAACCGCATAACCTTGAACAGGCCATTGTTCACAGCAAACTATCCAGCCTTCAGAAGAACAGTGACCAGGACACCACACAACACTACCACAGCAACCTCTGCAAGTCATGCTGGCATCGACACGGATGCCATCATCTCACGTGAGAACACCATCCACCAGGTACACGGTACATACTCTTGCAACTCGGCCAATGTTGTCTACCTGATATGCTGCAGGAAAGGACATCCCAAGGCATGGTACAGTGGGGAGACCATGCAGATGCTACAACAACGGATGAATGAACACCGTTCAACAATCACCAGGCCACAGTGTTCTCTTCCTGCTGTGGAACACTTCAGCAGTCACAGGCATTCGGCCTCTGATCTTCGGATAAGCATTCTCCAAGGCAGCCTTCACGACACACAACAGCGCAGAGTCGTTGAGCAGAGACTGATAGTCAAGTTCCGCACACATGAGGACGGTCTCAACCGGGATCTTGGGTTCATGTCACACTATCTATAACTCCCACAACTTGCCTGGACTTGCAAAATCTCACTAACTGTCTGGAGACAATACACATCTCTTCAACCTGTACTTAACCCTCTCTCCACTCACATTGTTTGTATTTTTAAGACTCGATTACCTGTAAAGACTCGCATTCCAAACATTATTTCGTAAGTTGAGTTTGTCTTTTCACATGCCCTGTTTGTGAACAGAACTCCCAATTACCTGACGAAGGAGCAGTCCTCCAAAAGCTGGTGGCTTTTGCTACCAAATAAACCTGTTGGACTTTAACATGGTGTTGTGAGACTTCTTACTGTGTTTATCCCAGTCCAACACAGGCATCTCCACATCATAATCACCATTGACACTGCAAATTGCCGGCTCCAAGTGGAGAAGATCTCCAAGATGATCACGCATATCGACATACACATCAAGTTTCTACAAAGATGCAAGAAAGCAGACATGATATCGAAAGGACTAGAGATCACAAACCCACTCAGGTCAACCTGTAGCACAGACTACGCTGAGAGACTTTGCAGTCGCACCTCTCTCACATTCCTCAACCACCTCTACAGTAAACACTGCATCCTGGAAACCAAGATAGAGTCCATATTCTCAACTTGCGCTCAGGATGCAGACCAGCTGCGAAACTCTGCCAAGCAGACAAAACAAAGGAACAACACCATCTATATGCACACCAAGAACAGGAAACTTGAGAAACTCTGGAAAGCCGCTGCCACCGACTTGCATGCCCAAGCCATCATGAGGTGCGTCAACATCAAATTCATCAGCTGCACTCAAGACAGCCCCAAACATCATCCAAGGACAATGCAATGCCATCTGCGCTCTCAAGAACAACCGCAACATTGTCATCAAACCAGCAGACAAAGGAGGGGCCATCGCCATACTGAACAGAACGGATTACTGCAAAGTGTACCGACAACTGAACAACAAGGAACACTACAGAGAGTTATCCACAGATCCGACCAAAGAACAGACCCGTCAACTCAACAGACTGATCAAGACCTTTGATCCAGACCTTCAGAGCACCCTTCATGCTCTCATCCCATATACTCCCCGCTTTGGAGATCTTTACTGCCTCCCAGAGATACACGAGACAAACACACCCGGCCATCCCATTACATCGGGCAATAGGACCCTGTGCAAGAACCTCTCCAGCTATGTCGAGGGCATCCTGAAACCCATTGTACAAAGAACCCCCAGCTTTTGTCGTGATGCTACAGACTTCCTACCGAAACTCAGCACACATGGAGCAGTTGAACCAGGGGCACTCCTCGTCACAATGGATGTTTTGGCACTCTACACCAACATCCCCCATGACGATGGCATTACTGCAGCTGCCTCAGTACTCAGTGCCAACAATTGCCAGTCTCCAGATGCAACTCATCCGCTTCATCCTGGCCCACAATATCTTCACCTTCAACAACCAGTTCTTCATCTAGACACACAGAACAGCCATGGGGACCAAATTTGCACCTCAATATGCCAACATCTTCATGCACAGGTTCCAACAAAATCTCTTTACCGCAGAGGACCTTCAACCGATGTTATACACTAGATACATTGATGACATTTTCTTCCTTTGTACTCATGGTGAACAATCACTGAAAACTATATGATAACATCAACAAGTTCCATCCCACCATCAGACTGTCCATGGACTAGTCTCCGGAATCAGTTGCATTCTTGGACACATGCATCTCCATCAAGGATGATCACCTCAACACTTCACTGTACTGCAAGCCCACGGATAACCTCACAATGCTTCACTTTTCCAGCTTCCACCCTAAACAAGTTAAAGAAACCATCCCTTATGGACAAGCCCTCCGTATACACAGCTTCTGCTCAGATGAGGACGATCGCAACAGACACCTCCAGATGCTAAAAAATACCCTCATAAGAATAGGATATGGCACTTGACTCAGTGATCAACAGTTCCAACACGCTGCAACGGAAAACCACACCAACCTCCTCAGAAGACAAAAATGGAACACGGTGGATAGAGTATCCTTCATCATCCAGTACTTCCCCGGGAGCGGAGAAGCTACAACATCTTCTCAGATGCCTTCAATATGTTATTGATGAAGACGAACATCTCGCCAAGGCCATCCCCACACCCCCACTTCTTACCTTCAAACAACTGCACAACCTCAAACAGACCATTGTCCACAGCAAACTACCCAGCCTTCAGGAAAACCATGACCGCTACACCGCACAACCCTACCACAGCAACCTCTGCAAGATGTGCCGGATCATCAACATGGATGCCGTCATCTCATGTGAGAACACCATCCACCAGCTACATGGTACATACTCTTGCAACTCGGCAACGTTGTCTACCTGATACGCTGCAGGAAAGGATGTCCCGAGGCATGATACATTGGGGAGACCATGCAGACGGTACGATAACGGATGAACGAACACCACTTGATAATCACCAGGCAAGAGTATTCTCTTCCTGTTGGGGAACACTTCAGCGGTCACGGGCATTCAGCCTCTGATCTTCGGGTAAACATTCTCCAAGGTGGCCTTCATGACACGCAACAACACAGTTGCTGAGCAGAGACTGATAGCCAAGTTCCACACACGTGAGGACGGCCTCAACCGGGATCTGGGGTTCATGTCACACTATCTGTAATCCCCATGACTTGCCTGGGCTTGCAAAATCTCACTAACTGACCTGGCTGAAGACAATACGCATCTCTTTAACCTGTGCTTAACCCTCTCTCCACTCACGTCATCTGTATCTTTAAGACTTGATTACCTGTAAAGACTCGCATTCCAACCATTATTTTGTAAGTTGAGTTTGTGTCTTTATATGCCCTGTTTGTGAACAGAACTCCCACTCACCTGACGAAGGAGCAGCACTCCGAAAGTTAGTGGCTTTTGCTACCAAATAAACCTGTTGTTCTGTGGTGCAGTGATAGCCCACCATTGGTTGGCGGCAGGATCTTCCAGTCTCACCTCTATCAATTGTTCATATCTGCCGTTGCCGGGAACCTGCGGCAAGGGGTCACTGTTGATTGGATAGAAAGATCCCTCCAGTGGGAAAGGCTAAAAAACCCCACCCAGTAATTTCCAGATTCCCACAACTTTCAGGGTAAAAAAGACCTCCTCAACTCCCCTCCAGTCTTTCAGTCAATTTTTTTAAACCTAAGTCCCCTGATTATTGACCTACCTGCTAATGAATATGTGCCCTTCTAATACACCTGAAGTGACTCTTCCCTCTGCCTCCCCGCTTCCAAAAAAAAACACCACCAATTTATCTAATCTTTCCTCAAAGCTAAACTTCTCCATTCCAAGCAACGCCTCATTAATTTCCTCTGTGCCGTGCCTAGAGCGATCACATCCTTCCTATAATATGACCAGTGTTATACACAGTCCTCTAGTTTTAGTCCAACCAGTATTTTATACATTTAAACATAATCTCCCTGTTCTTATATTCCATGGCTCAGCCAATGAAATAACTAGCCAGCGCATCTGCTTAGTCACCTTATCAACATGTGTAGCTACTTTCAGGGTGCTGTGGACATAAAATCCAAGATCGCTTTGTCCCTTTTTCAGAATCATACCTTGTTTGTCCTTCTCAAATGTAATACCTCAAATTCTCCAGTGTGAATTCCATTTGCCACTTCTCTGCCCACCTGACCAGCCCATTGATTTCTTCTTTCAGTCTTGTTTCTTCTTAATGGCTCATTTGAAAACTTTTCAATCATGCCCTGTATATTGAAGCTTAGTTCTGGGCTTTTCTTACAAGCTGGAAAGTTCTGATGTTGGGAGTTTTTCTGGGAATGGAGCCTACGTGATGGCATGAGACCACAGCATCAATTTTTCCAGCAGCGACTTCTTGGTTGGCTGCAACTAGGCCTGCTGTCCAATTGAAACCAGAGAGCTGGCTCTTCACGTCACCGGCCCAACCAGAGGGCCAGCAACTCTGTTGTTGCAGCTGCCAAGAAAGGTGGCTACAGGAAGAATGTGAGGTTCTGTCTATTTTGAGGACCCTTTGCAGGTGAGTCTTAAATATTCTTGTCCCCTGGGGCCAAACAGGCAGGCCCTGATGATCAGAGGGTTAACCCTCTTTGGTCCAAGGACAGGGGCCCTCATTGGCGTGGGGCAGCAAGGCTAAGGACCAAGTGCTGGATTGTGGGTTAGTATAAATTTAGTGTAGTTTAGCTGGCACTGATAGGCTGCTTCTCTACTGTATGACTCTATAACATTTTACCAGGCCTCCTATCCAGCCATTAATGGGCTGGCAATATCTCATCCTAAATCATTCATATATACCACAAACAACAAGAGATCCTGTACTGTGCCAACTTTGACAAAGGATCATCTGGACTCAAAAGGTCAGCTCTTTTCTCTCCTTACAGAAGATTTTCTGAGATTTTCCAGCATTTTCTCTTTTGGTTTCAGATCTTACACTGTCCCCTGCAGAATCCCAATGGAATCTGTCTTCCAATCACAAAAGAAGTTCACTATTACCCTTTGTTTCCTGCCACTGGGAGAATTTTGAACCTTAACTTGCTACTTTCCTTGAATGAGTTATTAACTTTGACCAGTTTACTTTGTCAACAGCTTCGTTATAATCCACAGACTACTGTAGAATGCATAGAATCCCCACAGTGCAGACGGAAGCCATCTGGCCCATTGAGGCTATGCAAACTCTCTAAAAGAACACCAAGCCCTCATTTCCTCCCTATTCCCACAACTCCCCACATTTACAATGGCTAACTTACCTAACCTACACACCTTTGGACACTAAGAGGAACATTTTTGGACTGTGGGAGGAAACCAGAGCATGTGAAGGAAACCCACAGACATGGGAAAAGCATGCAAACTCCACACAGTCCAGGCCTAGAATTGAACCGAGCTTCCTGGTGCTGTGAGACATCAGTGCTAAACACTGTGCCACTGTGCCTCAAAGACACTCTCCTCATTGACTTTCCTTCTTACTCCTCAAAAAATTCCAAAAAGTTAGTCAGGCACAAGTTGAACAAATCCACACTGACTGTCATATAAACAGAAAATGCTGGAAATATTCAAGCAGGGTCTGAGGAAAGAGGAACAGTTAATGTTTCAGGTGGATGACTTTTCATCAGTACTTACCAAGTCAATGCTGACAGTTCTTGATTATATCGTACCTTTCTTAAACAACAATTCACACTGCTCCTCAGAAGTTTTTCGCACCATCGAGGTTTGTCTAACTGGTCTGAAATTACTCAGTTTAGTCCTTTTCCCATTTCAATTAATAGTTCCGCGTTAGCAATCCTCCAGTCAATGATGCTCAGAGTCTTGCTTCTCTTAGCAGCCTGGGATACAATTCATCTGGGTGTGGCCATTTATTCGCTTTCAAAGATGTGAATCTCATTAATATTTCCCCTCTGCTACATTTATCTAATTCAATATCTCATATTCCTTCTCCTTATCTATATTGTCTATGTTGTTTTCCCCTTACAGACAAACTCAGGTATTCATTAAGAACCACGGCCATATCTTCTGCTGCATATCCAAGTTACCTTTTTGGCCTCTGACACAACTCACTCTCAAATTCTCTTGCTTATTATGATAGAATCGCTACAGCGCAGAAATCAGCTCATCGATTCTGCACTGGCTCTCTGATGGAGCATCTTACCTAGGCCCCCATCTCCGTAACCCTACATATTAACTCCACTAATCCCCCTAACCTACACATCATGGGATACCAAAAGGGTAATTTAACATGGCAAATCCTCCTAACTTGCAAAACTTTGGACTGTGGGAGAACATGGGGAGAATATGGGGAGAATGTGCAGATTCCATACAAAGTCACCCAAGGCCAGCGTTAAACCCAGCTCCTTAGCGCAGTGAGGCAGCAGTGCTAACCATTCTGCCACAACATCTTTGGGTTTTCCATCTGTTTACTTGCTTGATGATAAACGTACACCTTCCAAAAGATTGAAAACTTGAGAGGATAACCAAAAAGATGTAGGGCAGAATAACATTGTCAGAGATTGTGACAGTTATTGGATGGCTGGTGATAAATCAAAGATAATTATTTGTAATTATCATTCAAGCACAAATGTGTAATTTATTGCTTTTGCTTCTTGATATTCAACTGGCAATAAATGAAGCTATCAAATTAATTGACCTCTTCAAAATCATTTTAAGGAGCTAAACAAAATTGAAGTTCAGCACGCCCCTTGTACATTGAAGTGATATATAAATATAAATGGAATTTTGAGCCAAGATGGAAATCTGAGTGAGCAAAGAAGCCAGAAGTAGAAATAATCGCACAGGCAGAGTTGATGATGAGGAAGCCCATCTACCCCTTGTGAAACAACCTGACCAGGACACAGCAAACTTGGTGAGAAGTGGCTGCATGGTTAAACACAACCTCTCAAGACCAACTATCTTGGAAGCACAAGGGAAAATGGGTTAATGATATAAAAAACCCCAAAGAGAACATCAGCTGTATGAGTGATATTCAGATGGATTCTGGAGGATTAGCTTGCAATGTCAATGCTTGATTTCCATTATGTCATAGCTAATGTGTTTCTTTTGAATTGATTGCCATTAGATAGCACCACAGATTTTGGTGTCATTCAGGCTTAAAGAATGTAGTTGAAAAATAGTATGTAATGTATCATGCTTGCCATATGTTTGTACACCCATGTAATCAAATTTCCGGCAACTAATGTTATATCACACAAAACTGTGGACTCAGAAATTATTATATAATTACTCCAAACACAACACTTGAATTTAATTGATTTATTCTTGCCACATGCATTGGGAAATTAATAAATCAAGGGGCAATAACACCGAGGGGCAATTTAGCTTGGTCAATCCACCTAATCCGTACATCTTTGCACTATGGAAGGAAATTGGAGCAGCCAGAAGAAAGAGTGAAAAATATTGTTTCTTATATGCTGTACATAAGAACATAAGAACATAAGAAATAGGAGCAGGAGTAGGCCATCTAGCCCTTCGAGCCTGCCCCGCCATTCAATAAGATCATGGCTGATCTGTCGTGGCTCAGTTCCACTTTCCCGCCCTCTCCCCATAACCCTTAATCCCTTCTCTTATCAAAAACCCATCAACCCGCTTCTTAAAAATATTTAGCGAGGCAGCCTCCACCACTTCAACGGGCAGAGAATTCCAGAGATTCACCACCCTTTGAGTGAAGAAGTTCCTCCTCAACTCCGTTCTAAACCGCCTCCCCTTTATCTTGAGGCTGTGCCCCCTAGTCCTACTGTCTTTTTTGAGCGGGAAGAGTCTCTCCACCTCTATCCTATCCATCCCATTCATCATCTTATACGTCTCAATGAGATCTCCCCTCATTCTTCTAAACTCTAACGAGTACAAGCCTAGTTTATTCAGCCTCTCCTCATAGCTCAATCCCCTCAACTCCGGTATCAGCCTAGTAAACCTCCTCTGCACTCCCTCCAGGGCCAAAATATCCTTGCGCAGGTGCGGCGCCCAAAACTGCACACAGTACTCCAGCTGCGGCCTCACCAATGCCCTATACAGCTGCAGCAAGACCTCCCTACTTTTATATTCAATCCCCCTCGCTATGAAGGCCAGCATCCCATTCGCCTTCCTGACCACCTGCTGCACCTGCAAGCTGGGTTTTTGCGATTCATGCACAAGGACCCCGAGGTCCCTCTGCACCGTCGCCTGCTGCAGTTTTTCGCCACGTAAGTAATAGTCCTTCCTACCATTCTTCCTACCAAAGTGGACCACCTCACACTTGCCAACATTAAATTCCATTTGCCATTTCCTGGCCCATTCGCCCAGCCTATCTAGATCCTTCTGCAGACTCTCCACACCCTCCGCACAATTTGCCGTTCCCCCAATCTTGGTGTCATCAGCAAATTTCGACAAAACATGGTGAGGGGGGGAAGTGAGGGTAGGGTGCAGAATAAAATGTAGTTACCAATAGGGTGAAGAGAAAGATCAGTTTAATATGTGACACTTCAAGGTTGAAATGATACAAGGTTAGAGATACATGGCAGAGAGTGCAGTAGTTTCCAAAATGCGTTTGTCCACACACCATTATGCAGTCAATAGTCAGGTGAAATCTTCTGCTCTCACTGACGGTGTGCTTGGGGAAGTTGGGGGGGTTGGTGCGGGGGCGGGGGGATTGGTGCGGGGGAGTTGGTGGTGGTGGTGGGGGGACGGTAGGAGAAGTTGTCTTTCTCACAGCAGCCACATCCTCCTCTTTGGTGCTACCGAGAACAACAGTTGCTGGTCTCTCACTCTGGGCAGACTTCTGCCATGATGTGGAGATGCCGGCATTGGACTGGGGTAAACACCGTAAAAAATCTCACAACATCAGGTTAAAGTCCAACAAGTTTATTTGATAGTAAATTCACTAGCTTTCAGGGTTTTCCCCTTCGTCAGGTGAGTGGAGAAGTTCTGATCACGAACAGAGCAATATAAAGGCACACACAGTTTACAGAATACTGGTTAGAGTGCACGTCTTTACAGCTAATCACTTATTAAAGGTGCAGACACTGTGAGTGGAGATAGCATTAAGCATAGGTTAAAGAGACATGTATTGTCTCCAAACAGTACAGTAAGGGAGATGTTGCAAACCCAGGCAAGTCATGGGGGTTACAGATAGTGCGACATGAACCCAAGATCCCGGTTGAGGCCGTCCTCATGTGTGTGGAACTTGGCTATCAGTTTCTGCTCAGTGACTGTGTGCTGTCGTATGTTGTGAATGCCGCCTTGGAGAATGTTTACCCGAAGATCAGAGGCCAATGCCCGTGACCACTGAAATGCTCACCAACAGGAAGGGAACAGTCTTGCCTGGTGATTGTCGAGAGGTGTTCAATAATCCCTTGTTGTAGTGTTTGCGTTGTCTCCCCAATGTACCATGCCTCTGGACGTCCTTTCTAAAGTCTAAAGAAAGGATGTCTAAACGATGTCTAAAGAAAGGAATTGATTAGCTGTAAAGACTTGCGTTCTAATCAGTATTCTGTGAGCTGTGTGTGCCTTTATATGGTCTGTCAGAGACCAGAACTCTCCACTCACCTGACAAAGGGGCAAACCCTGAGAGCTTGTGAGTTTACTATCAAATAAACTTGTTGGACTTTAACCTGGTGTTGTGAGGCTTTTTACCAGACTTCTGGCCCCAGGATCTTGATTCTGGAGAGGGCCTGCTGCTGGCCTTGGTATATCCAGTATTAATAGGTGTCTGAAGCTGCTGCTATTTAAATGTGGTTGTGGTTTAGCAGGCCTTCCTAAAAAAAAAATCCTCCTCCCTGAGTCTCTCACTGCCCCTCCAGCCAGCAGACAATACCCCAGTAACTACGGTGAGATCTCCCCCCAGTATCTGCAGCCATCGACCAACTTGCCTTCTAGTGGCTGAGGAGGTCTACCTCTGCTTACTCTGGGTCAGCAAGGTGCAGGTTGCATAAAACATAGAACATAGAACATAGAACATTACAGCGCAGAACAGGCCCTTCGGCCCACGATGTTGCGCCGACCAGTTACAAAAACAATGACCCACTAGCCTATACCAATCCCTTTTCGTCCATAAACCTATCCAGAGATCTCTTAAACGCCCCCAAACTAGACGCATTTACAACTGCAGCAGGCAGGGCATTCCAATCCCTCACCACCCGCTGGGTAAAGAACCTACCCCTGACATCCGTCCTGTAGCTACCCCCCCTTAATTTAAAGCCATGCCCCCTCGTGCTAGCTTTCTCCATCCGAGGAAAAAGGCTATCACTATCCACCCTATCTAAACCTCTAATCATCTTATATGTTTCAATAAGATCCCCTCTTAGCCGCCTTCTTTCCAACGAAAACAACCCTAAATCCCTCAGTCTCTCCTCATAGGACCTCCCCACCATACCAGGCAACATCCTAGTAAACCTCCTCTGCACCCTATCCAACGCCTCCACATCCTTCTTGTAATGCGGGGACCAGAACTGCACACAGTACTCCAAGTGCGGCCGCACTAGAGTAGTGTACAGTTGCAACATTACACTGCGACTCCTAAATTCAATCCCCTTGCATCAACCTTTTTCTTATCCTTAGCACCAGCTTCGCTTTTCCAATTGAAAAGCGGCAGCAGCATTATCCAGTTGGCTAATGTGGCCACATTTCACATAAGGGAAGTGACCATAATTACCAATGCTGTGGACACCTTGCTAGCAGCTTCCTCCACTACCAGCATCTCCACTTAGAATCATAAAATCATAAAATCCTACAGTGCAGACAGAGGCCATTCGGCCTATCAAGTCTGCACTGACCACAATTCCACCCAGGCCCTATCCCCATACATTTACCCTAGCTGGTCCCCCTGACACTAAGGGTTATATTAGCATGGCCACTCCACCTAACCCATACATCTTTGGGCTGTGAAAGGAAACCAGAGCACCCTGAGGAAACCCACGCAGACACAGGGAGAACATGCAAACTCCACACAGACAGTGAACCCAGCTGGGAATCAAACTCGGGTCCCTGACGCTGAGAGACAGCAATGCTAACCACTGTGCTGCCCCACATGTGTGTGTGTTGTGGTTCATCCAGCTCCTCAAGCTCACTAACTGCATTCTCTGGGATTGTTTGAAAGTTTTGGTGAGAGGGACGTAGACCACAAACTTGACCTGAGTCATAAGCTGTGTTTGGGATATCCAATATTAATGTGTGTCTGAAGGTGCTGCTATTTAAATGAGTTATCCTGAGGGATACAACAAGAAATCTGATACTGCAAAATATTTGAAAGTGCTTTGCGTGCTGTGATCAGCTGAAGATTGTGGTTTTGGTCTTCCCATTGTTATTTAAAACCTGAACATTGGACAAGCAGTCTGACAGCAGTTGCAGTGGAGGGGATAGAGAGATTGAGCTTGGCATTATCAGTATGCATGTGGAAGCTTAGTAAGAATCTGTAAATGATCTGGCAAGGGCAGCATATAGACACATCGAGAGAAAATATGTTTAATAATTGAAGTCTATCTTCAATAAATTAATTCAATCCTCAAAAAATTAATTCTATATTCATAAAGAGGGCTCAAATATTAAAGGTGAATTATTACTGTGGCATCAATAGTTACTCAAGACTTCATGCCAGAAAGGGATGATTTAATCAATTCAATTCTTACCCTGAACATAAGAAAACAATTAAAATAAATTAAGTGTTTATTCATCAATTTTAATAAATGAATTGAGGTAATATTATAGATTATGCAAGATAAATTTGAATCATATCATGGCATTATAGTGGAAAGATATTTGTATTTTTTGGTAGAGATCACCACCTACTGGACTGTAAAATATACTGCAGCAAAATCTTTCATTTTAATTCACCAATTGCACCAGAAAATGTGAGGTTATCATCTATACTGTGGAACAAAATTTCTAAATTACCAATCGCTGTATCTATAATTGTGGTAGTATGGCCCCTTAAAGGGGACATTCCTTGAGGGCCACGAGGTTGGGCCAGACCCAATGGATGTTGAGGTGGGAAGCTGAGCCAATTGAATGCAAGGGCATTCTTGGGTGGGGGAGGATCCACAGTTTGTGAGAGGGAGGGGTAGTGTGCAGTTATATTTTGCCTGACCCTATTTATATATACAGTTAATTGTTGCATTGGCAATACAGCCTTTTGTTCTTAAGCCTCATCGAGTCACTCTTGATTTATTATGATAATATATTTACATTCTTACACTATACTCCTATGTGCACATTTCTAATAAAAACTGCAATGTTAGATCAACACTTACATCTTACCTGTACTATCATTTACATTGCATCCCAATGAGAATTTCAAAGCTATTGCCTGCAAGAGATCTAAAATGATTCCCTGTTACACCATCTTCTCCAAAACATGTGAATCTCATCTGCAGCACTCAGCCCCACTGCAATAGTTCTCCCTTTGAGATTCCTACCTGAATTTGAAGGTCAGGATTTATATTGATAAATATTGATGATTCCCTGTTCAAATTGACCATTTCCTCGGGACCATCCTTGCTAATTTTTAGTTGTTGCTTCTGCCAAGAAAATGGGTTCAATCACAGCCCAGAAAATTCCCAGGGGGCTTTTTGCAACTTGCTATCTATTATCGACTGGAAAAACATAATAGGCTACACCAGGCTTGTTCAAACTTTTTGCATGGCAGGGGGCGGCACATTTCAAAACTTTTCTCACTCAGGAGACCAACATTAAACAGACATTTAACCAAAAATAAAAATTGAGGTATGAAAAGAAATAACTTGCTGAATAAAAGAGTAATAAATAAAGTTGAGTATTAGAGTGGAACAGGATGAGTGTGTGTGTTTCCAGCTCACTCCCAGGCTCGGGGTGCCCACCCATTCACCTTCACCCACAGAGAGTGGATGATTGCGTGTGATAGTATGTGGGGTTGAGAGCAAGTCAGAAAACTCATATTCGGAGTAGGGCAGACTAATGGACAGTTTGCACCATGCACTTTTATCCCCCACAACAGTTTGTCAGCCCCCACCACACTCCGTTACTCACCTCTCATACTTTCCCCGTCTCTCTCTCTTACACACAAACGCACATTCCCTCTCTCCCCCGCACTTCCTTGCTCTATCTCCTTGCACACGCCCTCGCTCCTCCCTACTACACTCTCCCTTTCTCCCGCTCTACGTCTCTCCCCCTCCCCGTCCCCCAACTGTCTCCTCAGCCATATCTTGGACAAGTTTGGTTGTTTCGGAAGGAGGAGCTTGCATTTGGAAGCATGAGGCAGGATTTTATGCTGAGGGTGGACTCCCCAATCCCAGTTTAAATTTCATGAGTTAGCCCACCTCAGCTTGTTCGTCTTGCCCTGGTTTTTTCATTGACAATTCTTCCATTGGTATTAAGTAGCACTTAAACAATGGGTTTTGCAACCAGTCATCATTGTTGGTGGAGGATCTCCTCTATAGAGTGGCCTGTAGCAGCTCCAGCACTCAGCCAAACATGGAGCAGGAGGTCAGCCTGGAGCAACAGCTTTCCAATCTGCCATTGGAAGGTGGCCTCCAAGCACCTAAACTGGAGCTATGAGTTGTGGGAACCAGGAAGGCGGGTGGAAGTGATAGCCCTGCCCCCATCACACTCTCTCTCTCTCTCCACCACCTGATCCCACCTCTGCAAAAATGGCCAGGGAAGAGGATGGAGCTGGGAAGCAACACACCACCAAACTCTGCTTCCAGCTCCAGCTGAGGCTAGAAATCCTGCCCTTCATCTCCTGGAAAATACTCTGCTCCTGGATCCCAAGAACTTTCGCCCTGGTAATTGTAATTTTGTTGACTTCTCCCCCATAGCATTCAATTTATTATCCTCTGAATCATAATGACTCTGACTCCCTATCAGTGGCATGGTTCCACAGTGGTGAGCACTGCTGCCTCATGACACAGGGACCCGGGTTCAATTCCTGGTTTGGGTCACTGTCTGTGCTGAGTCTGCAAGTTCTCCCTATGTCTGCGTCGGTTTCCTTCAGGTTTTCCAGTTTCCTCCCACAGTCTAAAAGACGTGCTGGTTAGGTACATTGACTATGCTAAATTCTCCCTCGGCGTATCTGAACAGGCACTGGAATGTGCAACTAGGGGATTTTCGCAGTGTCTTTATTGCAATGTTAATGTAAGCCTACTTGTTACACTAATAAATAAATTTTTAACTTAAACTAGCTTCACTACCACATAAGCAAGCTGTCATCTACTCTCCCTTCACAAAACTGGTTGGCATCGAGCCTTTATCCTCCTTCATTTCTTTCAACACTTTACCAAGCATTTGTTATCACAAACCTCTCCACACCCTAATTTTACTCTTCTTCCTCTCTAATACTCTAATATGCCTTAGTACAATTCAACTGAAGCTCTCCAACCATACTCTCTATCAAAAATAAATCTTGCACTGAAGCACAATACCCCAATGATTGAAGCAGCTTGAAGAGTTTTGTTTATGTTGACAGATTTTTTTAGCACTTAAAATGTGTTTTTTTTAAAGGGATTTTGAATGGTTGTGTGTTTGACTGAAATTTTTGAGCTCTAAAGAAGAACATTTTAAGTAGAGCTTGAATTGATGATTGATTAATTATTTACTTCATGAGCATTCCAAAGACTTCTCATTGTTATTTTTGGGGCCATGATTCCATCTGTTATAGATACTGGATGAGTAGGAGTGGAGTGGATGTGAGAGATATGAGGGCTTATGGAGGGGCATGGGGAAGGTGAGGTGGGAAGAGGGTTAGAGGTGAGGGTCAGGGTGCTGATCATTCATTTACAGAAACAGACCAATATTCCAGTGAACGAAGGCAGGCCTTCAACATTCCTGCTTCATTATCTGCCTATTAGCATTTTTGCTTCTGGAGACAATGGTCCCAAATCCAGCACGTCCTCAACTCCCAGCCATGAAATTAGAACAGACGGCCACTGCCAGGCATAAGGCAGGCTCATGACATCAAAAAATGCCCTGATTCTTTACTCTCATCTCGATAAACATCTGGGCCAAATATCTTAAAAAGTCACACGACAAGCCAATTTAAAGAACAATCTTAAGTGCTCAGTAAAAAAGAAAATTGATACCTACATGTGGTTAACTTACCCAAGATACTGTCTCCCTTGGCCAGTTCCACAAGTCTAAGATCTTGAATTCACAGCTATAGCAAGCTCATCTTTGAACAGCTGCAGTCTGCGCTTCCAAAGACTTGTCCTAGTGATGTTGCTGCAAGGTTTTGGGTGGTTGAAATATGAGGGTGTGACAGGAAATGTGGGAAAGGAATGGTACAGACTTTAAAAAAATTGTTCATGGAAAATAGGCATTGCTGCCTAGGCCCACATTTATTGCCCATTCCCAATTGTCCTTGAGAAGGTGGTGCTGTGCTGCCTTCTTGAACAATTGCAGCCCATATAGTGTCAGAAGGGGTTTGGGGATAACATTGGAAGTTGAGAGAAGTCAATGAGCAAGAAAGCAGAGGCAGGGGAATGACTCCAATATAAAGGGGCAAATTTTGGGCAGTCACCCGTTTCAAAGAGCCATCTTGAGAGGATCGTTTCTACATTTTTACATGCTGCAAACTATCTCTGACTTATTGCCGGCACATAAGGAACCATCAGGCTTGTTGAAAAAAACAATGGCTGAGGGTCCACCTCGGGTCTGTCTTCTCAATCAGCAAACCTGACCCTGACACAAAATGGAGACTCACAAATGGAAAAATTCTGTTTCTCAGAAGCATAACTCTGGAAGAATGATCACAGTGGTGAGATTAGTCCCATTTCCGACACGAAAACCCAGCCATAATGTGGTGTGGGGAAAATATGAGAGAGTAACTTTAATTTATGGATCTCTGGCAGTTGCCTGAGGACTGGGAAATGGGTGTGATAAAAGATTGATGTTTTGTAAAATAACATTAATGAAATACTGTATTATACAGATCTGGTCACCACCATATTTTAAAAGGAACATAGAGACACTTGAGAGAATGCAAAAGAGAATGAACACACAAAAAGGTAAAAAGTGGCAAGTGAGCAACAGTAGACTCTAAAGTCTGTTGAGTCTGCTCTCAACCATTTAATACAATCATGGCTGACCATAGGCTTCAACTGCACTTGCCTGTTTATTTCCCATATCTCTTTATTCCGAGAGACCAAAAATCTATCTATTCCAGTGTTAGATATATTCAATAATGGAGCATGTCAAATCACTGGGATTGATAATTCCAAAGATTCACAACCCATTGGGTGAAGAAATTTCTCAGCTTAGCGCTAAATGAAAGCCCCTTACTCTGAGACAATGCCCACGTACTACACTCTACAGCCAGTAGAAACAATCTTTTTCTGTCAAGGTCCCTCTGAATCTTATATAATTCAATGAGATCACCACTCATTTTCTTAAATCCCAGAGAAAATAAACCCAATTTGCACAGCATCACGTCATAGGACAACCCTTTCATGGTAGGTGGGAATGTGGAGTTGAGGTTACAATCAGGTCAGCCATAATTTTATGGAATGGCAGGGTAGGCTTGAGGGGTCCGGTGACCTAATTCTCCTTCTAATGCATGTGCTTGTGTGTTTGTCAGAGGCCAACTAAGCAAACCTAAACTATATTTCCTCCAATTCAAATACATTATTCTTTGGATATGGAAACCAAAACTGCACACTGTATTCCAAGTGTAGTCCACTGAAGTCTTGCATAATTTTAGTAAAATTTCTTTATTCTTGTACCCAATCTCTTTGCAATAAAAGCCAACATGCCTTCTTAATTTCTTGCTGCACCTGCACGCTAATTTTGTGCTCCTTGTACAAGCATAACCAAGTCTCTGAACATCAATATTTACAGGTTTGTTGACTCTTAAAACATATTCTGCTTTTCTATCCTTATGACCAAAGTGAATAATTGATTATAGTCCATCTGATATCTTTGTTGCCCATTCATTTAATTTGTGTATATCTCTTTGCAGCTTCTCAGTCTCCTCCTCCCAGTTTACATTTGTAATTTGTTTTATATTAATAGCAAACTTAGATACATTACTCTATGTCTCTTCATCCAAGCCATTAATATAGGTTGTAACTAGCAGAGGTCCCAACATTAATGCTTGCGGCACTCTAATAGTAACAGCTTGTCACTTGAAAATGCCCCATTTTCACTTGCTTCTGAAAGTATCTAATTTCATAATTCATATGTTTGAGAGAAATTCAACATTTGATACTTTAATTCCTAAAAGCATGATAAATTGAAATTTCTGATTGAGAAACTGAAAAACAATCCTGATGTAAGTGTAATTTGAACAGACATGGCATGATTATGGTTCATAGTGTAACCTCTGTTTATTTAGGAAGTTTAGAATTAACAGGAAGATAACTGAAACAATTAGCTGACTGATTTTGAGCTCTTGGTAGGGACAGGAGTTGAACAGTTGTTTCAAAATGGTGTTTTGGATTGTTCATGTAATTCCCCAAAGAAGCTAAAATACCTTTTGCAAGTCAGGGCGTTCAATGGTGGAACCAGGGAATCTGCAGAGAGAGAGAGAGAGAGAGCTGTTAATAAGTGTGAAGAGGATTACTAGCAGACATCAGGATCACATGCACAACCTAAAAAAATGGACAGGCGTGTGGCTTTTTTTTAAACTTTTAAATTTTTATTCTATCCAAAAACTCAAATTCAAATTGAATCCAATTCATGGTCAACACAAGAGGAACAAATAAGACCCAAGCTATCAGGATGAGGCACTGCACCCCATCCTGGGCTTGATCTAACCTTCATCTGAGCCAAAGACTGAGATGGCTTTGAGAAATTGCACCAGGCGATGACTCGGTCAAACTTCATTGACTCAACCCTAGCCTGAGCGAACCACTTGTTTGATCGTGGTTACATCCTGCTGCTGATCAGTATTGTAAATACTTGAAACAACCAATACAAACTTACCATCCTAGCTGGGAAACATATCACTCAATGACTTCTTCGCTGTCAGTGTGTCAAACTCCTGGAACTCCCTTGCTAACAGCATTGTAGATGTATTTACATGACAGGGACTGCGACAGTTCAAGAGGCAACTCACCACCAACACCTTCTCAAGGGCCACTAGGGATGAGCAACAAGTGCTGGCCTTTCCAGCAACTTCCCATGATTGCAAAAAAAAACAAAAATCACAATTAAAATCAAAATGGGAAGTTACCAAATTTAAAAGATTATTAGTTCTTCCTGCATTTCATAAGAATCTTGATCCTAACCTTTCTTGAAATCAAAGCCAACAAATGTTTAATTGAGAAATACAATTGAACCATTCCTGTGATCACTGTAGGTCTGAATATTTCATTAACATAGAAACATAGACATAGAAACATAGAAGATAAGAGCAGGAGGTGGCCATTTGGCCCTTTAAGCCTGCTGCACTATTCATGACTGATCATCCAATTCATTAGCATAATCCTGCTTTTTCCCCCATAACTTTGATCCCATTCACCCCAATTGCTGCATCCAGCCACCTATTGAATACATTTAATGTTTTGGCATCAATTACTTCCTGTGGTAATGAATTCCACAGGTTCACTAGTCTTTAGGTGAACAAATGTCTCCTCACGATTGTCCTACATGGCTTATTCTGAATCCTCAGACTGTGACCTCTTGTTCTGGATTCCCTCACCATTGGGAATATCCTCCCTGCATCTACCCTGTCTAGTCCTGTTAGAATTTAAAAGTCTCCGAGATCCCCGCTCATTCATCTGAATTCCAGTGAAAACAATCTTAATCTAGTCAATCTCCTCATACATCAGTCCCGCCATCCCTGGAATCAGCCTGGTAAACCTTTGTTGCACTCCCTCGAGAGCAAGAACATTTTTCCTCAGGAAAGGAGGCCAAAACTGCACACAGTACTCTAGATGTGGCCTCACCAAGGCCCTATATAATTGCAACAACACATTCCTGCTCCTGTACTCAAAACCTCTTGCAATGAAGGCCAAAATGCCATTTGCCTTCTTTACCGCCTGCTGTACCTACAAGCTAATCTTCAGTGATTGGTGCACAAGGACACCCAGGTCCCACTACACACTCCCCTCTCCCAATTTACAGCCATTCAGGTAGTAATCTAACTTCTTGTTTTTGCTTCCAAAGTAAATAACCTCACACTTATCCAAATTATACTGCATCTGCCATTGATTAGCCCACTCACCCGACCTGTCCAGGTCATTCTGAAGGATCTCTACATCCTCGTCACAGTTCACCCTCCCACCTAACTTGGTATCATCTGCAAACTTTGAGATATTACATTTTGTTCCCTCATTTAAATCATTAATATATATTGTGAATAGCTGGGGTCTCAGCACCGATTCCCCTTGGCACTCCACTAGTTACTGTCTGCCAATTTGTAAAGCACCCATTTATTCTGACTCTCTGCCAACTAATATTAACAATGGATGTGAATACTTCATAATGATTTTAATAACACCCAAACTCTGTAGGATAACCTAAGTTGGAGAAAAAATTATATCTCACCATATTAAGCAAATCCAAACCACCATATTAACAACTTACATAGCCCCTAAAATGGTAAAGCCTTCCAACACACTACACAGAAGGATTATCAAACTAGATTGACATCAAGCATGGATTAGGGTTTTAGCAGCAGATCAGCTGCGGCAAGGTTGAAATCAGATGAGGTAGTAGAGGTGAAAATAGATGGTATTGGTAACAGCTCAGGCATGTAATCAGAAGCTCATTTAGGGGGTCTGCACAGAATTAATTTATACTTTGTAGGATGTAGAGTGTGAGGTGTGGAATGGTAGCTGGATATTCTGGGCTGTAAGTAATATGGGTCAGCTACTGAACTTAAAGGACTCAGAAATAGAAAGCTACTCTGCATAGCCAAGAAGCTGTCAGACTCAAAACTCAAGTTGAACTGAATACATTCAGCATTCAAATGAACTGCATTAAAATGTGTAATAACTATGGTATCTTTATATTTAATAATGGAAATTATAAATTCAATTAGTTTGTTTGCAGTTTTCAGAACAGGCTTTTCTTGATGTTTCTGATAGTCATGTACACAATTGACTAAATGCTTGCAAAGGATTCCCTACCACAGCTGTTTTAGAGTGAGACTGAAGTAAATCATAACTGGCATTTAGCAACAGGCGTCCTCCCACCACCAGTACGCACACTCAGAGCTGATTAAAAAGATTACTACACAAGGCCCTGCACAAGTCTCTTCCAAGAAAACAGATAAAATAAAATTGTAAGTGCATTTAACATTTTTTAAAGTAATAGTTAGATTCTTGAGAATTTTTTGAGAATCCCTGTAGTGATGGCTACGGGCGATTGTCAATAGATCTCCCTGTGGGCCTTGCAGAATACAAGCTCCCCTATTAGGCAAGTGGAGGCTCACCCAATAGGGAAGGAGCAACAGGGAGTTTAAAACTAGCTGGCTCCACTCAGGCCCGCAGTGGAAAGATTTCGGGATTGACCTGTATACTGCAGCAGCAGAACAGCACTTTGAGCATGTTGTAAATAAAGGGTGATGATGCAAGACTGGCCTCCGTAAGATTACTATATTGGTGACAAGGAGTAAAGTGAATATTTTCTTCCCTCCAGACCACCTTTACTGTCAAAACAAATAATACTCCGGTAAGAAAAATGCCTCCTTTTGGTAAATTTGAAGCCTACAATGCAAGCATAGACGACTAGGCCCCAAAAAGCAAAGCACGTGTTACTTTTCTCAGATGAGAAGCAGAAAGTCGTCCTGTGGATGGCATTTGGGGTCCTGACCTTCAGTGTAATAAAAAGCCTGAACTATCTGGATGGCCCTGACTCCAAAACCTTGAATGAATTGATGGACTTGGTTAAAGGCAATTATGACCTAAAACCCTCCATGATATTCCAGTGATACTGCTTTAACATGGCATGGTGAACCCTTGGGGAATCTATCACTGAATTTTTGACCAGATTACGAAAATTGGCAGAGCACTGTGAATTAGGCCGTCCTTGCACGTCATGCCCCTGAATGACATGTTGCAAGATTGATGGACATACCATTCTATTTATTTTTTTTTTATTTTATAATTTATTTTATAATTCTTCGGATATCTTGCCATTGTCAGAAAGGCAAATCAAGCCCTGGATGCAAAAGGAACCTGTCCTATCTTAATTAAAACATAAAATATTACATGGGGGATTCAGAGGACAGCTCTCAAATGAAATAAACATGATTTTATAAAGAAATATGAGCTTAGTTTTGAGGATGACATCATTGTCTGGAAATCCTATATATTTATCCCTCATCTAGGGCAACATTTGCGACTTATAGAATTACACCATGGCCACTCTGGGATTTCAATGAGAATGTTATCCAGGAGCTAAGCATGGTAGCCCAGTGTTGATGCAGACATTACCGACTTGGTCAGAATGTGTGCGTCGTGCCAAGAGATTCAAAAAACCCTGAGCCACTCTACATCCATAGGAATGGCCTGGTAGGCCCTGGATGCAAGTATACATCTACTTTGATAGGCCTTTTCCGGTTCCATGTTCTTAATTATGGTCCACACACATTCTAAATAGTTTGAGATGCATCACATAAGCTCCACCACTTCCCATGCTACATTGAGAAACTACGACCAGGTTTCTACACGCATGGGACATCTGAAGTCTCTGGTCTCAGATAATGGCACTGTCTTTACTCTCACTGAGTTTTAGACCTTTCATGCTTTCCAATGGAATCAAACACATTATGATAGCGCCCTATCACCCATCATTGAATGGATTGGTTAAACGAGCTGTGCAGAAATCTATGAAGAAGCAACCTGCAGCATCCAGCAAGACCAAACTGGTGTGATTTTTATTTGGCTATAGGACTACCTTTCAGTCAATGACAGGAATCTCCCCAGCTAAATTGTTAATGGGACAGAGGTTTTAGACAAGATTAAGTCTGCTGTTTTTAAACCTGGCGGGAAGGATGGAGTCCAAACAAGGCAACCAGAAAAAGAACTATGATTCTGCAAGTACAGAAAGAACATTCAAAACTGATGACCGAGCCCACTTGAGGAACTTTGGCGATGGCCTCAATTGGGTCCCTGGGATCATAACAGGAGAAATAGGGCTTGTGTCTAATAAGGTCCAAGTACAGGGAAAGATGGTCAGGAAGCACCTGGATCATCTCAGGAGTAGTGAATCCGCGCCAGTGCAGGCCTTTTAGCCAGACATGGGGACAATCTACCCAGCATCAAGAAGTCAAGCCTGTGCCTGCCTCCTTGGGTGATGAGGACACAGATTCCAAAGTGGAAGCAGAAGACACTGGCACCCCAATTGAAACAAGTCATCAGAAGGACCAGCCTCAGTGGCTTTATCATCCTCTCTTTGAAGCGATGGTCTTCAATTCATTGTGCACCCCCTCATCTGGTCATGCCTCCAATCAACCACAGGCCAATTGCTAAGTGGCAGAAAAGGCCTTCCTGTGGCATGGATATTGGGGAAGAAATAGATTTGAGGGCGGAGACATGTTATGATGGCCATGGAGGAATCGTCAATAAATCTCCCAGTGGGCCTCATAGAATATGAGCTCCCTACTGGGCAAGTGGAGACTCGCCCAATGTAGCGGGAACAGTGGGTGGTTTTAAACCAGCAGACTCTGCTCAGGCTGGCAGTTGAGAGAGTTCGGGGCTGACCTGTATTCTGTAGTTGTTGACTAGCACTTTGAGCACATAGTAAATAAAGGGTGTTGATGGCAGAAGACTTGGCTTCAGTAAGATTATTACAATCCCAATACTTATAAACACAAACATAAAGCATATCAGGCCAAACAGTATGGGAGCTCACCTACTAAATGGCCAAATGTTATCCTTTCTTACAATATATGGAAAAAAGTACTTAAATTTTAGGTAATCATCAGTCTTATAGGAGAAACTTCAAAAGAATATCCAAAATGGCCTTTCAGACAGATAAGAGTTACCATGTGAATATTGAAACGATGGTGGAAAGCTTAAAAATCGTGATAAACATAAACGGCTGAAATGCTGAGGAATCAAGAGTCCAGTCAGAAGGAGGAATTAAAGGAACTAGCAAAATTATATGGGAGGACTTGATGGGACTGAAAGCCGATAAATCCCCAGGGCCTGATAATCTACATCCCAGGATACTAAAGGAGGTGACCATGGAAATAATGGGTGTACTGGTTGTCATCTTCCAAAATTCTGCAGATTCTGGATAAATCCCAACAGATTGGAGGATGAAAAATGTAACCCCACTCTTTAAAAAATGGAGAGAGGGGGGGAAAAATAGGGAATTACAGACTTATTGGCTAAAGGGTGATTGATTGATATTTATATAAAATATGCCTGGTTTGATCTGTAAATATGGTTTGGTGCTTCATCTGTGGTGACTTTTAGTTTTGCATTGAAGCCAAGAAGATAGTGATGGTCAGTAAGAGGGAAGGTAAGGCGAAGAATGTTGATGAATGGAAAATTGAGGTACTTTACTGGTCTCCCTGTCAGACAAGTTGATCGCAAACATTCTAGCCAGAAAGTTGTTAACGTAGCTGCCTCCTCCACCTTCTGTTTTACAACTGACCACCGCATACTTGGGTGACAAGGACTGTGCCCTCACAACAGCAAGGTTCTGCAGACTGCAGCAGACCACCACAAACCCTGACACATTCTGCCAAATGGTGCAGGGTTCCTCAAGAGTAGTTGAGGCAGTGGAACAATTGTCTAAGCAATTGTCTATACTCTCACATTTTATGGCTTTTATTCTATGTATTTGTTACATGCATGCTGTCCACATTTGTGTGGGTTGAACACCAGAGAGTGATCAAAATAGTCACCCTGTAGCGTCCTTCTGGTGCCGAAATACTGGCGGTACAGCAGAATACCACAGAATGGAATACTCTCTACTTGCTTGGGTAAGTGCAGCTCCAGGAATATTCAAAAAGTTCAGCACCAGCCAGAACAAAGCATCCTGTTGACTGATGCCAGAATAGTAAATGTTGATCGGCATGTTACAGTGAGATGGAATCCCTTCCGGTTGCAGAACATCTGAGAATTCACATACGGCACCCACATTGTATATACTATAAATGGCATACTGCACCATGGGGAAGCCTGCAATATTTGCAGAGTTGGGCGGCTGCTCTGCCTGTTTCTTAAGATAAGAGAATTCTACATATTCACAGCTCTCTTGGAATCCAGCACCTGTGATCTCCCTAATGCAATAGCTGATGGTGAACTGGAAAAAAAGTTGCAAATATCACCTGCTCCAGCCTGGAAGGAACCAGTTGCACAAAAAGCTTATGGCCATGGTCACCTTCAGAGCCACTACCAATGCCAACCTTTCTCTCTGAGATGATAGTCACAGCTGCAACAGTAATGAAGGTATGCTTAATGAAGTTCACATGATTAACACAATCTTCCTCACTACGGTTCTGGCAGAATTACTCCCTAAGCATCCTGAACAGGCATGACTTCTTGGGGAGCCCTTCTCCTCCTCCTCCCTCCTCCAGCAGATTGCACTACACATGACGGGGAGAATGAGTAAAGATGATGAAAAACAGGGCAAAGGATATATACTACTGCACCCATTGCTCAGAGAATGTGGTTTGTAAAATATTCTGGAAGTCAAGTCACTGTCCTTCATCGCATGCCACACAACTCCCTTTGGACATTAGCAACTTTAAAACAACTCTGGAAACCACCAAACACATCTACAATTGCCAAAAGAACCAGTCCAAGTCAACCAATGATTAACCTGCTCGTTTTGTTCATTCGTATATGTAGTGCCAATGAGGAGTTTGTCCTGCTGCTGGATGTATACTGTTAAAAATTCTTTCATAGGCAGTGAGCATTGCTGATGAGGACAGCATTTGTCATCCAACCCTGATTGCCCTGAGAAAGTGGTAGCAAGCCGCTTTCTTGAATGGCTGCAGTCCACGTGAAGAAGGTACATCCACAACATTGCTTGGAAGAGAGTTCCAGGTTTTTAGCACAGCTTCACTGAGAGAATAATAATTTAGTTCCTAATCAGGATGATGTAAGTATTGGAGGGGAACTTGCAGTTGGTGATGTTTCCTTGCAACTGCTGCCTTTATCCTTCCAGGCGGTAGAAGTTGTAGATTTGGAGGAGGCGGCTTGCAAGTATCTGTAGTGTATGTATGGTATATCATTACCATTGCATGCTGAAAGTGGAGGGAGTGAATATTCAAGGTTGAGGACGTGATACCCATCAAGCAGACTGCTTCGTTCTGGGCGGTGCTGAGTTTCTTGACTGTTCCTGGAGCTAGAATCATCCAGGCGAGTAGAGTATTCCACTGTACTTCTGACTTACTTCTTGTAGACGGTGGACAGACTTTGGTGAATTACAGGGAGCTGATACTAATTGAAGAAATCCAGCTTTTGATCTGCTTGTGTAGCACTTCTTTGGTCCAGTTAAGCTTTTGGTCTATTGAATTAAGATGTACGAAGCCAGAGGGTGCCTTTTAAAGAGATCATCGAACATTTACAGGTTAGATGCTGATTGATTTTACTGGCTCTCTGTTTGTAGAAGTCTGGTGGTTTAGAACATAAGAACATAAGAAATAGGAGCAGGAGTAGGAGTAGGCCAGCTAGCCCTTCGAGCCTGCCCCGCCATTGAATAAGATCATGGCTGATCTGTCGTGGCTCAGTTCCACATTCCCGCCCTCTCCCCATAACCCTTAATCCCCTCTCTTATCAAAAACCCATCAACCTGCGTCTTAAAAATATTTAGCGAGGTAGCCTCCACCACTTCAACGGGCAGAGAATTCCAGAGATTCACCACCCTTTGAGTGAAGAAGTTCTTCCTCAACTCCGTTCTAAACCGCCCCCCCTTTATCTTGAGGCTGTGCCCCCTAGTCCTACTGTCCTTTCTGAGCGGGAAGAGTCTCTCCACCTCTATCCTATCCATCCCATTCATCATCTTATACGTCTCAATGAGATCTCCCCTCATTCTTCTAAACTCTAACGAGTACAAGCCTAGTTTATTCAGCCTCTCCTCATAGCTCAACCCCCTCAACTCCGGCATCAGCCTAGTAAACCTCCTCTGCACTCCCTCCAAGGCCAAAATATCCTTGCGTAAGTACGGCGCCCAAAACTGCACACAGTACTCCAGCTGCGGCCTCACCAATGCCCTATACAGCCGCAGCAAGACCTCCCTACTTTTATATTCAATCCCCCTCGCTATGAAGGCCAGCATCCCATTCGCCTTCCTGACCACCTGCTGCACCTGCAAGCTGGGTTTTTGCGACTCATGCACAAGGACCCCGAGGTCCCTCTGCACCGTCGCCTGCTGCAGTTTTTTGCCACGTAAGTAATAATCCTTCCTACCATTATTCCTACCAAAGTGGACCACCTCGCCCTTGCCAACATTAAATTCCATTTGCCAGTTCCTGGCCCATTCGCCCAGCCTATCTAGATCCTTCTGCAGACTCTCCACACCCTCCGCACAATTTGCCTTCCCATCAATCTTGGTGTGATCAGCAAATTTCGACACCATACACTCGGTTCCCTCCTCCAGATCATCTATATAAATGGTAAATAGCTGAGGCCCCAGCACCGACCCCTAGGGCACTCCACTAGTCACCAACCGCCAATCCGAATAGCACCCATTGACCCCCACTCTCTGCCTCCTATTTGACAACCAGTCCTCTATCCACGCTAACACCCTACCCCCAATTCCATGTCCCCTGACCTTCTGCAATAACCTCTTGTGAGGTACCTTGTCAAACGCCTTCTGAAAATCCAGAAAGACCACATCCACCGGCTCTCCTCTATCCACCGCCCTAGACACATCCTCATAGAACTCCAATAAATTTGTCAGACACGACTTCCCTTTAACGAAACCGTGCTGCGTCTGCTCTATCAAGCAATTCCCCTCAAGATTCTTCGCTATTTCCTCCTTGATGACGGATTCTAACATTTTACCTACAAGAAACGTTAAACTAACCGGCCTATAATTCCCTGCCTTTTGCCTGGCACCCTTCTTAAACAACGGCGTAACATTAGCCGTTTTCCAATCTTCCGGCACTTCCCCGGAATCCAGCGACGTCTGGAAAATAACCACCAAGGCATCCACTATCACCTCCGCCATTTCTTTTAGAACCCTCGGATGCATTCCATCCGGTCCTGGGGACTTGTCCACAATCAGCCCCTCCAGTCTGTCGAGCACCACCTCTCTAGTAACAGTAATGTCATTGAGACCCTCCAGTCCTACCACCTTTCCATCTCTAACACCTGGCAAATTATTCACGTCCTCCTCCGTGAAGACTGAAACAAAAAAGTTATTCAAGACCTCAGCCATATCCCCATCCCCTACCACTAAGTCGCCCTTCTCATCCTCTAAGGGTCCAACGTTCACCCTAGCCAGCCTCTTCCTTTTTATATATTTATAAAAACTCTTGCTATCCTTTTTTATATTAAGCGCTAGCCCAGCTTCATAGTTTCTCCTACCCTTCTTTATCAACTTCTTTGTCAATCTTTGTTGACATTTAAACCTCTCCCAATCCTCTTCTCGCCCACTACTCTTAGCTACTCTAAATTCCTCCGCTTTTAATTTAACACTTTCCTTCACCTCCTTCGTTATCCACGGCTTATTACCTCTCCTCCTACGGTCCTTTTTGACCATCGGAATAAATTTCTGCTGAGCACCAAGAAAGATCTCCTTGAAGATCCTCCACTGCTCCTCAGCAGACCTACCTTCCAACGCGCTCCCCCAGTCCACATTCGCCAATTCTTCTCTCATCCTACCGTACTCCCCTCTATTCAAACAAAGGACGCGTGTCCGGGAACCCACTTTCTCCTCCTCCATCTGCACCAGAAACTCCACCATACAATGATCACTCTCCCCAAGAGGATCCTTCACCGCAACGTCCCTAATTCTACCCGCCTCATTACATAACACCAGATCCAAGATAGCTCGCTCCCTCGTCGGCTCCAACACACACTGTTCAAGGAAATTATCCCGGCAGCACTCCAAAAACTCCTCCTCGAGCCCACCGTGTCCAACATGGGTCGACCAATCAATATGTAGATTGAAATCCCCCATAATTACGGCCGTCCCATTCCTGCACGCCGCACTTATTTGCGCGTTAACAGCCCGCCCCACCTCCAGATCATTATTCGGGGGCCTATAGATGACACCCACCAGCGTCTTCCTCCCTTTGCTGTTCCTAATCTCTACCCACAACGATTCCACTTTCTGCTCTTTGGCTCCAATATCATCCCTTGCTACCAGCCTGATGCTATTCTTAATCAGCAGAGCTACACCCCCCCCTTTTTTCTCCCGCCTATCCTTCCTAAACACTTGATACCCCTGGACATTCAGCTCCCAGTCCCTGTCACCTTGCAGCCACGTCTCTGTAATGGCCACCAGATCATATCCATTTGTGTCGATCTGCGCCGCCAGCTCATCCACTTTATTCCAAATGCTTCGTGCATTCAGATACAGTGCCTTCATCCCAGCCTTCACCTGGACCCTATTTGCCGGAACGCCACCAACCATACTCACGCCCCCTACTCCCTTTATTATTGAGACATCCTCGGCCTCTTCCCTTACCTGTACCCTCTCCTTAACTTTAGACCCCGTAATGTCACCTACCCTCGCACTCTCCCCCCCCTAATTAGTTTAAAGCCCTGTCTACAGTCCTCTTTACACGATTCGCCAGGACTCTGGTCCCAGCACGGTTCAGACCAACCCCATCCCGCCTAAGATCCAAAATGGTAGACCTGATATCAAATCAATATTACATAGCATTACAATCTGACTGCATTACATACTCAAGTGGATACTGCCTGCACACACTAATGCTCTTACTAAGGTAACATCTGTTGCGGCTAAGAGCAGAAGAATGCCGCAGGTCCAATGCCATTTTAGAGGCGGATTGGCACTATAAATACTGAGTACTAAGAAGCCAAGTTTGTGGCCACTCTTCCATATCATTCAACAAGATTTACACTTCAAAAAGTATTTAATCGGCTGCAAAGTGCTTTGGGACTTTCTGGGATCATGATAAATGCAAGTCTGTCTTCTTTTGTGCAGCACCACATTTGGGATAGTAATCGTCGCTGCATATCAAAATAATTGTATGAGAACAGGTGTTTAAAAATTTCACTAAAGTCGACGCAAAATAGTTATTTCCTGTGTTGGGATATCACGAACTGGAAGCACAACCTAGAAATCAGAGCTCAGCCATTCTGCAGCAAAATAAATAACTTCTCCTCCCAACCAGTTCAATTGTAGGAAAAAAGGATTGAGGGGCTGATTGGCCTCCTCCAGTTTTTATGGTTAGAGATATTTCATTATAAAGCATGGTATAAAAGGAAAATATTATTCAACTTTAAGCTTTAAATTATTGAATATAATCAGCATTAAGTTAAAATATTGAAACAAGGCTCTGGGGTAAAAATTCACCTGAATATTCATCTCACTGAGTTTGAAACATGACTTTTGGATATTTAAATTGTTGTTACCTATTGCTCTCTCTCTCTCTTGTGCAACTCCCCACATGCTTATTTTTGGCGACAAGAAATTATTGGACAGACTGAACATTGTAAGTGGAAGCAAAACATGCTATGCATGTTGAGTGCCTTAGTCTGATTAGTTTTACATCTGGAAGGCTACAACTCACAACATGCAGAACAAATGTCATTACATCATAAGGATAATCAAATGACACCAAGATAGCAAGACAATGTTTGCCTTGGGTAAAATATTAACGTTAATAGAAATGCTAAGGCATCTTTTTATGGTGAAAATTATTATAATGTTAAACGAAAACAAAGGAGTTTAATAATACTTTTCGCCACAGAAGTAAATTAAGTAAAAGGATTGACTTGGTCTCTACTGCAAGGTGTTACAGACAGGAAGTAGTTTAATTTAAAACAGTCCTGATTTCTCCCCTTACCACTCATCTGTAAACAGAAAGACCTTTTTAAAGATTTTGATTGTTCTCCTAAACAAGAGGCATAATTTCCCTAACCCTTCAGTTTTGGAATAATCCAATCCTCTAATAATAACCCCACAACAAACACAAGATAAAATCAGAGGATCACTTTATTTTACATATACACACACATCCAGAATGCGGGAGGGGGTATTACTGCATAGCCCCTCGTAAACTCACACAATGAAAGAGGGATAAGGGAAATAAAGAAGTTCAGAGCAAAGATCACAGACAAAATAAGAATTATTGTTTCATTTGAGTCCAGAATCAAAAGTTCAATGGTGTATTTCTTCTGAGATTTGCAGGCTGAAGCTGATGTGGGGATAATCCACATTTCCAGTAGTGCTGGCTTCTACAATGGGAGAAACATGAAGAGATTAATTTGTCTTGGTGTTGGTGCAGAATTTCAGACGTTCCATTAGAAACAATGTAGATGAAGGTCAGACCATTTAAACTTGGACAGATCTCAAGGGATGGAAGCAGGCAGACTGCCTCCTTTAGCTTCACAAGGCAAAATTACGGTTTCTAGCAGCTTGGTTTTGATTAAGGATGTATATTTCAGGTCAGAATTCTTGAGATGGTTGATGTGTCATCCATTAATAAGTTTACCAGAGGTTTTGTAGTCATTTGTTTTTGCAGATATGGCTGTCTCCATTGGCCAGGGCTTTGCCTCAGAAATGAAAAAGGGCCCTTTGTGCATTTCCTTGGAATTCTATTCCTGCAGTTACAGGAAGCATTCATGCATCTTTAGAGATAGTAAGGTTGCTGTAGTTTTCTGAAGGCCAGAAATTCCTTTGCACAAGTTGTAGCCAGTCGTGGCTTCAGTCAGTGTAAAGCCTTTATCCAATACATTAAAGAAAGTAGCCAGGATGATATAGAAATTTTTTCTTTTACGTCTTTTTGACATGACAATTGATAATAGAATATTTGGAAAGTGATTTGTCACAAACAGCAGTATCAATTTTTTTTTTGAGATGTTTCCAGGGATTTTGCCTTCTGGAAGTTGATTACATGCCTCACAATGTAAGAGTTTCCTGATCTTCGACTCAAACTGTCCTATACTCAAATTAATTTATGATTGCCTGGATTTAATAGAACAATCTTGTGTACTTAAAGTCCTCCCTCAGATGTCTCCGTTCTAGCTGAAAAGCCAGGTTTCTGCAGTCTTTCCTCATAATTCAGATCCTTGATGTGAGAAATCAGCCTCATGATTCTACTCCGCAATTTCTTGTGCCTAACAACCAGCGTAGTATACAAGGTTAGAATAACTGTTCAGAACCCTTCAGTTTGAACACAACTTTAAAAAAATTTACAGGACGTTGGTGTCATTGGCTAGGCCAACATTCATTGCCCATTCCTAACTGCCCTTGAAAAGATGGTGGTGTGCTGTCTTCTTGAACCCCAGTCCTTGTGGTGTAGGTACACGCACAATGCTGTCAGGAGTTCCAGGATTTTGACTCAATGACAGTGAAGCAACAGTGATGTACTTCCAAATCAGGATTGAGAGTGGCTTGGAGGAAACTTCCAGATGATGAAACTTCCAGATGGTGTTCTCAAGTATCTACTTCCCAATGTCCTTCTTAATATTAACGATCATGGGTTTGGAAAGTGTGGCCTGAAGAGCCTTGGTGCATCTAGTAGATGGTACATCCATACTGCTGCCACTGTTCATCAGTGGGGAGAGAGTGGATATTTATGGAAGGATTGCCAATCAAGCAAGCTGCTTTGTCCTGGACGTTGTTGAGATTCTCATGAGTTGCTGGAGCTGAACTCATCTAGAAAAGTGGGGAGTACTCATTCCATCACACTCCTGACTTGTGCCTTGTGGATGGTGAACTGACTTTGGGGAGTCAGGAGGCCAGTTACTTGCTGCAAGATTCATAACCTCTGATTTGCTGTTATAACCACAGCATTTATATGGCTAGCCCTGTTGAGTTTCTGGATGGTTGTAACCCCAAAGATGTTGATAGTGCGAGACTCAGTAATGGTAATCCCATAGAATATCAAGCGGTCACGCTTAGATTCTCTCTTGTTGAAGATGGTCATTGCCTGGCATTTGTGTGACGTCAATATTGCTTGTCACTTGTCAGCCCAAATTCCACTAACTTCTATTCTATAGTTCTGACCAGGTAGTTCAATATCCTATTTATTTCCAACAGGAAATGCTGGAAAACTTTAATTTTATTTCAGGTTTTCAGCATCCACAGTATTTTGCTTTTGCCCTACTAATTTTTTGTTGGTTGGTGCTCTGCATTAGTTAAGACCACCAAGACTCATTTACGTCTTCATCTATAACTTATCTTAACCCCACAAACGGGAGAACAAATTACTAATTTTACTTTTTAATGTGCAGTTCATCATCTTTAAAAATACTTGGATATGCGCGCAGTCTGTAGCTCAAAAAGGTTGCAGGTCAAGAGCTGGAAAGTAGGAATAGACCTGATGGCTCTTTTCCAGCTGGTGTGACAGCCATGTCATAAATTTACCATGTCTCTATGACTTGAGCAAAAGTGTCCTCCAGGCATAGCCTAAGCAAACTTTATCTCCCAACAAAACTGTTTGAGATTTATCACAGATTAACAGGTCGTTGTCACAATTGATTTTGGACACTTTACAAATTACCTCTCATGTTTCCTTTACCTTTCAGAAGCAAGGACATTTAATTTACTTTGGGATGTTTCAAGTTAGGGATAGGTGCTGTATAAACACAAGTCTTTCTATTTATTTGGTTTTGGATTAGAAGTTCATTTTATTGTGCACATTGTTATCCATTGGTGGGAGGTATTGAAATACAATGTCATGCCTCAGAAATATATCTTAATAAGAGCAGTCCTTCCTCAAAAACAAAATATGGCACCCATTTGACCCAAGTTCATTAATTCATGTAATGCTCAAATCATAAACGCTATGTTAAATTCACTAAATACTTCTTCAGAGACATTTCCAAAATATTGAAGGCAGCAGTTGTTAAAAATTTCTTGCTTTCAAATAATTACATCCCTTCAAGTATAAAAGTGTGATTGAAAGAAAAATGCTATTAGTCAGCAGATAGCTACTGAAAGCGTTCACATCTCAGCAACTATTGTCCTTACTATCATACAAGATTCTGAATGAGAGTGGCAGGGTAAACACAATGAGGTGGGTTCGCTGGATGGGGAATCTGGAACATGGGGGTCCATACACAGGATAAGAGGGTGATCATTTAAGACTGAGATGAAAAGAAACTTCTTCAAAGGGTTGAGTGTCTTTGGAGTTTTCTGTCCCCAGAAATTTGTGGATGCTCCATCATTAAATATATTTAAGACTGAGACAAACAGATGTTTGGTTTCTCAGGGAATCAAGGGAAGCACCCAAGAAACTGGAGTTCAGGCAGAAGATCAGCCATGATTGCACTGAATGGCAGAGCTGGCTCGATGGGAAGAACAGTCTACTCCCTGCCCCAATTTCTTAAGTTTGTATTCTTTACGCAGGGACAGAACAGTTGTGATATTTCCAAATGTGCAGCCACACTGAAATTCAGGGTTAAGTCAAACAAGAAATGGCAATTCAAAAAGGTATTTTTAGATCTTACTATGTAAAGTGCAAACACACACTCTGATATACTATTTATATACATGTGTGTCTCTTATTCAAGATACCTGAACGTATAAACTAACAATAAAAGACAGCTAGGCAGCTGAACCTGTCATATTCCACTATGTAGCAATTAGGTAGTGAGATTCTCACCAACTACCAATATCTGTGCAGAAACACTCTTCAATCATCAGGAATGATCCCTGACTCTGGTAAGCTATTACATAGGAGCAAGGAGCTCATGCCACACAGCTCCCACATACACATTCTCTCTCATGTGGTATCATCAGCTACTCTTACTTAAGTGAACTGTTGGAATGACTAGTTAATTTAAATGCTGGAAATCCAGACGAGGCCAATTAGTACTGAAACAGAAGTCATTATATTTGTGTAGGCATCCTTCATTGGAACTAAGACTGGTAGATTAGGAGGCTTTTCAGTAAAAGTGAAGAGACAAAGAATTGAGACATTAGGATATGAGCAAAAGCTTTACCAGGTGACATTTTAAAAACATCTTAAATAGACATGGAGCATGTTAGGGACGGACTTCCAGAGCACAAAGTCTAAGCACAGTCACCAATAGTGCAGCATTGAAAGTCAGGTATGCGCAAGGAGGTCAGAATTGGAAGACCACAGATATTCAGAGGATTGTAAGTTAAAAAGAGGGGAGGAATTTGAAAACAAGGATGAGAATTTTAAACTCAAAACATTGCAGAATTTGGAGCTAATGTAGATCAGAGAGCATTGAGGTGATGGATGAACAGGACCTGTAACAAGTTCGGATATGGTGAGGATAATTTTGGAGATGCACATCAAAGAGGGGAAGATGGGAAATCAAACAGGGGTGAACTGGATTAGTTAAGTTGGATTTCAAGTGTGGCTTCGCTATCCGATAAAATAGCTTAATGGACTTCCATGAAGATTGTCTGTTTTCATTTAAATTGTTTTTGCAGAAAGAACACAATTTGAAAGTTCTTAAAAAGCTCACTGGCAGGGTTAGCATTTGTTGCCCAACCCTCATTGCCCTCAAACTGAGTGGCTTGCAACACTATTTCAGAGGGCAGTTAAGAGTCAACCACATTACTGAGACTCTGGAGTCAGAGGCTAGACCAGATAAGGATGGTAGCTTTTCTTCCATAAAGGACATTCATAGATAGGATTTTACAACAATCAATGGTGGTTCCATGGTTACCATACCTGAGACTAGCTTTATATTCAAGATTAATTGAATTTAAATTCTCCTATCTGTCGCAGTGGGATTTTGAGCATGTATCCCCAGAGCATTAGTCTGGACCTTTAGTCCAACAGGGCGGTACGGTGGCACAATGGTTTGCACTGCTGCCTCACAGTGCCAGGGACCCATGTTCAATTCCTGGCTTGGGACAGTGTCTATGCAGACTCTGCACATTCTTGTCGTGTCTGCATAGGTTTCCTACGGGTACTCCGATTTCCTCCCACGGTCCGAAAGACATGCTGGTTATGTGCATTGGCTATGCTAAATTCTCCCTCAGGTGTTACCGAACAGACACCAGACTGTGGTGACTAGAGGATTTCACAGCAACTTCACTGCAGTGTTAATGTAAGTCTACTTGTGATACTAATAATAAATAAACTTTAAATATTAAGCGCAGGGAATCATTTCTTCTCCTCGTGACTCTGACTCATCCTTTCCTTAAGGTGCTGAGTTCTTGCTCATGTTCAATTCCACGTGTGCCAGTGATACAATGACCAAGAGTACCTCGTTTCTAGAGTAAACAGGCTGCTTGACCACAACATAGAATTACAGCTCAGTCCTATCCTGTCCTTGCTTTTAGTCCATACACATGCAATACCTACAAGTTGCATCAGATAGCTAGTAAAAATTCAGATTTATTCCTCCCTAGACCAAGGGCACCAGGATCAACAATGGTTCGTCGGCTACCCAATTAAAATTAGATTTGCGTGTTTATGAATATGGAAATACTCGCAAGCTTAGTATTACCCTCTCTAGTGGCCCTGTGAAAATGATAGGCCTCTCTCTTAAAACCATTATTTGTGATGTGGTGTTCGCTCAGCCCATCCAGAGGATGGAGCAGAGGTGCAGCCTGAGCTACTTATTAGATAAGTTCATTAAACCGTCAGAAGGAACAGTGAGATTTTTCTAATCAGGCAAGAATCAGAAACATGTATGACAAGTTCATACACAAATGAGCACTATTAATATACTATGATGAAAGACAGCCTGGGAGTATAATGAACATGTGAATCATACCTTCAAAAAAGGCCTTTTGTACAATATATAATTCTTACTTCTTGTTTCTTTCAATATCATTCTCTTTTTCATGATATCACTGATTAAGACTCAGGTAAAGTCCTTCAGGCACCGACAGCTCTTGTGGTCACAAAATGATCATCCAAGTGTCAGGCTAAATGCAGAAAATCAAAGGAATACATGACAAAAAAGCATTGCAGCGGAGTCAATTCTATTGGCATCAAATGACCACATAGATCCCATTCCTGCTGGGCAGCCAACAGCAACCCAACGCTGACATTTCTTTTTTCTTTGACCAGGGTCATAGACTAGTAATTAGGGACAAATTAATCTGAATCATTTATAGGTTACTTATGGCTTATGTTTCCCATTCATTCATGGGAGGTGGGTGTCACTGTCTAAGTCAGCATTTACTCTTCATCCTTATTGTCCTGGAGGGTGGTGTTGTTGTCCTTTTGTCTAGTGCAAAAAAATCTATAACATTATTGTTCCAAATTAGGATGGTGGGGTCCTGGAGGAGTACTTGCAAGTGAAGGGTATCTTCAATCGTTTGCTGCTCTTGTACATCTAGGTGGTAGAAGCCAAGGGCTTGGAAGATGTTGGTCATACAGCCTTGGCAATTGCTACATTGTGTTAATGCTACAATTGTGCATTGGTGGAGAGAATGAATGCTTAAGGTAGTGGGTGGATTCAGTGGATGAAGTTGAGCTTTGAGTGTTTTTGAGAGCCTCTCTCATCCAAACAAGTGGAGAATATTTCATAAGAACATAAGAAATAGGAGCAGGAGTAGGCCATCCAGCCCTTCGAGCCTGCCCCACCATTCAATAAGATCATGGCTGATCTGTCGCTGCTCAGTAACCCTTAATCCCCTCTCTTATCAAAAACCCATCAACCCGCGTCTTAAAAATATTTAGCGAGGCAGCCTCCACCACTTCAACGGGCAGAGAATTCCAGAGATTCACCACCCTTTGAATGAAGAAGTTCCTCCTCAACTCCGTTCTAAACCGCCTCCCCTTTATCTTGAGGCTGTGCCCCCTAGTCCTACTGTCTTTTTTGAGCGGGAAGAGTCTCTCCACCTCTATCCTATCCATCCCATTCATCATCTTATACGTCTCAATGAGATCTCCCCTCATTCTTCTAAACTCTAACGAGTACAAGCCTAGTTTATTCAGCCTCTCCTCATAGCTCAACCCCCTCAACTCCGGTATCAGCCTAGTAAACCTCCTCTGCACTCCCTCCAAGGCCAAAATATCATCACACTCCTGACTTCTGCCTTGTAGATGGTAGACACGGCGGGGAGTATGTGAGCCGAGTTACACACCGCAGAATTCCCAGCCACTGATCTGCTCTTGCAACCACAGTATTTATCTGGCCAGTCCAGTTCTGTTTCTGGCCAATGGTAACCCACAGGATGTTGATAGGGATGATACTACTACCATTGAATATTAGGAGAGACGGTTAAATTCTCTCTTGTTGGAAATAGCCATTGCCTGACGAGTGCAGTGGTGAGGTCAGAGGGATTGAACCTCATGCCAGACACTTAAGCCCTTCAATGCCGTACTGTGAGGGTGCTGCATCGTCAGAATTGTTACAACCGAGGCTGCATCTGCATTGTTGGGGGGTGGGGGAGGAATCTAAAAGATCCTGTGGCACTATTCCCCCATATTTGGCCAGTATTTCAGCCCTGAACTAACATCCATTAAATCAAGTCATTATCTGATTGCCATTTTGACAGATGTCGCTCTGTGCAAAGTGACTCCTATTTTCCCCACCATGAAAAGTATTTCACTGGCTGTAAAGCAATTTATCCTAAGATCATGAAAGGGACATATAAATGGAAAAAATTCTATCTTAATTGCAGTGTTGATCCAGCAGTCATCAGACAGAAGATTAGAGATCAGATCTTGGATTTGATCTGTATGGTTCAGCAGTATACAAGGTTCCATATCTTTATGCACCAAAAGGCTACACTTGGTTTTATCACTGCTTCAGAGGTTACGCAATAACAAGAAATCTTCAGAGTGGAAGCAAAGGAATAGAAAATGTGCTATATTATAACAATGTTTTATAACTGCAATAATTAATTAGTACAACTTTGAATAGAAGGATTTACAATTCAATGGAGGGACCTGTCATTTGAATTACAAACATTACTTCACACACAAACTAAAATTACAAACACAGTCATATATAGCAACTAAAATGGTTTATTTGTTTTTAACTTTTGAATTTTGAGATGCCAGTGGAAATGTCAGTGGTTTTATTAACTCAAAAACAATATAAAATGTACCTTTTTTTTAGAGCTGGCAATCAGAATTTTCAAATATTGTTTCAACCTCAAAAATAGAACATGTACATTATTTACAAAAGCAAAGAAAGAAAATGTTTTCTACTATTTACACTGTCAAACCAAAGGTTTACGCTGCTAATAAAAAGCCCTTGAATGATAAAAAAACAACAATAAAAGCTTCTTTAACAAGTAAATACTATTTCCTTCCCTCACCCATTTGACTCCTGGTATAGATTGTACACATTTACAATAAGGAGAGAAGAATGAATATCACAATGAAACAACTTGAGTATTCTGACACGTCAGCTTTCATTTAAAATTCATCAGGTTAATGAAAAATGATTTTGATTTCTTTATTGTTAAGTAAAAATGAAGCTTACTCATCAGTATCAAAGTGTGAAACAGGGCTAGCTTCTAAGTTTAATTGAAGTACTCTTGAACCTTACCTACACAGTCTGCACTTACAGGGAGTTATATTCAACACAAACCATTCCAATGTGAGCAAAATGGAACTTCCAACCCCAAGGCTGTACTGCGGCAATCCAGGATGGCTACAGTTTGACAGGATAATATTATAATTTAGATGCAGGGTAGTGTGCTTTACGGAAAAAGTAAAAAAATCAACTTTTACCACTCCAAACTTCTCTAATAACAAAGTTATATAAAAGCAAATAGGAAACATCCAAAATAGCAAACGGTTGTCCTAAGATAATGTTTCTAACATCATCCACCACCAGCAAGATCTCCCAGCCCCCAACTAAGTTTATTAGCGCCTATTATCTGCAACCTTCTATGTACAACTTTAAACTAGCCATAGAAGTTGAAAGTACTTCAAGTAAACCACCCTGTAATGACATTTTTGCAGATCTAGTTTTAAAAAAAAATGGGATTGGGGACAAAGACAAGTACAGGGAAGCCCTGCAGAGTCATTGGATATCCACCACCCTGCGCTCCCCTGCTTGGAATACCACATGGCTGGGAAGCACACCCGCATTTGTGAGCACTATTACGTGGGACTGTTGGGTTCTATGCTCACTTTGCTGGCTGCTTCCTGCAGCTTCTTCCTGAGGCTCCTGCCTGGCCACAGCTTGTTTCGTCTCTGGTGCTTTGATCACTGATGCAAAGACTGTGCCTTGTGGTTGGCTGACAACCTGCTGACTGGTCGCTGCAAAGGTCACCACTGGAGTAGCAGCACTTATTGCGGCGGATGACGACAGACCTTGCGTTCCATTATTTAGTACCGTCGGGCTGGTTGGAAGAATTTGCTGATTGCTGGTGCCATGGACAGCAAGAGACGTTGGCGTAACTATCTTTGCAGAGAGTGGACTCCCTTGCAAAGCAACATTTTCTTTCAGCACAGTCACCGGATGGGAAGATGGAACCGTTTGGAAAACAAATTTGGGAGAGGACATTGCTAAATCAGTGCTCGTGATTACAGTTGTTAGGGGGACAGTTTGTAGGGTGACGGTACCGACTCGCTGAGTTCCTGGCGACACGACTACTGGAACCTGTGACGATACCTTTATTGTTCTAGGAAAAGAGCAAAGTCAGCAGATCAGATTCAGTATACCATGCAACAGTACTTCGCTGTCTACTGGATCTTTTCCTAATTTTAAGCCATGACTGGCAGCACCATAAAGAGATATCACTCCCCATCCAATTTTTCTATTTTCATTTAGGGCTATTTGAGCACGACACGAGTACAATTATATTTAATTGCTGATTTTCCAAAAACACTGGACACAAGTCATCTTATACCCTCAAATAAGCTCAGTGGCTAGAGAAAGCACTTGATACAATAAAGAATCCATGTTTTCCCCTAATATGTGCTCTGTTGCCTAATCCCAACTAATGCCTGGTTATCAGAAAATTCCTACTGTAGGAGGAGGCCATTCAGTCCATTGAGCCTGCACCAACAACAATCCCATGCAAGCCCTAGCCACGTAACCCCACATATTTACCCTGCTAATTTCCCCTAACTCTGAGGATCAATTTAAAACAAAGAACAAAGAAAATTACAGTACAGCAACAGGCCCTTCGGCCCTCCAAGCCTGCACTGACCATGCTGCCTGACTTAACTAAAACCCTCTACCCTTCCGGGCACCATATCCCTCTATTTCCATCCTAGTCATGTACTTGTAAAGACACCCCTTAAAAGAAGTACTACCGTATCTGCTTTCACTACCTTCCCTGGCAACGAGTTCCAGGAAGCCATTACTCTAAAAAATTTGCCTCGTAATCTTTTTAAAACTTGCCCCTCATCCTTAACCCTATGCCCCCTAGTAATTAAATTTAGCATGGCCAATTAACCCAACCCACACATCTTTGAAGTGTGGGAGGAAACTCATGCAGGGAGAATGTGCAAACTCCACACAGTTACCCAAGTTGGAACTGAACACAGGTCCCTGGTGCTGTCAGGTAACAGCTGTATTAACCACTGTACCACCGTGCCTTGGGGCTGGGGCGAATCAGCTGGGCTTTCTTATTATCCACTGATTCCTGAAGAAAACCCATTTTTGCAGACACACAGTAAAGGCTGGGCCCAGATGTAGTTTGCAGCCCATCAAATCAGAGAATCTACAGCCTACAGACACCCTCTCTTGGGTCACACAAGGGGAGTGGTGACGGCCTTCAGAGTCCTAAGTGTTATTACAGGTTTTCAAAAGGGGCTGTGGGGGTGGAGAAATAATAGACAGTAGCATTAACACTTCTATAACACAATTCTATAACAAAGTTATAATTAAAAATAAACTTTTGCATTTTATTCATGCCTGCCAGCTTCTGACAAAAGAGCCATGGTGAGCAGCACAACTCACCATCAAGTGGGCAAGTGCCCACAGACAGCGTGCAGTCCATCTCCTGTGCCATGACCCTCACCCCCTCCCCTCCCTCCCAGAACAAGGATAGAGTCCCCCTTGTTCGCATATTTCACCTCAGCAGTCTCTGCATGCAAAGCATAATCCTCCACCATTTTCAGCAACTCCAGCGTGATGCCACCACCAAACACATCTTCCCTTCACTCCCTCTGTCAGCATTTTGCAGACACCGTTCCGTTCGGGATAATCTAGTCTACTCCTCCACTGTACCCAACGCCTCTCCCATCATTCATGGCACCTTCCCATGCAATCGCAGAAGGTGCAACACCTTTATCTCTTCCATGCTTATCACCCAAGGTTCAAAACATTCATTCCAGGTTAAGCAGTGTTTCAATTTGGTTTATTTCCATTCGCTGCTCCCAATATGGTCTCCTCTGTATTGGAGAGGCCAAGCATGGACTGGGTGATCACTTTGCTGAGCACCTTCAGTCTGTGCGCAGTCAGGACCCTGACCTTCCGGTTGTTTGCCATTTTAACAGACGATCCTGCTCCCAAGCCCACATGTCTGTCCTTGGCCTGCTGCAATGTTCCAGTGAAGCTCAACACAAACTGGACGCAATCTCATCTTCCTGCTAGGCACTTTATAGCCTTCTGGTCTCAACATCGAATTCAACAACTTCAGATCATTTGCTCTACCCCACCTCGACCCCCTTTTGTTTTCATTCTATTTTATTTAACTTTTTTTTAAAACTGATCTCTTTTTTTTTCTTTGTTTTTCTTCATTTTTCTTAGCCCCCTTCACTCTTTCCCCCTACTTCATCCCCCTTCCCTTACCTTTTCTCTCCCTCTGCTTCCCCTTTTCTACATTCTGCCTCTGTCCCTCCCCCCCAAACATCGCCATCTGTCATAGCTTACAGCTTCTCTGCTGTTTGGCCATTCACGCCTTATATTCTCTCTGTGGACAGCTGTTAGCAGTCTTTTCTCCTGGTTTCTATGGCTATGACTAATCTTTCATTCTCCCACTTTCTATGCCTTTTAGCTTTGACAAAGGTCATCAGGACAAAATGCCAGCTCTTTTCTCTCCTTACAAATGCTGCTAGACCTGTTGAGATTTTCCAGCGCTTTCTCTTTCGGTTTCAGATTGAAGCAACCACAGTCATTTACTTTTGCCCAAGGATTCCGCTATGTTCAGTTAGAGGGGGAGAATTTAAAACCATTGTGTCCTTGGTAAATACTAAACAATGAATACATGAACATGTAATAACTCTAGATAATTCCTTAGTGCTCAATGTTAATGTCCCGTCAGTCCAGGATGTAGGAAGCACTGGTCTTGCTCGAGATGCAGTTACAATGCGATCTACCTCACACGGAAAGATGATTTGGGGGAACATGGAATAGATCAGAGGTGACAAAAACCAGTCTTCTGATGACATTCAAAGAACCCAGTAATACCAGAAAGTGCAACTCTTTGTAAATACAAACAATTGATTGTGAAGCAGTCATTCTTCTGAAATTTTCATTTTCTGAGTTCTTCAAACTACTCTAGAAATCAATTAGTTTGTATGTGTTTGAAGTATTAAATAGCAATGCCAACACAGAATCAGCAGGCCAATCACCTCGCTAGCATGTTCTACTATATATAGATAATTAGATTTACATTTGCTTGCCTTTACTCCATAGCCCTTCATACCCTTATCCAATAATAATCTATCCTCCTCAGTCATGAGAGAGGGATAGAAAAAGAGAGGCAGCGGAGGGGTATGTATGTTGGGGGGGGGGGGGGGGGTCGCAACTTGGTGAGGGGGCAGAGAGAGAGCAAGAGAAAGGGTAAGAGAGGGCAGAGATTGCTTGAGATGCACACAGAGCGACACACCCACACCCCAATAGGGTGTCTAACAGGAATAAAAGAACGACTATGCTAAGATTAGGGCCAGTCAAGGACAGCAATGGGAAGTTGTGCATGGAGTCTGAAGGGATAGGAGAGGCGCTAAATGAATATTTTTCGTCAGTATTCGCACAGGAAAAAGACAATGTTGTCAAGGAGAGTACTGAGATACAGGCTATTAGACTAGATGGGATTGATGTTCATAAGTCCCCTGGGCCGGATGGGATTTATCCTAGGATTCTCTGGAAGACTAGGAGGAGATTGCAGAGCCTTTGCCTTCGACCTTTAGATCATTATTGTCTACAGGAATAGTTCTAGAAGACTGGAGGCTAGCAAATGTTGTCCCCTTGTTCAAGAAGGGGGGACAACCCTGGTAATTAAGTGAGCCTTACTTCTGTTGTGGGCAAAGCTTTGGAAAGGATGATAAGAGTTAATCATCTAGAAAGGAATAATTTGATTAGGGATAGTCAGCAGAGTTTTGAGAGAGGCAGGTCGTGCCTCACAAACTTTATTGAGTTCTTTTAGAAGGTGACCAAAGAGGTGGATGAGGGTAAAGCAGTTGGTGTACATGGATTTCAGTAAAGCGTTGGGTAAGGTTCCCTACACAAGCTATTGCAGAAGATACGGAAGCATGGGATTGAGGGTGATTTAGCAGTTTGAATCAGAAATTGGCTAGCTGCAAGAAGACAGAGGGTGGTAGTTGATGGGAAATGTTCATCCTGGAGTTCAGTTACTAGTGGTGTACCGCAAGGAACTGTTTTGGCGCCACTGCTGTTTGTCACTTTTATAAAAGGACCTGGATGAGGGCGTAGAAGAATGGGTTAGTAAATTTGCAGATGACAGTAAGTTGGTGGAATTGTGGACAGTGTGGAAGGATGTTGCAGGTTACAGAGGGACATAGATAAGCTGCAGAACTGGGCTGAGAGGTGCCAAATGGCGTTTAATGCGGAAAAGTGTGAAGTGATTCACTTTGGAAGGAGCAACAGGAATACAGAGTACTGAGCTAATGGTAAGTTACTTGGTAGTGTAGTTGAGCAGAGAGGTGACTTTAAATTGAGGGGTGATAGATATAGGACAGATATCAGAGGTAGATTCTTTACTCAGAATAGTAAGAATGTGGAATGCCCTGCCTGCAACAGTACTGGATTCGCCAACATTAAGGGCATTTAAATGGTCATTGGATAAACATATGGATGATATTGGAATAGTGTGGGTTAGATGGGCTTTAGATTGTTGCGCTGACTTGCGAAACCATGAGGGCCAAAGGGCCTGTACTGCGCTGTAATGTTCTATGAGGCACGTGCACACACATACACGCACACAGCCCCCAACAGAGAGAGACAGAGACAGACACACACACACAGCCCTCCACAATGCTTTGTGTGGAGAAAGAGGGTAATATTTTGCAAAATGAAAAGAAGATGCTGGAAAGCTGAAATAAAAACAAAATGCAGGAGATACACAGCAGGTTGGGCAGCATCTGTGGAGATGTCAAGTGAATGTCCTTTGATGAGAACTGGGAAAAGTTCAAGGTGTAATAGGTTTTGAGCAAGGGGTGAGTGGGATACAGTCAAAAGGAAGACATTATAGATGAAACGTGTTTCAAGTTAGTTTTCCAGGGCCAAAAGGAGTGGCAATGGGGCAACAAAAGGAAGAAAATAAAGACATGCCTGGAAAAAAAAAAGTTTACGGTCTGAAGTTTCTTGAGCTTTGTTTTTTTTCAGTATTTCTCTCCTGATGTTCTAGCTCTAAGTTTAAGATACTTCTTCCTGTTCAGGATTTGTCCTACCAGAGGGATTTATTTCTCTGCATCGACCTTATTGATTTATTAATTATTTCACCTATTCAAGAGATGGCCTGCAAATTTTTGTTCTCTTTAGAAGCTCAGTCACATTACAACTGTTTCACTTTACCTCACGGACTGTGTTGGTGTGCAGACTGGGACGTTTCTGGTGATGACCTTTTGCCCTTCGGAAAGCGGTGGCGCTGACTGCACAACCTGCACAGTCTTGAGAACGCTGGTTTGCTGCATGGGTTGAGTGGTCTGAACACCTTTCAGCACTTCTGGAGAGAGCAGATGGACTGATCGCTGTACAGTCTCCCCGACTGCTGCCTTCAGGGACCTGACCACAGTAGTGGGCTGAAGTGAAGCTTTCTTGACGCCTGATATCACACGTGAGATAACCCTGGGTGGCTGAGTTTGGATACTGCTCATGACTACGGATTGCGGGACAGTTGCAGGTGAACGTGCTGCAGTAGTTGTAGGAAGCATATAGGCTGCAAGATTAGGAAGATTCTTCTGGGTCACAAACCTGGAGCTGGGGTCATTATCATCAATGTTCACCAGGTTCTTGGGCATCTCCTTGAACTGATATACTAAACGCTGACCCTCCACTTTGGCAAGGATTCCTCTTTGATAATAATACCTACAAATGAAAGCATAGTATCATTCAAATTTGGAAAATAAATATATGAGTGTGCCATTTACAATGGACTGTAAACGTCAGTAGAATTAGAATATCTAGAAACTCTAGTCTGAATAAAATGTCAAAAATCCTTGCACCACAATACATGATAATCATTTAATGTAAAAAGAAATCTATAGAATAGAGAACAAAAAGAACATCGAATCCAGAAAATGTCAATATCCCTAATGTCCAATTTATTCCTATGAACCATCCTTGTGCACAAAACAAATGCTGTCCTCCAGTTTACACAGTTTATAGCATGGAAGGAGGCCACATGGCTTTGCCAGCCCTATGCAAAACTCACTTCATCCCACCTTGCCTGCTTTTTCCTCACAGACTTGCAAACCTTTTCTCTTCAGATCATCATCCACTTCTCTTCTGAAAACCATGTTGCGACACGGTGGCACAGTGGTTAGTACTGCTGTCTCAGTGCCAAGGACCCAGGTTAGATTCCTGGCTTGGGTCACTGTCTGTGCGAAGTCTGCATGGGTTTCCTCCTGGTGCTCCAGTTTCTCCCCAGAGTCCAAAAGATGTGCTGGTTAGACGCATTGGCCATGCTAAATTCTTCCTCAGTGTACCTGGACAGGGGCCAGCCCACTACAGTGGCGACTGGGGATTTTCACAGTAACTTTGTTGCAGTTTTAATGTAAGCTTACTTGTGACTAATAAATAAACTTTAATTTGAATCTACCTCCATCACACCTTCAGGTAATGCATCCTTAATGCCTCACTGCATTAAAAGTTTTTCTTCTTGTCACCTTTGCTATTTTTACAATCACCATAAATCTGTTGTTTTGTTCTAAAGTCTTTGCCTGGAACAGTTCCTCCCGATGTACATTGTCCTGACCCCTCACAACTTTGAACTCCTCTTTTGAATCTTCTTTAACGAGATCAGCAAAAACCTCTCCAATCTATCCACATAATTGAAGTTCCTCATCCCTGGAATCATACCTGTAAATCTTCTCTGCACCCCCTCTAAAGTGTACATATCCTTCCTGAAGTATGGTGTCCAGAACAGGACACAATTCTGCAGTTGAAGCCAACATAGGGTTTTATAAAAAGATCCTTGAACTGCCCTGCCATTTTAATGATTTGTGCACAGATACTCCCAGATTCCTCAGTCCCTGCACCCAACTTAGAATTCTGTCTTTATTACATTGCCCCTCCTCATTCTTCCGACCAAAATTATTAACTTCACACTTCTATGCATTAAATTTCATCAACATGAAGTTGTGGCCTGCACACTCAAGTATTAGTCAGTAATACAGATCAAGAAAAGCAGGGTCCTTGTACTTAGCCTTATGTAACCTCCTTATATCCCTTCCCCTAACCCACAACAAACTGTTCACTACAAAATTGTTTCCTGTTGCGCAGCCAACTTCATAATTGTGATGCCACAGTCCCTTTTAATTCATAGGTTTTAAATTTGATGACAGCTGTCATGTAGCACTTTATCAAACACCAGCCTCATCACACTCATTAACCTTCTCTGTTACTTCATTCAGAAACTTCATTAATTAGCTGCTTCACATCATGCAGAAACATTACTGTGGAGAGTAACTTCATTAATGCATGCAGTCCTTATACAGGAGTGGGTCAAACATCACCATTATCAAAACACATTATTTCTCTCCAACATTAAAGTACACTTTGTTCAAATCAGGTGACTAATTCAAGACAATCTAGTGCATGGCACGCTTTCCCCATTAAAATCTTGTTGCTCTTTAGGGTCTTTATCTATCCAGTGAGAATAGCACAGTTTACGAAAAAAACTCTTGCCTCTGGAATCAGCATGATGGTTTTGGCGTGGGTCTGGAGAAGAATGCCCTTTTCTTCAAATAGGGCAATGGCAACATTAACACTAATGCTGGAACACTCAGATGGAGCCTTTGTTCAAAGCTTTAACTGGAGGACAACTCAACACGCTTTCAAATATGTAGCCTTCACCTTGCTCAGTCTTCAAGTTTGAATACTAGTTGTGCCACACTGGTAACTGCCCAAAATGTTCTATTAATGCTGGACATTGGAACACCCTCCATAGGAGCTCCACAACTCTGAAATCCTTGTGTTGCCCTGGTATCTATCGTGATTATATTCTCAGGTCCTGGAATTGGAACACCAGTACAAGTATAAATCCTTTTGAGCTTCCACTGCAATGAGGATTTTGTGGAACATATGTCACTGTTATCTCCAGTTAAATACTTGCTGACAGCAATTAACAATGTCTTGCTAACTTTCAATCATCCTTTGGGTTAGGCCATTTAACTATTTCAGACAGACATTCTCTGCAACAGACTTTTTAATTTTAAATATGCCTACTGAACTCTCAAAGCATTTAAGTGCTAAAAGCTGAGCAGAGAAACCATGCAATCGACAGTGGTTCTGAAATGACAACGATTGACGGAAGCAAAAGTTGCTTGTTCAGCGAGGGAAGGATGAATTTGCTCATGAACAGATGTTACTGAAAAATTCAAACCTGATGAAACACAGAATCAGAAAACTGTTCCCTCCATTCCAGCCCAATCATGCTATTTTCTGAATTCCAGGTAAACTTTCAGACCAGATTGAGGTCATATCACCAAAACTGTTTCTCTGACACTCCACATTTCTCACATTATTGGCATTTTCTGCAAAGATTCATGCATGTCACTGTAGCCACTCTTACAGGAACGGGGAGGAGGTCATTCAGGCCATTACGCCTGTTCCGCCACTTAACGAGACCATGGCTGATCTGCAGCCTAATTCCATATCCCTGTCTTTGGCCCATAGCCTTAAGACTTTTAACAAAAAATTATCTCTCTCTGATTTGAAGACAGCAAGTGATCCAGCATCAACTGTCATTTATGGAAGAGACTTCCAAACTTCTACCACCCTTTGTGTGTAGAAGTGATTCCTAACATCTCTCTTTCGACTATGACTATAGCTAGTCAATGATTTCTACTGGATGACGCCGAGCTCGACTAGATTACATGTACCCCATTTAATATGTGGTCGGGAGAATACGACTGAATGTTTGGAGAAAAGCATTGGAAGACAGTGGTATAGAGATCAGTAGACCACAAGCCCAATATATGGGCAGATATGTTTGAGCTGAGGGAAGAGGGTTGGAGAGAAGATGTGAACATCAGGCTTGAAGAATGGGAGTAGCTTCAACTACTTCCAGTCGGGGATGGTAGATGGAAATACAGGAATGGAAATTTAGCTCTGATTGGGGTAAATTGGAAAAGTGCTTCTCAAACTAAAGGGAAGAATCTACAAGACAGTTGAGAGACCAGCCTTGCTATAAACCTGGACAACATGGGAAACATCAAGAAGACAGGAGCAATAACTGCATATCAATGAGTTGCGGATGCAGAGATGGGTGTGTGGAGTGACAAGAAAAGGACAAGATCAGGAGCCAGAACATCAAGGGTCAGTGAAGACTGTGGAAGCATCAGAAAAACAGTCATTGAAGTGGTATGACCATCTGTTGTGGACCAAGGACATGTGGGGATGGATGGAGATGGGACTGCCAGGAAGGAGGAGCTGAGAAAGACCCAAGAGCAGTTGGATGGAAGGATGGATGCTGTGGCAAAAAGGAAATGCAGAAGAGAATGGATGACCGGCAGGGTAATCACACAGTGTGATAACGCTGTAAAATGGGAGAAGCCGGAATAAAGAGGAATTGAATTAATCTGGAATGACAAAATAATTGCAGTAATAACTACGAAACGACTGGATTGTTATAGAAACTGTATGCTTCACCAATGTCCTTCAGGGAAGGAAATTCTCTATCTTTACCTGGTTTGGCCTACATGTGACCCGTCAATAAAAACACAAAATGGTTATTGGCTACATTTCAGGTGTGTATATCCCAGTAATATACATTACCCTTTACTGATACGTGGATGGGTTATCAAACTCCATTCAGTACATCAAAATAACATACCTGAGAGCTCTACCCATTGTCTCGTAATTCATGTCTGGCTTATTTTTGTGTTTGCCCCACAGTCTGGACACAGCTTTTGAGTCAACCAGTTTGAAGATGCCCTTCTCTCTCTGAGTCCATTTAATGTATCGAGGACATGTATTCTTGTCCTGAAGCAGAGCCAGCAAGAATTCCCAAAGGTAGATTGTGTTTCCTGCAAGTATGCAATGGTGTAACATGTTAAAGATTTTACACAGAAAATAATTTGTACTTACAATGGACTATGGTGAAGCCAATGTGGCAGCCATTTTCCACATCAAACAGAAATGAATGATCATTTGATTTGTTTTTTGATGAAAGAAAAAGTATTGCATGTACACGGCACTTTTTATAACCTTAGGATTCTCTAAAGTACTTTACAACCAAAGAAAAGCTGTTTGAAATGCAGTAAACACAGGTGCCAACTTGTGCACAGCAAACTCCTCCCAATAGCAATGACAATGATCAGATAATCTGTTTTAGTGATGTTGTCCAAGGGTGAAATATTGGTCAGGACACCGGGCAGAGTTCTCTGCTTTTCTTTGAATAGTGTCATGGGATCTTTTACATCCTCCTGAAAGGACAGAGTGTCTCAGTTTAACACCACATCCAAAAAACAGCACTTCCCACATTGCAGCACATTCTTCATAATGCACTGGAGCAACATTCTAGATCACATGCTCCACAGTGGGGCGTGAATCCACATTCTGACATCAGAGGGGAGCGTGCTCCCTTTGAGCCAAGGCTGACATATTGAAAGTGAATGCTTTTGACTGAGGCAGAATGCTGGTCATAAAAGAATAACTATCCACTTTTCTGTGGATACTGTCACATGATCTTTAATGTTGCCTAGAATAGTGGACAGGATATCCATTTAAGGCATGACACCTCTGGCCTTTAACACTGGACTGAATACATGCTACTTCTAGTTCTCATGAAAGATTGTAGTATGAAAAGCATTCTCGAAATACACAAGAGGAACGGAAGCTGCAATCACTGCTGACCTATTCAGGAAACAATTCAGAATTTCCACTGGTGAAACGTTAAAGTAAACTTGAACAACTGACTGTTCACATCAGCCAAGGGCAGTGTTACATCTTCCAGTAAACCCTCAAAAATCTTGTGATGTCACTGTCATGTCCCCAAGACATCATGTACCGTACAAATAACCATACTTATTTGAAATATGGCTGCTACAAGTCATATGATTCAGAAGTTGGCTCCAGTTTCTGGGAATTCCCACAAGGACAGAAAGTAAGCTTAACACTCATCTTGTGGAATCTCACACCTCTCACTGCAAGGACACATTACAATTGCTGAAACCAGGGACCAGAAGACAATACATCTCCCCAGCCTGGTCCTATAACAAAGGAAGAGCCATGGAAACCTACTGTAGGGACACTAATAGCCACCGTCTATGTCCTAAAATGAACCAAGATTCTGACCAGAGGCATAGAAACTGTTGGTTGGTCTATAATTGATTGAATAATGGGAGACATTACACAACCTAAGTTTTATTATATTTTTAGACTCGCAACTCAGTCTGCTGTTTAAACACTGGTCTGAAAACACCACAGCAGGATTGACCAACAGCCTGCATCATGTCCAAACCTCCTCGAGGCCTGTTTCTCTGGAAGATTCCTGCTGTTGTCTGTTGGACAGAACAAGTCTCCATATAGCAACCCTATCTCACTGTGTCACCATCAACTTTAAATAAATTCTTCAATTCCTGCTTGAGTGAGCTGAACCCAACCGAATTAACTCCTCTATGAAGGAATTCTCACTGGGCTGTGATTTCATAAACTCTGACAATCACAAAAACGCTACATATGTGCATGTTTTTAAAATTAAAGTTATTCATATTTGTAAAAGCTCTTCTTTCCTATCTTCTTGTGTATTTATATGTATGAACTTGCGACCATTCCCAGTGCCTGAATGTATGAATAAACTGTATTTCTTATTTAAGCCTAAAGAGAGTTTGCTGCAATTCAATTCAAAATTGGCATCACAAACAGGGTTTAGGGAAACATCAGTCTATTCCAAAAATTAAAAACACTTCTGCTCAAGGGCAGATGGCGAGAAAACAAAAGGAGTTCTAGTTTGCCTCACACCTTTGCCCATAACATAACTTTCCATCCTTGCATATTAAAACCTTCTCTTTCCTGTTTCAGTGCTCTGGTTAACTTGGACAGTCAGCAGGGCTATCAGCAGTTGCAGTACTGGAAAGGAGCAACTCCAATATGCTGGCGATCAGGAGAATTTAGGGAAAAAACAAGACCTCATAAGGGAGAAAGACTTCTTGGATGTATCAGTGCTGAAAGAAATAATGTCTGTGTTAACTTGCTCAGGCCTCAAATAAAGTCCATCCTTGCAATCTAGATGGGTGAATGAGTTTAAACTATTGGATGTGCTAAACTAAAAATGGTAGAGAGAGATTCCAGAATTCACTTCAGGACATTTCCCGTTCCACATAATCCTTTTGATTGCAACTAAACACCTATTTTAACCAAAGGTGTATTCCTCGAGACTCCTTTTCTGCAAAATCCACACGTACAGACATTAGCTGTTTAAACCTTCACAAGTAGTGGTGAGGTGGAACTGAGTATAGAAAGGTCATAAGACATGACACAACATTCTGCAAAAGCATCCCCCTGTTGACAGCGTTTGTATGTGGTGCTGCTCAAGGAGCTGGAAGCACACTAACCTACACAGAATTTGTAAATTGCAAGAGATAAATTAAAAAAATGTGATTGTATCCGTAGCATAAGATGTGTTGACCAGAACAGTTGTCTTTTAGTTTTAATGGTTAACAAAACAGAACAAAGGTGTGAGAAAATCAAATGAGATGCTAGAGAATAAAGCATTGTCATTACTTCTATTCACGAAGAAAGCACAACTTGTTCACGTTTCAGTGTTGACAGATGTGCGTCGTGTTGTGTCCTCAGTAATTAGCACCCTCACCACGTACATCTGTTACCACCAGTGTGTGCAGAAATGCCAGATGTGGTGAGATTCAATCAATTAAAAGATCATGTGAAATAATGAGAGAAAATATAAAGAAAGCAGTTGAACATTAGAATTAATGGTCAATATTCATGTTCTCTGCTGATTGTTTGATTGCATCAATTTTAAAAGCATTAGATGTGCATCAGGAAATTTCCTTTGGATCTTTTGCTTGAGTTTTTATGAGGAATATATTTTATATATATATATACACACATATATATATTAGCTTCAGTAAACCAGGATCTGGATTCAGTGATGCTCCATCCAGAGGCTGCTTGGCAATTTTATCATCTTCAATTGGAATCTTCCGAGCATGTTTTCCACATTAGATTACCTTTGCCGTCTTTGCTTTTCCTTTTCACAGGGAAGTCTGGATTTGTCACTGGTGAGACTGGACGTAAAGGTCTAGGTTTCCTCCCTGGAAACAAAGATTTTAAAGTTTTAATTTACTTTGCCATCATTGCAAATAAAACTTGAGGGTTTAAAACAAACTCACTTTGAAAACAACTTGTACAGACACAAAAGAGCTTTGATCTCTCTGCTAACCCCAATGATGTCCCTTGAGGTTGTCCTGGATTTGTATAACACTAGCAAACAACAGTCCTACTGTACACTGAACTATTACTCTGGTTTAAAAAGTAGAGCTGTTTATTTGACACTTGTCATGTCTCATTTAAAAAAAAATGCATCCCTCATGTTCAAATTAGCTTGCTTACTGCAATGATCAGCTGATCATAAATTTCACTCTCAGCATTGGGGGAATGTTCACAGATCCAATGATAACAACATTGTCAATTTAAGTCTGCACAAATTGAACAGTTTCTCATTAAAACTGAAGTTCAAAATAGGCCAAGTAGTTTATAATTCCACGATGGTTTCAGAAAATCCTCTACTGCACCTCCAAAAGAAAGCCGAGTTCATTGTCAAACTAGCTTGATTAGAATAATCAGAAGTGATTTGGGGATAAAGCATGTGATATAAAAAGAATCAACATAAACTACTTCAGACAACCATTTCTTTGTACACATCTTCCTACTAACATTGCCCAGTTTTACAGGACAAAGCAGTAATATAGTAGGACATAAACTGTACATGTCTTATAGGGTAGGTGGATGTTGTAATCATTAGTTAACTGAGTAATTGACAACCTCCGTGACGTGAGAAATATTATCTTTTAAAACAGACTTACAAAAACTCAACAGAACTCATGGCATCATTTGCTCAATTTTAGCATGCGCTAAATAATTAATTCTGCATGCACTAATTGCTAGTCACTAGATTTAAAAGTGGCCTCCGCCCTGGCCTGCAGTCAACTCTCTTTTAATTGCTTCTCACCGCCTTTCCTTAGCTTGCTTCCTCTCACTTTCTTTCCCAACACGTTATGCAGACTAGGTTCACTTATAAACTGCAGCTGGGATTTTCCAGTCCTGCCCACTGCCAGGATCTTCTGGTCCTGCCAAAAGTGAGTGGGCATTTGGCTGGTCTGCTACATCCCACCATGGCAGGGCTGGAAAATCAGTCAACCTCGCATACGTTTTTTTAAACTGAGGTCCTTTTTCATGGATTCATCACCCACATATCCTTCCTTCTTTCAAAGGAATTGTATTTTTGCACTTACCAAGAGCAAATAACACATTGGACAGAGAGTAAAACAGACATAGGTTGATGCAGTTGTTAAAAGATCCATTGTCTCAGCCCTGGGACATCATAGCGGGAGCCCTCAGGTTAGTGTGCTAAGCCTACCCACCTTCAGCAGCTTTAATTGATGACTGTCCTGCCACCATAAGGCAGAAGTGGAGTCATTCACTGATGATTGCACAGCCCCATTCCGGAAGCAGTCTGTGCCCATTTGCAACAAGACCTGAACAACATTCAGGCCTGAGTTAAGTGGAAAGTAACATTCATGAACACAAGTGGTGGGCATCTGGAATTCACGAGTGATTGAGCCTGAATTGTACATCTCATTTTAAATATATCTGCATGTGAAATGTTGTAACCAGCAAGGCTACAGACCAAATGCTGGAAAGTGGGATTAAAATGAGAGGCTGATTTCTTTTTTCGGCTGGTGTAGACATGATGGGCTGAACGGCTTTTTCTGCACCATAACTCTTCTATAGTTCTAACGTTTAAATTCAATTCCATCCAGGACGAAGTAGCCCTCTTTACCTCATCCACTACCATAAGTATTCACTCCTTCCATCACTAGTTCACAGTGGCAGCAGTGTGTACTATCTACAACAAGTACAGCAGCAATATGCTCAGCATGTTCCAAACCCACCATCTATCACCTAGAAGGACAAGAGCAGCAGATGCATCAGAACACCACAATCTGCAAGTTCCCCTTCAAATCGCACAGTTTGGGATTATATTGCATTTCCTTCACTGTTGTTGGATAAAAATCTTGAACACCTTCCCTATAGTCACCCACAGTGCTGCTATCAACAGCAGATGGACTGCAACAGTTCAAGAAAGCAGCTCAAAATCACCTTCTTAATGGCAATTATGGCTGGACAACAAATTTTGGTCCTGCCATTGATCACACCATGAATTAATTTAATAAATAAATAACATAGAACCAATAAATAGACTTAGGTGAGATGAAAGCAATTCAATAGGAAAGAATAAGTGACCTGATACTTTGTTAAGAAATATCTTCAGAGGAGAGAGGGTGGAATGGCAAAATTTGACTTCCATTCCCCCTTCACTCTCACAATACTGAGAAGCACATGGATACCAGATTCTTGGGCAAACAGACCACAGAATACAAATCCAGAACCCACAGATTGGGTGGCAGTGGTTAGCACTGCAGCCTCATAGCACCAGGGACTCAGGTTCGGTTCCTGGCTTGGGTCACTGATTGTGCAAACTCTACATTTTTCTTTCCTCCACTCCCCCTCCCCGTGTCTGCGCGGGTTTTCTCTGGATGCTTCGGTTTCTTCCCACAGTCCAAAAGATGTGCCGGTTAGGTCCACTGGCCATGCTAAATTCTTCCTCTGTGTACCCGAACAGGGACCAGAGTGTGGTGACTTAAAGATTTTCACAGTAACTTCATTGCAGTGTTAATGTAAGCCTACTTGTGACACTAACAAATAAACTAAAAACTCAAGAGGCTAGTGCCAGGGAGTCAGGTTTATAAGACCAAGGAGTAGAGGATAGTGAATAGAAATGAACACAACAGAATAAGCAAAATCAACACAACTGACTGGGCAAAAAGTTAGCAAGAATGTCAACAACACTGAACACCAAGTATAATGCTGCATTTTTATAAAGCAGGAAGATTGACAGGAATGTTATCTATACTTTTGATATAGTGCTGAACTTGCTTTCAAAAAAAATGTACAGCAATAATTTCACAAGTGCAAGGAAAATAGTCAGTCTATTTACTGGAATGGCAAATTGTTCTGGGTTGCAAATGCAGCAAAGTGCTGTGACCAGACAGTAGCTATATAAAGATCAACCACAGGAGAAAATAACAAACGCTATCTCCTGTTACTCTGAAAATAAAATGTTTACATGTCATTTCAGGGTGTTTAAAAGTAGTATGAATTGAAACTTCGGGAATGGTTTCATAATCTCTCATCTTCTACTTATTGTTTTAGCATTAGAACTCAGTGCTGGAATTCAAACGATTAAAAGGGAGAATTTTGTTTTCTCCCACTGTGTCTAAAATATTGCAACAATGAACAGCCATAACACAATAGTGCCAGAACAGGAAAAAAAAACAAACAGGATCCTTTAACATATACCGATTTAGGTTTTAAAATTAAAATGGGAAAACTCAACTCTTTCAATCAAATCAACATTAATAATCAAGGGATTTCATTTTAATGGGTTACCGTAATGAGCCATAAGTTAGAAGATTGTGCAGAACTTTCACTAAAAACTAGCAGAGGAACAGGATACCAAAACAGTGAAAATGGAATTGGTTATGCTATAAAAGGATTGTGAATATGTTACTCCCAATGGGTTTCACTTGGGAGCTATAAGACTTCACTGACCTACAACACCACCTATTTGAGTGACATGCTTCACAGAGGGGTGATGAAAAATGGACATATTGCCGGAAGAGGAAATGATCAGGGAAGGCGAGCCAAAACGTAAGAAATTTTTAAGCAGATTCTTAACCAAGGGAAGGAAGGTGTTGAAGAGGTTGGTGAGGCGAGCATTAAGTTCAAAAGGAAAGCTCTAAGACTGGAGAAGATAATGGGTGAATGGAATTTGATGCAAATTTGGACATGGGTAGCAACATGGTACTGTAGATAATATCAGAACAAGGACTCAAAAGAGTTTGCATCAGCATGCTGAAACAGAAGCTGTAGAATTCCAGCTGATGAGTTACTCAACATCATCCTCACCTCTATCTTTGGTGTCTTATCCCTCATAAAACAAGTTCATTTTTGTTAACCCCTCTTCTGCGTGCGCCACTCTCACTTCCAACAAGTACAAGAAGCTTGGTGGACTTCTGTCACTAAGACTGAGACAATCTTATCAGCTGCTTCTGCCACATCTGGCCTTTCCACTTGCTCACCTGGCTGAACTTCCCTTATTGCTAGCCCTTGCCTCTCGTCTTTCTCTAGTTTCTCTTCAATCTCCCTTCATGTCCTCTATGGCCACCTCCTCTTCCCTCAACCGCTGATCACAAAACTTTCCCTCCTGTCCCTGAAGTTAGCTGATATTGTGTAATGATGCACTTTCATAGACTTCACAGTGAACAACAGAAAATTTATCTACAAGGATTACAAGAGCAGCAGCATGTCTGCAGCTAGTTCTAGAATGCCTCTGCCCAAGAGAGCTCCTTCCCATGAGATGATTCTCATTCTGACCCAATTGGTTACCCAGGCCAGGTGATCCTCACTCTGCTCTTAAAGAGACAACCTCCACATATCGTAAATAGCTCTCTCGTGTCAGGTGGTTCCCCTTCAAATCTCCCCCTCCTCAAAAAAACTAACTCCTTCCTGTCCTTGCTAATTATTGTTCCATCTCCAGCCGTGAAAGCATTGTTCCTTCCAGGAGCCCCATGCTTAGATCCCTCCAATCACCTCTGCTACTGGACTGAAATAGCTCCAATCTTGTGACTGTGGCACAGGGAAACTTTCTCTCCTCATTCTTGACCTGTTGCTAAATTATCAGATTGCTTGTCCAACATCCAGTATTGAATGATCATAAATTTCTTTCAATTAAATACAGTGAAGACTGAAGCCATTACTTTTGGCCCCTCACCAAACTCTGTTCTCTAGCTACTGACTTCATCCTCTCCCTGGCAATCCAAGGTTAAGTAAGCAGTCTCACAACACCAGGTTAGAGTCCAACCAGTTTACTTGATAGTAATCCCACAAGCTTTGGGAAACGGTGTTTCGGAAAGATTAAGTCAGTCTGTTTGTAACTTTAATGTTACATTTGATCCTGAAGTGACTGTCCCCATATTTGTGCCATCGCCAAGACTGCCTATTTTCACCTCCATAACATCAACTACTCCATCCATCTCAGCAAATCTTTTGCTCAAACCATCATCTATGCCTTCATTATCTCTGTTTGTCTGTTCCAACACCTCCTGCCTGGTCTTCTGCATTCTACCCTCTGTAAACTTAAGGACATCCAAATCTTTATTGTCCTAACTCTCAGCAAGCGCCATTCCCCTACACCGTTGAGCTAACTGACCGATATTGGCTCCCAATCAAAGGAACATCTTGAATGCAAAGTTCTCATCCCTCCATGGTCTTGCTCCTCTCTCCGTATCTGTGCATTATCCTCCAACCTTAGAACCTTCCAAGGCATCAACGTTCCTTTAATCCTGGTCTCTTGGCCAGTCCCAATCAGAACTACTCCACCATTGGTGGCTGAGCCTACAGGTACTTAGACCCCAAGATCTGCAATTGCCTTCCTACACCTCTCTGCCTCCGTACCTTGTTTTCTACTTTTAAGCTACTTCTTAAAGCCTACCTCTTGGACCAAGCTTTTGGTAATTTTATCGAACATCTCTTGTGTAGCTCTGTGGCATGCTTTGTTTTATAATATCCCTATAAAGTGCTCTGGGATGTTTCGTTAAAGGTGCTTTGTAAGCTGCTGTTATGGTCAATGTTAACATTAGGGGCGACACTGCGGCAAGCACTGGCAACACCAGGGACCCAGGTTTGATTCCAGCCTTGAGTGACTATCTGTATGGGCCTTGTACATTCTCCCTGTAACTGCATGGGTAGCTGGATGCTCTGGTTTCCCCCCCACAGTAAAAAGTCTAACACCAGGTTTCAGACAGAGCATATAAAGCACAGACAGTTTACTGATTGTCTGAGGCCAGAACTCTCCACTCACCTGACGAAGGGGCTAACCCGGAAGCTAGTGAGTTTACTATCAAATAAATCGGTTGGACTGAAACCTGGTGTTGTCAGACTTTTTACTGTGTTTACCCCAGTCCAACGCCGGTATATCCACATCATTCTCCCCACAGTCCAAAGATGTGCAGGTTAGGTGGATTGGTCATGCCAAATTGCTCCTTAGTGCCTCACGATATTAAGATAAGGGGATGGGCAGGGTAAATGCGTGGGATAGGGTCTGGGTAAGATGCTCTGTCAGAGTTGGTGCAGACTCGATGGGCCAAATGGCCTCCTGCACTGTAGGAATTTTACGATCCACACAATGTTTTTACCATAAGTAGAGGAAGACAGTATAAATGAAAATAATATCGTATAAAGCGCCAGTGGGTACTGGAAGACCTAATTCCTCTACTGGCTTTGTACAATGGTGTTATAATTGCACATGTGAAGGTTTATTTTCAGCCAAATGCTTGTGTGATCTTATGAGCTTAAGCTTTTCACAAACAGTAGTGAACAAAGTGCATTTGCGCTATCAGCGCACATAGAACACATTTAATTAATACAAAAGCAAAATACTGCAGACTTTGGAAATCTGAAATGAAAGCAGAAAATGTTGAAAGTTCTCAGCAGATCAGACAGCATCTATGGGGAGAAACAGAGTTAACGTTTTAAGTCAATAATCTCATTAAGACATCAACTTGAAACATTAACTGTTCTTCTCCTCACAGATGCTGCCTGGTCTGCTAAGCATTTGTCTGTTTTTAGGCCACATCCCATTAATTTTGTTACTTGTCTTTGCAACAATGACGACTCTGGTTTGCAGGGATTTATTTGTATAACTACCATTTGTTTAAATAATGTGCTACCAGGGAAAGCAGTGGAAGAAGACAGCGTCAATGGATTCAAGGGAAGTTGTAGTTTCGCACTGAAATAGGATCTTGGGGGTTTAATTCCCCCAAGATAAATTGGAATATGATACACTATGTTGCAAAAAAAAGCACATCATATACATAAAATAGTTGCATGTATAACCTCAGTTAAAAGACTATTAACGTGATAGTTTCTTTCAATTATCATTGGGGAAAAATTTCAGTTTCCTATCCAGATTTGATTTAGTGCTAGTCTGTTTAAATCCAGTTATAACACAAAGGACTTCAGAAGCACGTGTTTCATGGTAAAAGCTGGAGAGAAGAATTAAAGCTCAAACCATGATTGCTTCAAGTAATTTTCACATGACGGGCAGTTCATTTTTTTTTAAACGAGTAGCTAGGTATTGAAAATCCAAACGCCCTAGCTAACTTTATTTTGGGAATACTGAAGTAGCACTACTCCGAGTCAATGAGTCAGTTTGAGACTAAGCGGAACTTCAGAAGAAGCACAGTATTTCATTTATCTAATACCTATCACAGCCTTTGTAGTATTTCTGAAGTGTAGCCATTGTTGTACTGTAGGAAACATAACACCTAGCTGGCTAACAGATATATCACACAGTGTCGAAGGGTAAAAGTCAGGGAAAATAGACACAACCTGCAAAAAAAAAAGCCACTTGATTTGCAGTTTGAATATTATGGTGGTCAGAAACTTAAATGACAATTTATTTACAAAGGGATAGTTTAAAACTTAGAGGCACAGTTGTTTTCATTATTTTGTCCACTGGAGGGCTTAAAACAGGCTTCTGACTACAAATAATGAATTATTATGGGACTGTTATTTGTTCAGCTTTTACTAAATTTAAACACATTAAATAAATATGCTTAATGTGCTTAATCAGATGTGATGCTCCATTCACTCAAAGATCATAGAAATCCTGATGATACAGAATAAGTCCAGTATTTAAAAATGATCAACAGTCAGGATTTTTTATTTTCTTTGAAAAAGAGATAGAGACTGGAATTTTATCAGCCTGCCCGCCATAGGAATCGGAGCCAGCAAGGGGAAGAGCATGGGAAAGTCTGTTGATCTTGGGCGGGATTTTACAGTTTCAGGATGAGGCTGTAAAATCCCACCTATGATATCTAAACTTTTGCACCACGTCACTATATTATAGCAATCTAGATGTACCATCACTATCTGAATCTGTATTCACTGAACTCATGAATTCAACAACTTGTGCACTTGCAGATTTAATGACACCATGCATGCCTAAATAGATGGCATTGCCATGGGAACTCTTCTGGGCAGCACTGTGGCGCAGAGGTTAGCACTGCTACCTCTCAGCACCAGGGACCTGGGTTCAATCCTGGCCTCGGGTCACTATGTGTGGAGTTTACACGTTCTCCCCGCGTCTGAGAGAGTTTCCTCCGGATGCTCCAATTTTCTCCAACAGTCCAGAGATGTGTGGGTTAGGTTGATTGACTAAATTGACCTTTGTGTCAGGGGATTAGCAGAATACATATGTGGGGTTACAGGAATGGGTGGGATTGTGGTTGGTGCAGACTTGATGGGCCGAATGACCTCTTTTTGCACCGTAGGGATTCAATGACAAGGCCCAGCTTTCCGAAGCAGCTTTGTTGGTTTTTATGAGGCACACATCTTTGATGAAATTATATCTCACCTCCTACCCCTTGCATATTTCTGAAAAGCAGATGGTGCATTTGCTATATTTGAATCTGCAGCTGTAAGAATTTCCTTACACATCTTAATGGGCTTCTTCTGTGCTCATATTCCCCTTGCAGTTAAATGAGCTCCCTTTCTTTGATGTGCTCGTTGTGAAAACTGTCAGTGATTCTCTACTACTGTCTACCATAAGTTTACCTTCGCTGATCAATATACATGTTGGGATTTCTACAATTCAAATGCCAGAAGACTGGCCTGATTAGCAACCTCACAAATAGGGCCTGAGCCATTTGCTCACCATGCAAGATTGATGCTGAAAAATAGGACACATCAAAGCCATCCTGTGAGCTAACAGCTACCTTGATCAGATCATTATTTGCTGCATATTAAGCAAACTCATGAATTGGGCCTAAAGCCAACACTTCTCGTCTTGCAAAGTGCCCAAATTACCTCAGATTTCATGGTAAAATGTCTCAAAAGTGTGAACAACAGGTGAAGCTAGTTGTTGCATGCTGTAACAGTGACATGAATGGTATTCTCCACCAACAGGATGCTGCCATCAAGCCAAAATGATGCTCTACCTGTCACACAAATGAGCAGTGTGACATATTAATTTCAGTGCTAGTGTGATGCCAGGTATATAGGCTGTATATCCCAACGATTGGAGGGTTGTACCAAGCGACATATCCCTCTGACTGTTCAAAACAGGCAAAGTACTGACCGTCGCCAACTAGCCTGTGCTTGCAAAATTCAGAGCGTCCAACATTAGATGTGATTCCACAAATGGACAATATCTGCTAAACAATCCCGACTGTGTTAGAAATTACACTGTAAACCAATTTAAGATCATCAGTTGGATTTGCAGTGTGGCTCACTTTGCAAGCTTGACGCCATATCTATTTATTTTCACACAAGATCCTGTCCTTTGCAAACAGAAGGCAGTTGTCCACCACACTGCACCTTTTTTTCAACTGCACAATAGGATAAAATGTCCTTTAGGGAAGGAGAATGGGCAGCACAGTGACACAGTGGTTAAGCACTACTGCCTCACAGCGCCAGGGACCCAGGTTTAATTTCTGCATTGTGCAAAATGCGCACAGACAGTCGCCCATTCTCCCCATGTCCGTGTGGATTCCGTCTGGGTGCTCCGGTTCCTCTCAGTCCAAAGATGTGCGGGTTAGGTCGATTATCTATCCTCTCAGTGCAGGTACAGGTAAGCTTGGTAACTCAGCTTACGGAGGACCATTACTATGGACCCATTTCTTACCAAAAATTGATTCAATTTCCTAATTTTAGATAAGCAGTCTAACCATCAGACCTCAGCAGTGTGCTTGCCCAAAACTCAATACAGTAGCTTCAATTAGGGCATCTCATTCCGCACGCTCATACTAGGTTGCAGTGCAATCATCTGTTATGTCACATGTCCACCAACTGGCCAATCCAACTCACTTGAAAGACATATCAGATGCATGAAAGAAAGGACCTCCTCCTTGCTTTGCACCAAAGACTTACCTTTCCTTTTCTTGGTCTGCTCCAATGATTCGCTGCCATCGTCCTGGTGGGCAGCTTCCTGCATCAAAATAATCTCTTGTGTGTTTTGCACCACCTCAGGAACACCATCAGCCCGCACAGAGATGTGTGTGACTGGAGCTGGGACCATTCCACTGGCCGCGGGCATGAACACATGAGCTGAGAAAAGGAATAAAACAAAAAACAAAGAAAAAAATCAGCAGATAAAGTAACTGCCACAAAGTTCAAATAACAAACAGAATGTATTGCTCAAAACACACGCCACATTGCAACAGAAGTGCAACTAGGGTAATAATTTGCTCTATTTTAACCCAGTAAGCAGCTCAGGACTCAGGGTGGGATTTTACGGATTCATCGAGTCTTGAATTTCCCTGTCTGAGGTCAATGGAAATGTCTGTTATCTGCTCCTTGGTTGCTCTGAATCCATGGTGGGCAGAGTGGTAGGATTGCTGCGATTGTGTCTGTCTTCAGCTCTCCTCTCTTGTCAGGGTGCCTCCCATTAACCAAGGTTACAGAAGGCAGCTCTAGTCTCCTAAGAGTCACATTTCGATGATGTTTCTCTTTCAACTAACCAGAACCCATTATTGCCTCAAAAGTCCAAGAAACGTGATTACTAATTGAGAATCAGGCACTGGAAGGGTAAGCTAACACAAGGAGATGACAACCAGCAGGAAAAACTAAGGTGCATCAAGAATGGGGAGGGACAGTGTTGCAATCCTCAGAGACTGCTAACTTTTCGAAAGAAATTCAAACTTCCAGCAAATAGCTGAAAGAAAGAAACTTTGTTTCGAGCCTTTTACTGTAACAAAAGACTAAATACACTTTTTACTAAACACTACCTTTGTCTGCAACTGTATACTTCAAACCACAGAAAGGAACACTGCACCTCCCCCTCCCCATTTTTATTTTTAGTACAACAAAAAGGTATACATTGCGATTCTTTAAGTAGACATTCAATTCTTCCAAATCAGTCTAAAGGGATTTCTAGTTTTTAAGGAGTTACTTATTTTGTTCTTTTTCTCAGTGGGATAACTTCTAATCCCCAGGACTTCATGGGTAAGTATTATTGGAGACCCTCCCTCTTGCACAAGGTAGGCATATTTTTCAGCCTCGTTTTAACTCCACACAAATTTGTTCTTTTCTATTGGCAAGCTTCCACCTGCGTTCCCAAATGAACCAAAGAGATTTTTGTCTCCAGTTGCTCGGTCTCTCCCAAATCTTGGCAGAATAAGTATGTCTCAGCACTTTAAGGAACATTTTAAAAATTCTTCCCCTCTCAAAGCCCATTTCCATGGCAATTATGACTCACACAGACCTTGCGTCCAGGCAGAAATGAAGACTACCTATGCTTGAGAGCCCATTTTTCTTTCATCTGGGAACTAAACGGACAGTTTAAGGCGCAACTATTCACAACCCAACACACTAAACCATCTACTGTCAGCACTCAGGCTGCTGCCATTGTTGTCAAGTGCAAACACTCTGGCTTTACAAATAGAGGTATTTTACGACCTCGCTTGGGTGAGACCAGAAATTCCTGCCTGAGGTTAATGGAGATTTCCACTGTCAGACCTTCGCCTGCTCCGATTCTGTGGCAGACAAGGTGGTAGCGCTCCAGCCATGAAGTATAAAAGCAAGGAAGTTAAGTTGAACCTTTACGACACAGCAGTCAACTTTAACTGAATCATTATGCTCAATTCTGAGCACCACACTTCAGGAAGTATGGGAAGATGTCAAAGAGTACAGACAAGATTTTCAAGAATGGATAAGACTTCAGTCGTGTGCATAGAATGGAGAAACCAGGCCTGTTCTCCTTGGTGATGAGATGGTTGAGGGGAGATTTGATAGAGTCTAGATAAAAGGTAGACAAAAACTGTTCCCATTGAAGAAAGTGTCAATAACTAGGGGACAGCAATTTGAGGTGATTAGCTGAAGAATCAGAGGCGACATAAGGAAAAATGTTTTACGTTTGTATTCTGAGCGGTTAGGATCTGGAATGCTCTGCCTGAGTGTATGGTTGAGGCAAATTGAAACCATGACTTTCAAATGGGAATTATTATTATTTGAAGAGATTAAATTTACAGGAATATGGGGGAAAAGGCAGGGGAGTGGGACAAGCTACCGAGTCCTTACATAAGTACGCCACGGACACACCAGGTCTAATGACCTCCTTCTGTGCTGTTACAATTTTATAATGCTCTCTGTCCTATGTGATCATGTGGGATAGGCTACTGATCACTTGAATACTGATGAATGGAACCAGTGCAGCTCATTCTGCCAGTGCTTGCTCATCCAGAAAACACGGCAAATGTTTACTTTGGGTGAACAAATCATCAGGTGCAAATGATCCCTATAGCAACAGGAAGGTGCTTCTGGCTTTAAAGTTCAGAGCAGCGACGGAGGTTCTCAACAAGACAGATTACAGCAAATGCCACAACTCAGTTACTATTGAACTCCATCCTGTAAAGGCAAATTTCTTCAGCTGTTTTCAGATAGATATGTCTGTTACCAGATCTGTGAGAATAATCCTGGGTGCCACGCATGAGCTTGGTGAAGGGATCTCAATTATTGCATCTCCTGAAGTGGCCAGGCAATTGGTGAAATAAGCTTCTGAGGTGGGAAGTGGGTGGTGGAGGTTGGGAGGTGGTTGTGACAGAGACAAATCCAGACTTTAGCTATGAGACACTGAGAAGGTATGGTTAAAATGTTGGAAACTCAGAAGGAACAGAAAATAAAACTGTCACTTTGATAAATTTCCTAAACTGCTAACTGGAAAAGGAACAGAATAGATTGTAAAATTGTATGGCTGTTAACAAGTCAAGAGATGTGGGATATATTAAACTCTTTCATATCTTCAAATTGAATTATGTTACAACTAAACAAGTTGTAATCTAGTTCCATAATTATACTGTTAATCATCACCATGCTTTGTAAAATGTATAAGCAGACTTGCGCTGACACTCACTTATCCTCTTCTCTTCAAAAGCAGGGCTCGGCGAGTCCATTTTGAGCAGTGCCTCAGCAGCCTCAATTGTTTCCATTGTCTCATCTCCATTTTGACAGGAAGCCTCCACTAGAGCATTAAAAACACAAAAGAATTCATGAAGACACATCACAGCATGAGAAAAATCATGACACACTAACTACACAAGTGATTTGAAAATGGATTATTAGAGGTCCACACGGTTTTAAACAAAATTGCCTTTAACATTAGTGTGCACAGACATCAACTCGAATATTTTCAACTGTCAAAGTGAATGGTTGAAAAATTCTGATCATTTACTGGTTTACCCAAAAGCTTACAGAAGTTTCAACAGAATGCATATGAGGTGGCATGGGTCTATTGTTGTACTTGATTGGGGCATATGAAAAATAAATCTGATCTAAATAAAATGCACTGCCTGAATAATGCAAAGTTTTACATTGATGCCTGACAGTTATACAATCATAGCCACGTAACCTCCCCTCTCCCCCCCGCCCCCCGATAAAATCCCACTGTATACATCCTAGAATCTTATTTCATTATCATTCTATCCCACTGGATATTTAATGGTTCTCTTATCCTGAAAAAAAAAGGAAAGAAAACACTAGCATGGTCTCACCCATCTCAGCTCCTTCGTCAAGTCATAACTCCGCCATGCAATTCATCTCTCTCCGTTAGATCAATCTTTCCTTAGGCCACTCCATGCTGCTGTACACTTTCAAAACTCTTTTTGAAACCCTACTCAGTGACCTGGCCTTTTGTTTCATCTGCTATCATTACACAATGGATATTCATTGTAGCAAAGCAAACTTAAACAAAACATCTAAAGTTGGTCATGCTACCTGATATGCTCTGGGAGATGAACTTTACAAAACTGAACTGCTGAAATACAATAAAAGGCTAAGCTGCAAACCTGCCTGAGCATGTTTCAAAACTAACTGTTTAACCACAGACTGGTCCTCATTTTTTCACTGAGCAATACCGCAAAACATTTACGATTTTAAAAGTATGATATTACTGTGCGGCATTGTGGATAACTGCAGTAGTTGTTATCACAACAGATTGGCCTAGTATCATTCAAATAGATCCCAACATATATGCACACAAGCCACAGAACGGAAGAAGAGGGGGACAAGAGATATAGGAGAACAGCGATGAGGAAGAACAGGAAACTATGTGGGCACACACAGATGTGTGCACGAATAATGGTAATTCATGTGACATGAGAGAACAGTACAAGTGGGAAGAAGGATACTATCCCACACATACAAAACATGCATGAATGAGCACAGAATGAGGAAGAAGTTAATTTGAGGGGAAACAAAGCACAAGAAAAGAGTAAAACAGAAGTGAATAAGTCTTGTAGGTGCCACCAAACCTTCTGACAATCCTCTGCACACCAAGTGTCTAAACAGTAGGCACATATTTCACTGCTGTTAAACCTTTTCCTGTGCTCAAATATTCATTATGCTTTGAGAGGAGAATGTGCTTCAAACGTACCAGTCTGACAGCAGCCCGGCGAACCACAAGCTGCCCAGTCCCCACAATATCCCGTCAGAGTTTTGCCCTTCTTGCTTGGAAACAGGGGGAAGTACCACTCAGTAAGAGGACCACTAAATTTATATAGATTACATAGAACAGTATACATAGACATATACACAATATATATGTATATATTAATACGCAAGAGCAAAATAATGGCAACACTAAATGCAAAGGGATACAAAAGGAAAAGTCAAACACTTAAAGAGAAGATAAACTGGGCCAATCAAAGCAAAATTTCTGCAAAATCGAGGTAGAAACGATTTAAGAATCACAATAGAAGACTGGTAAGTAAGTCAATAAGAATGACCAGGCAGATTCAGGTGGGACTGAAGACAGCAGCAAACAGAAGAGAAACAAGCTAGGGAAGTGAAGAAGTGCAACATCGACCATGAATCTTTACAGCCCACATCTCCCTGTAGAATTTCCTCAGACAGTTATCACTTCAAATTCCCATGTCTTGTAAATGCCAACTTTGTCTTTTAATTGAATGTCCAGGATTTAAGAAAAAAAATTAAGTTCACATCAGACCTGAAAAGTCTACAAGAAGAAACATCAATCACTCACTGTTTACACCATTTAATGTGGATTGATGCCACAAGTGAGCAGGAGAGTATTGGTGTCAGCAAGATGACGGGGATGTCAGGATTTACAATTCTTATACAAAAGGTTTCTGCTGTCTGTACAATAAAAAAAAAGGCAGCCTTGTATTTACAAGACACTTTCATAACTTTAGGACCTCTGAAAAGTGGTTTACAGACAATTAATTATAACGACACATTGTAATGTAGGAAATGCATGGTCCAGTCCCACAAACAGTGACATAATGACTTCGTAACCTAATTTTTAATTGTTAGTGGTTAAGGAAGAAATCTCCAGATTACCAAAGATAAACTCTTTTACTTCTTTTCAATTGTACCCTGCTACAATAGGTTTAATGCCTCATCTGAAAAGCAAACCTCCAAAAGTGCTGCACTCCCACAGCATTGCACTGGAATGTCAGGGTCAGAGGCAAGTACATTCCACTGAACCACAGCTGATGCTTTCAGAAGGGATTTGTTCCTAATCCATTTGAAATCCAAAGAACAAAGTCTCACAGCACATCGCTTTAACTCATTTCAATTGTTTTGAAGAAGACAAAACTTCTGCAAAGTCTGAACAACTGTTGAAAATGATAAGTAAACCGTCGTCAAGATTAAGACCAATAATCCAACAACTTCAGACTGTGAACACTGTCCCCCATTTTGATACCTTCTCCTTTCTTTCAGAGGGCCAGTCTATAGCTTGCTCATGTTTTGCTTTGAGAATGCTTACCCTTATCCTACTATCTAACCTTTATGCCGCTACTAGCATTTGCCTCAGTCTTCAATACTACTACCACTCCCCTTGTGACCATGACATCTTTTTCAAATCTCTCGAGCTCCCACCTATCCCTGACCTTTGACTTTTCTCCACCCCATCTTCAACAATACAAATATCTCTCTTCTGCTCTGATGTCCTCATAGAATTTTCATAGAATCCACATGGTGCAGTGGATGGGCTTTTTGTCCCATCAGGTCTGCAACAACTCTCTGATTGAGTATTTTACCCAGGCCCTCACCCACCCCCCACCCCTGTAACCCGACGTTTACCACAGCTAATCCACCTAATCTACACATCTGTGGACACTAAGGGACAATTTAACCTGGCCAATCTGTCCAACCTGCACATCATCTTTGGACTGTGGGAGAAACCTGGAGGAAATCCACACAGACACACGGAGAATGTGCAAGCTCCACAGAATCACCCAAGGTCGGAATTGTATCCAGGTTCCTGGAGCTGTGAAGCCACAGTGCTAATCACTGTGCCACCATGTCACAGTAAAAAGTCTGACAACACCAGGTTTCAGTCCAACCGATTTATTTGATAGTAAATTCACTAGCTTTCGGGTTAGCCCCTTTGTCAGGTGAATGGAGAGTTCTGGCCTCAGACACAGCATATAAAGCACAGACAGTTTACAGATTACTAATTAGAATGCGAATCTTTACACCTAACCTGCTGTTCAAGTCTTAAAGTGGCTGACAATGTGTGTGGAAGGAGCACTGATCACAGGTTAAAGAGATGTGTATTGTCTCCAGACAGTACAGTGAGTGAGGTTTTGCAAACCCAGGCAAGTCACAGGGGTTACAGATAGTGCGACATGAACCCAAGAGTTCATGTCCTTGGGTTTGTAACCTGATGTTGTCAGACTTTTTACTGTGTTTACCCCAGTCCAACACCGGCATATCCACATCATGACCACCATTTCACCCCATTTGCTTTCTTACCAAGGTCAACGAAGTTTGTTGTGTAAGAATGAGGGAGTTAAGGCGAGTAAATTGAATTTGCATACAGGTCAGCGAAGGTGGAGCAATGGCAAGGCGCAAAATGGCCTATCCTTGTCGCTATGGAAATATTTCACTGTACATTAACTACTAATAGTTAGCAAATATAGAGAATCACTTGCATCTTATGTGACATGGCTTAGAGTTACTACTTTGGGTTGAATTGCAGTTGTCAACAATTTTATAATTAAAGTTTGTTTGAAGCCATTGGTTAGCCTTCATTAATTTTCTCGGCTGGGGCCTTCTACCTCCACTATTATGCGGCTGAGCAACTGACACTGATGCTCATTAAAATTCCACCAGCAGAGAGTGCGGTTCACCTTGCTTAATTCAGTCATTTCTCACGGTGATTTATTTTTTTAAACTGTCCAATAACTTGAATTAATAAGACTCAAATGCATAGTGTTTAAATACAACAGTAATAGCCTTTCAAATATGCAAGATCTTATCCACCAGAAATACAGTTCAATTTCCACGTTTTTTTGTGCTCACAGTAATCACCATCTGGGTCAATTTTGTGACACATCTGTTGTTCCAACTGATCCGTTATTCAATAATGAACGTCATCAATTGGAAACTACAGCTGTCAGCTTCATGCAACTTGATAACATTCCAAAGTCTTCCCACTGCTAGCAGGGGATAGTATATTTTCATACTCGGTCTCATTCAACTGCTGCTCAATCAGGTGAGGGTAAAATTTCCAAACTGGCCTTCTGGCACAGAGTCCCACGAGGTGAGCCAGCAGATTGAAGCTTCAGCCTCCTGATTTTCCAGTCAGTCATTCAGGTTACATAACTGGATAAATAAATATAATCAGCATCGTATGTGCTGACCTCTAAACCCAGTTCTCCGCGATCTGTGCTCCCATCATGCAAGGGGCCATGCTGAGGGGCAAGACTCGGAACATCCACTCTCCACGAAACCTATTTAACACCAGGGAGAAATAGTGACGATGGAGGGATAGCTGAAGTGAAGAATCAATATCATAGAAAGCATCCGTTCTGAATGTATCACAGCTTGGTATATAGTGTATAGCTCCTGCTCTGACCACGAATGCAAGAATCTATATACAAAAAAAAGAGTGTTGTGAATGTAACCCAGTCCACCACACAAACTAGTGGCATAAAATGTCAGATAGCAGAACGTGTTAATAGCAGAACAAAGGGTCTACATTTCCCACTGCCTCGGAGAGCGGGCAGCATAATCAAGGGCCCCATGGAACCTCTTTCACCTCATTCCATCAGGAAAGAGATGCAAAAGTCTGCAGTCATGTCCCAACCAACTCAAGAACAGCTTGCCTGCTGCCATCAGACTTTTGAGTGGACTTGCCTTATATTAAGCTGAACTTTCTCTACATCGTAGCTATGACTATAGCACTATATTCTGTACCCTTTCCTTCTCCCTATGCACACTACAAACAGTATGCTTTATTTGTATAGCATGCAAGAAACAATATTTTTCACTGTATCCCAGTACATGTGACAATAATAAATCAAACCAAATGCTACAAGTACAGCAAAACATGAAAGCTTATTTCTCATGTGGGAACATCACAAATTTTATTTTAAACAAATCTGTCACAAAGCACCTCTTCATTTATATAAAACATTAGTTAACTGTAAGGATCTCAGATGTCTCTGAATAATGGTACTTAACTCCAGAAAGTAAAACTAATCTTCAAAAGGCTAGCCTTGAAGCATAGCATGGTAGCTCAGTGAAGTTTTACAATATATTAGTGCTTTGTGTGTGATCCTACCAGGTTTGGTTATGTGACAGAGACAGCGTTACGCATGTTAAATTGAACTCGTGAACAAATCCCCATCAGCAGTGCTTCCTGCTGCAATCATGACCCAAAACATTTTTAATAACCATTTACATTTTTGATGAGTCATGAAGTTAGAAATTCAAGCCAGATTTATTAAGTTATCGTGGGCAGGCTCATTTCTGGCTGCAATCTAAGTCTGTTGTTTCTATTAATACAAAAAAGTCTCGTGTGAGTATAGCAATTGGAAAATCATGCTGCGGCCGTATAAGACTTTGGTTAGGCCGTGTTTGGAGTATTGTTCACAATTCTGGTCGCCATACTACCGGAAGGATGTTGATGCATTGGAAAGGGTGCAGAAGAGATTTACCAGGATGCTGCCTGGTTTGGAGGATATGGACTATGAAGAAAGGTTGAACAAACTTGGATGGTTTCCATTGAAGCATTGGAGGTTGAGGGAGGACCTGATAGAGGTTTACAAGATTATGACAGGCTTGGATAGAGTGGATAGTCAGAGTCTTTTTCCCAGAGTTGAAGGGTCAATTACTCGGGGGCATAGGTTGAAAAAGAGAGGTGGAAAGTTAAGAGATGTAAAGGGCAAATTTTTACACAGAGGATGATGAATGCCTGGAATGCGCTGCTAGAGATGGTGGAAGCAGATTCTATAACAACGTTCAAGAGACATCTGTATAGATACATGAACAGGCAGGGAATAGAGGGATATGGACCACATAGAGGCAAGAAAATATTAGATTAGAGAAGCATCTATGTCAGCACAGACTTGGTGGGCTGGAGGGCCTCTTCCTGTGCTGAACTGCTCTTTGTTCTATAAAAATATATGGTTATACTCATCAACTTCATGTGACCAGCATTGAAAAATGTTCCAGTAAAAGAACTATTTTTCTCCAGCTCTCATTATTCCTTCGCTGTGAATGGGCTGAATTGGACTCAAAGTGGGGGGAAACCATTGTGTTTTACTAAATCAGAGAGAAAAAAATACTGGTGGGATTCTCTGATCCCATCTGTGGCCTCTCCGCTGTAAGCCAGAATGGAAAATTTGACATTCCAGCCAACACTCCACTCACTTACAATGACAATGGACAATCCCAGCCGCGAACAAGGATGGGGGTTTCTAGCATCTAAGTATGACAATTCCATTTGAATATGTACAAATGCATAAGGAAATTACAGTATTCCTGTACATGGTATTAAAAAAGCTAATGCTATTGCAGAAACAGTACAGGTGAATACAAGTACTAAAAATGTGCTGCTTGTGAGCCTTGTGCTTCAAATGTTCTATCCTATGGTATCAATGAACAGCCAGTCTGAAGCAACAAACAGATGTAATGATTCTTATTGGATCAATATTCAACAAAGAAACAACGAAGGAGATGGAGGAAGGCACATCCCAGCCTATTCCGTGCCACAAATTAACTAATGTAACTTTCCACCTCTACTTCCTACTTTGGAATAAACCAGGAGCCATCCCAGCTTATCAAAAGAACAGTTTAATAACTCTGGTTACTTTAGATGCTGGCATCAACAGCCATCTCTCAGTTTTCAATCAATACAATAGTAAAGTGCAGAGAAAAATGATTAAACTGTTGTTGGTTTGCAACAGCAGGCAAGGTATTTTTTCAAATTTCAGCACAGTAGCATTCATCTAGACTGCTGCTCATGTCATTGAATAATTCATTAGTAAGTCAATGCCAAACTGAAAGTCAATAGAGCAATAGTCCTGCCTGCCTCGCTCTTCACAAGAGGCACAGACTATCACACCAAGAAGCTCATCCACTTCCACTTGAGCGGTTTTTGAAAGTTTCTGAAGATCACAGGGCAAGGCAAAATACCAGACATTGAAGTGCTTATCCAAGCTGGCATGTCACACCCATCAAGATAGCCACAATATGTTGGACTGGTCATGTAGCTTGAATGTCTGACGCTTGCTCATGGAGAGCTTGAGACTGCGGCACACGCTCAAGGTGGTTAAAGGAAGCACCACAAAGACATGCTGAAGACTTCACTTAGGGCTACTGATATCAACTACAAGTCCTGGATTGCTACATATATTTGGCACAGCCATATAAAAAAAATGGTGCGGTCTCCTTCACAAATAGGCATATAGCAGCAGACAAAAAACACAAGCAGCAGAAACCAAAGCCAGCAAACTTATCCAAAATCCAAATCATACGTAGTATTCTGTCCTATTTGCAGCTGAACCTTTTGGGTACAGATTGATCTGAGAGAGCACCCACTGAAACCCCACCAAATACCGCAGCTGAAGAACATGGTCATCTTTGTTTTGAAGGCCGAACAAGATGATGTAGCCTGATGGAGCATTCACTTCAAATATAAACACAAAAGGTTTTAAAAATAACTCCCATAGCCTGCCCACCTGGCTTCAACCTGTCACACCAACACTGGGCACTCCCCAACTGGCTCCACACTGGCCAAGGCCTTTGTGCAGCAAATTGGCACAAGTGGGATCCTGCAGGGAACCCAGATTGCAGCTATAGTGCTGCCCAATCAATGATTCACTTCACTGAAGACCACCTCCTGACAAAATTCAGAGGGCTCTATTTAGCCATAGCATTTGCTATTACTTGGCTTGGTGATTACTACACATGCTGAAAAAAAACCCAATCTTGCTGCAGTGGTCACACTATTTAATTATGTATACACACACACACACGCAACTAGAATCATTCAGGGCCAGAGACCACTCACACTCAGCCTATTCAAGCATTTAAATACTACCAATTAATCTCATTCCTTTGTTCTGTCATCATGGCCTTACAACTTCTTCATTCTTTAATGAAAGATCCAAATTTCCTTTTGAAAGTTAATAAATCTGATTTATTTAGATTTCAGACTGTGCGTTTCACAGCATGACTTGCTGAGCTAAAATAAAATACTCATCTTTCCTGGCTCTGATGACAATTATTCCACACTCATCTCCTCTAGTTACCACCCCATCTGCCAATGGAAATAGCTTTTCTCCATCTGCTCTATCTAATCCTGTCAATTCTGAACACTATAAAATCTCCCATTAATCTTTTCTTCTTTAAATGAATAGTCCCAGCTTCTTTTGTCTCTAGGTACAGCTGAAACCCCTCATTGTTGGTACTTTCCAAAGATCTTAATATCTTTTCTAAAGTGTGGAGGCCAAGATTGGACACAATAAACCCTGTTTTCTACAATGTGCTTCTATTAATAAAGCCAAGCATCCAGTATGTTTTCAAATTGCCACCCTTTAAAGATTTGCCTTGGTGAACCCCTGGATCTCTTGGTTTCTGCATCCCTTTAAAATTGCACTATTTAGTTTGTACTACCAAACTTTAGGGACAGCATGGTGGCACAGTGGTTAGCAATGTTGCTTCAAATGCCAGCCACTTGGGTGATTGTGGAGTTTGCACCTTCTCTCCATGTCTGTAGGGTGCTCCAGTTTCCTCCCACCATCCAAAAGATGTGGTTAGGTGGATTGGCCATGCTAAATTGTCTCATAGCGTTCCAAAATGTGTAGATTAAAGTGCATCACCCTGCAGCCCTCTGCATTAAGGTTTCACCTCCCACGTATCTGCCTTTATCATGTTGCTTGGCATTTATTCACTTTCTCCCACATAAAAATATTTTATGGGGGCAGGTTTTCCATTTTGGATCGAGACCATTAGGGTGAATGCTGGCTCTGCCCCCCCATACACATGTGGCAGCAGTCACCTGATATACATTTTATGCGGATTGTCCAATTACTGGTTAGGGAGCATGCTTGCAGATCAATTAAGGAACCACTGGAGGGCTCTTAAGACTGAAGGACCAAAAAGAGGCCCAAAAAGAGCTGCGGCTTCACATGACAGGCGTGAGAGTGAACCTCCATCTTGAAATCTTGAAAAGCTTCAATTAAAAAAATTGACCAAGGAAGTGAGGAGGAAGTGTTGGGAAATCCAATCAGCCTCTGTTTAATTTGGCTTTAATTTGTCTCTTAATTATCGTCACTAGTTACTCTTTGCTTGGGAGAAGGTAGACTTGGCCAGTTCAATGTGAGTGAGTTATCGTTGATACTTGCTTACAAAGTCAGTTACAGATTTCCCTCTTCTACCTGATCCAACCTCTACAAAAGTGGTTCATGCACACCTAGCGCCTTGAAATTAAGCACCACCTGCATCCAATCCTACCCCCATATTACAGTGAATATTCTCTAGAAGATTTCCCATGATCATTGTACATTGGCTGGACTGTAATAACTCGGTTTCTCTCTTCCCATTTTTGAACAGGAGTGTAGCGTTTGTAAATTTCAGACCTCTATCTGCTCTCTCTGAAAGATTGTGATCCAAGTCCCCAGTATTTCCACTCTGATGCCCCTCAGCAATCTGTGATGGACTATTTTTTCTTTTTAGCAGTGCAACCTGCTTAAATATATACTTTTAAAACATCATATCCAATTTCTGTACCCCCTTCCCCTTTACTGTAATGCTGGTAACGTTGTCCTCATCACAGAATATAGGGGGTAAAGGAAGCCAGTCATTCCCTCTACTTCAACAAGAAAATTTCCTTTTCAGATCTTAATCAGCCCTGATATTTGACTATCCTTTTGCCCTATGTTATGTTTACAGAAGATTTGTGTTTGCGTTTTTTGCTAGCTACTAATCTTCTCATACATTCTCTTTGCTTATCGCATTCCCTTTTGCAATTCCCCTCCATACTCAGTATTCAGTTGGATTTTGATTTTATTAACCTGGGAATTTATGATGAGCCTCCTATTCCTAATGCATTTAAATCTCAATTTCTTCAGTCCCTTGTGGTGTTGGTTTTGGAAGTTTTCATTTCTCTTCAGAATAATAATTTTGAGGACCTAAAATTTGTGGGATGGAGCAGGGGGAGAGATGGGAATAGTTGCATTTATAGCCGATAAAGACATGGAGGAGGGTGTAAATGGCAGATGGGCGAAGGAAAGAGGGTGGGGGAGACAGGTGATCTGGTGTTGGAGATCTTGATGATGTAGAGTAAAAATAAAGTCAGAAACTTTGCTCAAAGTGAAATAGGATGGCAAGGTCACAAACAACCTCTTTCTACCCGAGGCAACAGCTGGGGGAGTGATGTAGAAATTCGGCCCATCAAGGTGGGATTGGAGGTTGAAGACAATGGCTTTCACCATCCTTATGTTTAACTGAAGGAAACAACAGCTGATGAAAAACTAGATGTTGGACAATCAGGCTGAACATAGAGACAGAGGAAGGGAGAAAGCTGGACATACCAGGGTAAATCTGAAGAAACTGGGGCAAACTCCGATTTGATGTAGTTGAGGAATAGAAAAAGCCAAAATCAGAACCACAAGAGATTCTAAAGTAGAGGTCTGTGCCTTGGGATCCATGAAATGGTTTTGGAGGGGGGGTCTACCAAAAAGAGTGCTGGGAAAAACAGCTTATATCCATGAATTATTTATGAACAGGAATAAAAATGTATATTTATGAGTGCCATTTTGTCTATCTGGATCCACGGTCTCACACTTTCTTACCTCTAAACTCCTCCAGCTCTAAAACCCCGAGATCTCAACCTTCCTTCAAAACTGACCTCTTGCACATCCCTGATTTTAATCACTGACATTGGCAACCGGGCCTTGAGCAGCCTAGCCCCCAAGTTTTGAAATTTCCTCTCTCCAGCTCTTTCCCTCAACTTCCTTTTTTCAGACGCTCCTCGAAACCATCTCTTTGGCCAAACTTTTGGCAACCTGTCTAAAAACTTCTTTGTCTGACAGCATTCCCTGTGTAGCGCTGCTACATTGAAGTCATTACATATCGTTGTTGTGTTTCCTGAGACCGTTACCCAATGATTATCTCTGAAAGAGTAATCCAGTCAATAATATCAGCTGAACTGTCTATAAGTCAATTTCCCAGCACTATTTCCAGTTTGTAAATTATACCCAATTTATGCTTTTATTTGGGTAAGCATGAGAAAGTAATTCATACACTGGGACAATTCATAGTCTTAATCAGACTAGAAACTAGAACCCAACAGTGATATATTTGAGCATGGGACTTTCCACTATTTCTAGTTTAAAGTAAAAATTGCAATAGAAGAGGAATAAGGGAGATTCCTTGTGAAATGCACGTTGGTTGAACAATCACGTAGTGAAAACATAAAAATAATCCATATGTATCTCTCAACCACGAACCCCTGTATGTTCATTTTTCTTTTTAAAAAACACATTCAACTGGTTTTTGAGGTAATCAGCAGTCAAAAGAAACCCACTTATGTTTCCTATAAATCTAACACATTACTCACTTGTTAGTGTTGGGCTATCGTCACTCCGCCTATATATGCTGTGCACGCGTACCCTGCTCTACTTCGCCTGACGAAGGAACAGCACTAGAAAAGATTGTGATTTCAGAGAAATCTGTTGGGCCACAACCTGGTGCCGTGTGGTGTCTCATCTTTTCCACCCCAGTCCAACACTGGCATCCCCACATCAGAGAAAAGGTGTATTATAATTTCTGTGAAGACATAGTTGGGATGGGGTTCAATAACTGAACTAGACAACGGGACAGGAAGGGTCACCTGTCCACCAACATTAAGATGTTTGATGAAACAGGTTACAGTAAATGAGGGAGTTTTACAGGAACAACTTGCATTTGTATTGAATTCAGGAAAAGAAACCTCAAAGCACTTCAGAGAGGTGCAAGAGAAAAATGGAAACTGAGCCAAAGAAGCAGGCATTCAAAGGAGTGAAATAAAGCTTGTCACTATTATAGATTTGAAGGGACACCTTGAAAGGAGAGGCTGACAGAAGGGTTTAGCCTGAAACAAGACCATAGTAAGAGTTGTTCTTCTATTTGGAGATCTAGACCAGACTTTCAGTTCTATGATATTTGGAGGAAGTGCTGAAATTACAGGCACTAACTGTGGCTTATTCCAGAAAACAATATAAAAGTAAATCCACTCCAATGCGATTGTTCCTGTAACAGCTGGTAGCAGTTTGGTAACTATACAGAATGCCGTTTTGAGCACATCATCTCCTAAAGGGTTTACATAGGCCAGAAAAGGTAATTAATTGTTGAAGCAATAAACCAAGAACTGATAAAACCAAATGTTGGCAAAAGTTAAAACTCCTTCAATGTTAAGTAAACAGATCTGCATTAATTCGCTTGAGTGTACAGTAATCAGAAGAATCTTCACACTGGGAATTTCACTCACCACTTCTATTAGAGGGTGTCAAACTCCCTCCTGAGTACTACAGTGTACATTTGCATCTCTCTAAACAATACTCAAATCAGTTGGACGATTTAACAAAGATACACTGCAATGCTTTTTGTACAAGCCTGCGTTGCCTCTCATAACCAGGATAAACATAATACAACCTTCCTGGGAGGTTGACTTGTACAGGCCCAGAAGTAGTGCACAAATGCAATCTGTTCATCATGTGACGCATTTGGGGAGTGTGTACAAGAAAGCAAACTGATATGTTTATGGGGAGAGAATAGCTTGAAAGAAACTTATGCATAGTTGTAAAACTGCTAAATAATTAACACTATGCAACGCATTAAATGTCATATGCCAAGGTTTTTGTAACCCGTAAATATAATGTAAATGGGAGAAGACAGTCAAAATTTGACAGCTTTTTCTTTCCCTCAGGCTGCCACAGTCCTCATGAGATGAAGGCAAAATGCTAGCAACTCAGCAGGTCTGGCATTTGTGGAGACAGAAATAGAGTTAACGCTTCAGATTGGTGGTCCTTTGTCAGAACTGGGAGTGCTCAGAGATGGGACAGCTTTTAAACCAGGCAGGGAAAGAGGAGGAAGATACGGGATAGGGAAAGCAGAGACACATAAGGAGATGGTAATGGAACAAGAACCAAAAAAATGTGTCTAGAGGAGGTGTAAGTGGGAAAAGTAGAACCATTACCAATAGCCATCGTCCAATAAAAAGGGCAGGGATTTGGTCTGGAATTGTTGAATCCAAAGACTGCAAACCTTTTGAGCAAAAAGTATCTTCCTCAAGATAATGCTGAACTTCTCTGGAACAGGCACAGTAAGAAGTCTCACAAGACTAGGTTAAAGTCTAACAGGTTTATTTGGAATCATGAGCTTTTGGAGTGCTACTCCTTCATCAGGTGATTCACTCAGGTGAATGGTCATACAACATTGATCCCTTCCATTGCCACCAATGATGGGAGAAATTTCTAATGTCTGGAAATAGCTCCTGTCAGCAACTTTCTCTCAGATATCAGAACATGCTGAATGACAGGCTTGCACTGATGCCGCATCTTTCCCAAGACACTTCATAGCAGTTGAAAACCTTTGAATTGTAGTTACTGTTATGATGCAGGAACCTTTACTATCAATCACAGTGAGGTCCCATAAACAGCAGTGAAATAAATGATGACCAAATAATCTGTTTTTGGAATGTTGGTTGAGGGATAAACATTTCTCCTAGTATCCAAGCCACTTTCCTACTCTTCTTTTGATAGAGTTACAGATTTTTTTTTTAAAACATCCAAATGAAAGGGAAGATCAGCTATCAGACAAGGTCTGATCTGAAAGGCAGCGTTACAGTTACTGGAGCATTTCCTCAGGACTGCTAATGTCCTGACAATGGGGTTTGCACGCACCATGTTCTGATCTTGGCTGGTGTGCAACTACTACACCAAGGTTGACACAGAACGAAGGTATTCTTCCCACAAACCTTTAACATTTGTAAATCACCTGCACATTAAGTTTAATATTTAGTATGTTTTTTTTAAATCAGTGTTGCAAGTAGGCTTACATTAACACTGTTGTTAGTGTGAAAATATCCTAGTGGCTACACACCACTATCTATTCAAGGACACTGAGGGAGAATTTTGCGTAGCCAATGCACTTAACCAGCACATCAGACTGTGGGAGGAAACCCACCTGGATACGTACAGAACACGCAAACTCCACATAGACCATGACCTTAGTCCCTTCTGTTGCGAGACAGCAGTGCTAACTACTGTGCCACCCTGCTGCCCACATTGAAACATTAACTGAAGGTATAACTCTGCCCCTGTCAGGTAAGTTCACTTAAAATGCCCAAAGATTCTCACTGCTTTGTGGTCGACTGTCAAAGGCTGTCAGACAGGCCAGGAAAGACAAGATGAGAAGGGATAGTTTTCCTTTATAATGGTCACACCAGATGATATTATTTGTTACGATGATATGAATCATTATCGTACTGTGGTAGTGCAGAACTTGGACGTGGAGATACAAACACAAGTTCCAGAAGGATGGACATGAGTCTGGGGAGCATTAGGTTTGAGGGCTTCGCAAAGTTGGACATGCTGTTTGCAAGGATGGTGAGGTTTTTTCTGACAAAATGATGCTGTTTGATTTAAAGGATAGAGGGACAAGTGAAGTTGGAGAGAATTATTGATAATATCGTGTAACATGAGAATCAGAAGAGGAAGATGAGTAATCAGTAATTTCATAGGAATTGAGAAAGCCGGATGTGGGTATCAAGGACAAGATGAGCTTGCAAAGGGTAGAAAGGGGTGAGAGGAAAGCGAAAGATGCGAGTTCAGGAATAGGGCAGCGGGGGAAATGTGAAATAAAATCGGGCTCCCTGGACAAATGTGAGAGATCTAGCAAAGCAGCTGCTCAGACGGCAGTCAATCCTAGAGCACAGTGCTGTCTTTAGGATAAAGAGCAGACTCCAATGGTTGGCTCAAGGCTTCAGAGGGAATTTACTTTTGATAGAACGTGACAGTCACTTGCAAACATGTCCATGCCATTAGCTATCAACCACATTTTATAATGCTGGCAGGGATACACAAACACTCTTTACTGAACAGAAATCTTTAATGGCAGGTGACACCATGCACTAACACAGATGTTATGACAGTGATGGGGACTGAAGCATCATCTTGACATTATGTTCCCAAATTACTGTGTGTTGCCTGGAGGAGAGGGGTAGTGGAAGAGCACATGCAGGAAAGAGAAAGAAGCGACAAGACAAATAAGACAGAAGAAATCACCTTAGGCCATATCCGCATAGTCCGTCAAACAAAAAAGTCAGATTTCCATATCCTCATCAAAAAACCAGTCTTATCAAGACCGTGCAGGCTACAGCCTCTAACTTGGAACACCAAAGTGAAAAAGGTCAGAACCCATAAATTGTCAATGGCCTGACAAAGTCAATTTATGAATACAAAATTTGTGTTTTAAGCGATGGCAACAAATTTGAGACTCTTTGGATCCACTGAGCCAAATAGTGTTCAGAGACTGTCACATTTCACTTATTTACAACACATTTCAAGGGTAAACATGAGACTAGAAGTAGTGACATTGTGTGCATGAAGTGCATATTTTAATGAACGGTATAAATTGTGTCCATTACTCTCTCTGCAACCACCCACCTTTTGTTGATTTGCCCAGAAGAAATTTCTCTAGTCTAACAATCCAACCAAAATCCTACTAAAGGCTAACAGCATCATGGCAGCTACTATATTTTTGAGACTAAAAACTATGAAGGAACAAAACAATTTGGGAGCTCAAGTGGACTTATGATAAAACCTTGTGCACAGGCATGACAGTAATCAGAAAGGTTACGCTGGTCTGTATTACAAGATAGCAGAAGGGAAGAAAGTCTTGTCCATACTCCATCTGGATGACTGTATTTGGATCCTGAGCACCTCCCCCCAGGAAGGAAGTTTAAAGCTTATTTATTAGTGTCACAAGCAGGCTTACATTAACACTGCAATGAAGTTACTGTGAAAATCCCCTTGGCACCACACTCTGGCATCTGTTTGGGTACACTGATCATGTTTTTTGGACTGTGGGCAGAAACCAAAACACCCAGAGGAAACCCAGACAGACACAGAGAGAATGTGCAGACTTCACACAGACCACAGTGACCCAAGCCATGTATCAAACCCTGGTCTCTGGTGCTGTGAGGCAGCAGTGCTAACTGCTGTGCCACCGTGCCACCCAATGTTATTCTTGGAAACTGCTAACCAGAAAAGACCAGGACTTAAATAGGGCTCAAGCATGAGGGTGCATTACATAAAATTGGTTTGCATTCCCCAAGTTTGGAAAGTTGAGGAGTGAATGGAAGCATTTAAAATTACAGAAAGATTCTATGGAGTAGACTTTTTTAATCTTATTGTTTCAGGAGATATGGGTATCACTGGCTGAGCCAGCATTATAGCCCATCCCTAATTGTCCTTGAACTGAGTGGTTTGCCAGGCCATTTCAAAGGACATTTAAGAATCAACCATATTGTTATGGGTCTGGAGTCACATTTAGGCCTGACCAGGTAAGAAGTGGCTGATTTCCTTCCCTAAAGGACATTTATGATCCAGATGGGTTTTTTTGACAATTGGCAATGGTTTCATGGTCATTAGTCTTTAAGTTCCAGACAACTACAATTTAAGACTGGGTATGATATTTTTATTAGGTACAGTATCAAAGTTCAAAGCTGCACAGGGGTAAATAGAGTTACATTATGTAAGAAATGAGAGTACCAAGTAGGTTAGAGGGCTCAAACCTACTTTGCCATTGAGATTATGGCTGAACTTTTGCTTCAACTCCACTTTGGGTCCTTCAGTTTTAACAAGCTATCAATTTCTTAAATAGACTCAACTACTGAGCATCCACAGATTTGAGAGATCAAGAATTCTAAAGAATCACAAACTTCTGAATGAAGAATTTCTTCTTTATTTCAGTCCTAAAGGCTGACCCCGAAACCTGAGACCAAGCCTCGTTCTCAACTCTCCAGCCAGGTAAAACAGGCCGCTCAATAACGACCCTGCCTTGCCCTCAAAGTAAAACACGCAGAAGCTGGAAATGTTAAATAAAAACAGAAAATCCTGGAAAGACTCAGCAGATCTGGCAGCATCAGTGGAGAGCGCAAAACAGTTAAAATTTTGAGTCTGTATGACTTCTTCAGAGTTCTTTCAAATTTAAATTTCAGTGAGGACATCTGTCATTCTCCATACTCCAGAGTAGAGGTTTGATTTACTCAGTGTATCATCATAAGACAACCCTCCCATCCTAGAAGCCAAATCCTGTGATTTTTCATTGCATAGCCACTAAGCGTATCTATCCTTCCTTAGGTGCAAGTACTCAAGGGTGCAGTCACACTAAATCTCAAAAGTAGAACTGCAGGAAGACTTTCTTACCTTTGTACTCCAGAATTATGCTTCTTTAAAATAGATACAAGCATTTTCCCAATGGCTAATGTAAAAAAACTGGCCTGGAGCTCTTAGCTTTCTCGCTTCCTTTCTTGAAAACAGTGTCATATTTCCTACCTTCCAATCCACTTGGTATGCACCAGAAACTAGGGAATTTTGGAAGATCATAGCCATTGCATCTATTATCTTTGTTGCTAACTATTTGTTCAAGGATCCTAAGATAACATAAGAAATAGGAGCAGGAGTAGGCCATCTAGCCCTTCGAGCCTGCCCCGCCATTCAATAAGATCATGGCTGATCTGTCGTGCCTCAGTTCCACATTCCCGCCCTCTCCCCATAACCCTTAATCCCCTCTCCTATCAAAAACCCATCAACCTGCGTCTTAAAAATATTTAGCGAGGCAGCCTCCACCACTTCAACGGGCAGAGAATTCCAGAGATTCACCACCCTTTGAGTGAAGAAGTTCCTCCTCAACTCCGTTCTAAACCGCTCCCCCCCCCTTTATCTTGAGGCTGTGCCCCCTAGTCCTACTATCCTTTCTGAGCGGGAAGAGTCTCTCCACCTCTATCCTAGCCATCCCATTCATCATCTTATATGTCTCAATGAGATCTCCCCTCATTCTTCTAAACTCTAACGAGTACAAGCCTAGTTTATTCAGCCTCTCCTCATAGCTCAACCCCCTCAACTCCGGCATCAGCCTAGTAAACCTCCTCTGCACTCCAAGGCCGAAATATCCTTGCGTAAGTACGGCGCCCAAAACTGCACACAGTACTCCAGCTGCGGCCTCACCAATGCCCTATACAGCTGCAGCAAGACCTCCCTACTTTTATATTCAATCCCCCTCGCTATGAAGGCCAGCATCCCAAACGCCTTCCTGACCACCTGCAAGCTGGGTTTTTGCGACTCATGCACAAGGACCCCGAGGTCCCTCTGCACCGTCGCCTGCTGCAGTTTTTCGCCACGTAAGTAATAATCCTTCCTACCATTATTCCTACCAAAGTGGACCACCTCGCACTTACCAACATTAAATTCCATTTGCCAGTTCCTGGCCCATTCGCCCAGCCTATCTAGATCCTTCTGCAGACTCTCCACACCCTCCGCACAATTTGCCTTTCCACCAATCTTGGTGTCATCAGCAAATTTCGACACCCTACACCCGGTTCCCTCCTCCAGATCATCTATATAAATGGTAAATAGCTGAGGCCCCAGCACCGACCCCTGGGGCACTCCACTACTCACCATCCGCCAATCCGAATTGCACTCATTGACCCCCACTCTCTGCCTCCTATTTGACAACCAATCCTCTATCCACGCTAACACCCTACCCCCAACTCCATGTCCCCTGACCTTCTGCAATAACCTCTTGTGAGGTACCTTGTCAAACGCCTTCTGCAAATCAAGAAGGCCATCAGACTCAAAGTGTTGTGTGACAAGCCCAGCTGAGATTAACACTGGGCAAATCAGATCCCAGAGTGAAACCTGACTTGATAGATCCTAATTTTTAGGAACCTTAGAGGAAAATTAAGAAACGCATTCTCAGGAGTTTGCTGATGGCTATTTAATAAAAAAAATTAAGAAAAATGAACTATATTACACAGGACAAAAAAGGTTGGAAAGATCTCAGTACAAACACAAGGACATGATTCAAATATCCTCTATTCCTTCACCCCAGCTACATCTTTACAGACAGTACAAATTTGGAAAGAAAAAAACAACTTGCCATATCTAATACTCATTAGCAAGTAAACTGCAGTTGGACACCCAACACCAGAACAAGTGACAGATCTCACAAAGAAAGATTTCATGAATTTCTCAATCCACCCAGAGGTCTGTTACACCAAATCTCACTAAAAATCTGACTCTCGTGAGGATTTTCAATCTCCACATTTAAAGAATTCGCTTTCAAATTTGTTCCAAATGTCACACCCACTTGGATGGTTTCAGACATCCCCTCCAGGGTTTCAATCTCAACTCGAGACTGATTTCCTCTGGATCTCTGCATACACTCAAACTTTGCCATCAAGCACACTTGATTTTTGGCCATACCAAGCAGTGCACCATTACTTAAGAGTCACCAACCATCGGCTGTCCTCTTGGATCTTCAGCCTTCTCGAGTCCACGTTGGTTCAATCCGCTCCCCCCGTGCTCTCTAATTTGGAGCCTATTGTTCTGCTCTTTCTCTCTATTTTGTTTACTCGGATCTGTTTCTGATTGATGCCCTTGCCCCTTCTCTGGGACCTTCTTCTGCCCCACTCCCAGTGTCATGCTCTCCGCGACACCTTCGCTTGAATGGTGTTTCTCTTTGGGTCACCTGACCTGCAATTTCACACTGTTTCACTTTTCTTTTCTGCCTGTGCATATGCATAGGTTAGTTCACAGCTGAGAAAAATGGACAAACTACACTTGTGGATTTTACCCGCAGCACATGCGCAAGGGTCCCAAGACCCGCTGGAACCTGTGGCTTCCAAACTCCAAATTTCAACTTCAAAACCCTCCCCTTCAGAAGAAAGCTTCATTACAGTAAAGTGTTCTTTACACTTTCATTATAAGGTCGTATCATCTAATTCTAACAAATTGCTTATTACATGCTACACAAACAACATTTTCTTTTGGTTTCGGATATACACATGCCTTTTGCAGAATTATAAAGATTTAACCAAAACACAAATCAAAACAAATATGATTAGCAGAACTTAAATCTCAGAATTATTGCAACTTGCATTTTTCCTACAGCTTTTCTTTAAATTCTGAATACAACACAGTCAGTTATATGGTTTTGGATGTAGTCTTTTGAAGGTCTACCTAAGGTAGTGAAGATGTGTTAAAGTTTTCCTCAGCAACATATTGAACATAAGAACATAAGAAATAGGAGCAGGAGTAGGCCATCTAGCCCTTCGAGCCTGCTCCGCCATTCAATAAGATCATGGCTGATCTGTCGTGGCTCAGTTCCACATTCCCGCCCTCTCCCCATAACCCTTAATCCCCTCTCTTATCAAAAACCCATCAACCCGCGTCTTAAAAATATTTAGCGAGGCAGCCTCCACCCCTTCAACGGGCAGAGAATTCCAGAGAGTCACCACCCTTTGAGTGACGAAGTTCTTCCTCAACTCCGTTCTAAACCGCCCCCCCTTTATCTTGAGGCTGTGCCCCCTAGTCCTACTGTCCTTTCTGAGCGGGAAGAGTCTCTCCACCTCTATCCCATCCAACCCAGTCATCATCTTATATGTCTCAATGAGATCTCCCCTCATTGTTCTAAACTCTAACGAGTACAAGCCTAGTTTATTCAGCCTCTCCTCATAGCTCAACCCCTTCAACTCTGGCATCAGCCTAGTAAACCTCCTCTGCACTCCCTCCAAGGCCAAAATATCCTTGCTAAGTACGGCGCCCAAAACTGCACACAGTACTCCAGCTGCGGCCTCACCAATGCCCTATACAGCCGCAGCAAGACCTCCCTACTTTTATATTCAATCCCCCTCGCTATGAAGGCCAGCATCCCATTCGCCTTCCTGACCACCTGCTGCACCTGCAGGCTGGGTTTTTGCGACTCACGCACAAGGACCCCGAGGTCCCTCTGCACCATTGCCTGCTGCAGTTTTTCGCCACGTAAGTAATAATCCTTCCTACCATTCTTCCTACCAAAGTGGACCACCTCGCACTTGCCAACATTAAATTCCATTTGCCAGTTCCTGGCCCATTCGCCCAGCCTATCTAGATCCTTCTGCAGACTCTCCACACCCTCTGCGCAATTTGCCGTTCCACCAATCTTGGTGTCATCAGCAAATTTCGACACCATACACTCGGTTCCCTCCTCCAGATCATCTATATAAATGGTAAATAGCTGAGGCCCCAGCACCGACCCCTGGGGCACTCCACTAGTCACCAACCACCAATCCGAATAGCACCCATTGACCCTCACTCTCTGCCTCCTATTTGACAACCAATCCTCTATCCACGCTAACACCCTACCGCCAACTCCGTGTCCCCTGACCTTCTGCAATAACCTCTTGTGAGGTACCTTGTCAAACGCCTTCTGAAAATCAAGACAGACCACATCCACCGGCTCTCCTCTATCCACCGCCCTAGACACATCCTCATAGAACTCCAGTAAATTTGTCAGACACGACTTCCCCTTAACGAAACCATCTTATATTGCCATTTTGTCATCTGGTTTCAATCCTGCTGGTATGTTTTGAAACTAATAGTCTGGTTATTGTTCCCTCTTCTAAAAGGGATGTATGTAATAGATCTCTCAACGTTAATACAGAACATCATGGAATTTTTCTTAACTCTTCTCTTCTGAAAATGCAAACACGCTTTCAAATCATTTACATTTGCAACAGATTCTGTGAATCTGATCGGCAAACAACTTCAATGTTATTTTAACGTAGAACATAAAATATTACAGCACAGAACAGGCCCTTTGGCCCTCAATGATGTGCCGAGCTACGTCCAATCCCAAGATCAATCTATCCCACTCCCTATAATTTTGGTGTGCTCCATGTGCCTATCCAATAACTGCTTGAAAGTTCCTAAAGTGTCTGACTCCACTATCACAGCAGGCAGTGTATTCCACACCCCAACCACTCAGTGAAGAATCTACCTTGGACAACCCTCCTATATCTCCCATCATGAACCTTATAGTTATGCCCCCTAGCAACAGCTACATCCACCCGAGGAAATAGTCTCTGCACGTCCACTCTATCTATCCCTCTCATCATCTTATAAACCTCTATTAAGTTGCCTCTCATCCTCCTCTGCTCCAAAGAGAAAAGCCCCAGCTCCCTCAACCTTTCCTGATAAGACTTACCCTCCAAACCAGGCAGCATCCTGGTAAATCTCCTCTGCACTCTCTCCAATGCTTCCACATCCTTCTTATAGTGAGGTGACCAGAACTGAACAGAATATTCCAAATGTGGTCTCACCAACATCCGGTATAGTTGCAGCATGACCCCACGGCTCAAACTCAAACCCCCTGTTAATAAATGCTAACATACTATAAGCCTTCTTTACGACTCTATCCACTTGAGTGGGAACTTTCAGAGATCTGTGGATATGAACCTCAAGATCTCTCTGCTCCTCCACATTCCTCAGAACCCTGCCGTTGACCCTGTAATCTGCATTCAAGTTTGTCCTACCAAAATGAATCACCTCACATTTATCAGGGTTAAACTCTATCTGCCACTTTTTGGCCCAGCTCTCCACCCAATCAATGTCTCTTTGCAGCCTGCAAGAGCTCTCCACCTCATCCACTACTCCGCCAATCTTGGTGTCATCAGCAAATTTACTAACCCACCCTTCAGCCCCCTCTTCCAAGTCATTGATAAAAATCACAAATATCAGAGGACCCAGGACTGATCCGTGTAGTACACCGCTGGTAACTGGCCTCCAGTGTGAAAATTTTCCCTCTACCATCACCCTCTGTCTATGAGACAGCCAGTTACTTATCCAATTGGCCAAATGTCCTTCATCCCACACATGCTTATCTTCTTCATGAGCCTAGCGTGGGGAACCTTACTAAAATCCATGTATACAACATCAACTGCTCTACCTTCGTCCACACACTTAGTTACCTCCTCAAAAGAATTCAATCAAATTTTTGAGGCAGGACTTACCCCTCACCAAACCATGCTGACTATCCCAGATTAAACTGCATCTTTCCAAATGGTCATAAATCCTATCTCTCAGGACCTTTCCATTAACTTATCGACCACCGAAGAAAGACTAACTGGCCTATAATTACCAGGGTCATTCCTATTTCCTTTCTTGAAAAGGGGAACAACATTTGCCAAACTCTAGTCCTCTGGCACAATCCCCGTGGACAGTGAAGACCCAAAGATCAAAGCTAAAGGCTCCGCAATCTCGTCCCTTGCCTCCCAAAATATCCTAGGATGTATCCCATCTGGCTCAGGGGACTTATCGACCCTCAGGTTTTTCAAAATTGCTAATACATCTTCCCTCAGAAGATCTACCTCCTCCATCTTATCAGCCTGTATCACGCACTTATCCTCAAAAAGATGGCCCCTCTCCTTAGTGAGCACTGAAGAAAAGTATTCGTTCAACGCCTCACCTATCTCTTCTGACTCCATGCACAAGTTCCCACTACTATTCTTGACTGGCCCTAACCTCACCTTGGTCACACTTTTATTTCTCACATAAGAGTAAAAAGCCTTAGGGTTTTCTTTTATCCGACTCACCAAGAACTTCATGCTCCCTCCTAGCTCTCCTACGCCCTTTCTTTAACTCATTCTTAGCTGCCTTGTAACCCTCAAGTGACCCAACTGAACCTTGTTTTTTCATCCTTACATACGCTTCCTTTTTTCTCTTAACAAGACATTCAACCTCCTTTGTGAACCATGCATGGTTCCCTCACTCGGCCATTTCCTCTCTGCTTGCCAGGGACATACCTATCAAGGACACGCAGTATACGTTCCTTGAAAAAGCTCCACTTTTCATTTTGTGCCTTTACCCGACAGTTTCTGCTCCCATCTCGTGCTCCCTAATTCTTGCCTAATTGCATCATAATTACCCCTGCCCCAATTATAAACCTTGCCCTATTGTGTGACCCTATCCCTCTCCATTGCAACAATGAAGGACACTGAATTGTGGTCACTATCTCCACAGTGCTCTCCCACAAACAAATCTAACACTGAGGCCAGTTCTTTACCCAGTATCAAGTCCAATGTGGCCCCACCTCTTGTCGGCTTATCCACATATTGTCAGGAAACTCCCCTGCACACACTGTACAAAAAGTGTCCCATCCGAACTACTTGACCGATAAAAAGGTTGCAATCAATATTTGGAAAGTTAAAGTCACCCATGATAACTACCCTGTGACCTCCACACCTACGAAGTCTGACAACACCAGGTTTAAGTCCAACAGGTTTTTCCTTTCTTGAAAAGAGGAACAACATTTGCCACTCTGGTGTTGTTAGACTTCGTACTGTGTTTACCCCAGTCCAACGCCAGCATCTCCACATCATGACCTCCACACCTATTCATAATCTGCTTTGCCACTTCCTCCTCCACATCTCTATTACTATTTGGGGGCCTATAGAAAACTCCGAACAACGTGACTGATCCTTTCCTATTTCTAACTTCAGCCCACATTACCTCAGTAGGCAGATCGCACTCGAAATGCCTTTCAGCAGCCGTTAAACTATCCTTGATTAACAGTGCCACTCCTCCACCTCTTTTACTGCCTTCCCTACTCTTACTGAAACATCTATACCCTGAAGCTGCCAACAATCATTCTTGTCCTTGTTCTAACCAAGTGTCTAATGGCCACAACATCATAGTCCCAGGTACCAATCCATGCTCCAAGTTCACCTTAATAATTCCTGATGCTCCTTGCATTGAAGTAGATATACTTCAACCCACATCCTATCTGCCTATACACTCCTGCGACCTTGGTACCGTCCTCAGTACCTCGCGACCCTCAACACTGGCTTTTGGACTACATCTCATTTTCCCAACCCCCTGACAAATTAGTTTTAACCCCCCCCCAACCACCGAAGAGCAGATGCAAATTTCCCTCCCAGGATATTAGTGCCCCTCTGGTTCAGGAGCAAACTGTCCTGTTTGTACAGGTCCCACCTTCCCCGGAACGTGCTCCAATTATCCAAGTAAATGAAACCCTCTCTCCTACACAATCCCTGCAGCCACATGTTAATCTGCACTCTCTCCCTCTTCCTCAACTCACTAGCACGTGGCACCGGCAACAAACCAGAGATGATAACATGCTTTACTCTAGCTTTCAGCCTCGCTCCCTAAATTCCTGTTTTAAATCCCCGTCCCTCTTTCTACCTACATCATTGGTACCAATGTGCACCTCAACCTGCAACTGATCCTCCTCCCCGTTAAGGATCCTGAAAACATGGTACGAGTCATCATGGACTCTTGCACCCAGGAGGTAACGTACCATCCGTGAGTCTCTTTTGCTGTTACAGAACCTCCTATCTGTCCCTCTAACCATCGTGTCCCCAATTACTACTGCTCTCCTCCCTTCCCTTCTGAGGCACAGGAACAGACTCAATGCTCGAAGTCCGGTCACTCTGGCTTACGAGTGGTAGGTCATCCCCCTCAACAGCATCCAACACAGAATACTTGTTGCTGAGGGGAACAACCACAGGGAATCCCCCCCACTGGCTGCTTCCTCCCAGCCTCTCTCACTGTCACCCATCTATTTTCATTTCTCGGAGTCTCCAAATCCCTGAAGCATTTTATCGATGATCACCTCTGCCTCCTGAATGATCCAAAGTTCATCCAGCTCCAGTTCCCTAACGTGGCTTTTAAGAAGCTGGAATTGAGTGCACTTCCCACAGGCGAAATCAGCATGGTCACTGACGGTATCCCTCATCTCAAACATCCTGCAGAAGGAACATTGCACTGCTTTCGCTGCCATTCCCTCTAGTTAAAGAGAAAAAAAAGATCTTGCCTGATATTCCTCTAATCTAAGGGGGTAAGGAAATAAGTGAAAAAAGAAAAAAGTAGAAAGCTTCCCTGCTCTCACTCCAAGCCTTTCTTTAAAGGTTAGAGGAGATGGGGGGAGGGAGGGGACACTCGAAGTCTAGAGTCTCAGGTTTCCTCTCAGTTCAAATTTATTGGGGGGGAGGGAAATAAAAAAAACCTTCCCAAGTATCACTGGGGCCTACTTCCAGTTTTACACTCCCAGTTTAAACAAAACTCCGAAAGAAAGATCTTCCTCACTCAGTTCTTTGATCACAGATTGTCTCTTTTCATTGTTTGCATTAACACCAGATGAATAAACTTGCACTGAAGGACTTTCTCCTCTCTCCATTCACAATTTTCTAGTTTATCTACAAGATGTTCCAATCTCCTGCACATTTGTATTCTCCCTGTTGACATTTCAAAAATTGAACATTCTTATATCTGCTTATTTGACAATTGCAAAATATTCATTTACTTTTCCTAATTCTTTCCGAAGTTTTTTAATCTTTTCATTTAACTTAGCAACTATATCAGCAACTTCAGAGTTATTTGTGGAACTCTTAAACAAAGTTAACATTTCATCTTGGCATTCAGTTCACTTCAGAATCTTTTTTCTGCAGTTGCTGACCACTCTAGACTCATTCAATACTCCTTAATCAGTATTTTACAATTTTCCTCATCTGCTTTTCCATACCATACAGTTCATTCTTTTGGTTCTCCAAATCGTATTGGAGTTCAAGAATTTCTTTGTTCTTTTCATGGCTAAGTTCTAACAGTTCATTCGTCTTATTTAATTCTGCATCCACCTGATCCACCCATGTCAACACTATAGTTAAGAAAGCCCACCAATACCTCTACTTTCTCAGAGGATTAAGGGAATTTGGCACAACAGCTACAACTCTAATTTTCACAGATGCATCATAGAAAGCATTCTTTCTGGTTGTATCGCAGCTTGGTATGACTCCTGCTCTGCCCAAGACTGCAAGAAACTATAAAAGGGTGTGAATGTAGCCCAATCCATCACGCAAACCAGCCTCCCATCCATTGACTTTGTCTACACTTCCCACTGCCTCAACAAAGCAGCCAGCATAATTAAGGACCCCATGCACCCTGGACATTCTCTCTTCCACCTTCTTCCGTCGTGAAAAAGATACAAAAGTCTGAGATCAAGTACCAATCGATGCAAGAACAGCTTCTTCCCTGCTGCTGTCAGACTTTTGAATGGACCTACCTTAAGTTGATCTCTCTACACCTTAGCTATGATTAGCACTACATTCTGCACTCTTGTTCCTTCCTTATGAACAATATGCTTTGTCAGTATAGCACGCAAAAAATAATACTTTTCACTATATACTAATAAGGGACAATAAAAAAAATCAAATCAAGTCAAATCCAACCAACCATTCTAATTCAACAGTAATGCCTTTTCCTGTTCAAGGAGTTTTTGACAATATTTCATAGAGACTTCTAATGTTTGAAGTTCCTCAAATTTTGACTGAAGATTTACCTTTGTGGCACTTGCTTCTGCCAGTTTAGCATTTAGACAGTTCAAATCTTCATTCAAGCATTCTACATCCTGTGATTGGTGCTCAATGGTTCTCATCAATTCATCTTTTTCATTAGCAAACTCGTCTTTTGTACATGAAGGTTCCTTCTCTATGCTGATCAGGCTTTCCTTTAATCGCTTATTATTGGCAGTAAGGTTCTCTTGTTTTGGGGAGTTTGGCAAGATCAGCATGATCAAAAGCCTGCTGCAATTACCATCACCATGTTACTATCTCCACTAACCAAACCATTAATCATAGCAAAATCTACTATTTCAGTAGGTGAATGAGGAACAATCGCAATAGTTCCAAAGTCATTGTCATGACTCCATTGTCATAATTTCCCTCACATTCTCAAAATGCTTCTCTAACTTCAGTGACTGAAACCACTGATCCTCACAACATTGCTTTCCCCTCAGTAAATTCTGAAAACATTGGATTAGATCTCTTCTTTCTGGTCCCAAACTTGACTGACAAGCTCATTAGCATTGCCCGCTCAATTCCATTCTCTGTAAATTTGAGCACTAAACAATGATTTTCAGTTAAATCAAAATCATCCCCTGAATCACTAATTCTTTTCTTCCATATTTTTCTCTCTTGAAGCTCCAGCTCAAGCTTTCACATTTCCACTTCTTTTGCTAAATGAGATTTTTCATTTCTCTTCTTTTTTCCAGCGGTTTGAGCCTTTTCATTTCCTTTTCCATCTCAAGTAGCTTCATTTAAAACACAGCCTTTGCTAACTGTGATATACCAATTTCAGCTGTCTCCCCTTTTAATTCTAAACACTGAGTCGTTACTTTGATATCATCCTTACAAAATCCTGCTTTTATTTCTACATTCAATTTACCTAATGCTCTCAGATTAGCCTTAGCCAAATAATCCAGTTACGTTTTTTACGTTAGAGCCATTTTTGAGTTCCAAAAAGTGTGGTATGCTTCACAGCAAAACCTGTTCCTATGTTTCACATGCTCGTTACTTTGAGGATTTGCAGACCCCACTTCAATTCATGAATCCCACAAAAGCCCCCACTTTGTTATGACCCAAGCTAATGTTAATACTGAACAAATCAGATCCCAGAATGAAACTTGGCTTCATAGATCCTAACTGCTTTTTTAAAAAAAAACCATGCAGGAAAGTTACTGAATAAATTCACAGGAGTCTGCTGAAGAACTTTTAATGCACAAAAACCTTTAATAAGAAAAATGAGTTATATTACGCCAGCCAAAAAGTTTGGAAAGTTCTCAATACAAACACAATAAAATGACTCAATTTTCCAATAATTTCTTCAACCCAGCTATATCTTTCCAATACATACAAATTTGAAAAGATAAAAGAGCTTACCAAATCTCTCTCATACTCTAATATTCAAGGCAACTATACGGATGTGTTTAACAGGCAAAGTGTGGTCAGACACCCTGATGCCAAAACAAGTGACAGACACATCAAAACAAATTCCATGGAGTTCTTACCAACCCACTTGTCACACCATGACCCAACTGATCTCACTGAAAATCTTTCTTCACAATGGTTGTCATTCTTCACATTTGGAGAACTTGGATGGGAATGCTCTGCAACTGTTGTTCCCACTCTGACAGCTTCAACAAGGATCCACTTCCAGGGGTTCCATCTCACCTGAAATTTTTTCCCCTTCTAGATTTCTGCTTACACTCAAGCTACATCTTCCAAGCAGAACTTCAGATCTTCGGCTGTGCCAAACCAAACATCACTGCTTCAAACGGGTACCTTTGCGTGAACAGCCACAACATAGAATCACCAGCCTTCTGCTGCTCTCCCAGACCTTCAGGCTTTTCTTGAGCCCACTTTTCTTCAAGTCTGCTCCTTGTAGTGCTCTCTGTCTAATTCAGAGCCTATTGTTCTGCTCCTTTTTCTCAACTTAACAGCATTTGTTTCTGATCTTTGTCCTCGTCTGTCTCTCCATGTCCTACTCCCGGGGTCAGCTTCTCTCAAATGCTGCGCCCCTCCTGGTCACCTGACCTGCAATTTTCCACTCTTTCACTTTCCTTTTCTACTGTGCAGGGATGCAGGGCCAGATCCCAGTTGCAATTTGCCGAAATAGACGAACTGTGTATATGTAGTCCTTTCCCAACTCATTCATGCACAGAGATCCCGAGGCCTGCTGAGAATTGTAGCTCCCAAACTCCAATTTAAATGGAACTTTTTTTTATATTTTAGTTTATCAAAATTCATTGGTTTTTGGTCACATTGATTGTTGCAACATTTTAAAACTAATATTAAATACTGCAAGTTCCCCACTCGCATTCGATCCTTGATTCCCTTCTATTTTTGGTACAGATGTTCTGTCTTCTACCATGAAGCTAGACTCAAAATATCAGTTCAATACCTCCACCATTTCCCTGTTGTCCATCACATTTCTCCTGGCTCAGCCTTAAGGTCATATTTACATTTACGTGCATTACTATTTCTTTTTACACAGTTGAAGGAGTAATTTCTTCACCCAGAGTGTGGTGGGCCTAGGGAAAGCAGTTGAAGTCAAAACATTGTATATTTTCACGGGAGAGTTGGATACACATCTTGAGGCAAAAGGGATCAAAGGATATGGGGTGAAGGCAGGATCAGGCTATTGAGTTGGATTATCGTGCTTTTTAAAAAAATTCATTCGTGGAGCATGGACATCACTGGCTTTAGTCCAATCTATTTATTTGATAATATACTCACAAGCTTTCGGGGTTAGCCCCTTCGTCAGGTGAATGGAGAGTTCTGGCCTCAGACAGAGCATATAAAGCACAGACAGTTTAGAGATTACTGATTAGAATGCGAATCCTTACACCTAACCTGCTGTTCAAGACCTGAAGTGGCTGATAATGTGAGTGGAAGGAGCACTGATCACAGTTTAAAGAGATGTGTATTGTCTCCAGACAGTATAGTGAGTGAGGCTTTGCAAACCCAGGCAAGTCACATAAGGACGGTCTCAACAGGGATCTTGGGTCCATGTCGCACTATCTGTAACCCCCGTGACTTGCCTGGGTTTGCAAAACCTCACTTACTGTACTGTCTGGAGACAATACACATCTCTTTAAACTGTGATCAGTGCTCCTTCCACTCACATTATCAGCCACTTCAGGTCTTGAACAGCAGGTTAGGTGTAAGGATTCGCATTCTAATCAGTAATCTCTAAACTGTCTGTGCTTTATATGCTCTGTCTGAGGCCAGAACTCTCCATTCACCTGACGAAGGGGCTAACCCCGAAAGCTTGTGAGTCTATTATCAAATAAATAGGTTGGACTAAAACCTGGTGTTGTCAGACTTTTTACTGTGTTTACGCCAGTCCAACGCCAGCATACCCACATCATCACTGGCTGGCCAGCATTTATTGTTGATCCCCAATTGTCAGATGGTAGTTGAGGGTCAACCACATTGCTACGGCTCTGGAGTCACATGTAGGCCAGACCAGGTAAGGATGGCATATTTCTTTCCTTAAAAGGATGTTAGTGAATCAGATGGGTTTTTCCGACAATGGTTTCATGGCCATCAGTAGATTCTTAATTCCATTTTTTTTTATTGAATTCAAATTCCACCAGCTGGTATGGTGGATTGCAAACCAGGTACTCAGAACTTTAGTTCTGGATTTATAATCTAGCAATAATACCACTAGGCCATCGGCTGTGATCAATGAATGCTGGAGTAGGTTCAGAGGGCCAAATGGCCTACTCCTGTTCCTATTTTCTGTGCCCATGTCTCTATGTTATGGTTACACTCATATCAGCCATGTTCTTACTGAAAGGAGGAGCAGGTTCGAATAGCTGAATGGCCTACTCCTACTTTCTACCTAAACTTCCACAAACTGTCTCATAACACTCTTCTATCAATTGTCTGATCATCCTTATAAAACTTAGTCCTCAGGTGAATACTCTTCTTGACATCATCATTTAACCCAATACAATCTTTACTTTTTTTTAAATTAAGCCACTGATGGCATTTCCTGTGATTTGTTTTTAATTTTTCAACACAATATATATTTGTTGAGAATTTTGTAAGGGGGAAAAGGTTCAATAGAGAAGTGCAGGGGAAGTGGGGGCCTGGAATGCACTGCCAAGTGAAGTGGTTGAGGTAGATACATTAGCGACATTTAAGACCTATCTGAATAGACACAGGTACAGGCAGGGAATAGAGGAATACGGACAGTTGATATAGATAGGACAATGTGATCGGCACAGGCTTGGTGGGCTGAAGGGCCTGTTCCTGTGCTATACAAGTCTTTGTTTACTTTCAATGTCCTGAGATCATGATCAGCAATGATTTGAATGAATGTCATTACAGGCTTGTAGGCCAGAATGGCCTAATCCTGTCCCCACATGACTTTTGCTTACTTTTTCAAAAATTGAAAACAAATTGCCTTTTAAATACTTGCTCACAGTTTATATCAATCCGGGGTATCCTGATCTTGGTAACAGAATCCACTCACATTCTCTCCCACCCAGCGTCAAGAGTTGTTCTTACTAAATAGATTCTTCGATAATGTAACACGTATCAGAAAATGAATATTTACTCACCGAGTCATGGAAACCTGGAAATATGCAGCCGTTTCCCAACAATCCTAATGAGAGTCCTTCAGGGTTGCTGACAGGAATAGAGTAGCTGTGTTTACACAGTGCCCATAATTCCTCCAGGAGTCATTAGAATGGATTGATTTTTCAGGTCTTGTTTAAGGGAGACCATTCTTACAAGTTTGAGCTTTATGGGTGCACAGCAATAAGCAAGTATCAGAATGAGTTGTTATGTGGAAAAACTATCAAATGCACAGTGGATCAAAATTGTCAGTGACAATTTCAAACTACAAGTAGCTGCATTGTAAAGAGGTTGAAATGACTGCTTTTCTCCCACTAGCTACGTGTATCATTCTATTCAATTAAGCAACTATGTAAAGGGTTGAAGTGAATTCTTTCTGTCCACCATCTCCCTTCCTGCTCTCCCTTCATCCTTTGGGTGTTAGTTGTTCAAATGCAAGAAATTCCAGCTGATGAATGGCTGTACCAAATTGTACATGTAACACTGGGCTATAGTCCAGCTTTGTGATAACTGCATGCTAAAAACACAATGCTTCCGTCAAGCATTAGCCTCAGCATTCTATCAGCAGCATTTTATTGTAAGAAACAACAAAAAAGGTTTTAAAGAAAACAAACCCACCATGAATAGCTCCCCTTTCCCCATTCTGCCTCAAGAAACTATTGTTTCCTGCATCAAATTCCTGACGAAGAGGCTGTCCCCTCGAAAGCTAGTGAGAATATTATCAAATAAATAGGTTGGACTAAAACCTGGTGTTGTCAGACTTTTTACTATCAAATTCTGATCCCAGAATCAATTCAATCACCCTCTCAGCTGTTCCTCGACATCTGACTGCTCCCACTTTAATGTTCTATTCAACTCATCTGAGTTCCCAACTCCAAATGCTCTCCATCACAAGGCCCATTTATTTCCACCTACGTAACATCACTCACCTATGCCTAACCTCAGCCTATGCGATGCTGACATCCTCACCCACCAATAGCTATACGAATATTGTGACTACAGGATCAAGCTGTGAATTCTGCATCAAGTACTTGATCCTGCGATCTTCCAAAGCCTATCCACCATCTACCTGGCACAAGACAACAACATGGAATAGTCCCCACTAGCCTGGATAAGTGCAGTTCTGCAACACTTAAGAACCTCGTCTTCCAGGACAAACTAAACCACTTGATGTGCATCCCATCCACCAGCTTAAACATTCCCCCTCTCAACCACTGATGCACAGTGGCAGCAGGGAAGTGCCAGCTACAAGGTGCACTGCAGCAGTTTACAATGTTCCTTTGACAGTACCTTCCAACCCCCTACTCTACCAACTAGAAGAAGAACAAGAGCAGAAAGTTCCCCACGTACCAATTCAGAATTATATCACTGTTCCTTCACTATCACTGGGTCAAAATCCTGGAATTCCTACCCCAACACCACTTGTGGGTGAACTTAAACCAAGTGGACTGCAGCAAGAAGGGAATTCATCACCACCCTCTTTGGGCAATAAATGCTGATCTGGTCAGCAATATCCCATAAACAAATAAAATGAAAGACTATTTCCCCACTCCCATCCAAATGGACTTCTCTAATTCTGGCCATGCGTCATTCCCCCTTCCTGTTGCCTCATCATTTTGCAGCCACATAGGCCCCATTCTCCCTCTGGGATTCCCTCTTTAAATTCCTGCCCCATTGTCCTTTAAGATCCTACTTAAAATTCAATCCTTTGGTTGAAGTTCCTTCACAACTTTGCTCAGCTCAGTGCTTTTTTGAAAAACTGCATCTTTGTGAAGGCAGCATGGAAAATGGTGTTACATAAATACAAGTTTCTGACTAAATTTAAATACTCAGACACTTCTGGATAAAAATAAATCTGTTCATTTCTCATTTCCTGTAAATATTTTTAAAAACAGTACTTTCATGTTTTAACCTTTACCATGTTGCTTTGTGCAGTTCAAATCAGTACTGAAACCTAGTTTGAATGAATTTAAATTTTTTTAATTATCAATAGTAATTCCGTCATCAGCAGGAAACCGAAATGGAAGTATTGCTGAATTAATGCAAGGGTGATGACTTATCTGAGAACACTTTAAAATGACAAACTCAGTAATTCCTCCAAGCTGCCTGCATTTAATATCGACACCACTGACTGGTGAAATAAAAAGTCAAAAGGGGGTAATTAATCACAATCTAACTTTTTTTTAAAAAAAACTTGACTGCATGTCTAAAAATAAACCTTTCCACATCTATGTATTGAAATTCAGTCAATACTGAAGATAACAGCAATTAAGGTGCTTACTTCAAAACATCCATTATGCATTTTTACGAGGTGTTGGGAAAACAAAGCTTGCTTTTGTTGACTCCAATCTGTTTTCTCACCACAAAACAAGTCCCCTTGTAAATGGTAGCATTCTGCACTTTGATCAGCTGCCCATTATTTTGGCAGGCCCCAGACACACCACTGCCTGCGCTAAGTTTAGAAACTGTGTTGACATTAGTTTAGTGTACATAAATGGATATGGGCTATTGGAGAAGCTTAGCAAGAATATCAGCACATCATCATCGTTGCTCTTCTCCAGTGGGAAGTCAGAAAGATTCCCTGACCTCGCAGCTCATTTCAACATTTAGAATACCGTGATATACTGTGAACAGGGCTTTCATTTTGACTGTTCAGGAGGTAAGAAATCAACTCACACCTGAAATGGATGAGCATTTTTTTTCCCTAGTATGCATTCTTGCAGAGCACATTTACTCCAATCTGGATTAGTGACAGCTGAAGATAAATAATACGAATTTATATAGCACCTTCCATGACCTCAGGACTCCCCAAGCTGCTTTATAGCCAATAGAATACTTCTGAAGTTTAGCTGCAAAAGTAGGAAACGCATCAGCCTAGTTGCATAGAGCGAAGATGCACAAACAGCAGCACAGTTACTTATGGCAGGTATGATCCTCTTCAATTGACGCTGCACATCCACCTAATTTACATCAACTTAACAAGGCAGACCAGTCTCAGTTCAACATCTCTTCTGAAAGACCTCCATTTGTGCAGCTCTCTCTCAGTACTGCATTGACGAGTCAATGACCAAGTCTCTGATGTTGGACTTGAATCCGCAACTTTCTGCCTCGAGAGGCAAGAATATAACCACTGAGTCATTGCTACTACTCAGAAAACAATCCCATTTACTTAAAATCCCACTCTCCACGTAGTTAATGAAGCTTGGGCTAGTATGGTTTCTTATGAGGAGATTAGAGAAACTGAGGTAAACTCAAACATAGGATATATATCAAATGTAATATGCAAATCCACCATCTTTATAGAAGTACAATTATTAAACTAAAAGCTTAAATTGCTTTTATTGCTTTGGTCACAACTGTTGAAACAGTTCATCAAATATAATCCTTCAAGAAAAAAATGGGAATAAATAAAAGGTCAGACATAATCAAGACTCAGGTTACACAATCCATTTGCAGTAAATAATTATTAACCACTTGGGAATGGAGTCTGGAAATCTGGCCTTGGGTTTGTAATGGTGCTGTCCACACAACAGGACAGAGAGAATAAAACCTGCAAATACGCATCAAACTGAGTGGAGATAATATTGAAATTCATCAGCCTATTTATTCTAGGTTATTTTAAATTCCACTGCATCTCTTGCTTACTACTGTAAAATGCCTCCCACCTCACTTCCACTTGCTACGATGTGTCTTAGCTATAAAACTTGAGATTTTTTATTTATACAAAAACGTAAAACAAACAGCTTGCCTTTAACTTGGCAAAATGTCCCAAGGCACCTCACAGGAACGTAATCAGACTTATTTTGATACCAAGCTACAAGCACCACCTCCTCGTATCTGGTTATAGGGAGCAGTTTAAGTGGAGGACTGAGAGGTGCAAGAGGTTGAGGGAAGAAATTTCTCGAGTTTGGGTTGGTTCGAGAATGTAAACAAATCAGTGGTATTTGACTCAATTAACAGATGATTCCAGATGTGGAATAAAATGTCAATTTTATAAAATAAGATATTGATACAGGGAGTCCAAAACATTTGGAAGAAATAGTCCCCTTAATGAATTACATGTGCAATGTCTGAAAATAGCACTGAATGGGGAGGGGGCGGGATACACAGAGCAGAGCTGGTGACGCTTTTGCTGGCTGAGAAAAACATTAATTCTGCAAATGCACTGCAGTAAATTTATACCCATCACACAGCAAGTCAGATAGACTGAAATCAATTGATACTGTCATTCTCCACTCATTAGATCCTGCAATAACCTTACATGTTCATTCAAACGTGCCATAAATCGGATTTCCCTTTAACTTCCTGGTCTCAAAATTGCTAAGGGGCTCCCCCGCCCCCTCCCCTTTTTGTGTGCAGGATTTCACACTCCTCTCCCTCCTTCTCACACAGCCCCTCCACTTCGAGCTCTTACCTGCTTTTATCAACAGATCCAGCTGGTTACGTCCCTCATAAAGGGCTGTGGCCATTTTAACCCAGCTCCCCTCCCTCCCCTCTCCCCCAAAACAATAGGAAAGCAGAAAGTCTTATTGTCAAGACTCCAGATTATTGTGCAGTCTTCCTCGGTCAAAGTAAAGGGGGAAAGAATCCGGAAATTAGCTGCACTCCGAAGCTCTGGAACAGGGACTTGGAGGGGGAAGAGGACTGGGCTCCAACCCACCCGTCTGCTCTTGCAAAGGAACATGCAGCCAAAAAGGGGGCACAGATCCCCCTCCTGCCTGCTGCTGGCTGCAACCTCAGGCTTGCATTGGCAAGCCAGTGCCCCTGGCCGTGGGAGCCCATGAACAAGCTGCAGCGGAGCCACCTCCAGCGCCTGCTGCAATGGTCGACGCCAATGTTTTGCTAGACTTCCTGGATAAAGGTCGATCCATGTGCAGAATAGTCGGTGCATCGGCACTTCCTGGAGAGGCGGGGTCTCAGACTTCAATGGGTGAGCGGTGCACTCAGATTTCAAACAAAGCTTTACCTTGGCTTCAGGAGTTGTGCATTCAGCCTGTGATCACTGCAGTGAAATAATACTTCCATGCAGTGCCCTTCACAGCTCCAGCATCGTCCCTGACTCCCCTTATACCCGGAGAAAGAGGAGGGAAGAACACACAAATTTCAGCAGCAGCAAAATGATGTGCCCGATTTGAAAAACAGCGGCCTTGCATCTCTTTATATGTCTAGTTATTGCTGGAATCGTTTCAGAGAAAAAGATATTTCAGTGTAACTTGATCATTAGAATCATGCAAATTTTTTTTTTACAAAAAGCATCACCCCCTAAAATGTTCTAAAGTGGGTATTTTTAAAAGCTCGAGGTTATTGAACCTGCATTTATATAGCACCTTTCAAAGTGCCTTCCAGCCAACGAGATATATTTGAAATGTTATTGTGCAGGATACACATCAGTAATCTGCGCACAGCTAACCTCACACAAAGCAGTGTGACAGAGACCAGGGCAATTTATTGTAGATGGCGTTGGTCAAGTACAGGTATTTTAAAAGTTTATTTATTGTCACAAATAGACTTACATTAACACTGCAATTAAGTCACTTTGAAAATCCCCTAGTTGCCACACTTCACCGCCTGTTCGGGTACACTGATGGAAAATTTAGCATGGCCAATGCACCTAACAAGCCCGCCTTTTGGACTGTGGGAGGAAACCAGAGCACCTGAAAGAAACCCACGCAGACACGGAGAGAACATGCAGATTCCGCACGAGTTACTCAAGCTGAGAATTGAACCCAGCTCCCTGGTGCTGTCAGGCGGCAGTGCTAACCACTGCACCATCGTGATATTGTTCAAACACCAAGGAGATGTCTCCTTTTCTTTGAATAGTGCCATGGGAACTTTTATGTCCACTTGAAAGGGCAAATGTGTTAAATCAAGGTCTCATCCGAAAGATTGCATCTTCAAAACTCATGCACTCCTTTGGTGTGGTTTTGTGTTCGTGTCCCAAAGTAGCACAACATTATTGGAGGTGTTGTCTTTTAGACGTGATGCTAAACTGAAACCCTCTCTATTCCCAAAGGCAAATGCAAGACATCCTCTAGCCATATTCAGAGAAGAAAATGCAGGTGAGTTCACTTCAGTGTCCTGCTGAACATATATTTCTCAACTTACATTATCAAAACAGATTATCTGGCCATTATCCCACTGTTGTTTGTTGGATCTTGCTATGTGCAATTTTGGCTATGGTGGTCCTTGCAGTGTAACAGTGACTTCACATTAGGTATGTCACTGGTTGCAAATTGGACATCTCAAGGTCATGAAAGACAGTTATACTTTCTTATTTTTAAAATTTCCATTTTTTTTTCTATTTTTACTATTGAAATATTTCATACTTAAACCATTGACTTTTTGAAAATAATCCTTTATATTTAAAGTCTAATCTTCCTCACTGTGACTCCTAAACCTGACCTCCATATCGCAGAAAGTATCCACATTTACTCAACTCTTAAAATTTACTCTCTGCTCCAAAGATCCAATTTTCCAACCAAATTAGCACTGATGTTAGCCTCAGAGTGAGGTCAAATGAGTGAGAATATTTTTCAAACAAGGCCACATCATACATTCAAATTCTCAACAGATAGTCCAAAGAAGTGAATACTACAAGAGAAACTGTGTTGGTGACCGTGTAGGTTTATATTGTCTTTCTATTTTAATACTGGGAGACTGCATTGGTGACTGGCACAGAATAGTGTGTACTCTGGAGTAAATATAATTGGCTCAGAGGGTTATGAATTCTCTATCCCAGGAGTCTGCAAATACTGAGTGCTCAAGGATATTCAGGACTAATAGATATAGATTAAATCTATATAGATTTAAATATAGACCTGAAAGGGATTTGGGGATAGTGGAGTTGAGGCAGATGGTCAACTATAGTCTTATTGAATGGTGGACTAGACTTGGAGTCATATGGCTTACTCCTGCTTATAATTTTTATATGAGGATCTATTTATGATTTTTTCCTTAACTGATGAGGAAATAAACAAATTAACTCATCTTGTCTTAGTTGCTGTTTGTGGGAGTTACAATTGTCTGTCATATTTGTCCACATTACACCAATTTAAAGTTCATTTATTAGGTGTCACAAGTAGGGTTACATTAACACTGCAATGAAGTTATTGTGACAATCCCCTCGTCACCACACTCCAGCACCTGTTTGGGTATACTGAGGGAGAATTTAGCATGGCCACTGCACCTAACCAGTACATTTTTTTCAGACAGTGGGAGGAAACTGGCACACCCAGAGGAAACCCACACAGACGTGGGGAGAACATGTAGACTCTGCATAGACAGTGACTTAAGCTGTGAATCGAACCTGCTAACCGCTGTGTCACCATGCCACCCAGTGACTACACTTCAAAAAAAAACTGGAATTGAAATGCTTGGGAATGATGGGGATCTACTTTAATGCAAGTACCTTTGTTAAGAACCTTTGGATTTATCACCTCCATGCATTAGTACAGGAGAGGATTCAGACCATTAGGGTCAGGAAGAGGATACTTCACATTTTGAAATCAATGAGGGTTAGGAATGTTCTAAACCAGTGATTAAATTAGCACTTAAGTGTAAGATAACAGGAATGTTGTTCTATAAATAACCAACTTGTGCAAAGATTAAACCTACTTCTCAGCTCTGCACAGCTGAGCAAATTATTGCAAAAATACCAATACCAAGGCTTTTCCATCTACAGATTTACAAGGACACCTTACTTTCCTAATTCCAAGTTTTTAACTACAGAAATTCAAGACTCGAATACCTTTTCTGCAGTGATTCATTCACTGAGAAAAAGGACATTGTAAAATCTAACAAATAAACCCTAAAAATTATCAAGTGCTGTTGGAAAATAAGTGCACAGGTACAGCAATTTTGTAGTGCGTTTCTAAGCTCTTAAGGAGTGAAATCAGATGTTGCTCAATACACTACTTCGAATTAAAGATGATGGTAGGGTATCTGAATTTTCTTCCGTGATGAGATTCCTGGGTTACTGTATGTGAGGATCATAGATTTGTCGGCAGACTGCACACAGTGGCAAGCAATGCTGCCTCACAGTGCAAAGGACCTGGGTTCAATTCCTGGCTTGGGTCACTGCAGAGTCTGCACTTTCTCCCCTTGTCTGTGTGGGTTATCTCAGGGTGCTCCAGTTTCCCCCACCTCAGTGCAAAAGACATGCTGGTTAGCTGCTTTGCCCCTCAGTGTACCTGAGCAGGTGCCAGAGTGTGGCAACGAGATGATTTTGACAGTAACTTCATTGCAGTGTTAATGTAAGCCTACTTGTGACACTAATGAAAAAAAAACTTAAGTTTCAGTTTAATGAGAAGGTTTTTTATTTAAGTTCAACTAGAAATTTCTGCTAATGCTCACTGAGATCTAACCCACAAAACAAGCCTCCGTGAATCGCCCATTCAACTTGTTGGTACAACTATGGCCTTAGGTGGCAGATACAAAATTCCAGTGCTGTCAAAACAAAGGCACGGAAAAACCAACAGCATGGAACCATACAGCACAGTAGGATATCAATCAGCTATCATATCTGTACCTGGCCTTGGAAAGACCTATCCAATTCACTTCCCTGGTCTTGCTTCATAGCCCTGAAATCAGTCAAGATATTGTTTAAAATATTATTCCATTCAAAAGGCAGTTATTTTAAGAAAATAAAATGTTTGCAATTCTGGCATCATGTGTATCTCCTATTTCCTTTACCTCATCTTCCATCCTCCAAAAATTTGAGATCTTCTGAAACTCTGCTGCTGATATTCGAACTTGTATTCAACCCCTCCCACTGCTTGCTGATTGATAATTGCTCCTTTTTCATCAAAAACTTGATTTGTAAGTTCTCATCCTTGTGTTCAAATCTATCCATGGCCTTTGCCTCTTCCTAGCTCTGTTACCACATTTAGTCTTGCAATATCTCAGAACTCAACGTTCCTGCAACTTTGGCCTCTTGCGAGTGTCACACTTCTTTCGATCTACTAGTAACAGCCATGCTTTTAGTCCACTAGGTCCCAAGCACTGGAATCCTGTCCCTAAACCTTGTTGGTTTTTGACCTTTTTCTCCTCCTTTAAGGCGCTCATTAAAACCTATCTCTCAGAGCATTTAGTCACCGTCTTAATAGCCTGAAACCTCTGGCCAGCAGCTATGCTGTGTTCATTACCACTGCCCATAAGAAGTTCTCGGACCTCATTTCACTGCCCATTTCTTCTCGGATCTTCTGACCCTGGCTGCAGCAGACACGGGCAGTGCAGCATCTCCCCTGGAAGACCAGCGGATCACAGTAGAGTTGGAAGGAGAGGAGAGGTTTCCTTTTTACAGCACCAGCTGCCTGGTTTACGTTTGAAGATCCAGTTTTTGAATGCGGTGTAGTGAATGGGCGCATGAATGGGCAATTGGCTGAGTGAATGGCTAGGTGGTGAGGTGAATGAATAGTCATCGAGTCAGGGAGGGGGAGTGAGGTTGTGTTGAGGTGTAGTTGGTTCGGGTCATTTGGGGGAGTAGCTGAGTGGGTAATTGTGGAGTCAGGAGGGGAGAACAGCTTTCTTGTAATACAATTTATTCAAGATCAGCCAAAGCATTACAGCACCCACAGGTTATCAACCCAGAATGTGTTATTATCCAAATCTCCCATATTTAGTGATCTATATCAAATGATCAACAAATTATCTGTTCCTTATTACTCACAAATATGCATTTGAAAAAGGTATACATGAGCCTTCACTATGCACCTCAGGTTACCCTATTCTCAGTGCTGTTTTACTGCACAGCTGCAGGCTCCTAAAGGTAGATCCTGTTACCTGCAACAAAAGATCTTGAATCAGTCTAACAGCTGCAATAGTCTGGAGCTGCCTTGATCCACGATATGAAAATAGCTAGCTGATGCACTCATTTGAGAAGCATTGTAGTGCAGCAGCTATAAATCCCATCGATTATCAAGATAGTTAATTAGTTGAAAATGCTTAGGGGTAGAGCGCAGCAAAAGAAAAATCTGAATTTTTATCAGCCAAAACTCTTCACATATCACCGATACACCATGGTATCTCATTGTGGTACCAGCAGAATTACATCATACAAATCTCCAATAAACTAGAACAGAAAGAAAGAGAAATAGGATGTATTATTCAGTGTCAAAAAGCACCAAGGTTATTCCCAGAGCTCAACATTTTGGAGGCAAGTTCGGAGTCCAGGAAGGTCCTCTACTCCACGAGGCAAACTGGCAATTAAGCTGATTAAAAAACCTTGTTAAATGTGAATTTAAGAGATTAACTGGGATTTTCCAGTTGGCCTCCAGTTTCCTGACTCACTGGGGAGCTGATCAGCTGGCTGAGGATCGGCCTCCAGCAGCAGGCCTGGGGATCCAGCACTCCAGCCAAGTCTACTGGTCTACTTTGGTGCTAATATATCCTGTAGGTGAATTTTCACCACCCTCCCCACAGTGACAGTCTGGCGGATGTGTGTGTTTTGGAATTTAAATTTTTAAGAAGCGACTGAAAGGGCACATTCTTGTTGAGGGTCCCTCGCAGTTCCCAGCTTGTAAGGCAGCAGGTGCTCCTCTGAAGCTGAAAAGCCTGTAATTGGTCCTCTACCTTTGACAACCTGCCCATCACTCTTAATTAGACAGGGAACCATGCCAATTTAAGGCTCACCCACTTGAAAAAATCGCAACTTTAATTAGTTTTCCCCTGGAGACAGGTTTTGACCCAAAAACAAACACAGCTTAGGTTTCCCACCTCTGTGGCAAAAATTCAGCCCAGTGTTTGAACAAGGTACTTACAGCACAATATGTGGAAAACTGCAGTTTGGCTGCTATATAGGGGAGTGAAGCTGAACTCCCAGGCAACTAGCAAAGAAAATGTTCATAGTCTGTGATGGCACTGCTCATACCACAGGGTCTGGTGGCACTGTTAATTATTGCTTTATCTGGTAAGATTTGATATTGCTGTCTTTAGCACCTTTCTCTTCATTCCTGGGAACTGGCCAGCCAATGATGTACTTCTTGAAATGTACTGAGTAATATTGGAAGCAGCCAATCCTCTCAAAACAAGATTTTATAAACTACAACTCCTGTAGAGTCTTAAAGAAATCTTCATGACAACAGAAAAAAACCACTGGACAAAATTTCATGTTTAAAAACTAAAATCAACACTATTCAACAGATGAAGGATATTTCACACACAAAAAAAGGCAAACTTGTCTTTAAATAGTCAGTACAAAGATACACCTCTTTCCCATTCAGCCAGTGTTTTGAAGGATTTCTCACATCCCATCCAACCATTTCAGAATTTCAGTGGCATTAATCAGCAACAATATTCCATTCGAAGTCCCCAGACACAGTATCACCACCAAGGTGAAAATCTAATGAACCCTCTCTCAGCAAGTCATGTCAGTCCTGATGGCACAGAATTCCCAGAGACTCCCTTCCCTGACCCTTCTAGATAATCTTTAAAGCTCTGGCAATACGTTAATAACAGCAATGGGTACTATCCAATCTACTTTCCCTGATTCTTCCTGTCCTTTCCAACTAACACAAAAGTAACACAGCTGTTGGTCTATTCTCAGGAGATGTACATCAATGCCAGAATCTGTTCAAAGACCACCAAAGAGAAAACTGCTTCATCCAGACAGCCTTGCTTGTTTTCTACTTGCATGAATTCCTAATCTTTTTAATGCCCTCAAAAATTCAAACCCCACTGCAATTTACCCTTTGCTTCTTAGCATTTCATTCACATAGCATCCACAAGTCAGATGAGATTAGAACCCAATGTTATTATAATCAGGAAACCAATTTATCCCTTTTTCAATACGCTCGCCAGCACATTTTGTTCTTTAAGAGACAAGCGCAAGCAATCTCAGGACATGAGTTATCACAGCAATGAGATTTGATTTTTCTTTTATTAATTCACAGATCTGAGCACTGCTGGCTTGGCCAGCATTTTTATTGCCCATCCCCAAATACCGTTGACAAGGCGGTGGTGAGCTGCCTTCTTGAACCATTGCAGTTCATGAGGCCATGGTACACCCATGGTGCTGTTAAACAGGGAGTTCCAGGATTTCGATCCACCAATAATCAAGGTATGGTGGTATAATTCCAAATCAGGATGGGGTGGGGCTGGGACTGGAACTTGGAGTTAGTGCCTTTCCCTTGCATCTGCTGCCTTCCAAGTGATAGAGGCTGAGAATTTGGAAGATGTTTTTGAAGGAGCCTTGGTCATTGTCTAGCATGCACGTGACATAAATGTTACTTGTCACTTGCAATTTGTTTTAATGCACTTGCTGGCAGGGTTAATATTGGTCAGGACAAGAAGCAACCTCTCCTACTCTTCTCATTCTGCCATGGGATCTTGTAAATCTAGTTAAGAAGAGTCCTCAATGTAAAATCTCATCTGAAAGGCTCCCTCAGCACTACACTGAATTGTTAGCTGCGTTGATGTTATTACAATCTCCATAAAGATCAATAACTTTTCAAAAGAAATTTAACTTGCAGCTAATCAGGGGTGTAGTGCTGCCAGAGCAGCACATCACTGGATGGCAAGCACTGCTGATGACCATCCATTCTGCTACTCCGGATTTGGGTTGTGATAGTGGTAGTGGCTACTGTGATGTGGCAGATTGGTTATTTCGGAGTGACATGGGAGATGGTGCTGGAGGGTCTGGAAGTAGAGAAGTGAGTCTGGAAGAACAACCTGAGCTGCACCAGCTGCTGCTATTCAATCATCTGGAGGTCAACCTGTGGCAGCCATCTCCTGAGTTGTGTGGCCTGAGCCAGCTACAGGCCCTATCTGGGACATCTTCCCGCCCGGCCTCTCCCTTCTGAGTTCCATCAAATGTACTAACATTTGAATCCAATATGGCTCCTCTTTGGAATAAACATTGGCCTTGTCAGTGATGTCCATATTGGATGAAAGAATAATTACTCTAGGAGGCCACATTGAGAGGACTAGGATTTTAGTTGTCACATTATAGAAAAGTTTATTAAATATTGGGCAGGACCCCCCCCAGCTGTACTTGGCTGAAAGCCAGCAATTCTACTAACCTGATCAAGGCAGTCACCCAACAGCCCTGAAGGTGGGTGTCAGCTCAATATACACAGCCTTTCATCACCATTCTATAGAGAATAGAAAATATCCTTATATAATTACACATTTAATCAGCTTTATATCAGATAACAGCAAAAACAGTGACCTGTGCTCTCAATGTGGCCCATAGTGATTTCATAGCATTTAATAACCTTTAATCATTTTATATATAATCAGACACAATGGGCGGAATTCTCCCATCCTGCCGTCCACTGGAGTTCTAGGGGGTTGGGCGTGGACCACGTAAAGGTCCATTGAAGTCGGGTGCAATCTGTGGTGTTCAGGCGAGTGCTACTGGAGAATCCTGCCCAATATTTAATAAAAACTTTGATTATGTGCCAAATGGGTGGCTCACCACCACCACTTATTATGTGGCAACTAAAATCTAGTCCTCTCAATGCTTTCTCCTTCGAGTTCTTTACTCTTTCATGTGATGTGGACATCACTGGCAAGATCAGAGGGGAGCCATACTGGATTAAATGTTAATTGTTTTTCTCTCCACAGTTGCTGTCAGACCTGCTGAGATTTTTCCAGCACTTTGTTTTTATTGCAGCTTTTATTGTCCTAATTGTCCTCAAGAAGGTGATGGCAAGTCACCCATTTGGCATCTAAGTGGTAGGGCAAATGTCTCAACTGCCTATTTCCAAGGTTAGATGCTGTGAGGATGTCCAGGAGTTGTACATTGCTCCTTCAAGGAGCAACACACAACTCAGAAATGCATTTTAAAGATTAGTTTTCCCCTGGAGACAATTTCCCTATTTAAGATGGAAACAGGAGGAACTTCTTCTCCAATGGCCATTAGTGTTTGAAATTTTCTTTCACAAAGAGCGGAGAAGGCCAGGTCTTCGAATATATTCAAGGCTGAGTCAGATAGAATTTTCATCAACAAGGGAGTCAAGAATTATATGGGATAGGGCTAGGGCTAGGGGATAGACAAGACATGGAGTTAAAGCCACAGTCAGATCAGCATGATGTTATTGAATGGCTGAGCAATTTTGATGGGCTGAATGGCTTACTCCTGCTCCAATTTCTCAATCTTATATGCCCACTTGATTTTTTTCTCTCCATTGATCTGAGTGGAATCCACTCCGTTAACTGTTTAACTGGATTTTCAGTCTGGAAGATTGGATTGTTATTAATCCTCACTGCCCCAGTATGGAAGCTACACGTTTCCAGAAGTAGGGGATTTGGTTCATTGATGGCAACGATTAGAACAGGGAAATCCTCCCACAACCATGTAGGGTCATACGACCTCTGAAGCCGAGGCCCGGGACAGGGTGACCATGTTGAGTAATTATTATATGGGGCATGAAGGCAAGTTTGGCCACAAGTTCAGATAGGAAGGCAAGAGTTGACCAAAATGTCCTGAGCTCATGATGTGGCTGTGAATCTTGAACCTGGGGTGGTTTAAAAGATGGCAGGGCGTAGGCTACACGCAGGGTCCAGTGCTATCCAGGGTCACACAGCTGCTGCTTAATGTCTTGGATTGAATGTGCGGCAACAGCAGTAACCCTCCTGTACAGCTTCTTACTGTCAGATAGATACAGACCTGACAAGCCCTTCATACAGCCTTCTCATTAACAGGTATTTCAGGATTTATGAAGCTCAAGGTTCCCAGAATTTAGCACAGTACTAATAACCCCATACACCCTGCTGCATGTTACTGAAAATTAATTCCTTGGCTGTGATGGTCTGAGGATGTAAAGTATTTGTATTCCCTGCTGGTAGCTTTGCATGTAATTTACAGCACAGGAATAGGCCACTTAGCCCACCTTATCTATGTTAGTGTTTAGGTTTCATACAGGCCTTTTCCCACCCTTCTTAATTACATGATGAAATTCCTCATGTGTTTATCAAGTTCCTTGAAGGTATTGATACTAAAAATCATAGAATGGTTACAGCATAGAGAGAGGCCATTCAGGACACTGGGTTGAATTCACCCAAGTCCCTGCTGGCATATTTGATGCAGAGTGGAAGAATATGGGCCGAAGGCCAGAAATCGGTTTCAAGCTGGTGTGAATTTACAGAGATTTTCTGCTGGTGTCCATGATGTGCGTCAGAAAACGGCATGACCTCATTTACATCCCAATAATGGGACGTAGATGAAGTCCCAATTCTCCTGTGTGAGATTCTCCATGATGTTGGTCCAAAAGACATGCTGATTAGGTGCATTGGCCATGCTAAATTCACCCTCAAACAGGCACCAGAGTGTGTCTATGGGATTTTCACATTAAATTCATTGCAGTGTTAACGTAAGCCTATTTGTGACACTAATAAACAAACTTAAATAAATTCAAAACTTAAACAAATGATTAATGCACAGGAAAACCATGAAGTATTTTTAGAAATGATTTAGCTGATAGTTTCACAGAGCTCCTGTACCTCAAAATTTCCACATTACTGTAGCTGAAACGATGACAACATTCCACTGCTTAAAACTCTTACTCGAACAAAAGGCTAAAAGTATTTTTACATTAGTTTTGTTTGCAACTTATACTTCAAACCTAAAACGGAACATTCTTCTTTTTCTTTTTACACAACCAGAAGAACACTTAAAGGTCAGTGTAGAGTAAGTACGTCCTTGAAGTAGACATTGGCCCAAATTTTCTAGTCCCCAGATTGGAAACCAGACATGCAACTGAGATACATGTTAGGACGTTATGAAACTCTTGATACACTGACCTACGTGGAAATTTCTCAGAAAGTTCAAACTTCCCATGATAATTACCCTGCTTCTCCAAACCCTCAGAACGTATCCAATTGTATACTACAGTTAGAGAATCTGGACAGATCCACGACATTTATCTGAATAGTACCAAGGAAATGTTAGGCAGATTAAAACCTAATCTAACCTAACTCCTGGGTAGTTAGAGAACTGAACCATCTCCTGCTCATCCCTTGCTCTCACTGTCACTGACCCCCAATTACCCCTAACCTGACCCAACTGTCTGCTGACCACCCAGCTGACTACGTACCCCTACCTCCATAGACCTGACTACTCCCGTGACCAGCCTTCAGGCCTAACTGACGATCACATCATCCATCTACCCTCTCTATCAACTTACCTCATCCACCCTATCCATTCTCTCATTTATCCATCCGCCCATTCACTAATATTCAAACTAGACCTTTAAACTTACCAAATAGCAGACAGTGATGCAAAAACTGGGGCATGGGGGTGTTTTCTGTTCCCCAAATTTATTTGGTTGTGACAGAGTTCTTTGAGGGCACTGTCCTCCATAATTCTGGAAAAATTGAGTTTGGAAGATCTTGGAAGAATTATGGAGCAAAATCAAGTCAGGAAATGGTCGCATGGCAATCTGACAATGATAGTCATTCTTTGGACGATCCAGACTAAATCAATTTTGCCAGAATTATCTACAGTAAGGAGGTGGCCATTCAGCCTATCGAGTCTGTGCTGACCACAATCGAACTCAGGCCTTTTCCCACACCCCTCATTGACTCTGTTAATCCCCCTGACACTAGGGTCAATTTAGCATGCCCAATCAACCTAACCTGCACATTTTGGATTATGGGAGGAAACCTGAGCACCCGGAGGAAACCCACGCAGACGTAGAGAGAAGTACAAACTCCGCACAGACAGTGGCCCGAGGCTAGAATTGAACCTGGGTCCCTGGTACTGTGCGAGGCAACAGTGCTAACCACTGTGCCACCATGCCACTCTCTGTAGATGACAAATTAATCGCAACGTAGTTCTTAGCTTCTGAGAGTTTATTTATTTTCTTGAAACACATTTTGAAAGCAACTAAGGAACAAGGTTTATTTATGAAACACCTTAACTTCTTGCTGGTCTGCTGGAATACCACATATTCCACAACCAAGACTTCTTCTGCCTTCGTCATGATAAAAAAGGAAGCTGCATTTCACATTTGACCTTCTAAAACTTCTGAAAACTACGATTGTGCGACAAAAAGAACAAGCACAAGTGGAACAGCGGGAAGGCACAGTTTCCCACTAAGGAGTTTTGGCTGAGAACTACTCCACAGAGTAGAAATGGATTCTGCCACCGTATTGGTGCAGACTGAACCTGTCTCTTACACTTTCCAGACCACAGATAACAATATCTGGAGGAGACATGCAGATCAGTTATTGGCTGGAAAAACTGATCTGGTAAGAGTGTATAGCTTGATGGAAATTCAGGTTCAGCCTTCGAGTCAGTACTTTCCCACAACCCCGACACCACCAGTCATGTTGGGGAAATCAATTCCTCATCCTCTGTTCAGACGTAGAGCATCATTTAGTTCCTAATGCTGGTTAAACCAACTACTGATGACGTCAATAGGAAGGTAAAGATGCCAAAGGCTCAAGCCAGTGCGAAGATGAAGATGACACCAGAGGTTTGCTGTCAATCATTCTGGAAGTGACAACCTCCAGACTGTCTGCCTTATTAATAGTGACTGACTCATTGACTTTTGTTCATGTTGAACTTGTTTTGGAGGTGTTTAAATAAAGTGGGGAGGAAATATTATGTATTTGTTCCTACTCATAGAATCATAGAACCTTACAGTGCAGAAAGAGGCCCTTCAGCCCATCAAGTCTGCATCGACCACAATCCCACCCAGGCCCTACCCCCATATCCCTCCATATTTTACCCACTAATCCCTCAAGCCTAAGCATTTTAGGACACTAAGGGGCAATTTTAGCACAGCCAATCAACCTAACCTGCACATCTTTGGACTGTGGGAAGAAACTGGAGCACCTGGAGGAAACCCACACAGACACATGGAGAATGTGCAAACTCCACACAGATGTTGACCTGAGCCAGGAATCGAACCCAGGTCCCTAAAGCTGTGAAGCAGCAGTGCTAACCATTGTGCTATCATGCCACCCTATTGGCGCATTGTGAAGATCTGCTGTAGTAATGCAGTGATGTATGCAAATGAAAGTGATGTCATAAGATGTAGAGAGGGAAACTAGAAAAATCAGCAGCCATGGATGAAATTACAGACCATAAATAAAAACTCCACCCATTTTTAACCCAGTGTCAAGTGTCACATTTCCAAATACACAACAGTCATTTGGAGATTCATTCTCCAGGGCAATGCATTGACCAATCAAGATCAAAATGCCTGGTTTATATTTCAAACAATGTTTGGCAAATAACTGTCAGTCACCATCACCATGATTCTATGGATTCTCCAATCAGACTACTGTTCAACCAATCAGCACTCTCTTCCCAAACAGTATAAATTGTTTATTCCCCCTTATTCTTGTGATGTGTCCTGATGAATGCAAGATGAAAAGCTTTGCACATCTCTTCTTTTCAGCTAAAATTCTGTACTACCAAACATCTAGTTAATATTTCAATTTTCAAAGGTTTGTGCATGCACACAAGTCTCTCTTTTATGGCATCCCCTTTAAATTGTTCTTTTCATTTTGGCTCTCCTTATTCTAGCTACCCAATAGTCACTTCAATTCTCATCATTTTCTCATCATTGTTCTTTTGTGTAACTTCATTTTTTTCTATTCTAACATTTTATTAATTATTTTTTGCTACAGTTCTTCTGGTGGTGTAGATTCTTTCCCAATAATCCCAATGTTATCAACCAACATTAATAGAAAAGTAGAGCAAACCAACCTGAAAGTGTGACGTCCTCTCCAATAACCTGTTCTTCAACGACATCCAATGAACTGTCATTAATCATTCCATTAGTTTCCTCATCACAAGCAAGACCAGAACAGTCCTGCAGCAGCTCTGCATTGGGTACTTGCTCCACAATGACAGCAGGGAAAAGACAAGAACTGCCAAGCTGCAAGAAGCACAATAACAGATGGGTTGTTGAAAATTCTACAGTTTGAGGTTTAAATTCATTCTTATCATTATTGACAAGACTGTGGGAGTACATTCCAGTACTGTCCAAAAACAGTTCTGCTCATACTCGGCTGGCAGGCTCAGTGGTTGTAGTGCAGTACTGCTGCTCCTAATGCCGCAATAAGAGGGCGCTAGTCATAGAAATTGTGGCTCTTCAGTTCCCCCCCCACCGTACAAAATTCCTTCCGACCAACCGTTAAAAAGTTAAACATTGACAGCCTGAAATGTATCACATATACCAAGAGCTGTGGCTGGAGTTACAGTCACAGTTACCATGTAAACATTGTCAATGTCAAGTGGCCATATCTATAAAGTCAGCTGTTGGGATAAGAAATGTTCCTTGTTCCAAGCCAATGGGGACTTGGCAAACCATTCAATTTTTAGATAAAGGGCCCGAAATATGTGCCACTTTCAGAACAGGTCAGATGTTTGTATTCAGTAGAAGAAACACTGCTCACCTGTTATTTTAAGTGCCCCATCATTTTCAACTGGCTGGCTGACCAACTTGATGTTAAAGCTCATATAAATCATGATGTACAAAATTATATTCTTTTTAGCAATAGATTATACCCCATACCATATATCTTAACACCTTCATAAGAAAGCAAGAATAAGCTGAATGTACTCACACCAACCTGAGGTCTTACTCAGTCTATGAATTTGTGTTTCTTAAAACTCTTTAACCCCTCAGGTGCAGATCACTCTGTGTCAAATAATGAAGTCTCAATTGGGTACATTCCCAGGCAGAATGCAATGTCATTTAAACACACTTTTGGAAGGCACAAACATACCATTCACACTCCAAAGAGTTGACAATGGTTGTTTTTAATGTTAGTTGATTACTTTGCAACCGCTTATTGTAAAATCTTACTATTTGGATGGAGATGTGTTTTTCAAAAGCAGCCTTTTATACTTTAAAAGCATTGTACAAGTACGCAGATAATGGACGATGCAGATTTTGAAAAACCACACCTGCCTTGTTAACAAAAATGGTGGAGCCTGAAGAGATTTGATGTTAATACTGCAGAAATGTAGTCTTTGGAATTCACCAGGAAAATCAATACAGTTTAAAATACCACCACAATATCAAAATAACTTCCACAAGAAATGCATAGTATAGCTCTTGCATATTAAATATTTACCTTAGTTAGCTTTAAAGTTGAATCATTAAGGTTCATTTAAATTGTTTGCAATTTGCTTGTGCCCACAATCTAGTCAAAGGATCATGATGCACAAATAATTCCAATTTGTTGAAAGCATTGCAAGCAAATGCAAATTTAGCGCTGCCTGCTAATTCACACGATAGTGCTGTGCAGCCCAGTACAACAAGCAATATTGAGTGACTGCATGCCTAGCGCCATTTAGAGTCAGCCTACACTGGTTAAAGCTAATTTTTACTTCTTAAAAAGGAAAAGTACAGTTTGCTTGGAGCTGATGCTAGAAGTGGCTGGGGAGGAATAACAGAGTAAAAATGACACAGCAAGGGAAATAGCAAGCTCTCCGATTTTCTGATGTAGGGGGTGGGTAGCTCCCTGTAAGCACCCCATGCAAGGGCCTCCATGTCTCTGGCACTTGTAAAGAAATGGAGCAGAAAGCATAAGAGGTCAAATCCAACCATATCACGCAAAGCACTTTTTGAGTGCATTATTGACAGAAGTTTAATAAACTCACATTAGTGATCAAGTTCAGTGAATTCATCTTCAAATGGTATAATCTTACAACTGAGCTTCGCACGCTGCTTAATGCATTACACCTTCATCACTTACTTGTCAACAATCTTAATCACAACTCATCCATTCACTTATAGCTTTGCCTCAAGGGAGATTAGGGACAGGCAACAAAAGCTGGCCAGAAATGCTCACGTCCCGTGAATAAAGAAAAAGATTTGGTTCACTTAGCATTGCTGCAGCCTCATGGGCACTGCACAGGGAGTGCCTGCACACACTCATGGCTCATGTGGGCATCTGCACACCCTCAGTGGGCATGAGTGCCCTCACACCCCACGTGCTCCCTCACACACACACACAGTTAGTTATTCAGCCATGCACGTAGAATGAACAGCCAAAAAGGAGAGAGCAGTGTGGAATGGATTGGGGGGGGAGGCGGGGGGAGATGGTGGCAATCAAAGGCAAAGTACATATCAATAGGACTCAATGGGCCAGATACATTTTCATCTCGGGAGGTGGGATTTATTAGCCAGAACATTTTCCAACTTTGCGATCCCACCTTCTGCTCAGTAGTGCCCTCTCACATCATCTTCCTGGAGATCTGAGGTAGTGTAGGCAGGCTGAACTTAGGGACCCCACCTTTTACGCATACCCAAGGCGTAAACAGAGGTAGTTTAAAAGTCCCATTTCTGTCACCGACACCTCAGCCCAGTTCTGTAGATGATTGTGAAGAATCTTAACATGTTCTCACAATCCACTCACTCATGCCCCTCATTCCCACGTCATCATATACTCAAATTCCATACTCCCATGGCCTGTCACCCGGTAACCATCAAATATAGAACTCATGAGCCCTATAACTTTGGGATGCCTTTGAAATATTCAAACCGTTAGGAGAAACAGTTGTTTTTTTTAAAAAAAATCAAAAGCCATTATCCTTTTAGGATCTCTTAAAACTGCTAATATAAAAAATCTCCCAGTCCTCTTGAAAGTTGTCAATATCCCTGTTGAGCTGAATCCGTTAATGAGTTGAGCTCAGCCAAGCATTAATGAGATTCCATTGCACAACTGTGTCAAACTTCCTGTAAAGCCTTTGAAATAATTTAAAGAGCTCAGCCATCTGTTCAAGCTTTGAAGTAGTCAAGCTGAGGTTTAATTTGATGTTCGAATGAAAAGATTAAAGCACACAGGAACAATTGACACATTCAAATTATTTTAATATTGTCCAATTCAGATGGGCATTTCATCTAGTGCATAACGTATTTTAATGCTTCTGAAGTCTTTCCCCTTTTACAATGATAGTCAATGTAATAATCATTGCCTTTTAATAACTAAACCCCATCATTGTATTAAAATATTTAAATCATCATACACCATTAACATGACAATTAATTAGCTAAATGTTCACAACTGTTTTTTCTTACATACTGCCAGAACACAAGCAAAAACAAAATAAATGGAAAAGGTAACATGCAGATTCAATGTTACTTTAAGGTATACACACACACACACACACACACCCCGCACAGAATATCATGGTCCAAAAACAATGAAACATCGCATGGTTGTGGTGACACTGACAAATCAACTTCATGCTGACAGTTTATCAGGTAATCACAACTCATTGATGTACTACATTCCACACTGTCTATTGGTGTAAAAAATAGACAAGACAACATCAGACATGAAAACACCATTTTGCACAAAAAAGAACCATTTCTTAATCAAACTACATGGAATCCAACCGGTCATGGACACAGTCAAGATCATTTAATCCCCTAAAATGAAAGATCTGCATCAACTTTCTTATATCTCCAAGTGAAAGTAAAACTGTAGAACATGTAACCATACAACATCACCACTATTAAGCCCTACTCAGGTATCCTCTGCTGCAGTATCTGTGGGCTATTTGAGCATTGGTAAAACATAGTATGGTACAGTCAACTATTAAGAAAAGGTTACCAAATAACATTCAAACAAAAAAACACTTGCATTGATAGTGTATTTCATCACAAAGCATACTCAAACATTAATAGCAGATGAGTATTACATCAGCTGAACAGTATATTAATATTAGATTACTTCTGAGATTAATGTATTAATTTCTACAGAACACTATGGCTTTATTGATATTAGACTATACAGCCTCGCTTGTCCAGAAACTGTGAAATCCTGCCTAAGGTCAATGGACATTTCCACGATCTGCCCCTTGTCTCCTCAGATTCCCATGGCAGACGGGGTGATAAAATTTCAGCCAAAGACTTGATATTAATTTCACCAGACTTGTACATGATAATTGAGACCCATGGATTAACTTACAAAAGAAATGCTGCATGTCGAAGTAAAAACAAACTCATGACTGTCAGAAACTAATTCATACAGAATATGTTGTACAGTCTATTATGAACACCAGATTATGCACCTGATTACTCCCAATTAACATCCTGCTGAAATTAATGTGCTATTGTAATTAATAAGGTACTAAAGCTTTTGCAGTGTAGAACTCTCAAGTGAAAGATTCAAAACATGCCAAGGCAAGAAAAGTAAACAGTTTTATGGGTTCAACAGGCAGGATTTACATTGTGGTCCAGCAGTCTCCTCCAGCATATAGAAAGCAAGAGCTCAATACAGCAGGCACCTGTTCTGGAAAAGGGAGCCACTAACAGAGGTGACCTTGCTCTCTGCTGAGGCCAAGCAGGATGATGTGCTGGGCATTCCCTTTCCTAAACTCCTCCTGAGAGCCCAGATCTCCCATCTTAGCTCCAATTGAGATGGGAGAAACTCTGGACAGATGTGGCTGCACTTTTCCTCTTTTAACAGTGAATGGAGGTTCTACAGGTGCGATTTTATAAATTTTCCTGAAACAGCTTTACCTTTGGAAGGGAATTAGGCTCGTCAGGCTCTGCTGCACTGCCATGCAGTTCTGTCTGCTTACCATGGCATGTTTACTTTGGAATACCTAAAGCAGTGCTATCTTTGCAGGTTTTGCTTTGTCAGGGAAGTAGGGATGAAATTGTGCTACAAAAACTGAATCATGAACAATAGACAATATCCAACACAGGAACAGTGTGGCACTGTGGTAATGAAAATCTCCAGATCCCCGAATGTTATTGCTTCACAATTATCCAACTGCAGCTTATGTCTATATAGAACGTTTAATGCTAAGGTGCTTTGTAAGAATAAGCTATCCTTCTTCTTGATCCGCCTGCAATATTTGACACAGTTGATCACATCTTCCACCTCCAATACCTTGTGTTATCTAACTGCACTCTCCTGTTTTCATGCTCATCAACCCAGTTTTAGCAGGCAAATCATCTGCAATGGCTTCTCCTCCCACTCCTGCAGTGCTTTGCTGACCCCAATAATCTATCCTTGCTCCCTTATTTCACATTTACATGCTGCCTCAGGATAATATGAGCCAAAAATATATTACTTTATACATGTGCATTGACAATACCAAGCTCTATCTCAATACCACCAGTTACAGACCGGAGAGGGTGAAGGGGTATTTCACCCTTTCTCTCATCCCTCAGCTGACCACAAGATGTATTTTTGGGATGGTGTGTTTTAACCCTTTTAAGTGCTCTATGTTAAAGAATAGATATGAATAGGCTTACTTTCAATTCTAATCTAAAAAAGAACATTTATTTTCACGACACCAAACGTGTAAACACAACAAATACTTCTTTTGTGGGTATTGCCTGTATAGGGAAACACACATACACAAAAGCAGATGATGATTTCTAGAGATGCAACATGCACTAACAGGATAACAAGAAACAAGACATTCATTTTTAACCAGTCCTTTAAGATGGAGTTTGAAAAGCATTGCCAGCCTGAAGGATTTCTCTCTTGATTCTTTGAAGACAAAGAGAAATTGGAAGTTCTATTTGTCTTCGATCAAATTGTAGTTATGCTCCCATTGAGAAGAAATGTAATCTTGCAGGAAAAATGAGCGAGGCCTTTTTCATTTCTTGAGCCATGTTTTCGGAAGGAATCGTTTTTTCTGACTGAGTGCAAGTCCCCAGCCTGGGACTAATAGCACAGTCTTGGTGGGTTCCCATGTGGATTAATAACGGGATTGACCCACCGTCTCTATCTATTTTCAGCCATTTGATGGCAGTATCAACGTATTCCATTATCCACACAATGAGTTGGAGCTAATATAATTGGCATATGTGTGCATGCGCATGTGTGTGGTGGGAGGTGGGGGGTGGAGAAATGACTGATATTCCCATTAGCATTCCAGGTATGACCATCATCATGGAATGGCTTTATTTGAAGTCCCATCTTCAAGGAATCAATTGTTCTAGTAACCATTGCCCTTTAAGTCTCTTCCATTGAAATAGTATGTCATAGTCAATTTGTAACTGGAAAACCTACTTTGCAATCTGAAGTAACTTCCCAGACATTTGTCTCCATCTCTCCAGAAACCACAAGTCAACCAATTACTGGAATCTATTTTGTAAGAGTACAGCATCCATCCTTCCACGTTGCTTTACTTTTAACAGTACAGTGCTCACTGCCAATTATTTTTATGGGCATGATGTCACTGTCTTGCAACTCTTTGGACTCCCCTGCTGTCGCTACATTATCAGACTGCTCAGGCACCCAGTACTGGATGAGTACAAAATTCCTCCAATTGAATATTGGGAAAAACTGAAGCCACTTCTAATCCCATTCCAAACTCTATCCTTTCCCTGGCAAGGGTCTAAGATTACTCAATTGTGGTGACATATTTGACAGAGATGAGCTTCCAACCACATATTCATGCCATCCAAAAGTATTCATTTCCACCTCTGTAAAGTTGTCCAACTTTACCACTGTCTCAGTTTATATGCTGTGGAAGCCCTCTTCCATTCCTGTAGAAACTGTGCAGTGCAGGAGGCCGCTATTTGACCCATTGAGATTGCATCGACACTCTGAAACAGCATCTTATCCAGGCCCACCAACTCATCCTATCCCCGTAATCCCACGCATTTACAATGGCTAATCCACCCAACCTACACATCTTTGGACACAAAGGAGAAATTTAGCATGGTCAATCCACCTAACCTGCACTGCTTTGGGCTGTGGGAGAAAACATGCAAACCTGAGAAGAATGTGCATACTTAACAAGACAGTCATCTAAAGCCAGGATCAAACCCAGGTCCCTACTGCCCCGAGGCAACAATGCCAACCACTATGCCATCATGCTTTATTATCTCTAGACATGCCTATTCCAATGCATATTTGGCTGACTTCCCATATTCTACCTGTTGTAAACTTGAGATCATTCAAAACTCTGTTGTCCGTGTCCTTGCTTGCAAAAGTCCCAATCATGCATCAATCCATGTTCACTAATATACAGTAGTTCCTAGTCAAGCACTGTCACAATTTTAAAATTATATTTTTTGCTTTCAATCCCTTCTGGTCTGTCCTCCCTATCTTAGTAGTCTCCTGTAGCGCTAGAATTCTCCCAAGATCTCTCATTCCAGCCTCTTGAGCATTCCCAATTTTATTGTTCCACCATTGGTAGCCATGCCTTCAGCTGTCAAAACCTCAAAAACTCAAATTCTCTCCCTAAACTACCCTGTCTCTCTATTTTCTTACCCCATTTAAGGCACTCAGTAAAACTGACCTCTCTGACCAAGCTTTTGGCCATTTGCTCTTAAATGTCTCTTTGCTTTATAAAGCTCCTGTGAAATGCCTTTGAACATTTTATTACACTAAAAGCCTTGTATAAATATAGGCTGTTGGTGGTGCTGTTGAGTAAAATTAGTACCATGTCAGAGGAGGCAGCACACAAACTCAAAGCAGCCATGTCTCAAAGGAGAGAAAGAAGCAGAGAGACAGATGTTTGGGGATGCAATTCCACTGCTTATGCTGTAGCCACCAGTGGTGGGAGGCAAATCAGGAATGCAGAAGCAGCAATATTTGGATGAATATTCTTGCAAGCTTGGAGGTGGTTACATGATTACCTTCGCAAAAAGCAACAGCTGAGTCGTGCAATGCACCCACAAGAGTCATTACTGGATATTCCATAAGCATCTTGCAACTACACTTTAGATATTGGACAGATGAAGTAACATATTATAGGTGCCATCCTATAATATTAAAACAGGGCACTATACACAGTAAAATTGAACATGAAGTCAGCATCTGGATAACAGCTTAGTCAAATTTCCTATGGAGGATGCCTTTGTCCCAAGCAGAAGCCACAACAGATGTGCCAGGAGGACAACTGGAAATGCTCTACTGCTTTTGTTCTTTTGGGCAGATTTTGAATTTCTGGTGATTCATAGCAATAGTAAGGCTTTTACTTAATTATTCAAGTATCCAGTGAAGATGTAACTGCAACATAAATTTGTCTCATCACTGCTTATTGAGGACCACATGTAGAACAGACAAGGTATTCTTTCTGTGCATTAACATTTTATTTAAAAATTCATTAAAAGCAAACAATTCTTCAGTTCAGGATTATGAATGCTATTGCGTACTCGATAGTTTGTCTCTATCAATCATCGCCATGCTACTGATATGCAACTCTCATTCACTGAGGAATAATATCTGATTCATCAGCAACCTTTACTCTTTTACCCATTCCTTGTATATTTTGGAATCTTTTAGACAATATTTCAGCCCCAACCACCATTCTTGTAAGCAAAGTCTCAGTCCCTACGAGCGGGGAGTACACAGTAGGCTGTATACATTATAAAGTATACAGTATCTTAGGCTTTATTAATATGGGCATTGAGTATAAGAGCAAGGAGGTTATGTTGAACTTGTATCAGGCACTAGTTTGGCTTTAGCTGGAGTGTTGCATCTCGTTCTGGGTGCCGCACTTTAGCAAAGACGTGAAGGCAGTGGCGAGAATGCATTAAGGATTCATGAGAGTGGGTACAGGAATGGAGAACTTTAGTAATGAAGATAGATTGGAGAAGTTGAAACTGTTTTCCTCAGAGCAGGGAAGGCTGAGAGGAGAGACAGAGGTATTCAAAATCATGAGGGATTTGGACGGAATAGATAGGGAAAAATTGTTCTACTCATGAAAGGATCAAGAAGGGCACTGCTTTAAAAGCAATTGGCGAAAGAAGCAAAAGGCGACTCGAAGAAAAAACGTTTGCACACAGCAAGTGGTAAAGATCAGGAATACACTGTCTGACAGTGTGGTGGAGGTAGATTCAATCAAAGCATTCAGAAGAGAATTAGCTAGTTATCTTAAAAGAAAGAATGTGCAGGGTTAAGGGGACAAGGGGGAAAAATGGAACTAAGTGAATTGCTGTTTGAGAACTGGGGCAGACAACAAGCAAGCCAAATAGTTTGCTTCTGCGCTGTAATAATCCTGTGAAATCTGTGGTTCTGGAGGGTACATTTAACTGATAACATAGCAAACCCAGCATTTGAACAGAAACTATAGTTACTTTACTGAATCAGTCACAAGTACTTTTCTGGAATTTGGAAAGAAATAGAACAACCACCCAAACCACAGCAAAGGTGTATTAATAATAAGATAAGCAGTATCAAAGAGAATGAAACAGATTACTATATTTTACTAGACCACTTAGAATTCTTAAAGAGCAGGAAGCCATTGGGCCAATTGAGGCTGCACAGACTCTGACAGAACATTTTACCCAGGCCCACCTCCCCTGCCCTCTTCCTCTAATCCTGCAAATTTACCCCACTAACCCTCCCAGCCTACATACCAAGAGACAACTTAGCATGGTCAACCTACTTGTATATCTTTGGACTGCAGGAGGATATTGAAGCACTTAGAAGAAACCCACAAACATAGGTAAAACATACAAACTCCACGTAGACGGTCACCCAAGGCCTTAATTGAACCTGGGTGCATGGCGCAGTGAAGCAGCAGTGCTAACTATTGCGTCATCCTCCAAATGCCCAGTGACCCACATATAGCCATGGTTACTGTATCCTAGTGGTAACAGGATCAGATTATGACTGGGAATTTCTCAGTTAGAGTCCTTTCTCTGAAGTGATTATGTCTATTGCTAATTCTTCAGTAGGTTAGGATTGGATGTCTCAGAGTCATACAGCACAAAAGATGACTTTTTGGTTCATTTTGTGCATTAAAAACATAGATACAGCATTTTAGTTAAACATTTTCATTTTTAGAATTAAGACTGAAGCACAGCAACTATTATTCTTTCACCTCTACAGTTTTGTATGTAGTGCAGGGTCCATATAGCTATCTGTTTATATGTGTGACTATTTCATCAGTAAATCATTTTCAATAACACATTGAATGATCGTAAAGATACTCAATTACAAATCAGCAATTATGGTGAGAGATACTTGTGAGAGAAAGGTAACAACATTAGCAAAGTTAGGGAGACATCGCCACCAGTAATGCCGCGGATAAAATCTTAACATTTTATAGGGAACACATTGGGTGGGATTTTCTGTCTTCACTTGGCTCAAAACTGGAAAACCCCACCCGAGGTCAATGGACCTTTGCATGAAGTTGCTAGAACAATGTGCAACTCTTAATATTCTGTTTTGTTTGCCCAAGGATAAAGAGGAAGATGATGAGAATCAGGATGTCACTCTGCTATTTAAGAAAGGTGAGGGAGGGAAACCAGGGAATTATAGACCAGTTAATCTAACGTCTGTTGTTGAGAAATTATAAACGTCCATAATTAGGGATAGAATGATTGAATATTTTCAGCTACTTAGGGAAAACCAGATGGATTTGGAAAGGGTAGGGTGGGTAATATAATTCACTTAAAAAGAAAACGACTAAAATACTGGATATTACTTATATTATTTCCAGAAGGAATTTGATAAAGTCCCCCATTAGAGACCGTCAGTTAAAGTTGAAGCTCATGGAATTGAAGGCAATTATTGAACCAGTAAAGAAGTTGGCTAGGAGTCACAAAGGAAGGATTTTGTTGGCAGGATGTGACTGGTGGTATTGTGCCTCAATTACCCATCATATTTATTAACTTAGATGAAAAGGATAGAAAGCTAATATTCAAATTTGATGGGCAGCATTGTAAATGGTGTCGATGGAAGAATAAAATTACAAAGAAATATAAAGTAAATGGGCAAAATTGACAATTGGATTTTAAAACAAGCTCATCCACTTGGGACTTAAAATGTATTGATAAGAGCACATAGACTAAATGGGGAAAAGCTAGAAACAGAGAACATCCAAAAGAGATTTAGAGGCCAACACAGAGATAATTAGAAAGTCATGAACAAGTACAGGAAAGAATCAGAATTGCTGGTCTTTATGTCCAGATGACTAGAATACAAGGGGGTAGAAGTCCTTCTTCAACAATACAAAGCCCTAGTTAAAAACATAAGGAAAGGTGACACTAACAGGATTGTATTTCCTGAAATTTAGAATGAAAAGGGCAATTTGATCACGTTTAAAGTTATGAAAGGGAACAGGAAAGGTAGATAGGAAGAACCTATTTCTGCTGGTTGGAGACTCTGGGAAAAGTGGACATCATAGATGAGACTAAACTATCAGAAGCAAAAATAGAAAAAAAAAGCCAGAAAAGTTTGGAACTCTTCCACAAAAGGTGATAGATGCTTAAGCATCTGGGGAGACAGTAGACTAGTAGCAATGGTCACTGGGCTAATAACCCAAACCCCAGGTTAATACTTCAGGGGCATAGGTTCAAATCCTACTATGGCAGCTGGTTGAATTTAAATTCAATTAATAAATTCTGGAATTGAAAGCCAGTTTCCGTAATGAAGGCCATAAAACTATTTTTGTGTAAGAGTTCAACTGGTTCTTCAGAGAAGCAAGTCTGCCATCTTTACATTGTCTGGTCTACGTGTAACTCCAGATGCACAGCAACGAGGTTGACTCTTAACTGCTCTGAAATGATCTGGCATGTCACTCAGTTTAAGAGCAATTAAAGATGGGCAACAAATGCTGGCTTTTCCCAGTGGCACCCACATCCCATCAATTTCTTTCCTTAATTATCATTTTAAATTGGAGATTATAGAGATGTGGGATAAAATGGATTTATGATTTCAAGTCATGTGGTATTGAATGTAGTTTGGGGAGGTGCGGGTGGGGGGAGAAATGGCGGACGGTGGGGAGACAGGCTCGAGAGGTTAAATGACCTACTCCTAGTTAGAAGTTTCTACAAACAAAAAAAAGTGTCCCACAAAGAAACTTTCTCTCTTGCATCCCTTCAAACAAGATGCCCTTCCAACTACTTACTAAATACCATGAAACTCCCCCAGTGATATTTTCTGCCACTTGAAATTTTGACAGCCAGCTAGCACTTCTTAGTGTTTAGGTGAGACACAAAATAAAATCTCACCCTATGGAAGGCCAGACATTTGGCCACCTGCCTTGGCTGCAAGACTTTGGAATGGAGTTAACATCTAGGCGACTTTTTTTAATCCTCCAATCCAGATCAAAAATTATTCAAGCTTTTCTGAACTTCCAGTCGGGTGAAAACAAACACTCAGCAAGTATGCTGAAGCATTGTGCTAATAAGGGAAGAGGTCAGATCAGTGATACATTCCATCTTTCTCTCTGCAGATCCTGATCTCACTGGAAACCTTCGTCTAGAGAAGTGGAAAAGGTGAGAAGAGGAAATCAGACCATGCCTGCCTGCAACATCCTCATAGGCCTTCTGCAGGCTGGATCAGAGCAATGGGGGAAGCTAGTGGCTCATTCAACCAATTGTGTGTGTGAATCAGGCCATTAGGACGAGGATAAAGAAAATATTGAACAATGAGCTTTTGTACATCATGGATTAAAATCAATGAATGTTTTATTTTTACATTTGGGGAATACATCAATTAAAACTAACCAATGGAATAAGATGTTTGAACAAGTTTCAAACTCCTCCCCCACTTAGAGGGATTGAGAGATAAATGGGAACAAACAAATGCTGCATATCTAAAAACAAACAAAACGTTTATATAATGCTTTTCATGACCACAGAAAATCACAAGGCATCACAGGTCCATCTGAGAGTCTCATCTGAAAGACACTTATCCACTAGGATATCAAGGATGGTGGGAAGCAGGCAGGAAAGTGGAGACAAGCCATGTTATTGAATGTTGGGGCAGATTTGATGACCTTCTCCTTTTCATATTTCTTATGTTCTCATGAATACTCCACACATCCATTCTGAACCAGCAGCTCAGAATGATATTGACCCGCTGGTCAATATCAACCAATTTTTAGGCCATCCATTCTAAATCTGAATTTTCAGTTAGGAAAAAGAAATACAAAGCTTTGGAAATGAAAATGCTAACATTATGCTCAGTGAAAGATTCTGTTTCACATTTACTGGTACGGGTTAAGCCAAAAACAAATACATTCTAGCTTTTTTCATTAGTCGTGTGACAATTGTGCACTCATCACCTGCGCCCTTTCCCTTGAACAAGTCTGTTGCTCATATGTTCTATTTACTTGTCAGTTGAGGCAGCAGGTGGGAGGTTTTGGTTGTATTTCCGTTCGCTAATGACTGACAGTAACTGTGGAACAGGTGCCTCAGTTCAAAGCATTTCTAGAAAACAGTGGGTTTGCTGCACTGAAGGAAATTGATGGTTAATTTGCACCACAACAAATGTTCCTTTCAATGAATTTATCTCATTCTGAGTAGGGCTATTAACGGTTGTTACTGTACTTATTGGCAGTATAGCAAGAATTAACTTTAGTATAGGGTATCAAGATTGGTTATTGTGAAGAACTATTTTGTTCTCCATGACCGTTGCAAGCTCACAATTTTGCTTTGCTTCTGTCAAAATTAAGAAATATCCCATTATGACTGCACAAATCGCATACTCAGTGACCTACAAAGCAGCATTGTTTTAAAAGACTCTTACTGAAATAATATTATTTTTACTACAAAATCCGAGCCACAAGACCATAAGAAATAGGAACAGGAGTAGGCCCTTTGGACCCTAGAGCCCGCACTGACATACAATTGGATAATGGTTGATCCGATATCCTATACACTCACTTTCCTGCCCTTTCCCTGTAACCCCTGATTCCTTTACTGATCAAAAATCTACCTCAGCCTTAAATATATACACAAGGATTCTGGTCTTTGGGTGACATGGTGGCACAGTGATAAGCAGTGCTGCCTCAGTACCAGGGACCTGGGTTCAATTCTGGCATTGGGTGACTGTCTATGTGCAAACTCCACATTCTCCTTGTGTCTGTGTGGGTTTCCTCCCACAGTCCAAAAATGTGCAGGTTAGGTTGATTGGCTATGCTAAATTGACCCTAATGTCAGGGCATTAGCAGGATAAAATGAGGATTACAGGGAATAGGGCCTGGGTGGGACTGTGATCGGTACAGACTCGATGGGTCAAATGGCCTCCTTCTGTACTGTAGGGATTCTGTGATTCTCTGTGGCAAGGAGTTCCAAAGAGACTCCTCCTCATTTCAGCCTTAAAATCGACACCCTTTTTTGAGACTATGCTCTCTGGTTATGGACTGTCCCACAAGGGGAACATCCTCTTAGCATTTACCTTGTCAGCCCCCTTAAGAATCCTATATATTTCAGTGAGATCACCTCTTAAATTCCAATCAGTAGAGTCCCAATCTGTTTAACCTTTCCTCATAAGACAAACCATCCATACCAGAAATCATCCTAGCGAACCGTCACTGAACGGCTCAAATTAAATATCTTTCCTCCAATAAGGGGATCAAAACTACTCACAATACTCCAGATGTGGCCTCACCAATATCTTGTACAGTTGCCCCAAGGCATTCCTACCCTTATACTCTAGCCTCTTTGAAATAAGGGCCAAGATTTCATACCCTTCCTGATTAGTTGCTGTACCTGTGTGCTAATTTTCTGTGTTTCCTGTACAAGAACTCCCAAATCCCTTTATGTTGCAGCTTTCTGCAGTTTTTCTCCATTTAGAAAACATCCTAATCTTCTGTTCTCCCTTCCAAAATGAAAACTCAAAATGCATAGGTTTGGGTTAGTTGCCAAGTAAAAAAAAACTGAAAAAAAAAATCTCAAAACGTGAACCCAACACAACTCAAACTTGTCCATTTCTGGTTTTAGAAGAGGAATGACAGAGTGGGAGCAGCTAGTGATGAGTGGAAGGGTGCTGACCTGTTTTGACTCTTATAACTACAAATCCCAGGCAAAAGCCCACAGAAAGTTTGTGGACAAGTGTGTGTGTAATGAACAGCACACACAGCATGTTCACCATTGACTGCAAAATCAGTGTCAATTGTTTTACTGGTTACCCAAAAGTGGAACCATAAATCCACTTGTCACTTATTTATAAGATACAAAGAAGGGGAAGATACAACTTTTTTTCCCCTCTTCAGCAATAATTTATTTTTATGTAGTCCATTTAAAGTACTAAAAACTGTGCTTAACCAGAACGTTATCACAAAAACATTTCTGACATCAAACCACAGGAGATACCTGGACATATGATCTATAGCTTGGTCAAAGCAGAATGTTATGCAGAGCACCTCAAAAGAGAAAAAAATAGAAGGTTTGTGGGGGAGGGGGATTCCTAAGCTTAGAGCCAAGGCAGATTAAAAACATGATAACCAGTTGTGGAGCAATTAAAAATCAGGGGCTAAGAAAAGCTGAGTAGTAGAAGAGCACAGAAACCTCGAAGGCTTGTGGTGAATAGAGATAAGGAGAGGAGAGACCACAGAAATCTGAAAGCATAGAATTTTAAAATTGAGAAGTGGTCAAAAGAAAAGCCATCGAAGGTCAGCAAGCACAGGGTGCGAGTCCGATTTAGAGTAAGTTCGTGCTTAGACAGCAGAGTTTTGGGTGAGTATATGTTTCCATGGGGAGGAAGATGGGAGGCCAGCTAGAAGGGCATTTGAATAAGTAAGACTAGAGGTAACAGAAGCATGGATGAGGGTTCTACCAACAGTTGAGCTGAGGCAGGGTCAGAACTCAGCCACCACCTTATTGCTGAATCTATACAATAATGTGGCAATGCCTGTGTTGGACTGTGTTGGACACAGTAAGAAGTCTCACAATACCAGGTTAAAGTTCAACAGGTTTATTTGGAATCATGAGCTTTCAGAGCACTGCTCCTTCACTAGGTGACTCATCTGGTGTTATGAGACTTCTTACTAAATCTACATTTTTTTTTGACATTTTTGGTAATGAAGTTACTTTAGTCATTTGGCTGCAGCAATCTGGCTAGTTTCACAACATATTTGATCAATTTGAGTCAAATGGTTTCAAGTTCAGTATACCATTTCAGAGACTGCAGTACATAATCTGATACACTCTATACTAAGGGAGTGCTGCATTAAACAATCTCAGGGATTGACCATTGAAAGAGCAAAAGGTGCAGTGATATAGCACCTTTAAAGCTCTTAAACATCCTAATTCACTTCTTGGGAATGCACCAATACAAAAAACTGACACCAAGCCAAAGAAGGAGACTTTAAAACAGGTGAGCAATAGCTTATTCAAAGGGGGTGTTTTAAGGAGCATTTTTCAAAAGGAACAGTGAGAAGTGGTGAGACTTAATGAATTCCAGAGCCTGTGTGTGAACCTAGACAGCAGATGGCACTGCTCTGGCAAGTCAACGCATTTAGCAAACAAATTGCAAACATAGATGACGTTTTCAAAAATCATCTGGGGTATATACACGATATAATTTGGCAGCTGCTCTGGTCTCAGTTACTGCCCACCAACTGAGAGTAAGGTATTATGCAGAGGCCACAGCCAGAGGAGATAGTGCCTGTCCTGCTGAGTTTTCTGCAGCATTTATCTGTTTTTATCTCAGATTTATGAAATTCAGGATCTTGAATGTTTTTATTAACAGCCTTATCAACTTGCCCTGCCACATTCAAAGACTTGTGTATTTCAACGTGATACCTTCATCAATAATTTTTATTTCCAGTTAAACATTGAAATAATGTCTGCGAGTTGCTGTGAAAGTGCCCAAATTGATACAGTAGCTGAGGCAGCACACAAGAAGTTTGTTCTCTTGGTCTTGCTATTGACAGCTTACCTGGCTGCTGAGTTCAGTGAAGAGGACCACAGAATCTCAACAGTCATCAGAAATTACTAATGAGAGTTAATCTAAAATGCAGCCTTGAGGGAGAATGATCAAAGAAATCCCAAACAGCAACAATCACTGCAGGTTTATTGAGTAGTAAACAGAATACTAGTGAGTATAGACCGTGGATGTATAGTCATATAAAATATGTTTAATGAATGAATATCACCATAGTCATTCCCAAAGCTCTGGTGCAATGCTTAGAATCAGTGTAACTATTTTCATAGTCCTCAAAGTAAATATTAGGAGAATGTACATTGACTTTAAAAGTGCTCGTACGCCAAGTTTGAAAACACCTTTATCATTGTAGGATGCCCCCAGCCCTCTTTACTGGGACATTATCAAATCAACTCAAACCAATGACTTGAACAAGTCTTTTTTTTAAAAACACAGGGGGCAGTGGATGCCTAGAACTCGCTGCTGGGGGCGCAGTAGTGGAAGCAGATACGATAGTGAGTTTTAAGGAGCATCTTGACAAATACATGAATTGGATGGCAATAGAGGGATATGGTCCCCGGAGGGTGGGGGGGGGGGGGGGCGTGGTTTTAGTTCAGATGGGCACTGCAGACTTGGAGGGCCAAAGGGCCTTTTCCTGTCCTGCAATTTTCTTTGTCCTTTGGGCCCTTTCTACAATTATTGAGAAAATGGCTGCAGTAATCTTGAGAGCAGTCACATAATATTAAAACAAACCCTTAAATATTTTTTCCAAGATGCAGAAATTCACCCATTAACTAGAAGATATTGAGCTATGAGGAGAGGCTGAATAAACTAGGCTTGTACTCGTTAGAGTTTAGAAGAATGAGGGGAGATCTCATTGAGACGTATAAGATGATGAATGGGATGGATAGGATAGAGGTGGAGAGACTCTTCCCGCTCAAAAAAGACAGTAGGACTAGGGGGCACAGCCTCAAGATAAAGGGGAGGCGGTTTAGAACGGAGTTGAGGAGGAACTTCTTCACTCAAAGGGTGGTGAATCTCTGGAATTCTCTGCCCGTTGAAGTGGTGGAGGCTACCTCGCTAAATATTTTTAAGAAGCGGGTTGATGGGTTCTTGATAAGAGAGGGGATTAAGGGTTATGGGGAGAGGGCGGGAAAGTGGAACTGAGCCACAACAGATCAGCCATGATCTTATTGAATGGCGGGGCAGGCTCGAAGGGCTAGATGGCCTACTCCTGCTCCTATTTCTTATGTTCTTATGTTCTTATATCCACTTAAGAGAAAATGAGGAGAAAATCATTTGATGCAATAAATTGTAATGTACTATCTGCAAGGGTGACGGATTTAACAGTAATTTTCAAAGTGAAATTGGATGCATACTTGTAAAGAAAAAAAAATGCAAAGAATTACAGAGGAAGAGCTGCTACTGACATGATGCACTGCATGGCCTCCTTCTCCAATGTAAAATTCTATGCTAGTTCAGCAGAACATTAAAAAAAAACTTCAGTATAAAGCAATTTTAAATCCTGTCCTTCAGTCAATTTTAGTAAATTATTCTTCACAATCTTCCCAAACGAAACACACTAAAACCCAATTCAGAAATCAAAAGATGTTTATAATGATATGTAATCCAGACTCATGCCCAAAAACATTGTATTACTGCTTTATCAAACTAAAACTAGAAAGATAGGTCAGCAGACTGTCACAGAATTCCAGATATGTCACACAAAGATGTATTTGGTTGGTGGGAGCAGCTAATCACAACTCTATGTCTGAAAGAAGAGCAATGTGACAAGCTCAGAGGAAATTATGCTTTCATCATTTTCCTAAAATCCAAACTTGTTCAAAAACATGATTTTCTTGTTTCAGATTATATATCACATATAAATGTCACTTAAATATATTTTTCACTACCAATTCATATAAATTGCTACTGAAACCAAAGATATTCCATCATCGTGTCAGATGTGCCCTACTTAGATTCTCTTCTCAATCATAATTCCATTTATACAAAAAAAAAAGAAAATCACTGGGGGTGAATTTTCAGCTTTGCTGCGCCTGGCATGGATCATGTTAACACAGGGACCTATAAACCATCACCAAATGGTTTACAATCCCCCAGTCCTTTTCTACTGGCACAAACTGGATCGCACCCAGAAAGAACACAAGGCTGATTAGCATACTCAAAGCAGTATTTAAATATGTATAGCCCATTTGATGCCAGATTCTCCCGACCTTTGAGCGCAGAGTGAGCCCAGCAAGGATCACTACTACATTAGTGGAGACCAGGTGTGATGGTCACGCTGGGAGACTCAGAGGCCATTGCAGCTTCTGGGTGGTGCCAACCTGGCACCCTGGCAGTGCCAATGTGCCATGGGCACTGGCCAAGGTGGGGCCTGAGAGGGGACTATGATGGGAATGCAATGGCAAGAGTATCATGAAGGGGTGGGGGCATAAACAGGGACCCATTGGTAGGGCTCCAAAGTCTTGATGCCAGGTGATCCTTCGAGGACGGGGAAACAAGCCGATGGGGATGGGGTCCTGATGTCCGTAGAGGTGGGGAGGGGGTCTCGCAGCGCACTGTGAGATTAGGGCGCCCTTTCAAAATGGCGCCCAATCACTTTGCAGCCAGGATCAGGCCCTGCCCCTCCCCAGAACCAGCATGCAGCTCTACACTCTCCTAAAAAAAAGATTTGAGCGTGGAATGATTGCAGTCTGGTCTGTGGTGGTCAAACCAGCGCAAATCGCTCTGGTTTTATTGCCATTATGACAGTCAATCTTTGGGAAAATCACCACCACTAAATCACAAGCACGCTCTAAATACATTCATCAGTCCACTTGGAAGTCTTATCTTTTATACTGTCTAACCTTCTTTCAGCATTATAAATCTGAGGCATCAGTAAATAAATATTAATAGAACCCGCCAAAGGTCAAGTCAATATATTGTAACACGTAACAGTTGATTTAATTTTATTAGAACTATTGTAAATAAATTATTTCATTGATCTGGTCCTGCGTTTCCTACAAGTACATAATGTGTTTGAAAGTGCTGAATTCTTGACTGGGTTTGAGAAAACCAGACCTGCACACTCTTGCAACTCATAAATGCACATCACATCCCACACGTGTGTCTTTCTGAAGATTTTCCATCTTTTCATTCAGAGGTCGGGTTCACAGTGCGAACTGTGACAGAGTGCAGGAGGAGAAGCCAGATGGTTAGAAGGTTCACCTCAATTCTCTAACACAGAAGCCAAGTTCCCAATAAGGCTCTCCAAACCTCACCCCTCAATCATCCCCATGCCACCTCTGCTTTCCCCAACCCCCCTCTCAACGTATCTTCCAAAGCCATTTACCCAAATGAACAGTTCTCAGGAGCCAATGCTCTAGTAATGGAATTATAAAAGCATTGAGGGAAAATTTGCATATCAAAACATGCCTTTGCACCTAGACGAAAATTCAGCTTGTTTCCTACTGTGGCTAAACTCTCCATGCCACTTTATTATGTAGCATGTTAGTAAATTTAGTATCTGCGCACATGGACCACTCAAGTCCAAACAGTTGAATCTAGTGGCAGTGGAATATCACGGCTTGTTCTGTGTGGTGCCCTGAAATCTGAGGGAGACTGACAAGCCAACACTGAAAAATCAGTGTTATAGCAGCTGGTCACAACATTTGATGCTCAGCCAGATTTAGATACACATGTACACTGCGTGGGTAGCAAATACAGATAGCATCAAAAAAAAGGGAGACTGCACCAGAAAGTGCCCAGGAAACCAGAATTATTTTTATACGATTCACATTTAACTTCAATATTCCAAAATTAAAATGATTTACTACACGGGACCAATACCATGGAAAATCATTGATATTTGAACAGTCAGCATTGTGCTCATATACTGACTTGTTAACAAGAAGTTGACCAGTTTCATTCTTACCCATGATCTTCTGTCTGGATTCAAGTCTTGCCCTGTCCTTCCCTGTAAATTTCTTGCAATGGAGTATGATATTATAATTAATCATTAAGGACAATATATTACTTCTGTTCAAATTGTTCCTTACACAATTTTTACTATCAATGTGTCTTACCTCCTGTGTATCTTCCACGCTATTATTCGCAAACTCAAATACAAGCTCATTTTGTTGAACTGCAGTCGCCATAGCAGTGCATTCCTTGTGCTTTAGCAACAGATGAGGTGGTCCATTTGACACTGAGAAAAGTGCACGGAAAGATCCTTCTCCTTAAAAGTTATCAGCTTCCATAAATTGAAGCATTTCAATTCATAACATATTGAGAAGGTAGAGGAGCAATGGAAGCCTTTGGGCTTTGGTACAAGTTCCAAAGAAATTGGAGGAGATTCCCACAACGGCAAAAGGACGGTAAAAATTCAGAGGAAAAGGCAGAGAGTCTGTGTCCTGGATCGTATTTCTGCATTCAGACTTTTCTAGTGAAGACCATGTTGCTCTGTTATGGGGAAAAAAAAGGATTCTGTCATTTAAAATAAATTTTGAATAGAGTCGAGGCTAAAGAAAGTTAGTGCATCATGTCACATCTGGTGGTTTGCCTTCATTTCTTGCAAATCAGCAGTGACATGAAGCATGGTTAGAACCCGATGAATCCTGTGTGGCAAAAGTTTGTTTCACATTTAATGAACACTACCAAAACAATGATAGTAATAATAGCTTTTGTTTCTTGCGGTATTCACTGACAGTTGCCTTGTTCATCACAGCTTGCGAGGTGACTTTATAAACCAAATGCTTTCTTTACCGACATTGAGAAGATTCTTCACGATTTTTGTTTTTGCAAAACAAGCTTTAGCTACTTACTGCTGTTCCCTTATCTCTGTTTCAACCTTGAAGAAGCAGGAAGGAAGCAGCACTGACTACGTCATGGCAAAGCAGAAACTGCAAACAAACCCTCTCAATGGGCTCACGTGAGAAATATAAAAGTTGCAGTTCAGACAGAGTGGAAAATAAGTCACTGGCTAGTTTAATGTTCAGCGTTTCAGAACTTTCCTTTGATCGAAAGGATGTGGTTGGGTTTGACCAGAATGACATTCTGCAAAAAGGATCAAACCGTTATCCTTTGGATAATATTTTTGGTCTCGCTGTGTTAACACAGAATATTTAGAGTCTACTGATGTAAGGAAAACAATAGCCTTAATAACAAACATCTTGCAGTGCCTTTATCTTTCCATGAGGACTAGGAGGGACAGCAAAATCATGAGACATTACATCACTTCCCTTAATGATGCATACTGTCTCTAACATAATAATTTACTACATCTCCCCCAAAGTCTCTAATACTCCCCATTATACAACACCTCCCCAGGTCTCTGGCTTCCATTCCTTCTTATAGAGACAGCTACTGCGGCAGTTTCACAAGCCTACACAAGTGGTTCTTCAGCTCCAAAGGAGGATGCTAATCCCAAATCTCCTACAGGTAATCCCTCAGACTCTACTGAGCAGAAGGAAATTAATAGATGAATCAGGCTAACCAGTCTGGTATCCAATCAGGATTTGGTAGATGAATGCAGCATCTCTGGTCTGTTTGATTTGTCACATGACTGTGCCAACACTGTAGAAGGCTGCTTCTGTTTGGAAACTAATGCATTGTCTATTCTGTTTCGCCATACCATTATCTGTTGTCTGAGGCAAGGTCGTTCATAGGGAGACTGGATTTGGAACCAAACTGGCTTTCCGGGCTGGGAGGTCTGGCAGATTGCATGTTTTGTGATGTACTGCATCTGACTAGAATGATATTCGTCCTCTTTCTCCCTCACCTTGTCCAACTCAAAAGATTATACTTGTAGCACGAGTATGTGGGAAGGTAGGGAGTTGTGATCAGTCTTCTTCCCACGAGCAGTTCACATGATTCTAAAGAATTCTGAAATGGAGTTGAGCCGCTCAGAAGTGTAAACAGGTTCATTTTTCATCAGTGTGCTTTTGCTGTATTCATTCCATTTTTTGCTTCATCGTTTGGTTTGAGGTGAGCTGGTATGAAAAAGTCCATATGATGTTGTGAACTCCTGAAAGTATTCATTGACAGACAATGCCTGGGATTTCACGTGTTACAAAAATTTCCTTCACTGCTTCAGAAGTGCGACCCTGCAGTTGCTCAACTTCTTCCATCAACAATAATCAAGAACATTTAGCTTGGTGTTCAAAATGGTCCAACCCAAGATGGTCTCAGGTCTTGATGGAAATGAATTTGACGTCAATGAACATCTTGTTTCCTGATGATGAATAGCACCACTGAGACAATTCAATAGCATCTCTCCAACAACTGAGATATCTGGCTACCAAACAGAATATCTTGCTCGAAATGTTAGGTCCCACATATCCTTGATGCAATGGTGCAGTGTATCAAATCTCAGAACTTCAGGGATGACCGCTCTCTTATGGATGAGTAAATCATCAACTTCATTGATGTGCCCTCCCCACTTATAGTACTATTTGAGAATGGGATTGTCTGACACATGTACTGGCCATCATTTGATGCAACACTCTGACTCAAGCATGCTTTGTCACCAGGCCAAACTTGTGTAGTATCTATTAAACTTTCCTCATGTGCCATGAGTTCAGAAGTATAATAGATTCAATACCATCTCCTTAATATTTGACCATCAAGTTCCTTCCACGTCTTAGCTGACATGCTTCCAAGACACACATTATGTGACCAAGTCTCTGACAACAATGACACCTCATATGAACTCATTTGTTCCTCATTAGCCCTATGCTGCACTTTGTCATCATCTTTCCTCCTCTGTCTCCATTTGCTCTCTTCCTCCATTCTAACTCTTCCCTATTTAAGGAAAGGGGCCCTTTCTCACCCTCGCCTCGAGTGCCAGATCCGTTTGCAATCGCAACCCATACCTTTTCCCGCCGAGGGGAAGATGGTGTGAAGCAGAAATGGAGCAGGCGTTTTTAAATTCTGGCCCCGCAGACCTTATGCTACGGTTGCCCAACTCCATTCCTGCCTTTTGCAGGAATCAAAAATGCGGCCCATTTTCACATTTTTGAAGGAGCTTGTTTATCACTGAATGCACAGAATTCAGGGCAATCATGTTACCTGATTTTCAACTCTGCTTCCAGATCGGACTGGAAGATGCAAAGGTTGCAGCCCTGCACAAAAAACCTCAAAGCCAAACAGCCTAAGCTGTTTAGGGCACTGGTGTGACTGCATCAAAATACTGCATACAGTTTTGCCCTTAAGGAGCATTGTTCTTGCATTGGAAGCGATTTAGGAGAAGGTTCACCAGGTTGATTCCAAAGATTAAATTTTGTAGGCCTTATAAGGGTTGAGCAGAGTAGGCCTATATCCATTGGAGCCAGGAAGAATCAGAAACCCTACAATACAGAAAGAGGCCATTCGGCCCATCGAGTCTGCGCCGATCACAATCCCACTCAGGCCCTACCCCCCATATCCTTACATATTTTACCCACTAATCCCTCTAACCTAAGCATCTCAGGACACCAAGGGGCAATTTTAACATGGCCAATCAAACCTAACCCGCACGTATTTGGGCTGTGGGAGAAAACTGGAGTACCTGGAGGAAACTCACGCAGACACGAGGAGAATGTGCAAACTCCACACAGACAGTGACCCAAGCCTGGAATCGAACCAGGTCCTTGGAGCTGTGAAGCAGCAGTGCTAACCACTGTGCTACCATGTTGCCCCAAATATGTTTATATTGGAACATATGAAGTTAAGTTCTGAGGGGGTTTGACAGTTGTTGCTGAGAGGGCTCAGAATTAGAGGGCACAGCTTTAAAATAAGGGGTCTTCCATTAAGACACAGATACAAGGGTGAATTTCTTTTCTCAGAGGGTTGTTAATCTTTGGAATTTTCAACCCCATAGAGCAAAAAGGAGGCTAGGTCACTGAATATATTCAACACAGAATTGATCTACGAGAGATCGATTGAAGACAGGAAGTTATAGACCAGGCAGCCTGCGTCAGTACTGGGAAAAATTCTAGCATCCTTACTCGGGATTTTACAGCAAGGCACTTGAAGGTAGAATTGGACAGAGTCAGCATGAATTTATAAAAGGTTGATTTTTGCTTGACAAATCTACTGGAATTTTTCAAGGATGTAACTAATAGCGATGATGTGGGGGAGCCAGCGGATATGGTTTATTCGGACTTTCAGAAGGCTTTCGACAAAGTGCCACATAAGAAGTTAATGTGCAAAATTAAAACGCATGGGATCGGGGGCAGTGTGTTGAGATGGATAGAAAACTGGTTGGCAGACAGCAAACAGAGTAGGAACAAACCGATCATTTCCTGGATGGCAGGCAGTGAATTGTGGGATACCTCAGGGATCAGTGCTAGGACCCCAGCTGTTCACAATGTATATTAATGATTTAGATGAGGGAAATAAATGTAATAGCTCCAAATTTGCAGATGACGCAAAGCTTGTTGTGAGGGTGAGCAAGATGCTTCAGTGCGATTTGGTCAGGCTGAGCGAGTGGACAAATGCATGGCTGATGCAATATAATGTAGATAAATGAGAGGTTATCCACTTTGATAGCCAAAACAGGAAGACAGATTATCTGAATGGCTATAAATTGAGAGGGGAATGTGCAATAAGACCTGGGTGTCCTTGTCCACTAATCGCTGAAAGTATGCATGCAGGTGCAGCAAGTGGTAAAGGCAGCACATAAAATGTTGGTCTTCATGGCAAGAAGATTTAAGTACAGGAGCAGAGATGTCTTGCTGCAATATAGGGCCTTGGTAGGGCCACATCTGGAATAGTATGTGGAGTTTTGGTCTCCTTATTTGAGGAAGGATGTTCTTGCTATAGATGTGGTGCAGAAAAGGTTTACCTTTGAATTGGTTATGATTATATTTGCTGGAGTTTAGAAGAAAAAGCAGGTATCTCATAGAAATCTATAAAGTTCTAACAGAACTGTACAGGGTAGATGCAGAAAGGTGTTCCCAATCGTGGGGATGTGCGGAACTAGGGGTCATAGTCTAGGGATATGAGATCAACCATCTTAGGACGGAGAAAAGGAGACATCTCTTCACCTAGAAGTGGTAAGCTATGCAATTTGCCAGCACAGAGAGCAGTTAAGGCTAAAATATTACAGCCAGGAATCTCCCAAAAAGATTCAAAGTTCCCAACATGCATGAAAATGGGAGTAAATCCCATTGGTTTTCTTGCTGTACTTAGCAGAGCAAATCTCTGACACTCTTGTGATGCAGAGACTATCCTAGCGTGATTCATTCTGGAAGTAGTGGATGGGGCCTATTCCCACCTGAGAAGCCAGCAGCATTGCGCTGAGAGGGCCACTGTACAGGCGTCAATCTGTTGGTGTGGGGATGGGTGCATACGCAGTGGCCCCCCCCACCCCCCCCCATCACTGGCCTGCACTGCAACCATTCTGATCGCTGGCCTACCAAACCTCACTCCCTCCTATTGCTGGTCTCCTGTACCTGTCTTATGTTTATCTCCCCCCACATCCAGCCCTGATCCCCCTGTCAATCCCCACCTCCCAGCAATCCTGAAACCCCCCATCCCAATGACCAGCCTCAATGCCACATCCACCCTACTCTCCCCCTCCCAACCCTCGACAGTGCCAACCCCTTCTCCAACCCTGGATTGCCCTCCCTCTTCCAGAATCATACAGCATGAGGGGTGGGGTGACATTTCCATCTGATAATTAGCTGTGCGCCCATTTCCAGCATGGGTTTAATGACAACAAAGAAAAAACCTTTCAGAGATGCATGGAGGCCTTAACACCAAGCCGAAATCCTGCAAAATGGCTGCCCCTGGTGTCTCCCGGCCCAGAGAGCAGCACAGTGGGCTGGGACAATCACTTGCAACATGTTTCCAAGAAGGAGTTAGGTGGAGCTCTTGGGGCAAAGGGGATCAAAAGGATATGGGAAAGTGGGATCAGGCTATTGAGTTGGATGATCAACCATGATCATCCTGGATGGTGGAACAGGCTCAAAAAGGGCTGAATGGCCTACTCCTGTTCTCATTTTTCTATGTTATCGTTCGAATCAAATCAGCCATGTTCTTACTGAATGGTGAAGCAGGTTTATGGGCTGGGTGGCCTACTCCTGCTCTTTGTGTGCATTACCTAGCACCTTTACTATAATAAAACATCCTAAAATCACTTCACAGGTATGTTAGCAGACAAAATACGACACCAAGCCATACGAGTAGATATTGAGACAAGTGCATAAAAGCATGGTGATGGGGTATGTCAAAGATAATAATTCAGGGCAAAGTTGATCACTTGGAAGAATGTGGGTTAATAAATGATGGGTAACACGGGTCTGTTCAAGGCAAACGATGTCTGGTGCACTTGACTGAGTTCATTGATGAGAGGGTTGATGAAGGTGATGTTGTATTGGTTGTCCAGTGTTTGATTATGTGTGCCTGTTGAGTATTCTCTTGCTGTGTGCTGTTAGTCAAGCCTGTGAGTATGTTTACAGAGAAAAAGAGAAACTTAGAGAAAGATTGGGATTACAGACATTTTAAAAACTTTTGTAATAAAGCTCTGCTCACACAGAGCCTGATGCAGGTCATCTCTGCACACCTGAGATGTAAAATATCTTCAACATGCAGTTGATGTCTATGGACTTACATAGGCATTTGAGACAATGCCATATCATAGCAAAATTAAAACCTGTGTGTTAAAGTGGACAGGGCAGCATAGATATGAAATTGGCTAAGAGAAAGAAAGCAGAGAAAAGTTGTGAACAATTGGGATCAAATTATATGATGGCTCTTGAAGGGTCAATGTTCTTTGTGATTTAAATGATCTAGACTTGGGCACAGGGTGTATAATTCCAATGTCTGTGAGTGCCAAAAATGAGGAAATACAATAATCAGTGAGGAGGATAATATTAGGCTTCAGGTGCGTGTAGACAGATTGATCAATTAGGCAGACATGAAGTTTTGCAACTCGAAAGAGAAAATGAAGATGGAGAGATTACATAAAATAAGTGGTACAAATAGGATACAGGAAGCGAGAGATGAAGGTTCACAGACAAATCTTTGAGGTGGCAGGACAAGTCAATAATATTATAGAAACAAACAGGGTCATTTACGATAGAGACAATGGATACAAAATCATGGAAGTTACAGTAAGCATTTATAAAACATCTTTCACACCTCAGCCAAAGTACTGGTCCAATTTTGAGCATCACATTTCAGGATGACTGTCTTGGTTTTAAGAGAAGGTGCAGGACTTTATGGAGGCTGAGCTCATGTCGAGAGCCTAAGAAAGCTGAGACCTTGTAACTAAGAAGTTAAGAGGTGATTTAATAGAGATGTTCGGGATTGAGGGATTTTTTATAGAAAAGCAGGAGTGTCGATAACCAGGAGGATAACTGGCTGAAGGACTTCGGAATTATGAGTAGAATCTCTTTTTTGGTAGCAAGTTGTTCCAATCTAAAATGCATTGTCCAGAAGCAGATTCAATGGTAATTATCAAAAGGCAACTGAATACATACTTGAAAGGGAAAATTTTGTAGTTGCATGAGTAGAGGAGCGAAACTAATTGGGCAGCTTTTTTCAAAGAGACAGCAGAGTCACGATGTGCCAAGTGGTCCCTATGTGCTGTACGATTCTGCAAATTTGCTCTACTGAGGTAGTCTAATTTTGTTAATTCAAAGAATAAATTCTGACTTTGGTCATCTTCAAACAGAACCAATTGCTGCCTCATAAGCATGTTAATTTCTAGCTCCTGATAGCAATGATTCTTTATGAGTAATGGATTAAACAATCCAGTTAATTATAATAGATGGTGTGTAATAAAAGCAAGCAATCATTTCTAGAGCACTGGAGCGACGTTAAATGATTAATGGGTGTAACTTTCCCTGAGGTGATTCATGGTGGATACCCAGCTGCTTTTAATACCAGTGAATCCACTTGTACATCAAATTTAATTTTCAACCCTTGGTGGTGGAAGTGAGAAATTAAACCTCGTCATGCTTGGCTTTGAATGTCTGCAAAAGACATTGGTTTTATGCTAAGAACAATAGAAATAGGAGCAGGAGTAGGCCATCTAGCCCTTCGAGCCTGCCCCGCCATTCAAGATCATGGCTGATCTGAAGTGATTCAGTTCCACTTTCCCACTTTCTCCCCATAACCCTTAATTCCCTTGTCTGTCAAAAACCTATCTACCCGTGTCTTAAACATATTTAGCGAGGTAGCCTCCACCACTTCAATGCGCAGAGAATTCCAGAGATTCACTACCCTTTGAGTGAAGAAGTTCCTCCTCAACTCTGTTCTAAACTGCCCCCCCCACCCTTATTTTGAGGCTGTGCCCTCTAGTCCTGCTGTCCTTTTCGAGCAGGAAGAATCTCTCTACCTCTACCCTATCCATCCCCTTCATTATCTTATACGTCTCTAAGATCCCCACTCATCCTTCTAAACTCCAACGAGTACAGACCCAGTCTATTTAGTCTCTCTTCATAGTCTAACCCCCTCATCTCTGGTATCAGCCTGGTGAACTTCCTCTGCACTCCCTCCAAGGCCAAAATATCCTTGTGCAAGTGCGGCGACCAAAACTGCACACAGTACTCCAGCTGCGGCCTCACCAGTGCCCTGTACATTTGCAGCAAGACCTTCCTGCTTTTATATTCTATCCCCCTTGCTATAAAGGCCAGCATCCCATTTCGCCTTCTTGATCACCTGCTGCACCTGCAGACTGGGTTTTTGTGACTCATGCACAAGGACCCCCAGGTCCCTTTGCACCGCAGCATGCTGCAGCTTTTTGCCCTTTAAATAGTAATCCCTCCTACTATTATTTCTGTCAAAGTGGATAACCTCACACTTGCTAACATTGTACTCCATCTGCCAGGTCCTCGCCCACTCACTCAGCCTATCCAGATCCCCCTGCAGACTTTCCACACCCTCCATGCAATTTGCTTTTCCACTCATCTTCGTGTCATCAGCAAATTTCGTCACCCTACACTCAGCCCCCTCCTTCAGATCATCTATATAAATGGTAAATAGCTGAGGCCCCAGCACCGATCCCTGCGGCACTCCACTAGTCACCAACCGCCAATCAGAACAGCACCCATTGATACCAACTCTCTGCCTCCTATTAGACAACCAATCCTCTAACCACACTAACACCTTACGCCCAACTCCACACACCCTAACCTTCTGAAGCAACCTTTTGTGCGGCACCTTATCAAACGCCTTTTGAAAAAAAATCGAGAAACCTCACATCCACCGGTTCCCCTCTGTCTACCGCACTAGTCACATCCTCACAGAATTCCAATAAATTCGTCAAACACGACTTCCCCTTGACGAATCAGTGCTGCATCTGCTTTATCAAACCATTCCTTTCCAGGTGCCTCGCTATTTCTTCTTTGATGACGGATTCAAGCATTTTTCCAACAACAGACGTTAAACTAAGCGGCCTATAATTCCCTGCCTTTTGCCTGCTACCTTTTTTAAACAGGGGTAACATTAGCCATTTTCCAATCTTCTGGCACTTCCCCAGAATCCAGCAAAGTTTGGTAAATAATCACTAAGGCATCTACTATCACCTCTGCCATTTCCTTCAGAACCCTGGGATGCATTCCTATGCACTATGTGGTTTGGGGCAGGGGCAGAAAAGTATTAACTGATTTCAGCAGTAAGGCTCTTCATTCTCCCCTTCCTTCATATAATTCACAGATTGCATCAGGTTGGTACATTCTGGGGTGCAGAGCTCATTTTCAACCAGCCAAGCTGGCATTAACTGAATGGTAATAACTTCAAAATGCGGTTGATAGATTTATTGCCCACCTAATGCTGGTACTGACTGCCACCAGTTTAAAATTTTGTATGGCAGAGTGTCTGTCTGTTTCAGGTAGTAGGCTGCAGGATTCTGCAAACCATGACTTCAAGATATATTAAGGACTGCAATTTCAATTTTTAAGAACACATCGGTGGATCATGCGTCTCACATATGCTGCCATTTTCCCAGACATCGAACAGTCTCACTAGTCCTTAAAGAAACCGCTGTAGGCCACACTTAGGACCTAAAAAATTCTCATGGGAACAGGAATGCTGCCAGCCAGATTGCACCCGCTCAGAATTTGCATCATGCTCTGTGGCTTAGATTTCAATTATTGTCTCTTCACCACATCCACTACTGAAAAGTTCACCATTGACTATCAATTGGACTTTCTGATGGGGAGGTTGCTTTGGACAATGCAGATGATCAAATGTGCTTGTGAACCTTTTGAATGTCTTAAACAATTAGTAGTATGATGTTTTACTTTTCCCCATATAAAATCAATGTAAATAATTTTGTATTAACTGTAAAACAATAAGAAACTAAAATATGATGGGAAATAATATACTCTTGGATTTATGTGAATTTTTAATGCAGGCTCAAAGATGCAAAGGGGTTCATTTTTACTTAGGGCATTACTGTAAAATGGGTGATAGAATTGACAACTTACTTCATATTTCTCACTACTTTTATTGCCATTGGTGCCAATGGACTCAGCTGGCACCATTACACAAAGTCAACATCCAAAAGACTGGAAAGCTTATGAGTTGATTCGTTCAGAAACTGTACCTGCTTACAAAAATGTAACAGGGCTGTATCATGTGTGAAGTATCTGAGTCCACAGAACTATAAATATTACTTTGTGTGGAAGTGCAGAGATCATCGCAGATACAAAGTAGAATGAACAGGCAAATGGTGATTATTTTAAACGACAGTGTTTTTAAACAATGATTACATTGCACCATTTTGGCACCAGGTAACAAAGGCAGTGATAGAGCTTCTTATTGCTTCATCTGCCTCCAAAATACCTCGCAAAATATCAGTTTTGCATACAATGTGATCATTTATTCTGATCAAGATAAACGTTTGGGAAACAGCATTCCAGGCAGTTTCAGAGAAGTAACCCTTTTATGCAATAAGGATATTTTCGGACTGGCAAAGAGTGGCTGGCATTACAGTGGCCAATTGTCTTTTATATAGAATCCTCACAGTGCAGAAGGAGGCCATTCAGTCCATCCAGTCTACAGCAACCACAATTCCACTCAGACCCTACCCCCATAACCTCATGCATTTACTCTAGCTAGTCTCCCTGACACTAAAGGGGCAATTTAGCATGGCCAATCCACCTAACCTGCACATCTTTGGACTGTGGGAGGAAACCGGAGCACCTGGAAGAAACTCATGCAGACACGAGGAGAATGTGCAAACTCCACACAGACAGTGACCCAAGCCAAGAATCGAATTGGAGTTCCTGGCACTGTGAGGCAGCAGCGCTAACCACTGTACTACCCATTTTATTCTGGAAAACTGAGCGAGATTTCAGAGGATACAAGCATACCCATGTTGAACATGGTCACGGGCATTCAGCCTCTGACCTTCGGGTAAGCATTCTCCAAGGCGGCCTTCACGACACACGACAGCGCAGAGTCGCTGAACAGAGACTGATAGCCAAGTTCCGCACACATGAGGACGGTCTCAACAGGGATCTTGGGTTCATGTCACACTATCTGTAACCCCCGTGACTTGCCTGGGTTTGCAAAACCTCACTTACTGTACTGTCTGGAGACAATACACATCTCTTTAAACTGTGATCAGTGCTCCTTCCACTCACATTATCAGCCACTTCAGGTCTTGAACAGCAGGTTAGGTGTAAGGATTCGCATTCTAATCAGTAATCTCTAAACTGTTTGTGCTTTATATGCTCTGTCTGAAACCAGAACTCTCCATTCACCTGACGAAGGGGCTAACCCCGAAAGCTTGTGAGTCTATTATCAAATAAATAGGTTGGACTAAAACCTGGTGTTGTCAGACTTTTTACTGTGTTTACGCCAGTCCAACGCCGGCATACCCACATCATGAACATGGAATGCACAGATTGTATCCTAGGTTTATTGTCTCAACTTTGATGGAAGGAAGGTGGTTGTAATTTTATATTACAGGAATGACAGCACTTTGAAAGCACTCCGTTACCTATTGAGTGTTTTCTGATATGAAGTTGTAAAAGGCATTACATAAATGCAAACTCTTTCTTTGGGATTTAAAAACAAAAAAAAACTTAGGGATTGTTTATTGGCTGTCGAATTGTATCCCATATTTAAGTTAGACAAGTCAGTTCCTGTTTGTGTCTCGGTTGTGTATTCCTCTAACTGGAAGTTCATTTGAAGTAATGCATCTGAGAATAGGAAACATGAACTTGTGATTGTATTGTGACTTTTAAACCTGAGATGAGTCATCAGCTAATGTCTCAAACTGGAAATGAAGAAAATATACAATATTTACGAGCCTGATATCTTTGCAGTTCCTCTCTGGAATTCCAGAGCAATATTTCTGCGCATTTCCTTCCTCTCTGCTCAACTATCTCATTGTGATTAATGCTGTTTTTGTTTTATGCACTAGTCCGCATTTCAAAATGTCACCTCCCATTGAAGGCAATGCTCATGTGACATGATTGTTGCATATCAATTACAACAATGTGAGAAATGTGGATTTATTACCATTCATAGAAAGAAAGACCTACATTTTTGTAGCACCTTCCATGACCACTGCACATCCCAAAGTTCTTTATAATCAATTAAGTACCTTTGAAATCTAGCCACTATTTTAACACAGGGAATGTGGCAATTTGAATGCAGCAAGATTCCATAAATAGCAGTTGGATAACAATCAGATACTTTGTTTATGGTTATTGGTTGAGGGATAACAATTGGCTGATATACTGGAGAGAACTTTTTCAAAGAGTGTCATGGGATATTTGATCTGAAGACAAGGGGCAGATAGACTCATGTTAACTTTGTGATAAGATGTTAATATAAGTGAATCAGAATACTTCTTCAAATCAAATGAGACTATTTCCTCAGGTGGATGTCGCTGTTACCTGGGGGCATAACTATAAGGTTCATGCTGGGAGATATAGGAGGGATGTCCAAGGTAGGTTCTTTACTCAGTGGTTGGGGTGTGGAATGCACTGCCTGCTGTGATAGTGGAGTCAGACACTTTAGGAAGTTAAATGGTTATTGGATAGGCACGTGGTACACATCAGAATGATAGGAAGTGGGATAGCTTGATAATTGGTTTCGGACACAGCTTGGCACAACATTGAGGGCCGAAGGGCCTATACTGTGCTATATTGTATGTAATTAGGGAATCATAGAATAGAATAATAGAATGTTTACAGAAGGAGGTCTTTCAGCCCACCTTGTCTATACTGGCTCTCTGCAAGAGAGCTCATCTAACCCCACATCCAAATTCTTTCCCTATAGCCCTGCAATTTTTAACCCATTCATATAGTGAAAGCCACAATTCTACTTGCCTCCACCACATTCTAGGGTGTTGCATTCCAAATCCTAACCACTTGCAGAGTCCAAAGGTTTTTTCTCATGCCAACGTTGGCCCAATCACCTTAAGTCAGCGTCCTCTGATTCTCAACCTTGCTGTTTCTTTCCATCCACTTTGTTCAAAGCCCTCATGATTTTGAGCACCTCCATCAAATCTCCTCTCAACCTTCAGCAAGGGAAACAACCCCAATTACTCTAATCGAACCACATGACTGAAGTCCCTTATTCTTTGAACCTTTCTCAAAATCTTTCCAGTACCCTTACTAAAGCTTTTACATTCCTCCAAAGGTTCAATACCCAGAATCAGACACAATGGGTGAAATTCTCTATTTGTTTAAAGAGAGTCCTGGCTGAGCTGGGAAAGCTGGCCTGTAGCTCACAGACTGTGCAACCAGCTTTTTCTCGTTGTGTTTTACAACACTCTGTGCAGAAGGAATCTGCTGGCATGGACTACGCCATCACACTGGCAGGGCGGGGACTAAGTCATCGATACCCTGATCTGCCAAAAAGAATTTCAACCCCCACAGATAAGGGGTACACACAAATGCAAAAGGGCAACCCCTTCTCCCAACAACCAATAAGAGAAACCCCTCCTACTGGAGCTCCTCAGAAGAACTCCCCAGCACTGCCCCTACCAGAGGCTTATACTTGATGTGACATCATGTGAGGGGCAATTCCAAATGTTGGGGATGATATGGTGAGAAAGCCTGGTAATTATATTAAAGTTTATTGAAACCTGGCTCCCAAGCTTCCAGGGTGGGAACCTCATTATATCTTTAGGGAGAATTGAAAAATGTCATCTCGCCAGCAAGATTATCATTTTCCAAATTTCATGAGATTTGCGCCCATGTCATGGTAAATGCAGGTTTAAAGTTGCAGCAAATACTCTTGAGGCCGTGCAAATGTTTTATAAAAATTCGTCATAACTTGCGTTCTTTCACACTCGGTGGAGGGTGGGTGGGGGGGGAGGTGCGGCATTCAACTTGCGTTTGCCATCAAAGAAAACCTGCAGAGAATCGGGAAACATTTTTGTCAAAGGGTGAGAACCTCATTTTAAATGGATTGGAATTAAAAATAATTATTCATGTGTTCCCACCGCACCCAACACATGATCCCCCCCTCACTTTGTCAATGTGATCTCACATCAGTATGGTTCACAACAGCTATTTAAAAATGCAATTCAGTCAAGGGAATCTCCACTGGAGGCACAAAGGCAGGTATAGCCCCCTGGGGGAGAGAGACATGTCTGGGCAGTGTCCTGGCCTGTGGATTGCAGGGTGTGGTGAGTTCTCAGTGGTGTACCTGTTTTCTCAGTGGGGTGGGTGGGGTCATCAATTCTAACACTGAGCAGAGTGTTCTTTAAAGATGGCATCCTCATCTTGTGTGTATCTGGTTTTGCCAGCTCTATGAGGCCCCACCCTCCCAGAATGACAAACGTAAATCCCACTTGCTCACTTTTTTCACTCCATGAGGCTCAGAATCTGGAGAGAAAACTAGTCTGTGCAGCTGTAGAGCTTTGCACCAGTTTTCAGCCTGAGCCTTACACTTTGAAACAATAAGACAAGATTCTACTTTGTGTGTCGATTTATAGTCTACTTGATCCCAGAAATGTTTTAAATCCTTTAACTTGCCCTTCCACCTTTAACAGTTTATGTATATAATCTCCCAGTTCTCGATTTCTGGTGCATTGATCCGCCAACTCAAATGTACTTCTGATGCCTATTTATAATGGCTACACCATTGTCCGGACTGAGATGATGTATGACTTGGGACACCAATTTGCTTCTAAACCAACATCCTTCACAAAAATATAGCCAAAGTTCAGCTACAGAGCTAAACTTTGGCTGTTTAAATCAACACTTGGTTCATGCAGTGTGATCTTGACAGGATAAATGATTTTTTTTCATTCAGGCTTCCTTAGATCCTTAACCACACATAAGTGCACGTGATAAGTTAGCAGGGCCTTTATCACAATGTTCTTCAATGACAGCTTTTTTTTTTAAACACAGTTAACTTTTTACAAGTGCCTAAAATTGATTCTGAATAAAGCAATGGCAAAGTAGCCTGAGTAAACTTACTTTTTTTTTGCCAGCTCTAGTTTCTGAAAGTTGATGTTGTACCAAAATGGTCTTATGATTGACAGATTAGAACCTTATTTCTATGTGCAAGCAAGTAATCTAACTAAAAATTACATTTTTGGTTGTGTGGATATGAAAAGCACTGGCCCAGATCTTCTGGTCATGCTGTATTGCCGCCACCTGCAAAGATTTCTGTGACCCAACATTTTTGTGATTTTTCAGCCAGGACTTGTGTTCTGATCTCCGTGTTTAAGCAACCTGGGAAAATTCAGTGCCTGTCTGCGTATCAGGACTTCTGGGGTCTTGATGTGCATGTCTAATTTCAACGATCCAGATATGGAAAGATTTGGGTCAGCGTGTTGTGCTGCAGGAACAGTTCTAATCTTCAAATCTTACTTTCAGTTTCATCATTGAAGAGAGATTTACAGTAGAGAGCAATGTGGATAAGAAAATGAAGTTAAACCAACAGTGCCCTGGCAATATCAAAACAAGTTGCATTTGAAACTTAGAGTGGATGTCACTTTTGTTTGATGAGACTTGACAGGGTGGATTGCAATATCTATAAATCTGGGCCCTTCTATACATTATTATTCATAGCTCAGACAGTGATATGATATGATACAATAGCAACACATCTGCAGGTAGCCATAGAAGAAAGGCACTCCTTTAATGACTCCATGATGCATGAAGATGAAGAGGCGGGACCAAGGCTCAGGGTTGGAGACAGAAGGAGGAGGGGAAGAAATAATCATGGAGTCAAGCAAGTGTAAGTAAAAAAAAAGTAGAGGAGAAAATTGAGGAATAAAGTTTATATGCAAAGAAATGTCAAATAAAATTTGTGACGCAGGTGAGGGGAAAAAAAATAGTAGCAAGCTTAGCTCAAGGTCATAAATTATTTAAATAAAATCAAAATACCAGAAATCTGAAATAAAAACAGAAGCGCTGGAACTATTCAGCAATTTTTGGCTTAATCTGTGGAGAGAAATATGCAATCGGACTTTTCTTCACAACAGTCTTACAGACTCAAAACATTAACTGTTTTTCTCTCTACAGATGCTGCCAGACCTGCTGAGTTTTCCAGCATGTTCTGTTTTTAATGCCATAAAATTACTTCCTTTCCATTCCTGCTTGGAAGGGAAAGCATGAATCTTTAGAATTTATCAGAGTTTGATCGCTGCTCCACAGGATGCAGTTTATACTGGGCAAAATATCAAGAAAAATGAAAACAATTGTACAGAAATAGAATAAATGAACCAAGATTCAGGATTACGTATCAAGCTGAGTTACAGCTTGATCGAAATTACTCTTTTACACTGTAACCCTGACATTGTAACTTGCTGTGGATATGCTGGCGTTGGACTGGGGTAAACACAGTAAAAAGTCTGACAACACCAGGTTTAAGTCCAACCAATTTATTTGATAGTAAACTCATAAGCTTTCGGGGTTAGTCCCTTCGTCAGGTGAATGGAGAGTTCTGGCCTAACTCTCCTTTCACCTGACGAAGGGACTAACCCCGAAAGCTAGTGAGCTTACTATCAAATAAATTGGTTGGACTTAAACCTGGTGTTGTCAGACTTTTTATTGTAACTTGCAACATGTAACATTGTGAAATCCCTTTTGCTGCTTTATTCCCAAGTTCTCCTCTTACCTATTACAATTGTTGCATGGCCACTGACATATGGCTTACAACAAACCTTAAAATAGCCACACTCCAAAAGCTGCTCAGACAAAAGGCAACTTAGAATACAAAGTCATCATTTTTTCAATTCAGTTCCTCTTATAATGTTGTATCTCAATCAACATAATTGAATTTTACAAAATTACTATCACCTGAAACACCACTAGGCTAGGTTAACAGTCATTTCAGAAATTCATTGGGCGTCTAAATATCTACAGAAATGAACGTTGATATACTTGTGGATAGGAAAATCTCTTTCCCATCTCAGTGTACCCTACCTTTATCATATTAATCCATTTCAGTATGAATCCAGAAAGTCGTTCCGAATTCAGCGTAGTCTGCTTGTTTTCATTGTGGATGCTTGAGGATAATGGTATTAACTTAAGGAACAACAAGCAGTTGCTTGACAGGACCTGAAAATCCAGTTCTCTCACATTGCTTCTTGCCTCCCCTCATTTACTCGCCATTCTAGCAGAGTATCTAATTACAGTGTAAGCTACGTAGCAGCACAATGCCAGTTTGCCAAACATATCACATACCAGCTTGTGCCTGTCTACTAGATTCCCCAGCCCTATTAACTTGAACTCAATTGCTGCACCTTAAATTGTCAAGATCAACTCAGGAATAGCTCTTGAAATATTAAATACTACTTGACCCTATCCTTAGAAGAATTCAATACAGAGGCAACTCAGATTTACATTCTTATATATTTACATTATGATTTTTTAAATCCTCACCACAATTAATAGGGAGTATTTAATTGTTGAGGTGGGGGTATTACCGAAGGGGTCCAGTGATAAGGTAGGAGCTTTACCAAAGGAGATTGGGTCTCGTCAGCTGCCACCAGGTTATACAGGTAGGCTGGCTCAATTTGGCAATGAAGTTCACACTGGAATCCCCTCAAGAGGTTCTTTGTATTAGCATTGTATTTCTTTTTGCTCAAATCTACATATGGCGATCTGGCTCCTACTCACTGGTATCTTTAACATTATCATAGTTAAAGGATAAGGGAGTAAAGCTGATACAAAAACAGGGGCAGAGTCCTATTAAGGCAGTTGGTGTTTCCTTCATGCTATCACCTGGCAAATCCTGAAACCAAATCAAGCATTTGCTTTTATATTTCCTTTGGATAGTATCCTAGGAGGCCAAGAACAGGGTTCAGATTCTAGATAAAATCAACACCCCCTAAAATCATGCCCAAGTTTGGCAGCAAACAAGGGGGAAATCATCCAGTTTGGAAGCTGGAATGTCAGGATCGTGGGGCCTGGTAGAAACACAATGACTCACAGTCCACAGCACGAGTATGTATAATAAGGCAGCACTGATTGACTGAGCTACACAAGTTTGGTATTGACTTTGCCGCTCTACAAGAAACCAGACTAAATTTTAAGTTTATTTATTATTGTCACAAGTAGACTTACACTAACACTTGCAATTAAGTTACTGTAAAAATCCCCTAGACACTGCACTGAGGAAGGATTTAGCATGGTCAAAGCACCTAACCAGCAAGTCTTTCAGGGTGTGGGAGGAAACCAGAGTATCCGGAGGAAGCCAACACAGACACGGGAAGAACGTGCACACTCCGCACAGACAGTTACCCAAGCTGGGAATCAAACCCGGCGCTGGCGCTGTGAGGCAGCACTGCTAACCACTGTGGCAGCATGCCGCCACATGGCCAATTACAGTCTTTATAACCGAGGCTAACTACAGCTTCTTTTGGCATAGAAGAGCACAGAAGATGCCCCATGCACATTGCGTAGCTTCACATTCAGCACCAGACTGATGTAGACATTGAACCACCAGCAACAACTTCTGAACATTTCATCTCTCTGCATCTATCATCTGAGAGAAGTGTTGTCAACATCATCTGTGCTTATATATTAACCATGAGTACCAGAAAAAGATCAGTTTTAGTTCTCTCTAAATGATGTTTTGAGGCACATTCTGAATTGCAATCAGGTATTCATCTTAGATGATTTCAAAGTCTTGGATCAGACAGGACTTCACAGGCAAGGTGCCTTTGTCAGTAACGTGGTGGGAAAGATAATGACAATGGTGTCTTGAGCTTTGTACACCAAATACACAATGCACCATTAACATCTCAGGGCCAACATTGCGAAAGGTATCATGGCAATATCCAAGATCTGGCCACTGGCAACAGCTTGACCAGATTATCACTAGAAAATGTGATCTGCCCAGTGTTACCCACACTTACCACAGTGCAAATTGCAACACTGACCACTCTGTCTACAGCAGAAGATGGTATAATCCTAAAAGTTTCACAGCTCACAACACAGTGGTCTGCAAACGCATCAACAACTCTCATATAAGAAACTAACTCATAGCAACACTTTGCACTGATGCTCGAATGATTATTGCTCACGAAAGACAAATCAAGAAATGCTGATGTTGACATTGATGAAGATTGGAAGTCGCTGAGTTTGATCAGTAGCAGTAACAATATTGTGCAGAGGCAGAACCTGCAACAAAGGCATGATTGAAACCTACTCAGCAGAGATGACATCTGTCACTGAAGTAGAAAGCAAAGCCGACCTGGTGCATAAAATAAACCCAACAATAGAGAACAATCTGAATCTGAAAGAAGCCACGACAGTTGGACAAAACCCCAAGAGATCCAGTGCAAACAAATACTGGATCAAGTTACATTGAGAAACCCAAACTGCCTGTGACAATGAAAATTTACATGCTGTCTGCTGAGATCAAGAGGGCATTTGGTTCCACTATCAAAGTTGATCCCTGAAATGAGCAGTTGTGAAGTAATCAACCAAAGTAAACAGATGTTCTGCTGGGTTGATCACTACTGTGATCTAAACTTCCAGGAGATGGACATCTCCTGCTTTGTGTTTGATGTTCTTCCACAACCTCCCATTGTGATTGAGTTGGACGAAGAACCCTCTTCTCAAACTTGAAAAAGGTCATTGATTGCTAAGCAAACAGAAAAGCAACTCAAGGATGGAATTCCAGCTGAACTGTTCCAACATGGAAAGTTCCATTCACTGCCACAGCTTCACCATCTCCTCCATCTCTGTTGGAAGATAGGATTGGTTCTGGAGAACATTAACAAGGATGACAGAGGAGATTACAACAGCTGCAGGGCATCTTATTCCTGAAAGTCACTCGGAAAGACTGGGTCATGCTTAGCAATCAATGACCTTTCCAAGCTCGATGAATGAGGGTCATACTTAAAAAAGGACTCCATTGACTTGCAAACAGGGTATATCCAGAAATGCAGTATGGTTTCCATGCTGCAGATCTATCAAGGACAGAGTCTACCTCATTTGATAGCCAGAAGTGTAGCTAACAGGATATATCCTGTTACGTTATTTTGTAGATTTCAATAAAGTATTTGACCCCCAGGACAGGACTCTGAAGATTTTGGGGAAACTGGGTGATCAAAGTTCTTTAGCCTCACTCAATCCTTTCATAACAACATGCAATGTAGCAGCTCCAATTCCAACAAGTTGCAGGGAGAAGCAATTCTGAAAGATAGCACTTCTACCAGTGTAGCACTCTCTCAATATTGCACTGAAGTGTCAGCCTAGATTATATTCTAAAGTCTGTCCTAGGATTTGAACACTCAATCTTTCAAACATCATTTTCTTTAGCTCCTCCAACATTTATTTACACATTTGAAACACACTGGGACAATTTCCAATGTTAGATACATTATTTAAAATCAAGTGGTTGTTATTATTGCTAAGAGGAGGTCACCTTGTATATAGTGGTCAGTAGAACTACTGGATAGGGGGCATGGAGTTGGGGGTAAGGTGTTAGCGTGGATAGAGGATTGGTTGTCTAATAGGAGGCAGGGAGTTGGTATCGATGGGTGCTATTCTGATTGGCAGTTGGTGACTAGTGGAGTGCCGCAGGGATTGGTGCTGGGGCCTCAACTATTTGCCATTTATATAGATGATCTGGAGGAGGAGGCTGAGTGTAGGGTGTCGACATTTGCTGATGACACAAAGATAAGTGGAAAATCAAATTGTGCGGAGGGTGTGGAAAGTCTGCAGAGGGATCTAGATGGGCTAAGTGAGTGGGCGAGGACCTGGCAGATGGAGTATAATGTTAGCAAGTGTGAGGTTATCCACTTGGCAGGAATAATAGTAGGAGGGATTACTAATTAAAGGGCAAAAAGCTGCAGCATGCTACGGTGCAAAGGGACCTGGGGGTCCTTGTACATGAGTCGCAAAAACCCAGTCTGCAGATGCAGCAGGTGATCAGGAAGGCAAATGGGATGCTGGCCTTTATAGCGAGGGGGATAGAATATAAAAGCAGGGAGGTCTTGCTGCAACTGTACAGGGCACTGGTGAGGCCGCAGCTGGAGTACTGTGTGCAGTTTTGGTCGCCGCACTTGCGCAAAGATATTTTGGCCTTGGAGGGAGTGCAGAGGAGGTTCACTAGGCTGATACTGGAGATGAGGGGGTTGAACTATGAAGAGAGGCTGAATAGACTGAGTTTGTACTTGGAATTTAGAAGGATGAGGGGGCATCTTATAGAGACGTATAAGATAATGAAGGGGATGGATAAGGTAGAGGTAGGGAGATTCTTCCTGCTCAGAAAGGACAGCAGGACCAGAGGGCACAGCCTCAAGATAAGAGGGGGGGGCGTTTTAGAACAGAGTTGAGGAGGAACTTCTTCACTCAAAGGGTGGTGAATCTCTGGAATTCTCTGCCCGTTGAAGTGGTGGAGGCTACCTCGTTAAATATATTTAAGACACGGGTAGATAGGTTTTTGGTAGGCAAGGGAATTAAGAGTTATGGGGAGAAAGCAGGAAAGTGGAACTGAGCCACTTCAGATCAGCCATGATCTTATTGAATGGCGGGGCAGGCTCGAAGGGCTAGACGGCCTACTCCTGTTCTTATGTTCTTATCAGGGATGAGAGATTATGGATTTCTCATTCAATAATGCAATGGATTCCTTGATAAATGTGATCACTGAATTGGCTTAGACATAATGCCAGGAAACATGTCAGATCTCACTTGCTGTTCTTATGGATTGTTAAATAGTGCATACGCACATGCATATACACACACATGCACTCCAAAACATTAGAATGTGAAACTTCTGCCCCTTTTTAAATAGCACCACAAAGTCACCAGGAAGTGGGACAGGTTTAAGAAACTGGTGTCAGCATTCCCAATTTTGAATCAGAGATAATGGGTTTAAGGCCCCTTCCAAAGACTTGGGCACAACGTAGAGTGGCATTTCCACACGTCACTGACAGGGAGAGGTGTGGGTATGAAGTATTCCTGTTTATGTTTCCCCTCACCACAACAATCATGCTTAAAAGTGCTTAATTTGTCAAAAAGGCATTTGGAACATTTAGCTGTCATTAAACATAAATGTAAACATTCTCAGAGACTGCTCTGCCCTTAGAGAGACAGCTTTGACTTGTGGGGATTTAACTTGAGGATCCACGCCTCAGGCAAGGAGCAAGATTGAGAAGGTGGGGTCTTCATGAATAACCTCAGGTCGGTATGGGAATTAAACCCATACCTGTTGGCTATGCATCATGATCCAACTGTCCACCTAACCAAACCCTGAGATTTTGCTAAATGTACTATACATTTTGAAGTGCGTAGTCCCAGGAAGACGCTGCTGCAGCCTGTGTTACTATGACAGGGGCATGGTCAAATTAATCCTGTCTCTTTCCTGCTGCAGAAATATGAGATTGAGTGGACAACTCATGTGTACCATCATCAGGAGTGAGCACATTAACATGAGGCATACCGCTGCCATGTCACTGGTACCAGTCCCTAAACTTAACAGCCCATTGATTAGCTGAAGGGTAAAGTGGATGGTAGCATTTGAAAATCTTAAAAAAGGGGGCATTTCTGTTTACTGAGCTAGGATTTGTAGGTTGTTCAAGTAAAATCTTGCAGCTGAATAACCAGTTTTCCCCCACTGGAGGTAAGTTTCCGGACAAGATGCTCTGAGGTCCAGTCTGCCTAAGTGAGAGCTGGGAGAAGGGAGAAGGATGAAGGATGAGGATTTTTTGAAAAAAATCCTATGGGGCGTTTTCAATGGGAGAATTCCTCTGCTATTCAATATCCTGGTCAACATTCATCCCTTGAACAGCATCTTCAAAGCAAATTAAATGGGTAATTCTTGTTGTTATTTGAGAATTTGCTGTTTACAAATTGACACTTGTGTTGGTCTTCTAAACACAGGAGCTACACTTCAAAACCATCCATTGGCTGGGAAATGCTTTGGAATTTCATGAGGACGTGACAAGCATCAATAAAAAAAAGTTAGTTCTTTATTTCTGCAGGGAACTCTTTAATTAGAGCTTCGCTAGCAGATAGTTCACTTATAAAAGGGACAATACTGTCACTGTAAAGAATTTTACTGCACATAATATTGCTGAATGTCACACATTACTCACACACACACACACACACAAAATCAACAATCATACAAACAACTGTCACGTTGCTATAAATGCTGTGTACTTGAGTATAAACATGAGATCGTCATTACAGTGCCTATACATGGAGATCTGGTTGCAACAATGGGACTTGATGACGACAATGCTGCTCTTTTAAGTAAGGCCAATATCATTACCAAATCTAAAACCTACAGCATCTGACCAACACACTGCAAACTACCAACAGCATCTAAATATAGCAACCTGTATTTCCAAAGTGTAAATGTTATGAGAGGACATGTTTGTCACTCTCATTCCATATCTGCTTTTACTTCCTGTCAGTTAGACCACTAACAGTACATGTGCTGCATTTGGTGAAGGCAGCCTTCACAGATTCTGTATTCGCCACAAAATACAAATGGACACTTTTGAGTTTTGCAGACTCTCAGGTAAATAAAGTTATATATCAGGAAATTCTGCCTAATTATCTTTGCAGTATGCTATGAAATAACCCTGAAATCAACATACATTTACCTCCCTCTGGTGTCATCTCCAAATGTTAATTTGTTTACAGTTACATATGTGCCCTTTTTGGCAGCAGGAGATATGATCAATGTGAAAAAAACATTGTGAAAGTCAGTCTGAATTTTAAGCGTGTCTCAGAAACTTGCAGAACATTCTGAATTTCGTTAAGTAACCTAGGTAATAAAAACAATAAGGATTGCTAATCAATCACTGAGGCTACTCTTCTTCACTCATTTATTAATTATTCAAATGTATTTAGTTATATAAAATGAGTTAAAGTGAGGACTTCAGTGACTGCTATACAGAAATATATCTTTTGCTGATAAGCATCTCTTCAGTGAGTTTATGCAGCATATAAAAACATATGTGCTAAGAGCTTGCAAGTCTGCTCTGTTGATATAAAACAATATTTCCCGCATAAATGAATTATTAATGCAAACTGAATAAATCCCACATGTATAATTGGCATAGTTTATGGTGCATAAACTAACTTCCTCATCTAGCGCTTCAACCTGACAAGTTGATTACTAATGCAATTCTTTAGTGCGAGTTTGTCTCAGACCAGAAAGATTTGGTTCAAGGTTGTATCAAATGATACCATGAAGTATGGCTGAGAAAACTCATTGACTCACTTGTAGTTTAGGTCAAAATCCAGTTATAAACATAACACAATTCTGAGCTGAGGAAGGCTCCTCATCTTAATTAAGACCACTATAAAAACGAGGGCAGTCAGTCCCTAGACTTTGTTTCACCATTTAATGAGCTGTCAGATCTACACCTCCACTCAATTTACCTGTCTTTATTCCATGTCTTTTTACATTGTTATCCAATACAAATCTACCTACCCCAGTCTTGAAAATTTCAATTGTTTCAGAATCCACAGCCCTTTTGGGGGAAGAAGAGTGTGTTCCAGATTTACACTACCCTTTGTGCAAATAAATACTACTTGATTTTGTTTAGATCAAAAGATTATGCCTCCACATTTTCCACCAATTCATCAGTATACTTTTAAATCTTTAACATTTTAAACACAGCAAAGTACGAATCCTGAATAGACCAATCATTCCCTTGTGGGATACAAAGAAGCAGATCAAATCCTTGATCCAAAAGTACAAGTGGCAAATGACACTGGGTCACAATGATGGGGATAGCTGAAGGCATGGGAATTGCAAAGTTCTGAGACAAGTCAAGTGCCTAGGATTGTGGGGGTGGAGCCTGGGTGGGATTGTGGTTGGTGCAGACTCGATGGGCCAAAGGCCTCCTTCTGCACTGTAGGGTTCTCAGAACAGGAAGTTGGTTAAGTTAATTTACCTCATGCTGTAAGATGGAGTGATATGCAGTTCATGAGGTTTATGAAGGTCCATCTAATGGTAAGAGTATGCAATAGCAGGCTGTACCAGAATAATGATTCTCAAATAAAATCGCAGAATTATAGAACACTACAGTGCAGAAAGAGGCCCTTCAGCCATCGAGTCTGCACCGACAACAATCCCAACCAGGCCCTACCCCCATATCCTTATGTATTTTACCCGCTAATCCACACATCTCAGGACACTAAGGGGCAATTTTAACTTGGCCAATCAACCTAACCAGCACATCTTTGGACTGTGGGAGGAAACCGGAGCACCCGGAGAATGTGCAAACTCCACACAGACAGTGACCCAAGCCAGGAATCCAACCCAGGTTTCTGGAGCTGTGAAGCAGCAGTGCTAACCGCTGTGCTACAGTGCTGCCCATGATGTGCAAATTTTCATGTTACGAAGATACTATTATGTGGTGCATTTTAAAGGTCAAAACCTAAAAATAACTAACACACACAGCCTGTTAATGTGAGTTGCGTTTGTCTGGTATTTTAGCAAAATTATTAACCCATTTAAAACCAATTTCCACAATTTTAATATAGACGTTAACCCAAAGGAAAATTGGTATTAGAAATTAGGCATTAAAAAAAAATCCTTGCTATAGATCTAGATGGAATAGGAATTCTCCTCCCACTCCACAGACATATTTGGTCACCCTTGCTATAGTCTGCCCCATTTTCCCCAGGCACTTAGCTAAGGGCTGCTGTCAGCAGGGGAGTTGGCCCAACATTGAACTCATTGCTCAGGTGTGCTGCCTATGGAGTGTGATCAGTGGCAGCAGTACGGTGACATTGGCTGATCAATATAACATGAATTACACCAATAGTTTGTGGAGATGAAATTCAACAGCGATGCAATCACATGAACTGCCTGCTTATGCACTGCTGGAACTGGGGCATAGATATAACAATTTGTCACTCCTGCCTGTTATATCCAGTAGGATAGAGGGCAAGAGTGACAAATTACACCACAGTTGCTTCTTATCCAGTAAATACAAACCGACCCTACAGTTATGGGAAATGCAACAGTGAAGTGGCCAAGATTTAGATTTCCACGATGATAGTGCTAGGAGAAAGCTAGCTGATACTGCAGAAAATACAGATTCATGTAATGTGGGGCAGCACGGTGCTTAGCATTGCTGCCTTAGTACCAGGGCCCTGGGTTCAATTCTGGCATCTGGTGAATGTGTGCGGAGGTTGTACATTTTTCCCATGAATGCTGGGGTTTCCTGCGGGTGCTCTGGTTTCCTCCCACAATTCAAACATGAACAGGTTAGATTGACTAGCCATGCTAAATTGCCCGAGTGTCAGGGGGATTAATGAGCTAAATATGTGGGATTACGTGGATAGGGCCTGGGTGGGATTGTTGTCGGTGCAAGCTTCTTGGGCTGAATGGCCTCCTCCTGGACTGTAGGAATTCAATAATTTTATGACTCTATAATCTGGATAATAAAGTACTCTTAAACACACGCTACAGCCCTAATTTTAGCAAACCCACTTAGTGGGAACAGTTCAGATCGGATGCCCATTTTAGACTTTGCCTGATAGTAAAATTGAAGGGGATGTAAAACAGGAATCATAACCAACTGCTCCTATCCCACTTTGCCTGGGCAGTTAGACATCTTGGTATTTTGCATTTAAAAAAAAACAAGATTACTGAGTTGGTTTAGTTGCAACAGAGAATTCTCCACTGCAAGCTATAGAATTAAATAGGAAACTGGCTGACTGCCAGAGAATTATATCACCATTAACTTTAAATGTAGGTTTTATTCTATCAATTTGAATCAAAATATTCTATGCTGTATTTCTCATCAATTTTAAAATATTTCCCTCAATTTCTACTGAACAGAAGATGGTCTGAGGAACAGGCTGACAAGGAGAGCTGACTTGCTCACAACAAAGCCTGAGACAAATGTTTCTCAAGTATAGTTGTCCAGTTGAAGTCGTCATTTTCAAATATAACCTGAACTAACAGGATTCTGGGTGGTTTGTGTTGGTGTGAAATCATTACTTTTGTTTCCTCTTGAGTGTTTCAATGCTTCCAGGAGATGGGATGAACCAGTAGCCCTCTGGATTAAAAGTAACAGGTATGTAGATGAAAAGCACACGAAGATAACCTGATGCAGCCATACGTTACACCACTATCACCAACTCTGGATATGTCCTGTCCTACCTGCAGGACAGAGCCAATAGAAGTGGAGGCAAGTGGTGTACAGTCAGGAGGTGGCCCGGTGGGTCCTCAATGTTGACACTGGACCCAAAGCAGTTTCATTGCTATTCGGTCAAAGACGAGCAAGAAAACCTCCTGCTGGTTACCACATACTGCCCTCTCTCGGCTGCATTAAATTAATGCTCAACACAACTTAGTAAAGCACCGAGGATGGTAATATGGGCCACGATTTCCCCCCAAAAGCATTGAATTGGCGGGGAAATTGATCTAGATCACGACTGTTTTGTCAGTCCAGCTGCTCATTCGTATCTCCCCACTCTGAGCACTGCAGAGGTCCCAGTTGTGAATCTTGGTAAAAAAAACACTGGAGGAGTGGGGGGTGCTATTCGCAGCAGAGTTTGTCAGTTCTGGAACTCTGCACATGCGCAGTTGTCCTGATCTGTTAGACTCGCCGTTTGCTGGCCAGCTCGATCACTGGCTAGCCCGGGATACCCGCAGCGCTACCCTTCCCCAAATGCCCGATCATGGTCCCTACAACAATTCCAATTCCCGGGCCAGCCCTGACTACCCACCCCCCCCCCCCCACCCCCCAACTGAAATACCCCGGTATCCAGCCCATCCCCTCCCCTCCCCCCGCCTCCCCCCCCAACAAGGGTGCTGATCCCTCCACTCCTCTCATCCCTCCAGGGTCAGACCCCCCCACCCTCAATCGTTGCCCTCCCTCTAACCCGGACCAATCCCAGAGTGGCAGCGGGACCTCACCCCCACCGATTGCCCCAGGCCCCACCTACAATATGCCCTGCCCGCTTAGCATTGCCTGATGCCCAATGGACAGTGCCAAGGTGTCCCCTAGGCATGGGCACTTTGCTCCTTGGGCAGTACCAAGGGCACAGACTGGCACTCAGGGTGCCCATGCCCAAGCACCACCCTCTGCCACCGACCCCCTGGAGGCTCCCCCTCCCCCCATCAACTGTTCCCCCCTTCATTCCTGCAGGGTCTCTCGCTAGCTTCCTACTGGAATGAAATACCCCTGATGGGATGGAAGATTCAACCGGGACCGGTAAGTTCCCGGTAATTAGATTTAAAAAGATATTTAAAAATTTAAAAGTGATTCAAATTACTTACCTGCCTTCCCACCTGCTTTCAGCATGGTCTGACTGGCAACTATTCACCGGCTCTGGGAAACGTACATGCACAAATCCTGGAACAAGGCCGGCAATGCGCATCTCCTACCCCGACTTGCCAGAAAAGTTGTGGGTTGGGAGAATTGCAGCCATGGTTTCCCCCAACTTATGATGTGGATGTGCCGGCGTTGGACTGGGGTAAACACAGTAAAAAGTCTGACAACACCAGGTTTTAGTTCAACCGATTTATTTGATAGTAAACTCACAAGCTTTCGAGGGGACTTCAGGTGAATGGAGATTTCTGGCCTCGGGCAGAGCATATAAAGCACAGGCAGTTTAGAGATTACTGATTAGAATGCGAATCTTTACACCTAACCTGCTGTTCAAGTCCTAAAGTGGCTGACAATGCGTGTGGAAGGAGCACTGATCACAGGTTAAAGAGATGTGTATTGTCTCCAGACAGTACAGTAAGTGAGGTTTTGCAAACCCAGGCAAGTCACGGGGGTTACAGAGACAATACACATCTCTTTAACCTGTGATCAGTACTCCTTCCACACACATTGTCAGCCACTTTAGGACTTGAACAGCAGGTTAGGTGTAAAGATTCGCATTCTAATCAGTAATCTGTAAACTGTCTGTGCTTTATATGCTCTGTCTGAGGCCAGAACTCTCCATTCACCTGATGAAGAGGGAGTCCCCTCGAAAGCTTGTGTGTTTACTATCAAATAAATCGGTTGGACTAAAACCTGGTGTTGTCAGACTTTTTACTGTGTTTCCCCCAACTTAAACATTCATTCCCTCTACCAGAGGCACACAGTGGCAGTGGTGTATACCGTTTACAAGTTGCACTGCAGTAACTCACCAAGGCGTCTTCAACAGCACATTCCAAAGTTTCGACCGCCACTATCTAGAGGAACAAGGACATCAGATGCACGTAAACGTTATCACCTGCATGTTCCCCTTTAAAATTACACATCATCCTGATTTGGAAATATAATCATCATTCCTTCACTATCACCGGATCAAAATCCTGGAACTTCCTCCAAACAGTACTGTGGGTAGACCTGCACCAGACAGATTGCGGGGGTTCCAGAAGGTGGCACACCTTCTGCAGGGTTGGGCAACAGACACTGACTTTGTCTGCGACGCCCATATCATGCGAAAGAATAACAAACTTCCTAGCTGATCTCCCACATTCCAATCTGCATAAACTTGAGATCGTCTAAACTTCTCTGCCAGCAATTTAATGTGCTGCAAGTCCTGTTTTCTTATCATGTCTCTGCTTGCTGATCAACGTTGGCTACAAATCAAGCAGTATCTTGATTTTAAATTTTCACTATTGTTCAAATCCTTCTATGGTTTCACCCCTGCCCCACCTATGTAATCTCCTCCTTCAAGATATCTACACTCCTTTAATTCTGGCATCTTGTGCATCCATTATTTTAATCACTTCACCATTGATCTTCAGTTGCCTAGGCCCCTTCCTCTGGGACACCCTCCCTCCACCTCTCCATTTTTGTATCTTACTTCTTGACAAAGCTTTAGGTCATCTTACCTAATATCTTTTTCTGGCTCAGTGTCTGTAATGGTGTAACTATGTTGGGGTTGTGGGTTTTAACAAATTGAATACTTAGATTCAAACTAACATACAGCAGGATTATTGAAAGAGACGTTCTCTGCACTGCACAGAGTGCAACTGAAAGTAAAACAGCAGCCTGTGCAAACGCCCTAAACATCACCATCAAATCACGTGGTCAGCTCAAACCATGCAACCCTTTTAAATATGTAACACCCTCCTCATTTACTTCTGTGGTCATGACAACAAATTACTGCAGTGTTATATATAGGATCAACAATAATCCAGACAGTGTAACACATCATTTATCATTATACACAATTAAGTAGTAAGTTGATCAGGACGACATCTATTTCTCTTTAGTTGTCCATTATATTCTAGAATTTGGCTGTCTTTGACCCTCGAAGTAAGATTTGGAACTTCAGTAGACACTTCTTATGTTGGAAGTGATTCTATATCATTCTCAGTGTCTTATAATGCTCCAGTGAAGTGATTTGTGATGTTTTATTACTTTAAGGCACTATCTAAATTTAAATTGTTCTTTTGCTTCTAACAATTTCATAGGTTGTATAAAAAAAACTTAGATGTTTTCTCTTTACATCTAAATGCAAAAAATTTACTGTGCACTTCTACAATCTACCAAACTGGTGACAGAAGAATAGCAGAACAAGGTGGAAGTGTTAGCTTATAGTGTTTCCAAAATGGAGGGACTGTTTTACATTTGATTTATGAAAACACACAAAACTGTTGTAATAAAATGACACAGATCTGGTTAGTTTATCAGAATCATTCAGTTCAGATTTTGCAACTTAAATTTCAAGAATCATTTCTATGATCAGAGATGTGAGCAAACAACTCAACAGGTGAACCTATCAGAATTGCAAAACACTTTTCCGTATTTACAAAACATAATGATTTGCACTATAAAGCAACTTTTACAAGGAAAAACATCCCAAGGAACTTCCCAGGGATAGTGTGTGTGAATATGTGTGGGGCAGTTCAAAACACTAAGCTTATCAATGGCACAGTAGCACGGTGCTTAGCACTGCTGCTTTATAGCTTCAGGGTCCTGGGTTCAATTCCTGGCTTGGGTCATTGTCTGTCTGGAGTTTGTACATTCTCCTTGGGGGTGCTCCAGTGTCCTCCCATAGTCCAAAGATATGTGGGTTAGGTTGATTGACCATGTTAAAAATTGCCCTTTAGAGTCCTATGATGTGTAGGCTAGAGGGATTAGTGGGTAAAAATATGGGGGTAGGACCTGGGTGGGTGTGGTTGGTGCAGACTCAATGGGCCAAACGGCCTCTTTTTGCACTGTAAGTTTTCTATGATTCTATGAACTCTGGTGCAATGTACCACTGGAAAATTCATTATAAGTTCCCATTCCCAACTCTGTCACCAATTCAAAAAATCTTTATTACCCATCTCCAAAATGTTTTCTCACAAACAACAAAAAAAAAATGCATTCAAAAGGTAATGATTAAAAACACATTTTTTCCTCCCGAGTTTTCTTGCAGCAGAGACAAAGCAACAACATCTCACTGGTACGTTAGTCCATTAAGGTTTTAAAATGTTCCAAACAGTTTCACAAGAGCAAAATTTGACATCAAGTGCATGAAGGAGATGCTAGGACAGAGGTGTAGATTTTAAGGAGTGTCTTAAAAGGTTGAGCGAGAGGTAGAAATCAGAAGCTTAGGAAGGGAATTCAAAATCTTAGGGTTTATGCACTTGCAGGAAATTTGCCTTTAAATCATGGAGACTTTACTCAATCCTGAAAAGTTAACAACCTTGGAGGAAAGATGGCCAAGAGCTTGGAGTTTTGTTTCAATGAGGCTTTTGAAGTTAGGCATGTTGCAGAAGGTAGAGAGAGATAGAGTACACAATTTCCAGAGTTTGGGTGAAGATTGCATTAGCCAATGATAGTAAAAGGATTGCATGTGTGAAGGGAACAGAGACAAAGAACAGGAAATTATATAAAGCTGCAGGGAATGGATCAAACAATAGGGTAAGATGGATGACTGCTCGCAATGAAACAAGCTCCTTAACTTAATTCTGATAATAGATATGTGAAGAGCCATTTTGGAAAAGCTCAATGCAGCAGCATATCTTTTACTGCATTGGCAATCTGCAGGTACCAACCACAGGTATGATGTCATGTTTTTGTGGAGGAACTCAGACAACTTGAGGACCAAGTACAGCAGTAATACTCCTTTATATAATGTAACTTAAAACCAAGTCCTTTTCATCCACTGCCACACCAAGATTCTGTAACTTAAGAGCATGATGAGACTTGATGGACAAGCTGCTGCCATTCTTGACAACTGGCAGCAAGTTCCTCTCAACCATCAATGTCAATGCTACTGCACTGCAAGGAGACCTTCAGAGTGTCTTTCAAGAATTCCTTTGTCCTCCCGTGAACGTTGATAATTTGAGGGTTGAGATCTGGTACAGGATCTGGTACGGGTGATGGTTTTCAGCCATCCAGACAGACAGTGTCCAGTCCATCAAGGTGATTTTGTAGCAGTTTTACCCAAATGCTTATGGAACTGGTTTCAAGAAAGACATCAGCATTTGTTTAACTGTCCTCCTATTGAGTCTGGAGGACTCAGTATAAGCTTTGCTGAGGAAATTTTCCTCACGCTGTTATAGATTGCTGACACAGTCCAGGAATATTGTGACAACTGCCCTGTACATGAAGACTTATGTTGACTTGCAGAGATTTCTTTTGTCAAATATTCACTACCATAGTTTGTGGGCAGAGCCAGCACAGCTGATCCAATGTTAAATCTCCTTGTAAATCAGGCTATTTAACTCCAAGAGCCAGCTCCACCATTCAATAGATCCGCCTACGCCACATATCCCCTCATCTTTGGTTAACAAAAAGGTCTATCAATCTGAGTTTTAATTTTAAAAATTTATCAAGAACCAGCTACAGTTTGTAGAAGAGAGAAGCAATATGCCATTGTTTGGGCCATAAGTGTTTCCTATTTTAGTTTCTGAAAGGTTTGGTTCCAGTGTTTAGACTATGCCACATATTCCTTGAATCCCAACCAGTGTAAATAGTTTCTCTCAAACTACCTGATCAAATCCCCTTGATATATTGAAATCTTTGAAGAAAAAAACTGTTCACTGTAGTTGAGATGTGGTTTAACTGTAACTGAGAGCTGAAGCATGATTGCAAGGTCCTTTTACAGTGGTACCCTGAATATAAAAGAGCAGTATATAAAAAGACCAATATTTCATTAGCTTTTTAAATTTTATGTGCTGGACATGACATTTTAATGTATCTACTTACCCAAGTGTCCAAATCTCTTTAGACTTCCACCGTTGCTAGAGTTCATCATTTAGAAAACACCCTGTTTCATCCCTTTTAGACCTAAGCATTACATTTGCCTACACTAAAATCAATTTACCACCTCTTCATCCATTCGTTTAACCTACAGTATCTCATTGTAATTTTATGTTGCCAAGTACACTGCATATAATATCAAGTTCCAAAGTCCACCCCCTCATCCTCACCACAGAACCTGAGCAATGAGTAAGAAAGGATTGATCAAAACAGGGTAAAGTACAGTGGGACTCCATGCCCAGGACTGCTTTCTTTATCATAAAAGCCTGTGAAGGAGAGTAATAAAAAACCCTCATTTTAAATTTACTATAATAAGTAGACTAGATTAAGATAAAGATTACAGGGTGCCATATAGATTAATGATTCACCACGTGCCTAACACAATATGCAAATGCATTGTCTGTATAACTACAAGTATTATGAAATTAAACTGTATTCATAATGTTTTGCAGTAAGTCTGGCTATGTTTAGCCAATGGGCAATCTATGCAGCATGACGGGACTGTGGTAGGCAGATCAAATTCTTTTGAGACAATAGAGCATAGAGGGAGCAGTTCACCTTATCAGCTGGAGTCAGGTAGCTGCAAATTAATCAGGGCTTTAGAATGTATGGAAATGCATTAGCTCATGGTTTACGAGGTTGGTATGGTTGCTTGTGCTGATAATGGGACCGGACATAGGCAAGGGAATTGACTTCCCTTACCAATTAAAATTTGCAGGTCTTAGTAATATCCTTGAAGCAACCAACTTTATGTAGCTGGGTTTCCAAGTAACAAGGGAATAACTTACAGATGCAATAGACTAATGAGTTCTTAATTCTGACAGCTAGAGCATTATTGGCTAAGATAATAATGTGTAATATTGTAACTGGATCCCTTAGTTTGGGTGACTGGCAGGAAACTGAAGTGTTCAGAAGGGTATAACAATCTCATACTTGTACTATTATGCAAGAAAGGTTAGCCAGTACTTGCTGACTTTCATTTCACTCTAGCGTTGTCTTTCATGGTCGCTGTATTAGTTGAGTTCAGCTGAGTACAAGATGCCCCAGAGGGATACCCTGGAAAACTCTTCTTACAGCCGGTTTAGGAATCTGAAAAATATTCAGATATGGATTTATTTGCCAAAGTCCTAATAGCAGAACATGCAGAGGAAGATCCAGCGTCTGGAGTATCTCAATGGCTGCCCTGGTGGACAAAGGGTAAAGCAGAACAAAACTTCCAATCATATCAGTTACCTGACCATTGGATGAAGCTTCCTTCTATCAAGATAGATGTGGAAGCTGGCATGCAATAGTTTATCCATCATAAAAGATGCAAAACAATCCTTCTTTCCGAGCACATCTCCCAAGCTCTTCAGCCACCAGCATTTGAGATCCAAAGACAACAAAATAAAGAGGAAAAGCAATCGCAATGAAAAGAACATGCCGTGACCTGAACTGATAGCACACAATTAAATCTCACATGACACTAAATATTCTATAGCCCATTTACTCTGCAGTTTCCAAATTGCCCCAGCCATCTTAGAACTCATTCTCACTAGTGATGGATAGCCAACAATTTATCTATCTTTGGTGCCGATAATGTATCACCTATCTTTGTGCCATTGGCATATTTGCACATGCAGTTTATCATTCCATCATTTAACTCATTGAGGACTAAAGAATAGTTGAGGTCCTAAGACAGATGAATTACAGGATATCATGATGACATCCAGTGAACTTGAAAACCTGCCCAGAACCAAATCATGGTTTAGAATGTCTGATGTTGATGATAAGAGATTGAAGTAGACAATCTTTTTAAACAAGCCTCATTGGGTGTATGCACCAAAGATCATCCACATTTCCAGAGCAAGATTAACATGGAGATCCATGGCTGCCAATGCATTTTGAGGGCATGATACCTGAAGAAAAAGGTCGCTTTATCCAAGTCCTCAATTTCCTGCTGCTCAGCAAATTCTCAATCAGGTCAATAATTTACCTTCTATTCCAAGAGCTCCAACTTTAGCTAACAGTCACTTATGAGGTGTTTTAATCAAATGCCTTCTGGAGGTCCATATAAATAGTAGTATGCATAGACATACTTTAGTCACTTCTTCAAATTATTTGATCACGTTCATGAGGCATCATCTACACTTTGCAGATCCATGCTGGCTCCTTCCGATCAGCTTTACAAATAATTCATAAAATATGGGCCTTGCTGGCACATCCAGTATTTATCAGTGAGGCTGTGTTGAGCTGCTACAATGTATGTGCTATAGGTGGATTCACAGTGTTGTTAGGGAAGGAGTTTGACCCACCAACAGTGAAAGAGCAATGAGAGATTCCCCAGTAAATGTGGACGTGACTTGCAGGTGGTGGTGTTACCAAGCATTTGCTTCAATCATCTTGTTGTTCATTATAAATTTCAGCAATTTTCACATCAACAGGTTTTAGGTTAACTGATTCATAATGCTCTGGGTTTCCTCTGTAACCTGTGTTAAATGGAGTGATATGCGCAAATGGTTCCTGAATCAAGAGAACTTTGGAAGATTATAGTCAAGCAATGTTCTCACCTACTTTCTTTAAAGCCCTTGGGTGGAAATCATCTTGTGCTAGATATTTGTTTCTCTTCTTTTAAATAATTGCAGCAACTTTGCAGATTACTGTCCCTGATTCAGTATTAGTTTCCTTGTGATGTCCTGGCATGGTTGACCTATTTCTGTACTGTAAATACTGATGCAAATAATTATTAAGTATGTTCACTATTTCTGTATTTTCAATGACAGTTATCATCATCGTCGGTTCTGAAGGGCCTCATGTACTCCTGACCCCTATTTAAATAATTGTATGTTTTGTTGCATTGATTTTAATACTTCTTGAAAGTTTATTTTTATACCCCATATTTTGTATCCCTTAATATCTTATCATCCTTGCTGTTCTTTGTATTCTTCTCCGTTATCAGGACACTTTTTTTTGCAACTGTTTTATGTTTTTCTTTTAGCTTTAAATTGGCTGTTACTTCTTAAGCTGTGAATCATTGGCTTTTTTGGCAACTCTCGTCTCTTAGGGGTATAATTTGATTCTGTATTATAAAACACATCTCACTGATCTTTTACCCAAGAACAAATTTGCCTGGCTTACTGAGGACAGGCTCTATGTCTTTGAAGTCAGCCTTAATTCAACCTAGAATCTTATTAGTTGGTCAGTATTTCTCTCCTTCAAATGCTCCATTGAACTCAGTCATATTATGAGCATTATTACATAACTGTTCACACGCTATTAGGTTTTAAAATGAATCTGGCTCATTTTTCATTAGCATATCTAAAATGGTCTTCCCCTTCTTGGTTCTTGGAAATATTGCTTTTGGAAACAATCCCATTCACACAAGAAATTCATTAACTTTCATATAGAATTGGATTAGCAGATTAGAAAACGGATAGGAAATATACAGTAAGTGGCAGAACCCTTCAGGGTATTGATAGGCAAAGGGATCTGGGTGTACAGGTAAGCAGATTACTGAAAGTGGCAATGCAGGTGGAGCAGGTAGTCAAGAAGGCACATGGCATGCTTGCCTTCATCGGCCGGGGTACTGAATTTTAAAAATTGGCAAGTCATTTTCCAGCTTTATAGAGCCTGAGTTAGACCGCACTTGGAATATAGTATTCAATTCTGGTCGCCACATACCAGAAAGATGAGGAGGCTTTGGAGATGGTGCAGAAAAGATTTACCAGGATGTTGCCAGGTATGGAGGGCATTAGCTGTGAGGAGAGGTTGGAGAAACGTGGTTTGTTCTCACAAGAACGATGGAGGTTGAGGGGCGACCTGATAGACATCTACAAGATTATGAGAGGCATGGACACAGTGGATAGTCAGAAGCTTTTTCCCCCAGGGTATAAGAGTCAATTACTAGGGGGCACAAGTTTAAGGTGCAAGGGGCAAGGTTTAAAGGAGATGTATGGGTCAGACTTTTGTTTTATATATATATATATATATATATATATATATATATACACCTGGAACTCATTGCTGGGGGAGGTAGCAGAAGCAGATACGTAGTGAGTTTTAAGGAGCGTCTTGACAAATACGTGAATAGGGTGGGAATAGAGGGATATGGTCCCCGGAAGGGTAGGGGGTTTTAGTTCAGTCGGGCAACATGGTCGGTGCAGGCTCGGAGGGCCGATTCCTGTGCTGTAATTTTTTTTGTTCTTTGATGCCTTTAACCCTCCAATTTAAAACACTCTGCCTTTTCTGCATTCTTTATGAATTTCTACATTTACTCACTCCGTCACTTCATAGCTGCCATCATGGAGACTATATACAGCTCCCATTGTCATTTTAAAACTATTTGCTTAATTCTGCATTAGATGGGAGATGGTGGCATAACGGTAATGTCACTGGAATAGTAATTCAGATGCCCGGTTCAGATCCCACCACAACAGTTGATGAAATTTAAAAACAAAAATCTGGATTTAAAATCTAGCCTCAGTTATATCATCGTAGAAACCCTTCATCTGGTTCACTAATGTCCTTTAGGAAAAGAAATCTGCCATCCTTTCCTGGTCTGGTCTACATGTGGCTCCAGATCCACCACAATGTGATCCGCTCTTAACTGCCCGTTTGAAATGACCTAGCAAGTTATTCAGTCAATGCAATTAGGGATGAGCAGCAAATCCTTGCCCATGGTGCTCCATCCCATGAAGAAAATAAAACCTCCACTGCCTGCTTATATCTCATTTCATGCTTCAAGATTGGAATGATTTTCTTCTTAATTACAACAATTACTACTCTTCCCTATTATTTTCTCTAACTTTCTTGTAGAACAGGTCAACAACAAGAACAGCTACAACTTGTACTTAAATAGATGCTTGAACGTATTAATGAAATCCAAAGACATTTTACAGCAGCAATGTCAAATAAATGTTGAGAATGAGCCACATAAAAAAAAAGAGGTACTAGGACAGGTGACAAAAGTCTAGGTTTTAAGAAGGGTCTTAAAAGGGACAAAGAAAGGTAAACAAGTGAAGGGGTTTAGGCGAGAATTCCTGAACAAAGGGGTTTGACGGGTGAAGGCACAACCCATTGGTGCTGGAGAAATTAAAATTGAGATGGTCAAGAGGCCTGAACTGGAGGAGCACAGTTTTCTTGGAGACTTCTTGGGCTAAAGGAGATTACAGGCATAAGGAGGGATTCAAAACAAGGATGAGAATTTTAAGTTTAAGATGTGGCTTAACCATGAACCAAATGTGGGTCAGTAAGAACAGAGGTGAAGTGTGAAAAGGACTTGAGGTGAGGAAGGCCTGAATTGACAGAAGGTAGATGTGGCAGCTCTTTGGAAAAGTTTAGAAATAACAAAGATATGGATGCGGATTTCTGTGGTATAATTGTAAGCAGGGACAGAGTGAGTTGCTGTTACACAGGTCCCAATAGGTGGTCTTAGTGGTACTGTGGATAAGTGGCTAGGTGTCAAATTTTGTCTAATAGTGTTCCTATGAAATGCCCTGCAATGTCTTTACATTAAAGGTGTTCTATAAATGTTGTGAATCTAAAGCATAGAAATTCAGGACTAAGAACAAAATACAGAAAAAACCTACAATTATGTAGCATCTTTCATGATCTCAGAATGTCTGACAAATTACTTTTGAAGTGTCATCATTTGTAATGTAGGTATAAGTACCATTCAACAGCATCCTACTGTTTAGTATGTTGTTTTATAGTATATGTTGTTGTATCAAAGAAGTCTGAATCAAATACCCTAAACTAGAAGTCTGCATATTTAAATCAGTGCTCCTCCTGCTGCTGGCTGCAGTGAAGGCAGGAAAATCCAATTATTTTACACCATGACTGGGCTAATACTTCAGTACACGCTACCGTTAGGTACTGATCGAAGTTACTCATTTTAAATGCAAAATAACCAAGACTTATGACAATCTCTTCCTTGGGACAGTGCCTTGATAACTTTTTGATGACGTGCCAGAGCAGCCTGCGGATACAAACTCCACAATAACTGACAGAAACAGACACCCTATTTTCCTTTTGTGTAAAAAACATTGCTGGACAGGCTCAGTGCAAAGGTCACCTGCGTATTTGAATATCCTGTTTGAGGTCAAGCCGTCAGTAGGATTGACCACATTGTGGACACGGTTAGGAGCAAAATGCTGGTCCAAAACTTTTGTCATTAAGAGGCCAGCAGTGTGCAAACAGAATGGAGGAAGTGTACAACTTCACTTTTCAACAAAGATTAGGAATGGTAGATTTAGGTTATGGAATAAATGATCCAGAGGTCTCAATTAATGATCCAGAGATACAAATTCAAATCCCACCATGACAACTTTAAAGTTTATTTATTAGTCACAAGTAAGGCTTACATTAACACTGCAATTAAATTACTGTGAAATTCCTCTAGTCGCCACACTCTGGCGTGTGTTCGAGACTCTGCACATAACCAGCATGTCTTTCGGACTGTGGAAGGAAACTGGAGTGCCCGGAGGAAACCCACACAGACCCAGGGGTGGGGTGGGGAAACATGCAAACTCCGCACAGACAGTGACCCAAGGTGGGAATTGAACCCAGGACCCTGGTGCTGTGAGACAGCAGTGCTAACCACTGTGTTGCTGTGTCACTCCCATGCTGCCCGCTGGGGAATTTAAATTCAATTCATCAAATCAGGAGTAGAAAACTGGCATCAGTAATGCTGACTATGCAGTTATCAGATAGTCATAAAAATCCATCTTGTTTGCTAATGCACTCTAGGAGAGGAGAGTCTGCTACCCTTACTCAGTTTGGCCTAGATGTGGTTTCAGAACCAGTAGATAGTGGTCAATTGTCCATTGATGTTGGTTAGCAAGATATCAGTTATTAATTTGGTTCACCACACCTTCAGTGACAATTATGGATGGACAATAAAAGCTACATTTATCAATATCCATAACTAGAGTAAAAAAAAGTATTACCATAGCAACATAATAACATTAACACATTGCATTTCCCCCTGAAGGATCCAATTTAAGGATAACATACACCATACATTGATTCCTTTTGTCAAAGGCACAATGTCATCACAACAGTTATCAAATCAAATTGCAATCCTTTTTTTGTATTTTTACAGTTAATTCAATTGCCTAATACTTGTCACTTGCTTTAAAGACATGGCAATTTGAACACAAAGGCTTCATTTATCATCTCCTGCTTCCAGAAGAACGCAAGTGCCGTGAACATATTTATAGGGATATAAATTTTAAGTAAACAGCTATCAATTATTATTATTATTATAATTAAAAAAAGCAGAAAATGCTAGAAACTCTGTGGGTCAGGAAGCACCTTTGAAATGAGGAACAAGATTACTGTTTCATGTTGATGAACTTTCATCAGAATTGGAAAAAGTTTGAAACAGAAATTAATAAATTTAACCTGCAACTTCATCAATGCAATCCCATGACAATCGGAATAATGTAGCATGTGTTTGGGGGAAAAACAGTGACTTCTTCTCTTCAATACATTATTTGTTATTCTACCACATCAGGGCAGATGTGAAACAAGCTCATTGTTTCTATTCAGCAACAGTCAAGCTATTAGTCAAGGTGGCACAGCAGTTGGCACTGCTACCTCTGTAAGAAGTCTCTCAACACCAGGTTAAAGTCCAACAACTTTATTTGGTAGCAAGTCCACTAGCTTTTGGAGCACTGCTCCTTTGTCAGGTAGTCATTCACCTGAGAAAGCAGCAGCGCTCTGAAAGCTAGTGGCGTTTGCTACCAAATAAACCTGTTGGACTTTAACCTGTTGTTGAGAGACTTCTTACTGTTTTTACCCCAGTCCAATGCTGGCATCTCCACTTCGTGACTGCTGTCTCTGTGCCAAGGATCTGGGTTCAATTCCAGCCTTGGCTGACTGTCTGCATGTGGAGTTTGAACATTCTCCTGTGTCTGCATGGGTTTTTCCAAGTGCTCTGATTTTGTTCCACAGTCCAAAGATGTGCAAATTAGATGGATTGGCCATGCTAATTTATTCCTTAGTGTCCAAAGATGTTCAGATTAGGTGGATTAGCAGGGTGAATACATGGGGTTATGGGGCTAGCATTTGGGTGGGATATTCTTTGAGGGTCGATACCAACTCAATGGGCCAAATGGCCTGTTTCTGCACTGTAGAGATTCTACTCTAAGTTTAATCAAGTACAGAGGGAGAGAAAAATGGGAGGAGAGGAAAGGGCAACAAGAAGGCCTATGATCAGTGGGAAGACAAATGAGTTTGAATGGCAAAAGGGATGACAGTGCAAAGCAAAAAGGGGACAACAGCTGAACAAGAAACAAGAGGATGTGTCTAGAGGAGGGTGGAATGGCAATAGCAGAAACATTATCAACAGATGTCATCCGAAAAACCAGAAGCAGAAGTTATGACCCGAAATTGTTGCACAGATTGTTGAATCTGGACAGCTGTTAAGTGGCTACGTTGAGCTCCAATAGTAGAGGAGGCTGAGGGCAGAAAGGTTAGAGCATTAGTGTGAAGAATTACAATGACAGCTCACTGGAAGCTCAAGGCCATACTTGCAGTCTGATAACAGGTGATTTGCAAAGCAAAACAATCACCCAATCTGCCTGTAGTCTTGCCAGTGTAGAGCAGAATGCATTGTGAGCAGTGGATACACATACCAAATTGAAAGAAATGCAATAAATTGCTGCTTCATCTGGGAGGACTGATTGCGGCTGGGACAGTGGGAAGTGAAGAGGTTTAAACAAGACTTACATTGGGAAGAAGCCCTGAGGTGAGAGGCTGTGATTGAATGTGATCAGGGTGCTGCAGAGGGAACAGTCCTTTTAAAGTGCTGAAGGGGAATGATGAAAACAAGAGATGTTTTTGTTGTGGCATCATGCTGGAGATGGCATAAGTGGTGAAGTCTGTTCAGTGTGGATACTGATTGGGTGGAAGGTGAGGACAAGGGAGACAATTTTGTTGTTCTGGAAGGGAAGGGATGACATGAAAGTAAAAGTGCGAGAAATATGATACACTCAGTTAAAAGCCCTGCCAATTATAGTTCGACGCAACTGAATTCTCAGTTCAGCATAAAGGAAGACACATTAGAAGCGCTGCTAAGACGGAATCATCAGCACAGGAGAGGAAAAACTGGGAGAATGAATAGAGGAGGGTTGAGAGAAAAAGTAGGTAGCAGTGGCTTATTGCAGATATTAGTTGATAACTTATGGAGACAGAGAAGCTGAGCATCAGAAGAGTAGAAGATGGACTGAATGAGAAGTGCGAAATATAGAAAAAGGAAGCAAAGTTGATTAAATTTTGCATTTCTGGGGGAGACCAGGAAGCAGCTCTGATACAATCACTAATATATTGGAAAGGGAAATAAGGAAGAAAACCCAAGTATAATTGTAACAAAGAATGTTTCACATATCCTATAAAAGATAGGATGGATAGCTGGAAACCATACGGGTTCTAACAGCAACATTTTTTACTTGGAAGAAGTGAACGGACTGAAAACAGAGAGGTTGTTCAGTGCAAAAATAAGTTTAGCCAGGCAAAGCAGTATGGTTGTAGATGGGGACTGGTTGAACCTCTGTCCAAGAAAGGAACAAAGAGTCCTTAGTCAATGCTGGTGGGGCTGAGGGATTGGGCATCCATAGCAAAACGGAAATGGTGAAGGCTCGGAAACATGAAACTGTTCAAGTAACGGGGCTTTTCAGAAGAGTCACAGATGCAGGCAAGGCAAGGCTGAAAAAAAATAAAACCAAGACATGGCTTTAATTATACGGGGTAGAACAGGCAGCAGAAAAATCTTGTTTGTGGATCCTGGGAAGGAAGTAAAGTAGATTGTGCAGGGTTTGGGAACTATAAGGTTGGAGGCCACACAGAGGAGGTCTCAAGAGATGAGATTAGTGATGGTCTGGGGAATGATAGTTTGATGGTTAGTGGTGGCACTATGGTTCGGGGGAGGGAGGATCAGCCATCAGATGTTCTCATTCAGCTTTCAATAATTAGAGGTGAGTTCATCAAGCAAAAACAAGATTGCTTCTGTCAACATGTTTACTGATAATATTAGGGTTGGATCTGAGACAACTGAGTTTAAAGCTTATTAATTAGTGTCACAATAGGCTTACATTAACAGCAATGAAGTTACTATGAAGCAAATTCAGAGGGAGGTAGATTAGAGTTATAAATCAATACCCACTTGGTAAAGCAGCCTCAAGGCAATAGCAATCATAAATATGATGACTTTCATGTTCAGTTTGAAGGCGAGAAGTCAAAGTGTTTTAAACTTAAAATAAAAGAAGAATAAACAAGAATATAAAGACAGAGTTGGCTACAGTGGACTTGGAAACTGGATTAAAGAGTGGGCAATAGAGATGATGAGGCAGACTTTAAAGGAGGTATTTAGTAACTGTCAGTAAAGATTTAGGCCCATGAAAAGGAAAGGTTCTTTGAGAAGGATGTATTATCCATGGCAAAATAAGGAAGTTAAAGGGGAAAAAAAAAGCACTGTACAATTCTGCAAAGGTTACTGGTAGGTCAGAAAATTGGGGAGATTTTAAGGACTAGCAAAGAATGATAAAGGGAGAAATTCGACTCAAAGATAAAAAATTTGATTCAACAGCATTTAAAAAGGAAAGCAACTAGTAAAGTGAGTGTTGGTTCACTGGAGGGCGAATTTAGGGAATTAATAATGAAAAAAACAAGGAATAACACAAGCATTCATGAAGTATTTTGTGTCATCTTCGCTTTAAAAACACTTAAAAACAAAACTTCCAAAACATACTTGAAAATCAGAGAGGTAGATAGTTGAAACAATAACCATTAACAGGTACTATTAGACCTAAAGGCTGACAAGCCACAGGACTTGACAGCTTGTATTCTGTGGTCTTTAATAAGTGGCTGCAGAAATAATAAGGTATTGGTTATCATCCTTAGATTCAGGAAGGGTCCTTGTGGATTGCAAAATAGCAATTCAAGAACAAGGTTTTTTTTAAAAAATATGTGGGCAGCGCTGGCTGGGGCAGCATTTATTGCCCATCCCCAATTGCCTTTGAAGGGGCAGTTAAGAGTTAACCACATTTCTGGAGTCACATATAGGTCAGACCAGGTGGATGGGTTTCTATGACGATCAATGACCATCTCCATAATTGACACTAGATTTTAAATCCAGGCTTTTTTTTAGTAATTGAATTTAAATCCCGCCAAAATTTTTAAAGCATGGCAGATTTCCTTCCCAACAACACATTAATGAACCAGCTGGGTTTTTTTTATGACAATGGTTTCATGATCATTAAACTTGTAATTCCAGATTTTTATTGAATTTAAGTTTCACCAACTGCTGTGATGGGATTCAAACCTGGGTCCCCAGAGCACTTCCCTGGATTACTAGTCCAGTTACAATACCACTACATCATTGCCTCCCCTAACCTTCATAGGGAGGATGTCAGGCAAATGTTTCCTCTTACTGGGAAGGCTAGAACGTGGGGATAGAATTTACAAACAAGAGATATCCCTCTTAATTTAGAAATGAGGAGGATTGTTTCTGAGGGTCATTGGTATGTCAAACTCTCTCCCCCAGACAGCAGTTGAGACTGAGTTACTGAATATGGTCAAGACTCAACTGGATAGATAAGGGAGTGTTATGGGGGCAGACGGGAAAGTGCAGTTGAGACCACAACCAGATCCACTATGATCTTATTGAATCGTGGAATACGCTCAGTTGGCCAAATGGCCATGCCTGTTCAACTCTTGTTTTCCTACGAGTGAGGGGAACAGAGAATTTGAGATGGCCGATGTCACATCATTTGTTCCATGTAAGAAGATTAGAGAGGGTAAGGTGCTGGAGGGAGGGTCCAAGTGGAACTAGAATTTTGAAAGATAGAAAAGTGGTCCTGCTGTGTAGGATAGATTCTCTTCCATTTCTTTGCTCGAGTGTAAGTATTGCTGAAAAGGAAATGTCAAAACTTTTTATGTTGCATTCATCAGGCCATTTGCAAGAATATCGAATGCAAAGGGAACAGCAGTGTATACTCCATGTGAAGACAATGCTGATTGATGGGCAAGTGAACTCTGATTGGTAGAGATGTTGTCATGGAGAATGTACCTGTTAATTGATAACTGCCAAGCTTTGTTTAAATGCAAACCAAGCAGGTTGATTCTGATTGGTCAAGACATTGCCCTGGAGAATGAACCAGAGAATGGCTGTCACCTATTTTGTTCAGTTGAATCAGGCACAATGTGCATACAATGTGCGTGCGAGTGTGCCACACTGAGCCCGATCACTGAGCTTTAAATTATAGAATCTACAGTGCAGGAGGCAGCCGCTTGGTCCATTGAGTCTGCACTGACAACAATCCCACTTAGGTCCTTCTCCCTTAACCCCACGTTTACCCTCCTAATCCCCTTGACACTAAGGGTCAATTTAGCATGACCAATCAACCTAATCCACACATCTTTGGACTGTGGGAGGAAACTCACACAGACACGGGAGAACGTGCAAACTCCACACAGACAGTGACCTGAGGCTGGAATTGAACCCAGGTCCCTGGCGCTATGAGACAGGAGTGCTAAAAAACAAGGCCACTGTGCTGCCCAAAATGGTTGTCAGTGTAATCCTTAGCACTCTCAATTTGTTTAGTAAGCACTGTCCTTTTGCGGAATCACATCTAATGTTGGACACTGAGTTTTGCAGGCAAGGGCTGGTTGACTATAGTCTGTACTTGCCTGTTGCGAACAGCTGAAGGGACTTGCCGATTGATATGATCCGCCAGACTTTAAGCCATACTGCCTACATATGTGGAGATAATAAACATTACTCACGTGTCTTTTTCCTGTTAAGCTGTGAACACAATGCATGTAGCTACAGCATACAAGTAGTATGAGATAGTTGGCCTCACCAGTTTTTCCATTTTTTTGAGATAACTCACATTTCCAGGGTAATCAGAGATAGACGGGACACTTTTCAGGACTGAAAGTACCTGCTTTAGGCCCATTCGTGAGCATGTGCAATATGCAGCAAGCAATGAACTGTTCAGGTTAGCTGTTACTTCACAGGATGGCTCCACTGCATCCTATTCCAGCATCATGCTTGCATGGTGAGCAAATAGCTTGGGCCCTATTTATGAGTTTGCCAATAAGGCAAGACCTGAAAACTTTTTGGGTTTCACACCCAAACAACTGTGTGAAATGTGATTCTGCTGTGAGGCAGTCCCTGATGAACAATTGTAATCACAGAACCTCCGAAGGGTTCATACTCACATAAGAACATAAGAACATAAGAACATAAGAACATAAGAACATAAGAACATAAGAACATAAGAACATAAGAACATAAGAACATAAGAAATAGGGGCAGGAGTAGGCCATCTAGCCCTTCGAGCCTGCCCCGCCATTCAATAAGATCATGGCTGATCTGTTGTGGCTCAGTTCCACTTTCCCGCCCTCTCCCCATAACCCTTAATCCCCTCTCTTATCAAAAACCCATCAACCCGCTTCTTAAAAATATTTAGCGAGGCAGCCTCCACCACCTCAACGGGCAGAGAATTCCAGAGATTCACCACCCTTTGAGTGAAGAAGTTCCTCCTCAACTCCGTTCTAAACCGCCTCCCCTTTATCTTGAGGCTGTGCCCCCTAGTCCTACTGTCTTTTCTGAGCGGGAAGAGTCTCTCCACCTCTATCCTATCCATCCCATTCATCATCTTATACGTCTCAATGAGATCTCCCCTGATTCTTCTAAACTCTAACGAGTACAAGCCTAGTTTATTCAGCCTCTCCTCATAGCTCAACCCCCTCAACTCCGGTATCAGCCTAGTAAACCTCCTGTGCACTCCCTCCAAGGCCAAAATATCCTTGTGTAAGTACGGTGATCAAAACTGCACACAGTACTCCAGCTGTGGCCTCACCAATGCCCTATACAGCCGCAGCAAGACCTCCCTACTTTTATATTCAATCCCCCTCGCTATGAAGGCCAGCATCCCATTAGCCTTCCTGATCACCTGCTGCACCTGCAGGCTGGGTTTTTGCAACTCATGCACAAGGACCCCGAGGTCCCTCTGCACCGTCGCCTGCTGCAGTTTTTCGCCACGTAAGTAATAATCCTTCCTACCATTATTCCTACCAAAGTGGACCACCTCGCACTTGCCAACATTAAACTCCATTTGCCAGTTCCTGGCCCATTCGCCCAGCCTATCTAGATCCTTCTGCAGACTCTCCATACCCTCCGCACAATTTGCTGTTCCACCAATCTTGGTGTTATCAGCAAATTTCGACACCCTACACTCGGTTCCCTCCTCCAGATCATCTATATAAATGGTAAATAGCTGAGGCCCCAGCACCGACCCCTGGGGCACTCCACTAGTCACCAACCGCCAATCCGAATAGCACCCATTAACCCCAACTCTCTGCCTCCTATTTGACAACCAATCCTCTATCCACGCTAACACCCTACCCCCAACTCCATGCCCCCTTACCTTCTGCAATAACCTCTTGTGAGGTACCTTGTCAAACGCCTTCTGAAAATCAAGAAAGACCACATCCACCGGCTCTCCTCTATCCACCGCCCTAGACACATCCTCATAGAACTCCAATAAATTTGTCAGACACGACTTCCCCTTAACGAAACTGTGCTGCGTCTGCTCTAGCAAGCAATTCCCCTCAAGATGCCTCGCTATTTCCTCCTTGATGACGGATTCTAACATTTTACCTACAATAGACGTTAAACTAACCGGCCTATAATTCCCCGCCTTTTGCCTGGCACCCTTCTTAAACAACAGCGTAACATTAGCCGTTTTCCAATCTTCCGGCACTTCCCCGGAATCCAGCGACGTTTGGAAAATAACCACCAAGGCATCCACTATCACCTCCGCCATTTCTTTCAGAACCCTCGGATGCATTCCATCCGGTCCTGGGGACTTGTCCACAATCAGCCCCTCCAGTCTGTCGAGCACCGCCTCTCTAGTAACAATAACGTCATTGAGACCCTCCAGTCCTACCACCTTTCCATCTCTAACACCCGGCAAATTATTCACATCCTCCTCCGTGAAGACCGAAACAAAAAAGTTATTCAAGACCTCAGCCATTTCCCCATCCCCTACCACTAAGTCCCCCCTCTCATCCTCTAAGGGTCCAACGTTCACCCTAGCCAGCCTCTTCCTTTTTATATATTTATAAAAACTCTTGCTATCCTTTTTTATATTAAGCGCTAGCCCAGCTTCATAGTTTCTCCTACCCTTCTTTATCAACTTCTTTGTCAATCTTTGTTGACATTTAAACCTCTCCCAATCCTCTTCTTGCCCACTACTCTTAGCTACTCTAAATTCCTCCGCTTTTAATTTAACACTTTCCTTCACCTCCTTCGTTATCCACGGCTTATTACCTCTCCTCCTACGGTCCTTTTTAACCATCGGAATAAATTTCTGCTGAGCACCAAGAAAGATCTCCTTAAAGATCCTCCACTGCTCCTCAGCAGACCTACCTTCCAACGCGCTCCCCCAGTCAACATTTGCCAATTCTTCTGTCATCCTACCGTACTCCCCTCTGTTCAAACAAAGGACGCGTGTCCGGGAACCCACTTTCTCCTCCTCCATCTGCACCAGAAACTCCACCATACAATGATCACTCTCCCCAAGAGGATCCTTCATCGCAAGGTCCCTAATTCTACCCGCCTCATTACACAACACCAGATCCAAGATAGCTCGCTCCACCCAAATGTTTTTAAAGAAAATACGCAAACCAAAGGGGAAAAAGGTTAGCTGTGAAGTGCTACAGTTTTTAAAAACAATATTTCTGCATTAATTTTGATATGTAGATATTTGTAGAAAATCTATAAGGTTTATGTGATTTGAAAATATTATTGTTCAGCAATGTCCGAGTTCTCTTGATGGATCAGTATAAAAATGCAATGAAGTGCGTGGAGTTGTTCTCAGACAGAGTAGGCTCCAGTTTCAATCTCTAATCTATCGAGTGCATTTTTCAGTAGCCAGAGACCATTTTGCTCCTCTGTTTGCTCTTTGAAAGTTATCTAAATTAGTCTCATTCCCCAGCTTTTCCATCAGCAATTTTTCCTTTTCACAAATATATTCACTGTTCTTTTGAAAATTGCCACTGAATCGGTTTCCATCATCTTTTCAGGTGGAGCATCGAGTGCATTGCAAACCACTACTTAAAAAAAACTCCTCAGCTCCCCATTAGGTTAATGGTTATGGGTACGTAGGAACACACAGAGACCTTGTTCCGTCATTCAATAAGATCATGGTTGATCTGATTGTGGTTTGGATTCCACATTTACCATCTACCCCTCATAACCATTGATTCCCTTTCTTAACAAAGATCTATCTCCGCTTTAAAAATATTCAGTGACCTGCTTTGACTGCATTTTGGGGCAGAGAGTTCCAACGTCACAACACAAGAAAAAAGTCTCCTAATTTCTATCCTAAAAGGGTGACCCCTAATTTTAAAGCAGTGCCCTCAGAGTTCTGCTCTCACCCACAAGAGGAAATATCTTCTCAACATCCATATGGGATATGGCTAAGGTCTTGAATAACTTTTTTGTTTCTGTCTTCACGGAGGAGGACGTGAATAATTTGCCGGGTGTTAGCGATGGAAAGGTGGTAGGACTGGAGGGTCTTAATGACATTACTGTTACTAGACAGGTGGTGCGCGACAGACTGGAGGGGCTGATTGTGGACAAGTCCCCAGGACCGGATGGAATGCATCCGAGGGTTCTGAAAGAAATGGCGGAGGTGATAGTGGATGCCTTGGTGGTTATTTTCCAGACGTCGCTGGATTCCGGGGAAGTGCCGGAGGATTGGAAAACGGCTAATGTTACGCCGTTGTTTAAGAAGGGTGCCAGGCAAAAGGCGGGGAATTACAGGCCGGTTAGTTTAACGTCTGTGGTAGGTAAAATGTTAGAATCCGTCATTAAGGAGGAAATTGCGAGGCATCTTGAAGGGAATTGCTTGATAGGGCAGACGCAACACGGTTTCATTAAAGGGAAGTCGTGTCTGACAAATTTACTGGAGTTCTATGAGGATGTGTCTAGGGCGGTGGATAGAGGAGAGCCGGTGGATGTGGTCTTTCTGGATTTTCAGAAGGCGTTTGATAAGGTACCTCACAAGAGGTTACTGCAGAAGGTCAGAGGACATGGAGTTGGGGGTAGGGTGTTAGCGTGGATAGAGGATTGGTTGTCAAATAGGAGGCAGAGAGTGGGGGTCAATGGGTGCTATTCGGATTGGCGGATGGTGACTAGTGGGGTGCCCCAGGGGTCGGTGCTGGGGCCTCAGCTATTTACCATTTATATAGATGATCTGGAGGAGGGAACCGAGTGTAGGGTGTCGAAATTTGCTGATGACACCAAGATTGGGGGAAAGGCAAATTGTGCGGAGGGTGTGGAGAGTCTGCAGAAGGATCTAGATAGGCTGGGCGAATGGGCCAGGAAATGGCAAATGGAATTTAATGTTGGCAAGTGTGAGGTGGTCCACTTTGGTAGGAAGAATGGTAGGAAGGACTATTACTTACGTGGCGAAAAACTGCAGCAGGCGACGGTGCAGAGGGACCTCGGGGTCCTTGTGCATGAGTCGCAAAAACCCAGCCTGCAAGTGCAGCAGGTGGTCAGGAAGGCGAATGGGATGCTGGCCTTCATAGCGAGGGGGATTGAATATAAAAGTAGGGAGGTCTTGCTGCAGCTGTATAGGGCATTGGTGAGGCCGCAGCTGGAGTACTGTGTGCAGTTTTGGGCGCCGCACCTGCGCAAGGATATTTTGGCCTTGGAGGGAGTGCAGAGGAGGTTTACTAGGCTGATACCGGAGTTGAGGGGGTTGAGCTATGAGGAGAGGCTGAATAAACTAGGCTTGTACTCGTTAGAGTTTAGAAGAATGAGGGGAGATCTCATTGAGACGTATAAGATGATGAATGGGATGGATAGGATAGAGGTGGAAAGACTCTTCCCGCTCAAAAAAGACAGTAGGACTAGGGGGCACAGCCTCAAGATAAAGGGGGGGCGGTTCAGAACGGAGTTGAGGAGGAACTTCTTCACTCAAAGGGTGGTGAATCTCTGGAATTCTCTGCCCGTTGAAGTGGTGGAGGCTGCCTCGCTAAATATTTTTAAGAAGCGGGTTGATGGGTTTTTGATAAGAGAGGGGATTAAGGGTTATGGGGAGAGGGCGGGAAAGTGGAACTGAGCCACGACAGATCAGCCATGATCTTATTGAATGGCGGGGCAGGCTCGAAGGGCCAGATGGCCTACTCCTGCTCCTATTTCTTATGTTCTTATGTTCTTATGTTCACCCTGTCAATACTCTTTAGGACCTTGTGCACTTCAATCAAGTCACCCTTTATCTTCTAAACTCCACTGGAAATAAGCCCGGCCTGTTTTACCTACCTTATAAGGCAACCTGTTCATTCCAGGATCAATCTGGTAAAATGTTCTCTGAACCACCTCCAATGAATTTACATTGTTCCTTAAATAAAGGAGGCCAAAACTGCACACAGTATTCAAGATGCAATCTCACCAGTGCCCTGTATAACTAAAACATAACATCCTTACTTTTATGTAAAATTCCTTGCGTATTAAGGTTACAGGCTTACAGTTATTTCATTAGAATTTGTGACTTGGAGATATGCAGAAAATTTTTTATTCTTTCACAGAATATGGGTATCACTAACCATCCCCAAGTAGATAGTTGTGAGCTGCTGCAGGCTGTGAGATGTAGGTACACCCAGAGTGGTGTTAGGAAGGAAGTTCCAAGATTTTGATCCAATTATGGTGAAGGAAGGGCAACATAGTTCCAAATCAGGATGGTGTGTGAGTTGGGAGACTTGCAAGTGGCGTTCCCGTGGATGGTGGAGTTGGTGGATTTGGACGGTTCTGTTGAAGGAGGCTCAGTGAGCTGTTGCAGTGCTCCTTGTGGATGGTACAGGCTGTCGCTATTTTATTGGCAAAAGAAGTGAACTTTAAGTTGGTGGATAGGGTGTCATTCAAGAGCTTTGCCTTTGATGGTGTCAAGCTTCTTGATCATTGTTGAAGCTGCATTTATCCATGCAAGTGGAGAATATTCAATCACACTCCTAATTTGTGTTTTGTAGATAGGTGTCATCTCACAGTCTGTCCACTAACAGAAGCTTTATTTATACATGCTTCTAAAATGTCTGCTTTCACGCTAATGGCTTTTTGCTTCAATTTAGTTTCTCTTCCTCTCTATAACTACACCCACACTTGACTAATAGTACAGACAATAGTTAACAAACAATCGCTAAAAAACTGAATACGACAAAGAGACACAGGACTTCTCCTTAGATTACCATGGAAGTGTTATTTAGTATTACAATACTTAATACATGGTCTCATTAGTCAGAAGAACCAAACTGACTGCTCCCGTCACCCCTAACTCGACTGCCTTCCTGACCATCCAACTACCTTCCCAGACGGCTGCACACCTAACCCAACTAGAACTGGCTCTTGACTCAACTACTCTCCCATGACCTGACCATACCCTCCACTCATCCATTCACTAAAAATCATGAGACATTAAGAAACTCACCTGAATACAGCACCTACTGTCATAAAGGGAGGTGTCCTCTCCTTCTCCTTGCATATGATATCACTAATCAATTCTAGCAGAATGTTGTGCTGGTGAAACATCAGCCCAATAGTGCCTACTCCACAAAGCACCAGTTGGAGAAACTTAAACTGCGTAAAGTGCAAAACCCTCAGATGAAGGAAGACAAAATAAAATTCCACATCAGAAATTTGTCTCCTAAAATAGAGATACCAGATATGGATTTGAGTCACCAAGATTAGCTTTCAGTGATTAAGGCAAACATAAAATAATTTAGCAAATGTTTTACTACCACACCTTAAGTCCAACCTCTCCCACAAATATTTGAAATACAAGATGTTTCTCTACCGATATTTACGTACAGAAGTACCAACCAAACACACATGCAACTGAAAGCTTCAATTCATTTACTGCAATGCTAATTAATTCCCAAATAAGGGTGGTCATTCAAAACGAACAGACACCTTCAAGGCATTTTCCTCTCAACAGAGACTAGTGTTATTGCTTTGTAGCTAGTATATGATTACCAGAACAATGTGCAATTCTGTAGGTATTAAAAAACTGAATCAAACCAAATCTGAAACTCTTTGGTACCGAGTGCTTCCTTCCAACAACTGATAAGCACAGACTAGCATGACACAAGAATGTTTACTACAACTGGTATTAAACTGATCAGCTCCTGTGCCATTTTCGCCAACAGGTGGAGAGTACAGTCCTTAGTACATTACCATTGAATCAGAAACAACATTACTTACTTTACCCTCTATATGGTCTTGGTCAAAGTTTAAAAATCCAAGCTGAGTTTTGCTGCAGTAAAATATGGCTTCTGAAGATTGGGGAAGTGCTGATTCTGAACCACAATCTGTACCAAAGTGTTTCTGGGAGAGTCACACCCATATTGCTACAGACCAATCATTGCACCAGGTTTATACACATGCAAATTGCGTGGGCGAGCAACTGGTTTCCTTGAATTGCGAGCAGGTGAGAGAGCAGCAAAAAGCATAACAACCAAACAAAGATCAAAATGCTGCAGGGAGCAAGACAATTACAGCCACTGGCAGCCTGTTGATAAATACATTCATGAACGAACATGTAAGAGCTCTGGAAAGTGATCATGAGAACTCACTATCTCTGGATGTTTAAAAAAGCAAAAAGAATAGAAAATGTACCAACCTTGTGTACAGCCACTGAGGATCCACAGACCCCTTACACTGTGAAATACGCAATGCTAAAATATATCTTCCACTTTCAGGTTCCTTCATAAGGACACAATTCTATTAAAGTAAATGTACTAAGTCACAAAATAGAAGAATACAGGATTTTCTGCAATGACCTATCCTTATCATACAGGGTCTGATCTCCAAGATTTGGATGGGAAATGGTCCATGTGACCAGATGTGGACAATTGGAGCAGAGATTTGACCGCACTGGATTTGAATCGTTTACATGTATTCTACGGTTGTATTTCAAGGGTTTGAGAAATCTGTATTCCATCATGGAGTTAGAGAAGAGCATTACATTCATGACATTCCCCAGAACCTGAGGACAGAAAGCTAAAGTGCAGATACAATAAAAACAGAAAATGTTGGAAATATCCAGCAGGCTGAAAGAGGTTATGTCAAGTTAAAGGGCCGGATTTTCATCCTGAAGATGGGAATTGGGAGTCAGGAAAATTCCCAAAGCTGTGGATTCCTCCTTTGTTACAGTAGTATTAGCCAGGGGGATTTTCATCAGGGGGTTGCAGTGAGGTGCTGAATTTGAGTTTGCCTACTCCCATGCTAGTGCAGAGGTGTAAATGACAACATAAGCGCAGTGGGTTGAATCTGTTTTGAGAGTTGGGACTAACAAAATGACTGGAAATGTAGCTCTACTGCCATCTTTGTGCCATAAGTAATCCACGGTCTCCGCTGAAGGAAACATTGGCCCAAATCTTCTGGACAGTTTTGGTGTTGTGCACATTGCCACTGCTCATGAGGAATTCTGTGACCTGATCTTTGCAATTTTTCAGCCATGACTTCCAATTCCAACTGAAGCAGTGAAGGATTAATGCAGATATTCCCAAGAGTAGAGGAGGAGATGGGCAAAGAGCAGACACACTCCCTTTTTAATACATTAGCTATTGTATTTGAGTACAGTTTTAAAGGTCTAAAGCATGTAAGCAGAATAGTGAATGGTTGAACATGTGAGTGGAGTTGACCAGGCATGGAAAATAAAGACACGTCTTTAACCAGAATACTGTTTTGATGAGTCTTTGTGTTACCTGAGCCGTAATTAAGTGAAAGCCAGTTTAATACTTAACCTTAAAAAGCGTCTGCAGTGGGCAAATGAGTGAGTAGGTCAGTGGGTAGATGAGTGGATAGGTGAATGAATGGGTGAGTTAGTATGTAGGTGAGTGGGTGACTGAATAGATTGGTAGGTGGATGGTTGGGTGGCTGAGTGAGTTGCTTGGTTGGTGAGTTGATGAGTGAATGATTGAATGGATCAGTGGGTAGCTGAGTGGTTGGGTGTCATGAACCATGTGGATGTTATCTGTGAGGGTGACTCAACTTGAAATATCAGTTCATGGTGGTGTCTAGTTTTGCTTTTGGAATGGTATGAGGAGTTACGTGAAACCTATGGTGAGAATAACCATCCCAGTCACCAAGTCACAATTACTCAAGACTATTTATTAAATTAAAAAATGGACAAATGCACACAAACAGGACAATAATACTACAGGACTCTAAGACAATTAAATATATGAATTACTAAAAACACACACAATTTAAATAGTATTTACCACTTATTTCAAAATTTATTTGTACTGCCTGATCTCCTTAAGACTTCCTAATTCCCAAACAACACCCAAATTAAATAAATCTATAAATCAAATCCAGCTTATAATTACCACACCATACAAGGTGGATGATCAAGTCTGCAAAATGTCTTTTGTTGGTCCAGCAAAGATGTTTAAACTACCTCGATAAAGGCTTTTGCACTGTCTCGGCTTTACAAATTCTCAGATATTAAAATGGCCTCTTGGCTGTGAGATGTTACAATGCCTGGCAATTATACCCTAATTCCTCATAGATTCTCCCCTCAATGTATTTCGACTGTCTGCATCTCTCACATTCTGTAACTCTTGAAATTAGCATCTATATATTTCCACTGATTTCTGGATAAGCTGTTTCCTGATGTTAAGGCTATTTACACATGATTCTGTCTGCCTGCTAATGTTGTTACTGGGAAAGGTCACATCTCATCAACCCCTTTGAATGTTGACTACTGCTGTCGCTAGGCAGGTTTTTACCTGGGTAGATCATTCCTTGTTAAATTCTTGTTCCTGCTATTATTAGGCAGATCCATGACAAGGGTAAGTTCGTGAATGAGTGACTGAGTGGGTGAGTGAATGGGAGGGCAGTTAGTGGGTCAGCGAGTGGATGAGTGAATGAGTGACTGGGTGAGTTAGTAAATGGGTGAATGGATGTGCGAGTGACTGAATGGGTCAGGATGTGGATGAGTGGGTGGGTGAGTGAATTAGTGGATGAGTGGATAGTTGTGTTCAGGATTGTTGGATGGGGATAGTCTGGTGGGGGTAACTGGGGGGAAGGTAGTTAAGTTGATCTGATGTAGTAAGGTTGGAGTGTAGTCAGGTCAGGTAGTAGTCAGATCAGGATGTAGGGGTAGTAATGCAGGGAGATAGTTGGTTCAGGTTGTGGAAATAGTTGTGTGATTAGACAGGTTGGGTAGATGGGTTGGGTCAGTGTTGCGATTGAGTCATGGGTGTATCTGAGTTGGTGCCTGTAGTTGTATTGGGCAGTAGTTGAGTTAGAGGTAGTCAGATTTGGTCAGTGTTGTTATTAGGGTCAAGTGGTTAGTCAGGGTCAATTAGGTGGACGGGGGGTGTAGCCAGTGGGAGGGGGGTGATTGAGGAGACCAGTTATGTTACCCAGCTGAGTTAATTCTGGAGTTAGATTAGGTATTGATTAGTACAACATTTCAAGGGTAATACTGTCTGTAAGTCACACATATTTAACCCTTTTCTCTGACATTGGGCTCAGTGTCAGAATTTGTTTCTTCGGGTGGACTTCTGGAAACCTGGCAGAGTGACCTGATGTCCCATTGACAAATTTGTGGGCAGCCCTGAGTTTCCAGTGAGTACAGCCCTACCTCTTCATCACCCACGCTGTGCAAGTCCAACACCTTCCCTTACAGCAAAGGTCTGCTCCCTGTACACTTTCCAGAACTTTTCCACCCCTGCAAATGGTGTCCACTTCCATTCCTGACAACATTATGCTGCTGCAATTTAGAAAGCTTTCTGAAACCCACCCACTTGTTGCCAAAATCCCAGTTATTGCTTCAGTACTTAACTGAAGGTAGACCTGAAAGGCTGCATACGGAGATCTCCTGGCTATCAGATCCAGTGGTCAATCTACTCAACCAGTGAAACACAATGTAAAGTGTTTTGTGATATTGTATAGTTGTGAAAGGTGCTGTTTCAATGCAAGCCTTTCTTTTCTGAAGGATCAGGGAAGCAACATCAAAATCCAGAGGAAGGCAAAAAGCATCCAATTGGCAGCAGAAAGAAAAAGAGAGTGGATCAAGAGAGAGAGAGAGAGAAAAAGGAAAAGTAAGAAAGGCATTTGAAAAATTAAAATGTTTGAAAACCTTGAGAAACAATTTATTACCTTCAGTGATGAGATTCCATAGCTTCATTTTTCTCCCGAGCCTCCAAGGTTGATTATCACATCAGCAGCATAAATCACATCAATAACCAGCTTCTAATGAAATGGGTTACCATTCCCAAATGTGGTAAAAATAATTTCTGATAATGGCATACATGACACACGACAAGATGATCATTTTGTTTCTATTTTTTGAAAGGTTACCAGTGGCATAGGGCAAATTGTGATTAGTGATGAATAAGAACTCGGTTTATTTCTTCTTTGCCTTAAACTGCTGCTTTTTAGACATACGGTCATGCCCATTAGAGACATGTTTTATCCACAATTTTAAATACATGGTATTTAATATACGTGCAACTGGTTTGGAATCTCCCAGAACTAACTTTTATTTAAATAAGCTGGATCACCCGACTCTCCATATGATTCTAAAAGAGAAAGACTGGCACTATGTTTATCAATCTTGGAGGCTCAGAAGGAGTGCAATGAAACAATGGAGTCTCACTGTTAAAGGTAATAAGTTATTCCTCAAGGTTTTCATCTTTTTTACAGCTTCATCTTTGTCCATGTTCCGTGTTACTTGCTCAAGAACTGATAACTTATTCAAACATGATTTCCTTTTTACAAAACCATGTTGACTCTGTCTGATAAGATCAAGATTTTCTAAGTGCCCGGTTATAACCTCCTTAATAATAGATTGTAGAATTTTTCTTGTGATAGATGTTAGACTAACTGGCCTATAGTTTACTGCCTCTTGTCTCCCTCCTATCTTGAGTAGTGGAGTTACATTTTCTATTTTCCAATCTGATGGGACCTTCCCAGAATACAGGGATTTTTGGAAAAATATCTCTATAGGTACTTTTTTAAGACCCTATAATGAAGTCCATCAGGTTCTGGAGACTTGTCAGCCTTTAATTCTAAAACTTTTCTCAGTCTCATTTCTTTAATGGTTGTAGTTACTTTAATTTCCTCCCTCCCTTTCACCTCTTGATTTACAAATATTTCTGGAATGTTATTTGTGACTTATGACAGTGAAGACAGAAACAGAATATTTGTTCCAGAGAACCTAAGTTAATTTTAGTTTCTATTTTCCTTTTTAAATATTTTAGAAATCCTTGCTATCTGTTTTTATATTTCTAGCCAGCTTTCTCTCATATTCTAATTTCTCTTTTTGTTTAGTCATTCTTTGCTGGTTTTAAAATTCTATCCAATTTTCCGTCCTGCCATGAACTGTCACAGAATTTTATATGGTTTCTTTCAAATTGACACTATCCTTAATGTCATTAGTTAGAATGCCAAATTCAAGCAGGTTGTGAACACTGCTGCCTAGAGGCTTCTTTGATCATCTCTAGAATGTGCTGGTCTAAGAAATTGTCCTGAAAACAGTCTATGAACCATTTTCCAGGCTACCTTTGCCAATCTGATTTGTCCTATCTCTATATAGATTAAAATAATCTGTGATTATCACAGTACCTTTTTTACAAGCCTTATGGCTTCTTTCTATGTACTCCACTCTACAGCGTAATTACTATTTGGGGACTATGAACTACTCCCCTGAGTAGAGGTCACCAACCTGATAAAGAACCCCCATTCTCCACTTGTTGTTTCTTGCCCATTAGCCAATTCTCCATCCATGCCAATATACTATCTCCTACATTAAGGACTCTTATCTTGTGACTTAATCTTTTATGTGGTTCATTGTTGAATGCCTTCTGACAGTGTAAATGCAACACATCTACTGGTTCCCCTCTATCCACTCTGACTGAGACTTCCTTGAAAAACTTTAATAAATTAGTCAGACACAATTTCCCTTAAGTTTCCAGTTTTGATCTCCCGGAAACAATGTCTCTGTAATGGCATGAAATCATATCCATTTACCTGGATTGGCGCCGGCAGTTCATCTACCTTATTCCAAATGCTTAACTCATTAAGATACAAAGCCTTTAAGCTTGTCTTTTTGCTATTTTTTTTTAATAATCCTGACTTTACTTTGTACTGTGGCTCTATTTACCACCCTTGATTACTGTGTCTAGCATTTTTGCATTTTACTTTTCTTACTTTTATTACTGTCCTTGTTTTTCTTTCCCTTGTCACCCCACTTAGGTTCCCATTCCCCTGCCATTCTACTTCAAGCCGTCTCCAGCCATACTAGCAAATACTCATCCTAGGACACCAGTCCCAGTGCTGCCCAGGTGTAATTCATCCAGTTTGTACTGGCCCCACTTTCTCCAGAACCAGATCCAATTCCCAGGAATCTGAAGCCCTCCCCCTTGAACCATATTTCCAGTCATGCATTTATCTGATATATCCTGGTATTTCTACTCTGGCTAGCATTTGGCACAGGTAGCAGTCCTGAGATCACCACCTTTGAGGTCATACTTTTCAACCTGCTTCCAAATTCCCTATATTTTGGGACCTCATCCCATTTTTTACGATGTTTACTATGACCGCTAGCTGTTCACCCTTCCCTTCCAGAATGTCCTGTAGCTGCTCTGAGACATCCTTAACCCTAGCACCAGTGAAGTAATATACCACACTGAAGTCTCATTTGTGGCCACAGAAATATCTATTTATTTCTGTTACAATTGAATCCCACACTTTCTCCTGCTCTCCCTTACAGTAGAGCCAACTGTGGTGCAACAAATTGGGCTGTTGCAGTTTTCCCTTGAGAAACCATTCCTGCCAACAGTATCTAAAGGGGTATATCTGTTCTGCAGGGAATGGCCATAGGGGATTGTTGCACTGCCTGCCTAATCCTCTTGCTTTGCCTGGTGGTCACCCATTTCCTTTCTGTCTTTGGAGTCTTAGCCTGCGATGTGACCATCTCTGCTTTATAACGCTCCTGTGTAGCATCTTGGAATGTTTCGTTACATCAAAGATACTTTAAAAGTTTCTGCTGTTATAGTTTTCCCAGTTTAACTTGCAGCTTGGTTGCATGTTTCATGTGACAATTGCAGACTAATTACCATTAATTGCTAACTGGTTTCAAAGTGTTGTTGGAAACATAAGTGATCCCTTACCAGGCTCTTTGCACTACAACATATCAGTCCAAACTTTCTATGAGGTTAATTTGTTTTTATGGTGCAAATTCAACAACTTTTTGAGTTGTTTTCTTTTATTCTTTCATGGGATATTGGCTTTGCTGGCAAGCCAGCATTTGTTATTGGTCCCTGAGCATGTGTTATGGGAGTATTGATCTGTTGATTCTGTGCTCCAGTTTCTGTGAGGCTATTGGTGGAGTGATGCAAGTTGCCTAGCTATGTATGGCAATTTGCACTCATGGTGAATTTTGCTACAAATTGCTAGGCTTTTAATGCATTATTAACATGTGTGCACTGTGAACTGTCAAATTCTGCATCAATCTCATAATGCAAATTGTACAATAGTAATAATAGGTAATTTTGCAGAATTCAATGCTTTCAGCTTACTTTATAGTCCCCAGCAGTGACTATCTTGCATTTTAATAATAAGTGACTGTAGATTCTATCAACATTGAATAAATTTGCATTCAAACACATCATTTTGTGAAAACTGTTTATTACTGTAGTAGTCAGAACAAAATGCAAAACCTTTGCTGCATTGTCAATTGAGCAGGAAGTAATTCCTTTTTAAATATACAAAATCTAATTTCATATTTACCCAATAGCTTAAAAAGATCAATAATATTGTTCCTTCCTGTCCCTTTAATCCATTTTTTTCTCCAATAATTTTCATTCCGAACCTCTTGAAATTTCAGATTAATTTTGGTACACAGAAAACGCTGGCCCTGTATGAGTTTATACAACATACCCAAAACTAAAAAAGCAAATCACCAGGACAGAAATAGATCTGTTTTCATTCACTGGCATCCAGTAATGACATTTACAAAAATACCAACAGACTGTGTATCTGGGCAATATCCTGATTTGGTAGAGACTCATTTTGAATGGTACAAAGCCCTAACAATGCACTCTCAATCTTTGAGCTCTTGTCACCATATGCCTTGTTTTTCTTCAGTGTTATCCAAGGAGTGTATTTCTTGCTTTTCAAGGGAGGTCACCATTTTGTTTACACCATACAGAATAAACTTGAATATTTTTATTGATAGTTGTCACAGACTGTGTCAAAGATTTTGTTCTAATTTACATAATTCTTCAGACAAAAAATTGAATAGAACACTATTCTAATAGATTCTAAGGATGAGTGACCTGTTTGCATATTTAAGGTACAAATTTTCAATGCAACATTTATGTTATCATTTATGTCTTTTGATCTAACTTGAAATAATAAATATATCTACATTTTTTTGCAAACATCATACTTATCTGCGATATTTCTGGTGGATTTAACTTTTTCACATGTAGATAATTGAACTTCATGCAAGGGAAAATAAGTTCCAGTGAAATCAAGTGAATCGTGATTGTGAATGACAGTACTGCTCTGGTGTGGTCAAATTATAGAATCTAGAGGTGGGTAACTTTAAAGAAACAAGTCATACCATCGAATCATACAGCACAGAAGGAGACCAATCAGTCTATTGTGTCTGAACCAACTCTTTGGAATAGCTGTCCAATTAGACCCACCACTCACTATTTCCCCAGTGTCCTTTGCAAGTATATATCCAATTCCCTTTTCAAGCAGTGTACTGAAGATTGTAACAACTTGCTGACTAAAAAAAATTCTCCTCCCCTCTTTTGCCAATTAGTTTAAACCTGTGTCCTCAGATTACTCACCAGTGGAAACGGTTTGATCATCCTTAATTGACCATGTAAAAACAATGTCTAACTTGTCCCTTATGAAATATGGCAAGAGAGGCAACATGCTTCAATTCATGAAATGTAGTTGTATATCTTTTGGAAAATAGCCCTTAAATGTGTTCCTTGTCAAAGTACAACATTAACACAAATATATCAGGATGGATTTGACACACAAGGGAAAAAAGACAAACAGCTCCTATACATATATATAAATATATATAGCGCAGAGCGGTAGCTGGTGAAAATATGGTAACAAACTAATTAAAGATTTTTTAAATAGTAAAATCTGCAAACACTATGGAACAAATCAATGTACTTTGGTGCAAACAAACATAGGGTGATCTTTGAGAGGAAATGACAAGGAATTTAAAACTCCATCACAGACTGTGAATATCACAGGCCGTGTTAAAAATACATATTTGCTGCACAGACTGAACAATCATCAATCTATCTTTTTAAAAGGATCATGTCTTTGAGTACCAAGCACCCTTTAGCATTTTTGAAAGAGGTTTCTCTTTCCTTTAAGTAACAGAGAAATTGGTAAATGTGAGTCTTGGAAAATCCTTATCATTAATTGCGAAAGAATAGGAATAACATTGAACATGCCTATCATTTATTCTTCCCTCCTTCACCCATTGCAATTAAGTGCTTATTGATAGTTCTCATGGATGTTTACACTATAAATGAAATTACATGCATGCACATTTTCAAAATTGTTGTTTACCACTTAGGGCCATTGAATTAGTTCATTTCATTTTGTTTTGACTTTTTCTTAATGTTATTATAGGAATTGATTTTGGAAAGTGATGATGAGCCATTGCATAGCAGCAATACTAATATCTTTGCCTGATAATGTCATATATAGAGTTCTACAAAGCGTGACTGTCTTAGAAGCATATTTAAGAAAGTGATGTGACATTGCTTACAATGAAACTTTGTATATTAATAGCATCTTAACCAAAGGATATATTGGGTTGGTTTGCATCTTTACCAATTGTGCGTTAAACATTAAGACAAAGCAAAATACTGCGGATGCTGGAATCTGAAACAAAAACAGAGCTGACAAAGAGTCATTTAGATTCAAAACATTGGCTCTACTCTCTCCCCACAGGTGCTGTCAGACCTGTTGAGATTTTCCAGCATTTTCTGTTTGTGTGCATTAAACATTGCTTGGTCAAGCCCAGAAGGATATTTGGTCAGAAGGTTTGCACACTGGTTCTGGAACTTGCCTGGTTTGTCCTCTATTAAAGTCAAGTGGGTTCTGTAGATACTTCAATTCTTTAGGCATATTCTTCTTTGCAGATACATTCAAGGTTGTGCCTGAGTCTGACTGAGCCACAACACCCAACATATGGAGTTCTTGTCACTGGCTACATGTGCTTGATTACAGTTGGCTTGGGTGGGGCAAGCGGATATCACTGCCTTACAAGTTAATGAGGAAACTCTTAGAAGGGAAGGAGATCTGACATTATCTTTGAATGGATGAGAGGGTAGGGGATGGCATGTTTCCATTGATCCACAGCGTAGTTCTGACAGGGAACAAGTACAGTTTCCGAGGATTAAAATCACCGGCACATTGATCTTCACAACTAATCTTACAGAATGGTGTTTGTTGCCAACTTACAACTCAATTTATCTCAGATAATTTAAAGAAACAGTTTCCTTAGCTGCCTTGGTCTTTACTGACTAATCAGTATCAGGTGATGTTCCTGTAATTTTGTTGGATAAAGTGTTGCTGGATCCAATACAATATTTCTGAAAGATTTGCAAAAAAAAAAGCAGCTTCAATAGGAATGATTCTCAATGACACTACTCATTAAATCATGAATGGTTTGCCCTTTGTTTCATGTTATGCAGATCAATTTTCTCGTGAAACAGTCCATGAGAAAAATCAGTATGAATTTTCTACTGGAGTAATTTACTGCAGTTATTTAAGATTATTTGATAAAAGAGTTTATCTCTCCTCAATATGATGATTAATGTTTCTGTCAAGACCAAAGTTTGATTTTTTAATCTGTTGCTCCAAAGGTGATACTGTGTCCTCTTGGATTTAGTGGGTGCTGATATTTAGTCCTGAATCAGTTCGAAATTCTGTCTTGTTCAATAGGCCACTCTGGGATAATATTTTTTCATTATAACTGGGCACTGTCAATACACAATTTCTTTTTTGCTGCATTTATTTATGGTCTATTTCCTTCTGTTGCCTTGTTTGCATGCACAAGGTGCTTAATAATTACAACTGCAAATGGCTTAGATTGATTGTTTTCACGTGCAATGTTTAATGTCACTTTCCAAACTCTGGGGAAACATCATGCCCAAAAAATACTTTAAAAAAATGCATGAATAAGAAACAGAGTACCAGACTTCAATCATCATTGGTATCTATAGCAAGAAAATGAACACTTTTATGAAACAAAAAGCTTTTTAGTTAATCTCCAAGAACAGGAGAATGCTGACCCTCACATAGTTTTCCTTTCACCTAAATTGCTGACAGCAATCAATTATGTAACTTAGGCTTATTTATCTATGACTTTGCATCCATTTGAAAATGTGACTGGGAAGATGTAAAGATCATCCCTCCTTGACTGTCAATGTCAGCAGTGCAGAACAATTAATAACTGCAAGGAATAAAGATAAAGGGATGATAAAGAGCTCTTATCCATTAGCCCTAAAGATATTCAGTTCCAAGATCAGTCAGTAACAAATTAAACAGTTTAAATTGAGTGATCAGAAAAAAAAAATTGAATTAAATGAAGACTGTGCTGAAACCTGTAGACTAAACCAATTTTCTTGGCACTGATAATACTAACATGTAGAGGTTTATTTATAAAAGCCCAAAATCTAACTGTTTGAGACAAGTAAAGACACATTTTAAATGGAGTGCGTTAGCCCAAGAAGTTAAAATCAATCTTGTGACGTTGAAAACTAATTCTTCTATTTGGTCCTTTGCACAGAGTCAGCCTTGGTCACATACCACATAGGGTACAATGACTTGCATTGAATTCCAATTATAATTTACACAACAGTGACCAGGTGAATCAGAGAGCTACTGAACATTGCTCTAACCATTGTCAGTCATTGATGCCTATTGAAAGTGAGGTTAGAGACTGGTATGGAAAATCCTTTAAACATAACTACTTATGTATCTGATCATAAAATAAAATCAAATGCAAATATTAGCTAATCGTATTTTACTTCAATTTGTAACTGAACTTTATAAATAATGCAAATTATGCATTTTGTGTCATTATTATTTGACATTTCACAATGAGAAAAAGAAACTTGTTGAAGTAAGGCTGATGTATGGGTAGGATAGCATTCTGGCTTCCCACGGTTACTGCATCTAGTGAAGAAATTTGTGAACTCACGTAGAATGAAAGGTTGCTACTTTGGTTAGAACGTCATTGCACCTTCTTGTGTTGATCAGATGCTTATCGGAGTCCTCAAAATTCTGTCTTCAATTGGAGTAAAATGGTCTATAGAGCTTTAATTTATAGTTGCCCTTGTACTGGAGAATTGTTTGTCAGACATCAGTGGATAAAAATTTATCTGGCATCTTAAATGAAGCTATGCAATTAAATAGCTCAAATACACTGAGCAATTTGATTCATACTGTAAGATCACTCAATTGTGCAACTAGCCAAGGAGAAAGGACTGATTTATTTGAAATGGGGATTGGGGCTATATATGATCTTAAAATTTAAGAAGCTGTTAACTGTTCAACACCATTCTCTCTCACATAAAGAAAGTACTTATCATTCTGTTTGATGGATTTATGAGGAAGCCAGAAGTCCTTTGTCTTACCTTTCTTCATTCAGCTAGTTTGTGCAATAGTGGTAGAGGCAGTTGTGTATGGCACGGAACATCAGTACATGTTTTTTAAGCTTTTCTTGCTTAATACTGGCTGCAGCAGACCAAATTGTGCCAGCTTCACATGAAATGGGAACAATAAACTTTTCCATGGGGAGAGGGCACAGCTAATGCCCCACTGTGCCATGACACCATAGCAGTTTTTTTTGTCTTACTGTAAAGCCACAGGATATAACAGTTGAAAAAAAATACTGAATGGGGTCACATGATGACTAAAAATACAAACAGTGTGACAACTCGGTTAGTGTTGAGAAACTGTTCCAGGAAACAAAAGATCTGTAATAACTAGTGCAAAAATCAAAATCTAAATGTTAAAACACAGTGTATAAAATGGCATGAGAAATAGTGTTGTGTTGCACAGTTTTCAAATCAGTAAAAAGCTGTGTTGTGTCTGTTGATATGAGTCTGGCTCACATTTTTTCTTCTGTTACCTGGATGACTTGGCAAGCTGTGATTTGGATGCTAGCGCACCCAGTTTCTATCAGACGTGACTGTCATCCTTGAATCAGTGAGCCCGAAATGTGCAAATCAAACAACGGCTCAAATCCTTACTCATCATTGGTTGAGTTATCTTCCCATGTTACAAGATCTCCAAAGCCAAATCCAGTACTAGTCTGTACGATAGAGGCTGTCACTACAGTATGCAACAGGATGAGTACCAAGATGCATAACTTGAATCTAGTGTTGCACAGTCTTGACGCCACTGATGAAGAAAGCGAGGACCTGGGACACATGATTGGATTGGTTGCTTCCCCTGTCCCTTTGGATTGTTTATTTGAAACTGAATTAAAGGACTCCCATCTGACATCACAGCACTCTGGCTCAGCATTGGTTGGATGATTGTCAGGCAGCTCTGTATGGTAAAGAAATCCAACAATTAAATGTGTGAATGTTGACTAGCTTTCATACAGCGCTACATATCTAGATTTTCCGCCACAATTTTTGGTTAACTTGCTGGATTCAAACAATTCAACTGTACAAATGGACATGTGAACTCAGGATCTTTTAAAGGTTCCCAATAAGACTTTGAGAGTTTATGCCAAGCAGAAGAGATCAAACATTGCAAAAATTAATGAACATAAACAAACAGTTACAAGCTATGATACATATGGGGCAGCATAGTGGCACAGTGGTTAGCACTGCTGCCCCACAGCTTTGGGGACCCGGGTTCGATTCTCGGCTTGAGTCACTGTCTGTGTGGCGTTTGCATGTTCCCTTAGTCTCTATGTGCATTTTCTCTGGGTGCTCTGGTTTCTCCACCACTCCAAAGATGTGCAGGTTAGGTGCATTGGCCATGCTAAATTGCCCCTTAGTGCCCCGGGAATCGTAAATTAGGGGGATTAGTGGAGTAAATATGTGAGGTTACGGGGAAGGGCCTAGGTGGGATTGTTGTCAGTGCAGACTTGATGGGCCAAATGGCCTCCTTCTGCATTGCAGGATTCTATGATTTTATGATATTACTGCTTTCAATGGTTTTCAATTACCTTGTTTGAAACAAGATAAGCCCTAGGCTGTGCATTCTTGATAGTCAAATATTGCTTATTGCCTAGCATCTACAATTTGTGGATTATCTAGAAAATTGTCTAGAAAACTACTGAATTAACTCTAACTGTATAATTCAATCAGTAAGCTGCTTGAAAATAAGGCAAATTTGGCAATAATATGTAATTACTAACTTCAGTTTCAATGGCACAAGATTGAACATATAAAATGTCTATGATGCATTATCACAGACTGCCTCCTCGATGACAAGCTGCCTTCAACAAATGAGGCATTTGCTTCAGTCAAGATACTTGATTCAAAAGATTGGTTCCAACATTTATCGACAGCGGGAAGGGAACAGGGTTGGGAGTGAAGGAGATGTTGCGATTTAACAGTTGGGAAACCTGGAAATATGGGCCGTGATTCTCCCATCATGACCCACAACATTTCTGGCAGGTTGAGGTGGGAGACGCACGTCGCCAACCTTGAACTGGGATTTGCACGTGCGCCGGGAATGCATGCGCATCTCCCAGAGCCGGCGAACAGTCATCGGTCAGACTGCGTTGGAAACCAATGGGAAGGCTGGAAAGTAATTTAAATCTTTTTAAAATGTATGTTAAATATGTCCATTCGTTCAATATCAGGAATTTTTTCCCATCCCACCAGGAGTACTTCATTCCGGCGAGTTCAGACTAACTTCCTACATTTGGGGAACTAGCGGGAAACCCCACTAGAATGAAATGGGGCCAATCATGATATACCAGGGGGTTGGGTGGTGAGCGAGGTGTGGTACCCCTTGGCAGTGCCAGCCTGTGCTCCCTGGTACTGCCCAAAGGACAAAGTACCCCTGCCCAAGGGGCACCTTGGCACTGCCCATTGGGCATCGGGCAGTGCCAAGTAGGCGGGGCCTATTGTGGGCAGGGGCTAGGGGTGATAAGTGGGGGTGGGGGTCCCACTGCTACTCTGCGGACAGGATCGGTCTGGAATGGAGGGAGGGCAGCAATTGGGGCAGGCTGTGGGGGGGTCGTCTGCCAGGGGGCTGCCTCCAGGGGTGGTCTGATCCCAGGGGGGATCAGCGGGGGTTAATTCTGCTGGGCTGAGTGAGGGTGGGGGGATCGCCACTGTGGGGAGTTTGGACTGTGCATTGGGGTGCTCTGGGACTTGGGGGGGGGGGTGGTGGAGGGAAGGGGGTGGTAGGGCTGGCCCAGGAATTGCTGTGGGGGCGGCGATCAGGCTGTGGTGGGGGGTTGGGGGGGGGGGGCGGTTGCTAGAGGGGCGGCACTGTGGGGATCCTGGGCTGACCAGCGTGATAGGCCCCACCCTCCTTTGGTTTTTAATTGTATACACAAACGGGTGCACAGAGTGCAGAAATTCAGGTGAGAAGCTGAAGTGACAAAACAATCAGGATTTAGAAGAATTTTCCCACCAATTCAGCACTTTTGGGAGAATTGCCCCAATGAATTCAACATCAGGATCTGATTGACATTTTAGGAATCTGCTTCCTAGATGCAACCAGCCAGGCTGATAGGCCCTGAGCATTAGAATCAGTAGGCGGAGAGCAGGGTTCAGGTAGGTTCATGAGACCAAAGTAGAAGAATATATCAGAGTGGTGGCTGGAGTGAACTTGGTATTGTGTACAGTGTGGAAACTGGGTTGGTGGAATTTGAACAAAGAATGTAAGAAAGGTGAACCTAGAGCTCTGAGGTAATGATACAGTCAAGGACTTTAGACACAGGTGAATGTTAGAGGAAAAGATAAATGAGGCAGGAGCTGGCCTTTTGAAATAGTATCATAGTGATAATTTTTAATAGGGCACTGACAGTGCCTGAACAGGAGTCAGTAACAACAGCTGTGAGCACAGGAGCCAAGAAAAATATTTCAGTTATCAGTAGTTGGGTGGAACGAAAAAGATGATGTAGTTCTTTGAGAAAGAACGAGTTGCGGGGTCATAGCATTAGGATCATTAAGGAGCTAAGAAGTGCTCAAAGGAAATTGTTAGAAAGTAGAGGACAAGTGGCACATGAAGTAACTTTAAGTATGGCCGCAATCATTGATGAGAAATCCAAAAACTCATATTTTGTATTAGAGAGTGGGTTGTGAAGATCATTTATTATAGAGAAAAGTTACAACAATTTGTTCTTGCTCTCTCGGAATGCCCTGGAGTTGTAGAAGAATTTGGTCTTAGAAAGAGAAAAACACAATAATGCTTGACATGCTCCCACCAGATGTGGCAGTGACTGCAAAATTTTCCATGTGTTCATTAGTACTCAAATCTAAAAGTGTGGGTGAAATGCTACTCTGAGAATGATGGATATGAGTTGTTGGGTGATCTGTTTGGGGTAAAGGCATCAAAGACCAATCTGAGGGAGCCGTTAACAGAAAAGATGGCATAGTGATATTGTAATGAGTGCATGGCTAAAGGAAGGGAATTGGGAGTAGAACAGTGAATTTGTGAGGGAGCTTGGGAGTATCATTTTCCAGGGCAGGGTTGGAGGTAGTTGGGGTATCATAGAGAGTAGTATATGAGACAAGGAATTGATCAACAACTTAAGAGTGTTGGGGCCAACTGAGATGGCAATGTTGAGGAGATGGCTATTGGTGCAATTATTGGAGTTGATATGGAGAGTCAAATAAATGGAGCGTGGGAAGGCCACAGGAAAGGGAATGAGGAACTTATAGGCAGAAGTTAATATCGCTGATGATGGCTACTTGCTAAATGCACAGATTGAGGCAGAAGACAAGGGAGATGAGCTTAGTAAAACTGTCACCTGAGCCTTTGTGTGGTAGTATATGGAATTACTTTTAAATGCAAGGTGAAAGTAGTAATGATTGAGCAATGATGGGGAGACACTAAGGTGGAAAAATTACATGATCAACATTTCAAGCTCACAATTTCTACTTTTGAGGAATATTCTTTAAATATCTATGGTATGTGATTCTCATATTGTCTGTATTTACCCAGTTCTATGTACCCAGAATCATTACATAACAAAAAAAATCCTGTCAACTAACTGGCTTTTTCATTTTGGCTAGTTCAGTGTAGTGTAATGCAACAAGTAGATTGAGGTTTCATTCATAGCTATGAATCTCATTTCTTATATTTGGTGAACCAAGTGAATCATGTTGAAAGTCAAACACTAAATCAGTCAGCCAGACATCTTAATGAAAATGGTGGCTAGGATTTACATGACTTCGGTGCATCATGGTAAGTGTTGATTGTTTTGTGACATGGTTAATTTTTTGACTCATTTCCAGAAATAGAGTCATAGAGTCATAGAGTTTTATAGCATGATAACAGACCCTTTGGCCCAACTTGCCCATGCCACCCTTATTTTTTTTAACCCCTAAACTGATCCCAATTGCCTGCATTTGGCCTACTAGGTGTTTTGGACTGTGCTATTGTTTTATAATCTGTCAATGAAGATCAACATATTTGTTTTTGACTAATTATCAATTGCTGGTAATTAGGATAGAATAATGATTTATTCCACTCATCATCTCGACTCAATTTAATCAGCCAAGACACTGATGGGCCTAACAATATTAGTGACCTTCACCACCATGTGTTTGCAGTGTATCACTTTACATACCATAACAACTTCCCCTTTTACTTTACTTCCCCCACCCAGGCAGACACAGACTGATGGCCAGTTTAATTCCATGCTTCATTAAATTAAATGCTTAGTCTTGTCAGTCAGCAGAGCAAGATAGCTATTGTCACAGATAATGCAATGATTGCCATACATAGAACATAGAAAAACTACCGCACAAACAGGCTCTTCGGCCCATAGTTGCGCCGAACATCTCTACCTATTAGGCTTACCTATAACCCTCAATCCTACTAAGTCCCATGTACTCATCCAGAAGTCTCTTAAAAGACCCTATTGAATCCGCCTCCGATTCCACGCACCCACCACCCTCTGAGTGAAAAACTTATCCCTGACATTTCCACTGTACCTACTCCCCAGCACCGTAAACCTGTGTCCTCTTGTGGCAGCAATTTCAGCCCTGGGAAAAGCCTCTGAAAATCCATCCAATCAATACCTCTCAACGTCTTATACACTTCTATCAGGTCACCTCTTATCCTTCTTCTCTCCGAGGAGAAAAGACCGAGCTCTCTCAACCTATCCTCATAAGGCATGCCACCCAAACCAGGCAACATCCTTGTAAATTTCCTCTGCACCCTTTCAATGGATTCCACATCCTTCCTGCAATGAGGCGATCACAACTGAGCACAGTACTCCAAGTGGGGTCTGACCAGGGTCTTTTACAGCTGCAGCATTATCTCCCGACTCCTAAACTCAATTCCTCGATTGATGAAAGCCAGTACACCATACTCCTTCTTAACCACATCCTCTACCTGCAAAGTCGATTTGAGATTCCTGTGAACCCGTAATTCAAGATCCTTCTGATCTTCCACACTGCTAAGAATCTTACTCTTAATATTATATGCCTTCATCCCATTTGACCTGCCAAAATGAACCACCACACACTTATCTGGGTTGAAGTCCATCTGCCACTTCTCTGCCCAGTCTTGCATCCTATCTATGTCTCGCTGCAACTTCTGACATCCCTCCACACTATCTACAACACCTCCAACCTTCGTGTCATCAGCAAACTTACTAAACCATCCCTCCACTTCCTCATCCAGGTCATTTATAAAAATCACAAACAGCAAGGGTCCCAGAACAGATCCCTGGGGCACTCCACTGGTGACCAACCTCCATGCAGAAAAAGATCCATCTACAACCACTCTTCGCCTTCTGCAGGCAAGCCAGTTCTGGATCCACAAAGCAATGTCCCCTTGGATCCCATGCCTCCTCACTTTTTCAATAAGCCTTGCATGGGGCACCTTATCGAATGCCTTGCTAAAGTCCACATATACCACATCTACCGTTTCCCCTTCGTCGATGTGTTTAGTCACATCTTCAAAAAACTCAACCAGGCTCGTAAGGCACGATCTGCCTTTGACAAAGCCGTGCTGACTACTATTGAGCATACTACACTTCTCCAAATGTTCATAAATCCTGCCTCTCAGGATCTTCTCCATCAACTTACCAACCACTGAGGTTAGACTCACCGGTTGAAAATTTCCTGGGCTATCTCTACTCTTTCTCTTGAATAGACGAAATAAATCTGCAATCCTCCAATTCTCCGGAACCTCTCCCGTCTCCATCGATGACGCAAAGATCATCGCCAGAGGCTCTGTAATTGCTTACCTCACCTCCCACAGTAGCCTGGGGTACATCCCATCCGGTCCCAGCGACTTATCTAACTTGATGCTTTCCAAAAGCTCCAACACAACCTCTTTCTTAATGTCCACATACTCAAGCTTTTCAGTCTGCCGCAAGCCTGCACTACAACCACCAAGATCCTTTTCTACCGTGAATACTGAAGTAAAGTATTCATTGAGCACCTCTGCTATTTCTACCGGTTCTGTACAAACTTTCCCACCATCACATTTTATAGGTCCTATTCCTTCACATCTCATTCTTTTGCTCTTCACATACATCACCCACTCTCTTTTATAGTCAGCTAAAAGCAAGTCAGAGGATGGTGTAAGATTTCCATATTCTCACCCGCACTCCCTATTCCCTTCATTGAAATGTTCTACACAGTGTGGCATGACAATTCAGACCCTAACACCAACAACTGATGACTTCCTCATGACATGCTAATATTATTGTTAGACTCCTGTGGAATTCATGTCAATAAACTACGGATAGAAAGGTAGGGTATTTTCTCTGATGTATTATTACATGATCTGCAATATCTATAGAACAAGTATTTCCAATTGCAGCATGCAACTAACCTTAAAGCCTAGTGCTGCAGTATTTCTCCATCAAGCGTTACGCTTCAAATCAAATTACTTACCTGTGCAAAGGAAACTTGGCAATCCACCATAGACAAGATCCTCATTGTCAGGTAAAACAAACGGACACCTGGTCTGGACCTCCAAACAGTATTGTTTGCAAGGAATTCTGGAACTACAATGAAATTGTGTGGCCTCAAAATATTGGGAACACAGCCAGGCTTTGTAGACGATCTGCAAAGGAAAGACATGGAGTGAGTGTGAGTGGAATCAAATGCATTCATTAAAGTAAATTAACTGTCATTAGAAGGAATAAAATGGGTTACATATGACAATTAAGTGACTCAAAACTGTAAACAAATCAGGTTAAAAGTTTGTATATCTGTCACGATTTGCTGACACTGACACAACAACTGTAGCACCTATGTGAATTAGGCTCACTTTGCACAAAGTGCAAATATATTGGGGGTGATCTTACTGGAATTTAGCAGATTAGTTGTTCTAGTGAGAAAAGGTTGGTTTTCTCTCCAGATCTTATTGCACTTGTCAAATAGAAACAGGGGGGCATGTTTCACAACGTCATGTGGGGAAGGGGGGGTGGGGGATGGGGGGTGGGCAGGGTGGTGGATATGAGCCCTAAAGCTGCCAGCAAAGCTCAGCTGCACTGAAATCATAATTCCAGGTTTAAAGGGTGTCCCAATGAGACTGAGAGTGAACCTCCCCCCTACCCCCCTTCCCCAGCCAACCACAGATGTTTCAAGGGCTCCCTCCCATCCTCCACCCTGATCAAAGCCAACATGGTGCCAGCCTGTGCCAGAGGGCAGTCCAGGAACATTGCCAGGGAACTGCCTGGCCATGTCCCTCTCCTCTGGGGGCGAAACTCATCTCTACTTCCCTGGGAGGATCCCCATGATGGGTCCATGTCTGACTGAACATGTTGTAAACTATGATGTCACATCTGCGCAGTTTGAAGATACTGCAGGAGGTTAATATATGGTGAGGGGGCATGTTAATTAAACTCAAATCCATTACAATTTACTGGAATCATGTTCACGTCCACAACGACACCAGTGTGGGACGGCAAAAAATTGGAAGTCACGCTCTTGCTGGTGAGACCCATGACTTTCAGGTTTCGCTGCATCTTGAGCCGCTGCCGGCAACCTTGTGGAAAGCAAGTGTGGGCTCAAGTTCCGCCCATTGTAATTGTCACCAATATTTAAACCCAATCTGACACTGGAGCAAAGCAGAGTGAACTTCCCTGGAATAGAGAGTGTTAATGGAGGTTTTGTGGCAGTGGTAATATCCCTACTTCAGGGTCAGAAGTCCTGGATTTATGGCCCTCATCAGGACTTGTTGCCATGGAAGGAATGCTCATGACATGGTTCAGTGGGCTAATAATCAGCCTGGGAATCCTCCTATCATCTCCCCCCTATTCCCCAAATGGCAGAAAATGTATGAAGATGTGATAAAAAAGATTACATTTAATTCTGTACTCCTTAACACCCAATTTACAGTTCCAGTTGAGTGTTGTTAAAGACAATTACACTGAATGTGTAGAGTGTGACTGTGATGCCAGCATCCTGATCATTACAAAGAAAGTTTTTTGTTATTAACCTTTGAATGATTTCTCAAACAATTTTGCTGCATTTGTTATTAAATGAGGAAGATTTCAAATGCATTTCACATCACAATACCACATAAATGTGAAGTGTAACTATACTGTTAAAGAGGCAACAGGGAACACTGGAGTTAAATTTGTACAAGCGTGAAAACATTTTATCCCATTTACACTGGTATCCATTACACTCAAATGTAAAGCCCTAAACTGAAATGTCTGCTTCATGAATTTATCTTTTCACTATTTCTTTATTATTATATCACTAATTTTCTCAGCCAATTTTCATTCTGCTTCTCCCTCTCTTGAAGGTATTGATTCCTCATTGGATTCCACAAAAACCGGTAAACCCTAGTTATCTCATTCAAGTGAGCCTCATGCATGAATCTCAACAGTGGGTTTTAGCAAACTATTCCACCAGAGCCTGATGTGACCCTGCCGTGATGCCTGTACGTGTTTATGATCTGTGGCAGTCATTGGATTGTGATCAGCATCAAGAATGCCCATTGATTTTCCCTAATGTTTGGAGCTGAGGGAACTTTTACTGTCTCTTGCTCTTCTCTAGCAGTGATGCTCCTTGCTTTTCCTGGCCCACAAACAGTGCTGTAAAGGGCTTTAACTCTTCCACACTTGCAGTCCTTGCAATTGCACCCCTCACAAACTGCATTAGTTGCAGAATTTCCAAGATTCAAGAAATTCAGCCAGCCAGGGTTAACCCTGAAAGATAACCCTAATGCTGCCTCACAGAGCCAGGGACCTGGGTTTAATTCTGCCTTCGGATCGCTGTCTGTGTGGAGTTTGCACATTCTCACTGTGTCGGTGTGGGTTTCCTCTGGATGCTCCGGTGTCTTCCCACAGTCCAAAGGTATGCAGGCTAGGTTGATTGACTATGCTAAATTGACCTTCGTATCAGATGATTAGTAGGGTAAATATGTAGGGTAAGGGGAATAGGGCCCTGGTGGGATTGTGGTCAGTGCAGACTCGCTGGGCTAAATGGTCGCCTTTTGCACTGTAGGGATTCTATAATTCTACGATTCTATAATAAATAGGTTGGACATGAATCAGAATTTGGCAAATTTATGATTTTCACTTCTCACTTGACCCAAAGTTGTCAGTTTTGTTGGAGGTTAAAATTTCAAAATGGCAGCAGTATAATCACACAAAGACTGCCAGCTGTATTTCCACGGAAACAGTGTCATCCCTTGGGTTACCATCCAGTTGGTATTGGGTTGAAGACCCACTGCAAAGAATTGAGCACACATGGTGAGAAGCTTCTTCCAGATCTGAATGTCCCTCCTTCTCACGAGAAACACTACTTGACCTGTCAATTATTTTGTCCCCTCCATGCCATTCTGGAATTATCTGAGGAATGTGTCTCTCAGATCCAAAGATGACAATCCAGGATTTAGGCTGCTTAGGCATTCATAGGTAATACTTATGCTATTGAGCCTTCTGTCACTGCCTCCTCTAGGAATGGAAGAACTTGCATACAATAATCCTCTGATAAACCATTGTATGCATCTTAATCACCAACATGCAACTACAAAAATTCTAAAATGGAGTCAGATTTACCTCAAATTCTTTAATTGATCCTAAGACTATAAGACCATTAGACATAGGAGCAGAATTAGGTCACTCAGCCCATTGAGTCTGCTCCGCCATTCAATCATCTCATTTTTCTCATCCCCATTCTCCTGCCTTTTCCCAATAACTCCTGATCCCCTTATTGATCAAGAACTTATCTCTATCTTAAAGACACTCAATGACCTAGCCTCCACAGCCTTCTGCGGCAGAGATTTCCACAGATTCACCACTCTCTGGCTGAAGAAATTCCTCCTCATCTCTGTTTTAAAGCATCATCCCTTTAGCCTGAGGTTGTGCCCTCTGGTTCTAGTTTTTCCTACTAGTGGAAACATCCTTTCCATGTTCACTCTGTCCAGCTCATAGTATCCTGTAAGTTTCAGTAAGATCCCCCCTCATCCTTCTAAACTCCAATGAGTACAGACCCAGAGTCCTCAAGTGTTCCTCAAATGACAAGCTCTTCATTCCAGGAGTCATTCTTGTGAACCTGTTCTGGACCCTTTCCAAGGTCAGTTAATTGCTCCTTAGATATGGCCCAAAACTGCTCACAATACTCCATATGGGGTCTGACCAGAGCCTTATACAGCCTCAGGAGTACATCCCTGCTCTCGTATTCTAGCTAGCCCTCTCGACATGGATGCTAACGTTGCATTTACCTTCCGAACTGCCGACTGAACTTGCAATCAACCTTAAGAGAATCTTGAACAAGGACTCCCAAGTCACTTTGCGTTTCTGATTTCCTAAGCGTTTTCCCATTTAGAATATAGAATACATCTTCATTCCTCCTTCCAATGCATGGCCTCACACTTTTCCACATTGTATTCCATCTACCACTTTTTTGCCCACTCTCCTAAACTGTCCAAGTCCTTCTGCAGCCCCCTACTTCCTCAATATTACCTGTCCCACTACATATCTCTGTATCATCTGTAAGTTTAGCAATTCCTTCAGTTCCTTCTTCTGAATTGTTAATGTTAGTCCTTCACTTATTCTAACAAGCTCAGGGGAATTGTCATAGGGAAGCCCATTGTGGCACTAACAAGGCTTTAGGAAAGAAAAGATAGCATTGCCACAAATTGTCCAGAAATTACCCAGTGATGACAAAAGGAAACTCAAAGCATAATAGTGGAGAAATAGTGTCAAAAATATATTTTGTTACTTAATTGTGTCAACCCGATCTGCCATCTTCAATGATTTATGTGCCAATATGCCCCCAAATTCCTCTGTTCCTGCACTCCCTTTAGAATTGCTCTGTTCTTTTAGTGCACGTTCTAAGTACAGCTCATCCATTAGTCATTCTGGAGCCTGCCTGAGTACAAGAAAGTAACTTACGGAACAAAATGAAGTCATGATCCAACAGTAATATTGCAATGAAATTATCACTTGTTTCCATCTCTATTTTATTAGCAACTGGAAACACTTGAACATTGCAAGTTGGTACCAACTATAACAGATATTCACTCAGTTATCTGGCTCAGAGTCAGTGCTATTAGGGTGAAATTGGTCTTGGGAAAAACACTAATCCAGCAGTAATGAATCAGCAGTACTTGCTTCTCCAAGAACAGATATTTCTTTTTTCACTGAAATTTATTTACCAATTCACTCTTGTCCATTTTGTGCTTTTGCCAATGGCAAATTTCACCATTATTGTGTTCCTGCAAATAATTACACAAGAAGAAGTAGAATAGGTAGACAACCTTAATGGCCTGTTTGACCCAAAGTTGAGTTTCAAACCCCACATCCTGCCTCATTACTTGATCACCTCCATACATCTCTGTAATCTTGCCCATCTTCACCCTAGCTTCACTATATTTTCATCTCCTGAGCTTCAGCCTCTCCAGTGATAACATTGCCACTCCTCCAGAGCTCCTCAAGTCTTCACACTTATAATCTCTGTCTTCACTAGCTTTTTCTGTTTCTCTGTGCGCTGGAGCACTCCCCTTGTCCTGATTTAAAAATCCATGATTGTTCTTCCTCTATCCTACTTCTGCAACCATCACTAGTACTATTCCTAGGTCAATCAATTTAATCCTGGTGCTGGGGAAGCTCCTAGGAACTATAGATGGGATCTTTTGGTCCCACCTGCCATAGGAATTGTAGTGGTTGTGGTGGAAAATTTGTCAGACCAGCAAAATGTCCATTAACATCAGGCAGGAATGGGACCAAAAAATCTTGTCCTATAATTCGGGACAAAATTAATAGTCACTTGGGCAAATGTGGGAAAAACCGGCATGGGTTTCTTATCGACAAATTGTGTTTAATTAAATTGCCTGAGTTTTTTTAATAAGGCAATAGAGAGGGCTAATGAGGGGAATGTATTGGATCTGATATTTATGGAGTGCCAAAAGGCATTTGATAAACTGGCGAACAAAGACTTGTGAGCAAGAGCTCCTGGATTAAATGTGAAAGTAGCAATATGGATGTGAAACAGAAAGTAGTGATTAATAATTGTTTTTCGGACAGGAGGCAGATTTATAGTGGAGTTCCCCAAGGGTTGGTGTTAAGACCCCTGCTTTTCCTGGTACTAATGACCTCGTGGTACAAGGCACTATTTAAACATTTGTGGCTGATATGAAACTTGGAAGTATTGTGAACTGTGTAAAGGATAATTTAAAACTTCAAAAGGACACAGACAGGTTGGTGGTTTGCTCAGACATGTGGCAGATGAAGTTTAACGCAAAGAAGTGTGAAGTGATTCATTTTGGTAGGAAGACCATAGAGAGATAATATAAAGGGTACAATTCTAAAGGGAATGCAGGAGCAGACAAATTTGGGGGCGTATTGGCACATAAATCATTGAAGATGGCAGATCGGGTTGACAGAATTAACTAACAAAATATATTGTACCTTGAGCTTTATCAATAAAAGGATAGGATACAAGAGCCAAGAAAGTTACATTAAATAAAAACCAAAAATGACGGAAGAACTCAGTGGGTCTGGAAGCATTGATGGAAAAAGAAACAGATTAATGTTTCAAGTCCAAAATGACACTTCTTAAGAACCGGAATGGTAGAATGGTGATGAGTTTAATGCTGTTGCAACAGAGGGAAGGGAATCAGGTGGTGTAAAATGGAAGGGCAGGGATAGATTGGAGTGGTAGTGGGGAGAATAAATACCAAAGATGTCATGGAACAAAAAGCAAAGAGGGTGATAATGTTAGTAGTAAAGCAATAGTTTAGAGGAGATGTTAAAGGTGGAATGAGTGCCTGACAGTTTGAGGGAGGCAGGATCAATTAGGCATTCATGAGAAAATTGGATTATTAAATGAAATGAAGAATGTTCAAGCTACAGGGAGAAAACAAAAGGGTGGAACTAGGTGATTTGCTCCCTTAAGAGATCTAGCCCAGACACAATGGGCTGAGTAGCCTCCTTCTATGCTGTAACCATTCTATGATTCTCAACTCTTACTCTTCAATTATAGCTTTAATATGCATCCATCCTCCTTGCCCTCCACCATAATTGACGTTGTCTTTAGTCAACTTACTCCTCTGCTCTGGAATATTGTTTCTAAGTCTTTCCAAATTGCCACATCTTTCCTGATCACCTTCATAATCTAATTCATCTCCATCTTTCGTCATTGCTCCTAATTGCCTCATTAATTCCCATTCAGTGACTAAACTCATCCTTACAATTGGCATTGAGTATTTTACTCTATTTAAAACACTTTTGTTATAATTAATTGCTGAGCAAACAAAATCCTACAGGAAACCTGACTATGGGCCATATCCTTTCTTCCATATTTGAAAATGAGAAGAAAATGTACAAATCCCAGCAGTAAGGAATCCAGTAACTTCTGGGATTTAAAAAATTAAAAATAAAAGATAGATTAACAAGGAGTAAAGAAAACTTAAACACAAGATTACAGTTACACAGTTAGAATTAGACTTACAAAACATTCCTTGCAAAAACTCACTACATGGTCAGACCCACAAGTAAATTCCATCCAGGCAATACTCTCTGATGGATGTTTAAGAATAAAAATCCAGTAATATTACCCAAGACAAAGCTGCTGTCACACCTTAACTCTCTTTTAATCTGCTGCGGAAATCCAAGACTTCAGAGCAAGACTGCTTTTTGTAGCCGAAGACATTGCTGGCTTGACTGGATGGCTGATTCAATCTGTGCCTTCTCCCAGTCCATAGCTGTTCTAGGAGATCTTCCTTACACAGCCAACACAAATCAATGCAGTATCTTGCCTTAACTATCACTTCCCCTTTTTATCTATGGTTTAATTGTCCTCAGCACTTGTTGCATTTACCTTTTTCAAAATATAAAAATCTTTCATGTCTTCCTTCAGCATCCGCTTTGAGATCAAATAAAATGTAGCCAACTTCTCTTGTTTATTTACATAACCCTTATAAATTGTAAAGGTTTCTTACTCCTCTTTGAAATTTAACAGCGGAAAACAGGTCCCAATGTATCTCCTAATGCAAATTTCTAAACCTAGCTTATTTACTTATAAAACACCCCACCAGAAAATCTCATTACAAATGCATGTACCTAGCACCTTTACTCTTTCATGTCTTAAATCTTCCAGACAAACGGCTAGGATTCTCCCAAAGAATTCTAAGTCCCAATGTGTGGGAAAATGGGAATAAATCCCACTGGTATTTTTAGTGTGATTTCCAGGATGAATCTCCAAACACTCTGTGCAAAACAGAATGCCTCAGGTTGATTCACTCTGGAAATTTGGAGTGGAGCCTATTCCTGCCCAAGAGCCCAACAGCATAGCGCTGAGTGGGCCACTGCACATGCACTGATCTGTCAGAGCAGAGATCGGCACATGCTCAGTGTACCTCTGTTGCTGGCCTTCAGATCGCCAGTCAGCCCGATCGCTGGCCAGCCTCATAAACCCCATTGATAGCCTTCCGACACCCACCACCAAGTGATTGCTGGCATCTCAGACCTTCCTGATCGAGCCCCAGTCCCCTCTTAACCTCTCCCAACAGTCTTGACCCTCCCCCTCGATCCCACTAACCAGCTCCGCTGACCCTTCCAGCCAGCCCTAATCTCCCCCTCACAACCCCGAACCCCCTGCAGCCCTGATACTGCTACCCTGATGGCCAGCCCCAATACCTCTGATTCTCTCCCTCCCCACCGATCCTCCCCGCCACAATCACCCCCTCAATTGACCCTGCTCCCCAGTAAGCCCCATCCCTTGTCACTGCCTGATGCCGGGTGGGCAATGCCAATTTGCCCCTTGGATAGTGCCAGGTTGCCAGACACACACACACACACATAGCCTTCTTCACAGAATAATGCAATATTCCAATATTCCCCAAAATATTTAAAAAATACATCCATTCTCACACTTTAAAAGTGAAAATTGTTTCTTTAGAAACTTTAAGACTTCAAAAAACCACTCACGCATGACTGTTTCAATGATGCTTTGATAACTACAAAAACTGTTCTATTGGATTTCATTTTTCCAATGATTCTCAGTAATTGTAATTAAACAGATTAACGTGTGGATAGATTCATTTCAATCAAAAGTTAAATGTGGACAATTACAGTGGAAAATCATTCGACCTGGAGTTAGTTTTGTAAGTGAGGATTCGCCTATAACTCAGAAGCCTGAATTATTTACCAAGTGATAAAATGAATTTACCGCATAAGGTCACAATATTTTCTGTAAAAGCATTGCAGGTTTTTAAAAAAGGGAAAATTATCTTGAGCTTTTCTTAGTATTTTAAAAAACGTTTGGTGGAATTTTTCTTGAATTGCACTAAGTTTATGGCAGGCATGGAAAAATACATTTTTCTAGCTGGCTGCGCTGACTGGTTTATGCGCTATATTTTCTTCTTCATTTCATTAATAATGTGCGCATCGGAAACATGACAGATTGCTGATGAGCAGGCTCAGATTTGCTCTCCACATCATGAACTCAGAGGTTCCTCACACTGGATGTCATAGTTCAAGGTGAGCAGGGTGAGTACTAATGCCCTTTAAAAGAGGACAGATACCCAGTGCCACAAGAGGATGAACGATTTCCAGTTCCACCAAGGTAAGTCATTCTTTTCATTCCTCTCAACTCACACATTCACAAACCAACCTCAGGGACATAGGGAATGGCTATCAGCTGCACTCCTCAGATTGCAAAGCACCATAGTAGAGCTTGTTTGCCTTCAAACAGAGTGATGATACCAGCATGCCAAGCATCAAGGGCAACACTGACAGGGTGGTGGCCATGGTGGTGACCATGGTTCAGGACATTGGTCTGGCATTGTAGGAGCTGGACTCCATTGCTGAGATACTTGATGGCATCCATCAGTGCCAACATGAGAGGGGACAGGGCATCTTTAACTCACTCCACTGTCCCTTCTCCTCAAGGAGTTAGCCAGGGGCCCTCATGTACTCATAGGGAAGAGAGTCAGAAGCTACACACCTCAGGGTCATCCACCCAGGGTGTTCAGCCTATCCAAATCCCCTTTTACTGTAACAGTTTCAGCTCCACAGGCCTTGGAGGAGCTGCTGACAGAACACTGTACCCCCGGGAGCCCTCCAGAGAACACTGGCCAAGTCAATCACAAACAAAGCAGAATAGTCAGCAGGCTGTCTCCACCTCCACTGTGGAAGTCAGGGAAAATTAAGACTGGGTTAAGAAGGTTGACAAAATGTATTTGCACAGCATGGGCATGGGTGTTAATCACATGTACATAATGTTCACGATCGCAAATAAACTCCAAAGAATATTTCCTTGTTATGATGAGCAGCGTTCATGTCATTCAAATGTGAAACCTTGGTTTCTGCACAAGATGAATGTGAGTGTCTCAGTCTGGGGCCTCTTCACTGTGCAGTGTGTGACCAATGAAGAAAAGTAATTGTCCAGCTTACAGATTGTTGAGATTTTCCATCGATATCAGTGACTTGACATATCACTGATATCACTGATGTCTTTGCTGTCACAGAACCATGGGCTGAGTTTGGGCATTTAGTCTGCGTGCTCTCAGCATCTTTGAAGTGAGGCTGGCTCCCCATCTCTTCAGTCCTTGTGTCCAGTCCTGAAGGGGCAGGTGATGAAGACTGTCAAAGGATCAGCTGTTGCTTAAGTATCACCACTGCATCTCCATTATAGGATCCTCTTCACAGTATGTGTCTGCTGAACTCAGATAAACAGGAGCCAGATGTTCACAGATGCAATGTGAGGATGTCAGGAGTGTCCTCACTGTGTCTCGCCATCATCCTTCAAAAATCCTGCTGCTATTAGGGCATCAAGAGCACCCATGTCTCATCTGGCCAGTGCAATGGCCCCATTGCTGGCATCATCACCTTCCAGGATCTTATTATCCTCATCCCCTTTGACACTTTCCTATCAGAGGAGATGTGCAGTTTTTCCAACTCATCCTCAGCCAGGTCCTCCCCCTCTTGCAGTGCCAGGTTGTGTTGCATGCAGCGAGCTACAGTGATGTGTGACACTGGGTGTTGTACTGCAATGCTCTGCCAGACCTGTTGATGTACCAGGACCTCATTTTCAAGATGCCAATCTGTCTTCCACCTTAAAGTCCAGGTTGCAGAATGAGTCTTGTTATAGGGGTGTTTGAGGGGAGAAAAGCTCTGGAGAGTTTGGCTGTACGTTTATGCTGCTTGAATGGGCAGAAATTATTCCTTAACCCACCACCCCCAGCTCCACCCACACTGGAGCCCTTGACCTGGCACTGCACTGAAAGCCAGTCTAGAATAAGCGACTTGCCTTTGCCCTCTACTACTGAATGTGCAGCATCTCTTCCTTGGTCCAAGGGGTGATCGTCACGACTGCACTCATCTCCAAGTTCCTCTCAAAGTTCAGCTCATCAGGTGTATGCTTTTTGAAGACATGGGAATTAAATTTGATGTGGCTTGGCGGGGGGGATGATTCATATGTGGGCACAATAATGAGATCCAAATGCATCAAAATTACGTTCCTGACATTGAACAGCAGGAATTGTGGCCTGCCACTGATGGGGGGAGAGGACAATGGCATCCCGAATTTACATTGCAGGGAAAAGCGACTTGGGAGGGTTTTGTCCAAGAAGCTGAACTTTATAACACCACTGTGAACAAATTCACAAGATAATTACGACCATTCTTCCAATCTTAGTTCATCCATCCCATTTATCCATATAATTCCCTTATACGGTATCAACTTGTTTTTAAATGGTCTCAATTTTGTTTTACTTCTGTTATTTTGAGGCTGCTCCCTGCCTCAATCATTGGGTGAAACTTAATGCTTGTGGCGTGGAGCTGGCTTGCTGGTTGGAAAACTGATGGCAATCTCGCTGCAGCCATTTTCAGAGGCCCAATGGAATTTAAATAAGTCAGGCACCTACTGTCCGCTGTCCATTGAGCTCCCCATGCTTCGGAGTGGGATTTCACCCTGTAAAAGTAGCCATAGCTGGTATTGCAGTGCATTCTACACTGTGGATTGACAATAGAGCCTCAGGAAACAGGTGAGCCGGGTGAATTCTCTGAGGCCCTGCAGGGAGGCCACAGCAAGGGGTGGGGGAGGGGGTCAATTTAAAGGATAGAAAGAGGATACTGGTTGTCTGCTTCATGAAAAGTATTAGTTAAATGAAGCTAAAATGAAGCTGTCCGTTCAGTGCAGCGAGAAAGCTGGGGTCATGCCAGTGATTAAATGCTGGGGTCCAACCTTGTAAATCCAGTGGGATGCAGTGTTGGGAGAAGAGATTGAGTAGTAGAAGGTGAGCAGTCAGTGGAACAATTAGAGCTGGAGTCCAGTTGCCTGGCAACTCCTTAAGAAACACCAAAACTTCCCAGCTGCATTACAGCCGCTGGAGGGAAATTAGAGGCTTTATATATAAAGGACAGGAGTTGAAATGAGGAAGATATAGGGCAGGATTTTATGACCTCGCTCAACCCGAAGACCAGAAAATCCTGCCCAAGGTCAATGGACATGTCCATTGTCCGCCCCTTGTCTGCTCTGATTCCTTGGCGGGTGGGGTGATAGAATTCCGGTGGTAATTAAAAGATTTTTGTGATTCACTTTGATCACCAATGTCTGGGTGATTTGTTGAAAGAAATCATGGAATAGATCTTTGTTATGTTTGTCACTTAATGTACAATTTATGGTGTTTTAATCATAGTTTGCTTGTGAATTCATGCTTATGTCATGTTAATTCTGTTTATTAGTGTATAGGACAGGTAGCATTTACTGTTTGCTTTGTTGAATCTTGTATTATAAACATTCTTCTGATTTGTTTAAAATTGTGGAATCTTCTGGCTTTATTCTCTTCGCACATAACTGGAATTTCAAATGTCATCCACTTCAAAAAAAAGTTGAATCATACCACATATACTTCCACAATATTGAGATGCTGGGCTCCCCCATCTTGAGAATGGGGTGACTTGGAGACTCCTTCCTTGGTTAGTTGTTTAATTGTCAACCATCATTTGTGACAATATGTGCTAGCATCGCAGAACTTTAACCTGATTCTTGGGCAATGTGTTTGTTTAGCTCCATCTATGTTATGCTGCTTTTGCAGGATTCAAGTTCAGAAACTTTCTTGCTAACAGCATTGTGGATGTATCTACACCACATGGGTGGTCAAGAAGGCAGCTCACCACCACCTTTGCAAGAGTGATCAGGGATGACCAACAAACACTGGCATTGCCAGTGACACTCACATCCATCAAACAAATGAAAAAAATTTTGGTGATGGAGAGAAAGGGGAATTGTGAGCTCAGCTCAGGGTCAATTAGAACGCCAAGATCACACGCAACCTATGTCAGCTTGAAACAGTGATCAGTGAGGTGAATGGGTACAATGTGGAAATCCAAAACAATATCCAGCTGATGTAAAGTAAGTTCTTTTCCATGTTTCCCTCTGATTGCCTAAAAATCAGCACTATTTCAGAGGAACATTTGAGCTGTACTGTGACATTGTTTTTCTCGCAATATGACAGTTAATAAGTAAAGTTGAAAATCAATACATTCACTGTTTGCACCTGTTATATGTAGGTGGATTTTCTGGGAAGGTCTTGATTGCCTAGAATTATGTGATATGACAAAGGGAAGATGCAGTCCCTCTATTTACCATTAGATGGTAGCAGAAATCCTCCTGTGCAGTGTTCCATTTCAAAATAAAATCATGTACAAGTCAAGGTAGATACCAAACTCCTTGTCGAATAATAGAACTATTGAGAAATCAATTTAAATTAAGTTTCTATTAAAGACATTAAGATGCTAAGTAAATGGGGCAATATCAACCATCATAATAAGACTATTCATTTGAAAGCTTAACAATGATACACTATACTGTTAGTTACAGTAATGAGATAGGATAGAATTAAGTTACAGAACATAACTGTCCAGTCTGGGGAATGCAAAACAATACCATACAGCATGTAAATTGCAAACATACTACATACATAAATTACTACATACATAAACATACATAAATTGCATACAAACTACACAACCACTTTCTGCTTACTCAAAATCTAATGTCAGAACAAGTATCAGAGTGTGTCAGCAGTGGTCACACTCTTTTTTGTGAGTTGTAAGGTTGTGTGTTCAAAACCCGTTCTATGGTGTTCAGAGCAAAAATCAAGGTTGACCCTCCAGTATGACACTGAGGGAATGCTGCATTGCTGGAGGCTCCATCTCTCAGGTGAGATATTAAACTACGTTCTCTCAGGTAAATGTAGAAATAAATAAATCCAGCTGTGCTATTTTGACGGAAAGCAGAAAAGTTATCCCTGGTGTCTGGGCCAACTTTGAACCTCGTGACGGTCAGTTATTTCTTCCTCAAACTGAAACTAATTCATGGATTTACTTGAGTCATTGAAGTGAGGCTGAAAAGACTTTGGTATGGAGAAATTTGTTATGAAGACCTGCTTTGATTCCCTGGGGCAGGCAGTGCCTGAATTTCTCTCTGAACAGCTGTGACAATAGGCAGTACTGCAGTCTGGATCTGTATTAACCCCAGAGAGAAACTATCAACAAGATGATTTTCTTCAAACAATGTGTGAATAAGAAGTCAATGCCCAGGCAATGGTAGGTGACAAATTATCAGGTTATTTGGTTTTTATCAATACGTCCAAAGAAGGCAAAGCCTGATCAATGGACAATTTTCACTCAAGCTTTGACACAAAAACTGTTTACAAAGGAAGATTTCTTGAGAGGCGTAACTACACAAACACACAGGTCAACATCCAGGCTGAGCGACGAAACATCAGTATTTTAAAATGTATATTGTATATATTTGAAATGTTAGCTAATATTAAAGAGTACATTCTTCAGTTTACAACAAGCAATGCCTTGGGAGCTTCTCTATTCTTTCCCATGGGCTACAGTTGTTTGTACTCAGACAGGATCTGTGTCTTCAGCCTTTGCTGAAGGCCTAATCTTCCTTGACTAGGGCTTTTTCTGAAGACCTCATCAATAGTGCAGGCCTACCAAGGGGAGAAGGCCAACAATCAGTGAAGCAGGCATTGTAAAGCCCAGAGAAACAGGATGCTTGTTGACAGAAGAAAATCATGAGTGCTCCCAACTGTTCAGTGATGATTCCCTATATACTAACCTCTAGATGAGAAATTCACTTCTCCAGGGACAGGAGGAGGTGTCACCTGACAAGGCAGTGTGGCAGTCACTCCATTGCAGGTGGTAAGGCAGGAATCCTGGCACAGCAGTGAGCAGCCTCATTAGTAGGAATGAGACAACCTGAGGTGAGTATGAGTGTTGTAGTTTCTGTGCCCTCCACTGTACAGATATTGATCTGGGCACCAGCTGATTCTGGAGTGCTCAGTTTTGGAAGGCAAAATCTTTTGTCTTTCAGGTCAACCCCACATGGAGTTGTCGTCTTCAGGAGACTACCAGCCATCTCTAAGGAGTGGTGGGGAGGGGTACTCCTCCCCATCCTCTGCCAGTGCAGATATGATGTTGGCTCAGATCACCGCTTGGCTGCTGTTGCATTTCTCCTCTGCTTCTATCTGAAAGTTCCTCACTAGAGTTAGTAGACATCTCATTATGGGTGGCCTTTGTCACCAAAATCCAATCATAATGTTGCTCAGGGTGGGGCTGAAAAACTTGACCACCTTGGCGGGGATGGGGGGGGGTGTTTGGAGGAGGGAGGTGTGGTGGTGACTGAGCATGTAGGTGTGATGGCTGCTCTGAGGGTACTGAGGACAATCGCGATCTGTTAGTGATGGTCACAGACTAGTTGAATGTTGAGGGAATGGAATCCCTTTCTGTTAATGAAGGATGCTGGCTGGCCTGCAGGAGCCTATTGACTATATGTGTGCAGTTGACCACACATTGCCTCTGGAAAAATCCACTGAAGGGCCTGAATCCGATAGCTTTCTGAGATTGACTGAGATAGATCATGGTTATAATGGCTGACCTTCCTGAAAAGGGCACTATTCATTACCTTGATATATTGATGTGCCACTGATTGAATAATGCCACTCATGTCTCCAGCAGACCCCTGGAATGAACAGAGGTATAAAGGTTAAGGACCATGGTACCCTCAGAAGCACTGGCATTGGGTGATCACCAATACTAATAGGACTCAGTTCATCCATCATCACAACAAAAGACCTTTGATGGCCTCTTAGGACATTCGCAATCTTTGATTCATCCTCTGGCTGTATGCCCTTACTGCAGGTACCTTCTCCTCTGCACTGGGACTTCTATCATTTCCCTCCTGCAGCTGATCAGGAGGTCACTGTTTCACAGATCTGTGTGCATGCCAACTCCTTCCCTCTCAGATTTTCTTCCTCATTGGAGGATCTGCCTCTTGAGAGGACGATGCCTACAGCTTATGGGTGCTGGTTTCCTCCAACCACTCCACCCCCCTCTCAGCCCCCTTTCAGTGCACTCAGGCACAGCAGCCAGATGGCACGATGGAGACTCAATCACATGGCACTGGCACTTGAATACCCCTCTTTACTGTAATATACTTTGACCACACCAGTCTATCTGTAATGGCAAACTGCCTCACTCAATCATGGTGACCATCTCCCGGTGAAAGACGTAAGGGACACTTTGGCATTGGCACAAACCTGTAAGAGCTGAGAGTGACAGTGGCACTGTAACGTCGGTGGTAGAGTGGGTTACCCGAGCTCTACAGGCTGCAGGAACTGAGATTGAAGAGGAGGCCCACTGAGTACTGCATATGCACAAAGCTCAAACTTTGCAACTATGGGAAAAGGGCTGCCCTGGCCTCAAAGAATCCAGAACAAAAGACAAACAGCCCAACTCCTAAATGAGTCAATAAAATTGGAAATAGTTTGTCACTCTGCACTCAACAGCTGCTGAATGCAGTGCTGACCAGAGCTCCAGGCACCCAGCTACCCTCATATACATGCCAGGTCTCCGACATGTTTGGAACAGGCCCTTAAAATCTCTGTCAATTGGCACCTGAAGTGCCTCAAGTATCTTGACAGATTTATGTGTAAGTTGAACTGAACATTTCATTTGCTCCTTGTCAAATCAACACCTAATTTGATGACATGGGAACTAAGAACATAAGAAATAGGAGCAGGAGTAGGCCATCTAGCCCTTCGAGCCTGCCCCGCCATTCAATAAGATCATGGCTGATCTGAAGTGGCTCAGTTCCACTTTCCTGCCTTCTCCCCATAACCCTTAATTCCCTTGCCTACCAAAAACCTATCTACCCACATCTTAAATATATTTAGCGATGAAGCCTCAACCACTTCAACGGGCAGAGAATTCCAGAGATTCACCACCCTTTGAGTGAAGAAGTTCCTCCTCAACTCCGTTCTAAACTGGCCCCCCACCTTATCTTGAGGCTGTGCCCTCTAGTCCTGCTGTCCTTTCTGAGCAGGAAGAACCTCTCCACCTCTACCCTATCCATCCCTTTCATCATCTTGTACGTCTCAGTGAGATCTCCCCTCATCCTTCTAAACTCTAACGAGTACAAGCCTAGTTTATTCAGCCTCTCCTCATAGCTCAACCCCCTCAACTCCGGCATCAGCCTAGTGAACTTCCTCTGCACTCCCTCCAAGGCCAAAATATCCTTGCGCAAGTGCGGCGACCAAAACTGCACACAGTACTCCAGCTGCGGCCTCACCAGTGCCCTGTATAGTTGCAGCAAGACCTCCCTACTTTTATATTCAATCCCCCTCGCTATGAAGGCCAGCATCCCATTTGCCTTCCTGACCACCTGCTGCACCTGCAGGCTGGGTTTTTGCGATTCATGCAAACTCTACTCCAGCATCAACTCTACTCCAGCATCCTCCAACTAGTTCATCTATGTTCACCTAATTAAAACTCTGTGCATGATCTTACCAGAATATGGCAGAGTATTGGTTCCAACAAGAAAACTGAGGTGTAGGTAAGTTTTCTCTCCACATCTTATCACAGGCTGTCAAAAAAAACCTGCTAGGTGAATTTCATGAATGGGGATGGGGCCTTAACACACCGGCAAAGCCCGGCTGCACGGAGATCAGAGAGCCATGTTTAAAGGGTGCCTGAACCAGAACATGAATGACCCTTCCCCCACCACCCGCCCCCAAGTTTGGAGTTGACATTCACACTCCCACCCCACCCACTACCGATTGGAATTGTCACTTGTTCTCACCCCTTGATTAGAGTCAGCATCTCTCTACCCACCCCTTTCACCAACAGTCAATGTTGGCACCCTGCTTTCCCTTGAACTTTGGACCTCATCCCCTTCCACCACCCACCACAGTCAATGCTGGCACCCAGCCTGCCAAACCATGCTCCCCTCATGCCCACCACCCAAGTGGCCATTGCTGGCAACCCAAGCTCCCACATCTGCTCCCAGTCATCACCACATACAAATGGGGCTCCCCCTGGAGTCTGCCCCTGGCACAAATTGGCAGCAACCTGGTAGTGCCAACCTGTGCCTGGACAGTGTCAGGGAGCATTGCCAGATCACTGCCTCAGGGGTTATACTCACCTTTACACCTGATCACTGCCTCAGGGGCTATACTCACATTTACACCCCCAGGGACTATCCCCATGTCTGGGTGAACCAGTTGTAAACCATGCTGATGTGACATCATGTCACCACGGTGTGAATATATGGTGTGGGGGAGGGCGGGGGGGGAGGGGTCAATATCTGATGATGGGCTGGATTAATGAAACATAAATTTATCAAAATATATTTAAATCAGGTTCATGTCCACAATGGACATGAACTGATTACATTGCCAGTGAGGGACAATGAAAATCAGAAGTCTCAATCTCGCTGGCATGATCTATGAAATTCGGGTTTCACCGCATCTTGAGCCTCCTGCTGGAAATCTCATGGACAGCAAGAGTAGACTCAAGATCTCACCCACTTTAATAGACTACTAATCCTCGGAGCCTTCTCTACCCCATTATCTCAAATCTCTTTCCTTAACAATGATTTCACATTTCTCATATCAGTCCAGTGAATCAATAGTGTACTCTCTCCATCAGGTATAGGTTTTATGCTGCTCTATATTTCCAGCACTTTTAATTAGTGCCAAATTAAACATGTTACTTTGGTGGTGCTGGATCACTTTTAAATACAGAAGCAAGTTCTTCTCAATTGTCCATGACTAAAAAAACTTTTTTATTACCTTTTGTAACTAATATCAAAGTGTTAAGAAATAAACATATTTTTGAAATGTTGCATTTAAAGAGGTAAAGTAATTCTCAAGATTTATACCTGACAGCAACTACTTCCTTAAATAATTAGGGAAGAACACTCAGATACAGCATCTTGAAGAAATAATGATTATTTTATGAGCCATTTTGAAATTGTGATTATCGTATTAATTTTTTCAGGATGTGGGAGATGCATATGTAAAGAGCATCTTGTAGATGGAAGTCTCATGTTAATTAAGTGGATGAATATTAAATGATAAGCGGCCCTAAATCAAATCTCAATTGTTTACTTGTGTCATTGCATTTTAATTATTTTAATTTATGCTTTAACAAAGTATGTTCTGGAAGCAGATTGCTTCATTGAGCAAAGCCTTTAGTATTTTTAAAATTTTATTATTGTAAAATAAAATACTTTTACATTTTAAGTAATTTGTGTTCAGAAGGGAGTGATGTCAGCCTTTGGGAACAGAACGCTTTGAAGCAATTCTGTAAATATTAGCATTACAATATGTTACAAGGTTTATTTAATTCCTTACTCTGTTATTTTTGAACATAGATATTAATTTATTTGATAAAAAACTGAAATATTGGAAATACTTAGCAGACCTGGCAGCATCAGAGAAACAGAGTTAATGTTGGGTCTGAGTTTAACTCTTTAAGTGAATGGGTTTTGAGTGAATTCAAATCTCACCAAACATTTCAGTTCAGTTTCAGTTTTGGAAACCCAGCTTGAAATATTAACACTGCTTCTCTCTCTACAGAGGCTGCCCAATCAGCTGAGTGTATCCAGCACTTTCAGTTTCTATGTCAGATTTCCAGCATCTGCAATATTTTCCTCTTGTGTTAATGTGTATTTGAAACATTCTAAAATCCCTGTTAAAAACTCACAGAAATTCAAGTGTCAGTTTTCATACTTTGATACAAAAAGAGGGCATCTTGTTTTGTTCACAGTCCAGTTTATAAGTTTAGTAAGAATGAATATCATTAACATCTAATTTCACATTGGTGAGTGAGTTAGGGAAACCCTTCCTCTCAATAACATTTTTGGATCTTCACAAGCAGGACAGTTTTGCAGTAAATATATTTACAGAGCTGAGTGTCAGGCAGGTGAAGACTAGATTGGGAAATCACGTGATGTCTAATGTTCTATTTATTGAATTTAACACTAGTCACACAGCGGTTCCACAGAATCTGTAAACTATCAGAAAATGTATTCACTGTAGACAGAAAGATATATAGGGAGTGGGGGGTGTCTTACCAAAAGAATTCTACATCCAGGGCAGGTGGGAAAACAGGGGAGTTGCTCACCTGTTTTTTAGGTGAGTTCAAATCCTGAATTTTGAGCACTTAGTGCATTAAAAAATGACCTAAACCATTCCTCATCTGTAAGGAAAGGGGACAGAGCTTAAATTGCCAGCCAGCTTGCTGTAGCAGCAGGGGGAGCTATTGCGCATGTGCAAACCTCTGTGGCTGTACATGTGCAATTGCACAAAGAAATCCCACAACACCAGTTTAAAGTCCAAACAGGTTTATTTGTTTGGACTTTAAACTGGTATTGTGGGATTTCTTTGTGTTTTACCTCAGTCCAACACTGGCATCTCTACATCATGTGCAATTGCAACAGAAGAGGCCAGACAGATTTGAGAGACACCTCTCAGGCCCCTCCTGTTGCAGCTGGCCTCAACAAACCACCTAATCACCAATCACGAGCTCTAGACTGCCTGGAAATATCGCCCCGCCTCCCTCCTGTCACCCAGACCGAAAGTGGCCCCACCCCTCGCTGCCCAGACTAATCAATCCCTTGGCCCCCCCATTGCCAATCACAAGTGCAGAGTGGCAGTGGCCCCTCCTTCTCCAATTGATTGTTACTGCAGAGTGGCAGTGGTGAATGGGCAAACCTGTGGCAGATGGATTTCAATGTAAACAAATGAGAGGTTATCCATTTTGGACAAAAAAGAATCTATCAGGGTACTTTTTAGATGGTATAAAATTAAATACAGTGGATATCCAAGAGGGCTTGGGGGTTTAAGTGTATAGATCTTTAAAATGCCATGAACAGGTGCAGAAAATAATCAAGAGGGCTAATGGAATGGTGGCCTTTATATCTAGAAGTCTGGAGTATAAGGGCACAGATGTTACGCCGCAGCTATACAAAACCAGACCCCACATGGAGTACTGTGAGCAGATCTGGGCATCATGCCTTAGGAAGGATATGTTGGCCTTGGAGAAAATCCAGCATAGGTTTACATGAATGATACCTGGACTTCAGCGGTTAGGTTATGAGGAAATATACAGATTAGGCCAGTTTTCTCTAAAATTTAGAATGTTTAAGAGTGATCTGATTGAAATCGTCAAGATATTAACAGGAAAAGACAGGATAAATAAGAATAAATTAGTTCCACTGGTTGGAGATTTAGAACTTGGGCAGAGTCTAAATCGTAGGGCCAGACTGCTCAGAAGAGATGTTACTTCAACACAAAAAGGGGTAGAGGTTTGGATTTCTCTTCCACAAATGGTAGCTGATGCTAGATAAATTGCTAATTTTAAACCTGAGATCGATTTTTTTTGTTCAGCAAAGGTGTTAAGGGATATGGACCAAAGGTAGGTATGTAGAGTTAGGCCTCAAATCAGCCAAGATCTCATTGAGTGGTTGACATGCTCGAGGAGCTGAAGGGCCTACTCCTGTTCCGATATTCCTATGTTCCTATGCAAGGCTACAATGCAGCACAGTTTCACCAGAGTATATACTGGACTAAAAAATCTAAGTTATGAAGGCAGGCTGCACTGACAAGACACGTACTCCCTTGACTTTCAAAGATTAAGGGATTATTTAATTACTGTGTTTAAGATGATTAAAAGAGTTGATAGAATGGATAAGGTATTCTATATCTCCTGATGGGGGAGTCAAGGAGAAGGAGGGAATAAATTTAAAATCAGGGCTAGGTTATTCAGGAAATTTTTTTTAACACCCAAAACTTAGTGGAAATCCAGGATCCATTTTCCCAAAAACTGTTGAATCTACATCAATTGAGAATTTCAAAATTGAGATTCATAGATTTTTGTTAGGCAGGGATATTAAAGGTGCTGAAATCAAGGGGAGTGGTGGGGATTACAGTTTGGGATGGAGCTAAGATGCAGATCAGCCATGATCTAACTAAATTACAGAAAATATTACTCCCTCGCTTAGTTCCACAGGATCGTGCCACTTTGTTAATTCATCTGAAGATGTCAAGTGACAAGGGCAGAATAAGCATTGGAGGAGAAATTCACTAACAATCGACTGCAAGTCTACAAGAAACACTGATGTTGCCAGAACTGAATGCCTATCAATTTAACACTGGCATGTCCAACTTGCAGCAAAAGTAAGATTGGTCTAATTTAGTCTGTGTCAAGTTATAAAGTATTGATTGAGTGAGTATAAAATTCAACTATAAAGGTGTTCCAGGCTGGAAGTAACATAATTGCAAGACAATTGCAAGGTGATTACAGACTTGAGGAAAGGGATACAAAAATACTTTAAACCCATCAATAACAAAGTGTAAAAAAAATGCAGAGGAGGATGACAGGTTGACCAGCGATAATGATGCAAGCTTGTTCACTAAAGGCAGCAACACAGATATATTTCTCTACCGAGGAAAATTGGATATTAACCCAAAAGCAAAAAAAAAGGAGGACTATGGAATAGATGAAAATAGACAGGACAAACTAGATAGCTTTTTCAGTGAGTTGGTACACCATGATGGGCCAAATGGTTTCATTCTGTGCTTTAGGATTCTATGGTTACCACATGGAATAATGCACCACAGATAAATATTAAAGTCCTAAGTTGCGCATTATTTTACCATGCCTTTGTGCTTCTGTTGCCATTATGGCATTGACACACTCACAGTTCTAGAGAAAAAGCAAGAATTCCTCAATGGATAACCCTGAATCGCAAATCAAAAAAGAGCAGAAGATGGGAACATGGTGCATCATGCAGAATGTTTCATTTTTAGATACTGAACTATCTGTCTCAAATCAATTTTTGGCTGATAATGCTTCCAAGTAGCACATTGAACACTTTAGTATATTAAAGGTACTAATTAAATGCAAAATGTTATTGTACATCATGCTTCTGCCAAAATTACAGCTGCTGATTAGGAGAACTCATAAAAAACTATACCTAAAATACCATAGAGGTTATTTGTTACTCAATATTCATTTGGGACGTGGGGCGGGAGTACAGAGTCGGGCAATTCCTGACACCACAAACCTTACCCAGAAGTGCCCTGGATGTTTGATTTTCATTCTGGGAGGGAGAAGGAATCAGTGAAAATGGGAGTAAAGGCTGCTATCCCAGAGAGAGTTTGGTGGCTGTCAGATGCAGAAGTCGGCTGAGTGAAAGGATTGGTTTTCTGGCACTTTGTCGAAGATAACAGGAAATGAATTAAAACAAAGAAAATCACTCCAATCCTCACCCCTCATATCCCTTCATTCTGTATGGCTCATCCATGCTAATCAATGTCACTTCATGCTCCCATCCATCCCCCATGTCCCCTCATATCATCCACGCCAAACTATGCGCCTCCATAACTCCATTGCTGTTTATAGTCTGATATCAACTTAATGCCAACCTGTGCCCCTTACATTTGTTCTGACAACCTACATGCCAACTCACCCAATATTCACTACGGGCAGACCCATGCTAAACGAAACAAGATTTCAAGCTTCTATTGATGAATTCACTGTTAAAAAAAACACATCAATAAAAACTCATTGAGTATATTTAAAATCCTTCAATCCCTTATATAAAAAAAACCATTTGTATACATAGTCACATATCGAAGACTTTATAAATACTTAGACTTGTCAATCAAACAATAAACTGACAGTACACTACTGTGATAATAATAGGTTGTGAGTCATTCATGAAGAACTAATCCTCAGTTCATAAGAACTAGAAGCAGATGTAGGCAATTCAGCCCCTCAAGTCTGCTTCACCAATCAATATGATTGTGGCTGATCTTGACTAAGCCTCAACTCCACTTTCCTGCCTGTTCTCCATAACCCTTCAAGCCATTATTAATTAAAAATCTCCTCCTTAAATTTACTCAATGTCAAAGCATTCACTGCACTTTGGGGTAGTGAATTCCACAGATTCACAATGCTTTGAGAGAAATAGTTTCTCCTTGTCTTTATCTTAAATCAACTACCCCTTATCGTAAAACTATGACCCCTTGTTCTATATCGTCCAACAAGAGGAAGCATCTGCTCTATGTCTACTTTGCCAATATCTTTTAGCATTTTATATACCTCAATTAGATCTCCTCTCATTCTTCTAAACTCTGGAGAGTACAGGCCTAAACTGCTCAATCTCTCTTCTTACAACAAGTCCCTCAACTCTAGAATCAATTTAGTGAACCTCCTCTGAACTGCCTCTAATGCCACTACATCCTTCCTCAAATAAGGGAACCAAAACTCTACATAGTACTCCAGGTGATATTTCACCGAAGTTTTGCATTATTCAGCAACATGTCCTTTTGATTATACTCTATAATTTATTATTAGATTTGTATTTTATTATTCTATCCTCTATATCAATACATGGAGTAAACACCAATGCATTGATTTTTTTAAAAACGCTGTTGGCAGATCTTCTCAAGTATTTAAAAGTCAGGAGATTTAGACCCCTTAAAAGTTTGAGAACTCCTTCTGACAGCTCCCTTTGACAATTCTCTTGACAGCCCTAATGAGCTGAACAATTCATAAGTTTATGCAACTTTTAGACACAGTCATGTTTAGCTTTATGGCACTTGACCTTGCCCAAAGGTGTCCCAGAACACTTCCTGAAAGAGTACCCTATCTCTGAAATATAGTTCTGGGTGAGTTTAAGTTCATATAGAGTGGAAGATGAGAACTCCATCAAGACAGTATTGATATAGTGGAATCTAAAGCTAGTAAAAGAATGGATGAGGGTTTCAGCAGCAGCTGGGCTGAGGCAGTGGTGGAGAAATGTGATACTATGGAGTTCCAAGTAGGTAGTCCAAGAGATGGATACAACATAGGGTTGGAATCCTAATCCAGGTTGAAAAGGGGCCTAGAGGCAATTAAAAGATGTTGTTGTATTATCTTGCTGCTAATTTATGTAAGGGCCACAAAATGTAGTCCTTACTTATTGAACGGCAGCACTGTTGAGTTCATGAAATGAAATCTGACCTTAAAAACACAAATAGAAACAGATAACTGCTGGAATTCTATCGCCTCATTTGCTACAAAATTGGAGCACGCGAGGAGCGAGCAATGGAAATGTCCACTGATCTTGGGCAGGAATTTCCATTCTCGTTTGAGCGAGGCCATAAAATCCCACCCATTGTTTTTATTTCAAATCAGTTGAAGGTGTTGTTTCCTGAAACATGACAATTGAAGATTGAAGCTTCAAATACATCCAACAGAGGACATTTTGTAATTTTCCCTTATTTTGAGATATGATTAATTCTAAGCACTAGTTGCTGGGCAGCAAAGTGAAAACATTACCATTATCATAAAAGTCAGTTCATTGCCCCTTTGGTGGACTTGCTATTATGTTACTTTCATTAATGATATCAACAATCAAACTATCTTCAATGAAAACTGATTTGGTCTGATAATGCAGAGATGGGATAATAACGACCTTGTGTGTTCTTCAGCCTGAATACTGAGACATGTAGAAAATACTGGTCAAATAACACCCGTTATATGCAGGGGCTTGCAAAAGGCGATTGAAATGAGGGGTTTAGTCTCAAGTAAAAGTGGGAGTGATACAACTGAAGATGCAACTATCACTGTTGGGAAAAAGGAAAGGGGGATGCACAAGATGATCGGGATTGGGAGATATTGATGGACATATGTGGGTTTGGATTGGAGGCTAATAAGGCTATGAAGAGATTTAAATGGGAAGATTAAAAAAATCTAAATTGGACACTTTGGGGACCAGAGGTCAATGTAAATCAATGAGGAGTAAGGTATGGATGAGATGATAATTCTTTAGAATAAGTGCAAAAGAGTTTATGATGAGCTAATGTTTATTAGTCATGAAGGAACAATCTGGTGAGATAGTGGAAAGGGGCAGGGAATTATTTGCAAGTCATGGCAGGGGCCAAAGCAGTGAAGGTTGCTAAACAACGACTAATTGTCAGACAAACAGTATGTTAGCACAGAATCAATGGAAGGATTGAGAGAGGTGGTTTGCTTTCCAATATTCATGTCGATGCTGACGCCATGTTGCCAAGGACAGTCCACGAGAAACTTCAGAGGCAATCTGGAATGGAAATCAAATGATTGCTTATGATTTAGAGAGACAAAAGTGAAATCTGTATGCAAAGATATCCTACTAAACTGGGCAATAAAGGAGATGCATTAAAAGGTGCGTTGGTCATTGGGTGGTAGCTGCCTGAGATTAAGGGCAAAAATGAGTGTCTTGAGAAATGAGATTATGGCTGTTTTTAAAAGGGGAAAGATCACTGGAGGAGAGGGAGAAATTTACGTTGTTTGCTAGAAGGGCAATGAGAAAGAGAAATTGGATGACAAAACTTTCCGGGAATAGGGTTTAGAAAACAGAAGCAAAGTCTGGGTGAAATGAGCTCAATGGCATGAGGGGAAATAAATGAAATGCTAGAGAAACATGTAAGGGCAGTGATAGGTGGATCTGAGAAATGCTTGGCCTGATGGGCTTGGGGGAGAAAAGAGAAACTGTAGATGCAGCTGACAAATAGGCTGGGATTTCCTGACACCTTGTGGTGATTTCCTGATTTCCCATGGCAGGATGAATTTGCCATTGGCTGCTGGCAGGATACTCCAATCCCACAGAAGTCTATGGTGCATTGCTTGGTTTTCTCTCCCTGCTGCTGGGAAGCCTGCTATGGGGTGGGGGTGGGTGTGAGGGGGGTCACCTTTAGTGGGACTGGAAAGTCCCATCCACAGTAAAGTGTTTGGAAAGGTCAGGTCCATTAGGAATCAAAAAGGCAAAGGGCACGGCTGAAGTATTAAATATATTTTTCTTCAGTAGGGGAGGCTATGCCTAATGTAGCAATAAAGAAGGGAGTAGTGATTTATTTTGTTATTTATTCGTGCATGGGTGCAGGCATTGCTGGTAATGTCATCATTTATTGCCCATCACTAACTGCTCTTGAAAAGGCGATGGTGAGCCCTCTTCTTGAACTACTGTAGTCCATTTGATGACAGCACAACTCCTACACTTCTACTTGTAAGGGAGTTTCAGGTTTTGATGCACTGCTGATGAAAGTTTGACGACATACTTCCAAATCAGGAGGGTGTGAGATTTGGAGGGGAGCCTGGAGATGATGGTCTACCAATGTGCTGTTGCTTTTGTTTTTCTAGGTGGTGGAGGTTGTGGATTGAGGAGAAACGCTGGTGAGTTGCTGCATGTATGTAAACGGTATTCACTGCTGCAAAGTCACAGTGGTGGTGCAGGGAGTGAATATTTAAAGTGATGGATGGAGCGCAAATCAGGTAGACTGCTTGGACTAGGGTGGTATCGAGCTTTTCTAGTGTTGTTGAGTTACACTCATCCAGATAAATGCCTGCCACATACCTGCTGACAGTGGTATTTTACCAGTGTGTGTGTGGGGAGGAGCGGGCAGGGTGTGTGGAGCAGCCCCCTATTCTAGGTCCAGTGAGACCTTTAAGTAGCTAATTAATAGTTCAAAATTAATAATAATTAACAGCCACAGTGCTACTTATTCAATGTGTTGTACCCCTCCTGATCCCAGCACCCTCCACTCTGCTTGCTGGGGCCTGCCACCCTGGTCTCAGTGTCTCTTTAAGCCAAGTAAGGGCCTGATGGCTGTAAAATTGACTCAAGCTAAATTGCTGCCAGCTAAGCGAAGGTTGGCTCACCTCTGAATTTGACAGGAGGGCGGGGCCTCACATTCATATAATATTCTTTTCATAGATTTCACCTGAAATTGACACCCTTCAGAGTGGAAATAACTTCATCACTTGTTTGTGATAATCTTTCACCGTTATTGCAGCAAACTTAGGTAAATTGATGCAGCAAGATTGGGAAAAGCAGCATAAGCAATCCTTATATTTTTTGCACAATCTTTCTGAATCCAACTGTGACAGCGACAGCTCCAACTGTGAGAAATATTACAAAGCATTATCCCACATTCAAGATGGGATGACAAGCATTCTCCAATCTTCTGAATAATTTTCTAATCTGATTTACATTAAAAGAGAAGGAAAGTTTGAAGTGAATAATATAATTAACTTGCAGGCAGTATTTTCAAATTTATTAGATAATATAGGAGAGAGATTCTTTATCGAACTAGCTATTCTAACCAGCCATTTGCTTTGCTTTGTTTTGATATTTGATGCACAAAATACATTTTATCAGTGGCCAGAAAATGAAATGTATTATGAAGCAAATGTATCTGCTCTCTTACTGCCTGTAATTGGTATGTTTTGTATGGAAACAAGTGTGTCTTTTCAAACTTTTGGAGTATGTATTCCAATTGAGTAATTCAGCAGCAAGCTTTTGTGAGTGTAAGATAAAGATATTTATTATGATAAGATATTTATTCTTGCAAACCTACCCTGAATTAATGTAACATTGCACATTTAGTTTCATGGACACAAAAATTGGATCCAGATAGAGATAACTACCTTTGCAGATTACAGTTAGTTCAATCTGTGGTTTACGATTTCCATTCTCTCATTTTGCAGGTCTGTGGGTCCGAAAGATATGCTGGTTAGGTGCATTGGCCTTGCTAAAGTCTCCCTCAGTGTACCCGACTAGGCGCTGGAGTTGACTAGGGGATTTTCACAGTAACTTCATTGCAGTATTAATGCAACACATAAATAAACTTTAAATGGATTTGGCAATTTAAAGTTGAAGCGAAAGTCTCATAAATGGAAGGGTTCACTGCAATTTGTGAGGATTCTTGTAGCTGAATATCTAGGAGGTTGGTCTTTGAGTGAACTTTGAAACTGGAACAGATTAAGTAATATAGCTGCAGTTAGTTTCAGAGTCTGGTTCTTTGACTGATTGATGACTTATGGTTCTGAGGAATCTGCTGGGCCGTAAGAAATAAGGGAACAGTCCCTAAAACCAGCTTCAATCTGGTTGCCTGCTGGGTTAATACTTTTGAGGCACATCCAATCTAGTTTATATGGAGGAGACCATTGTGTCCAGTAGAAAAACTGGAGAAATGCAGTTGGAAACTCCCAAGTTTTTATGTGTTGGCCCATTCTTAAACAATGAGACATGTGAATTCCACATATAGTTCTGGAGTATCTTCACTTATGTCTTTCTAATTAGATATCCATCAGAGACTTTGGCTGAAAACTTACCACCGAAGACACTGGCCAGGCCTACGATTGCCCATCATTTGCCCCTCCAACCCCTCTGCCCCTTCGATCCCCACCCTCCCCGATCGCTAGCCTCCTGGACCTCTCCAGGCCAGCCCCAATGTCTCCACCACTCACCTCCCACCACCTTGCTCCCCCCCACCCCACTGCTCACCAACCTCCCCAAACACCCACCCAGCAAGCCCTGAGCTCCCAGTCCACCCCTCAGAGTCCTGAACCCTGGTTCCTCAACAGTTCCAATCCTCCCCTAGCAGCCCTGACCCCCTCCCCCTCACCCAGATGGCCAGTCCTGATCACTGTCCTGCCATCCTCTGGAAAGTGGCAGCAGGACTCCTCGACCCCCACACATCACTCCCCCCATTTAAACCCAGGCCCCTCTGCCTTTGTCCCTTTGGCACTGCCTGATGCCTGGTGGTCTGCACCAAGATGTCCTTTGGGTATTGCCAGTTGCCCCTTGGGCAGTGCCAGGAGGTCAGGCTGGCAGTGCCCAGGCACCCTCCCTTACCTTTGACCTCTTGGGGGAGCCTCAATGGCCTCTCTTCACTCCAACAGGGTTGGCCAACTGTTCCCTGTTAGTGGGGAACAGTTGTAAACCCCGTTGGAGTGAACTACTCTTGGTGGCACAAGGAGATGCTAGTGGGCCCGGAGGCTTGAGCAGCCAATGGCAAGCCCACAAACTGGCCTCTGCTGATGTCTCTTAGCCTGCTGCACTGCTAGTGCAGCACAACAGGCTGGGAGAATAATCCCTTTTATGTTTAGCAAGTTTTACAAAAGGAAAATAATGAACTATAGAGACAACCGGAAGATTCACTAGGCTTGTTAACCTCTGTTGCTGCTAGGTTGCAGAGGGAGGATCCCCCAGATGACCTGGGTAGGATGGGGGAAGGGGTTGACCTCGGGACTCTTATCTGGGATGACTGTCTAGTGGCTGCACTTGTGCTTATTGCACTGGAAAAATTAGTATTCACTCTCAGGATGACAATTTCAGACACAATTCTGGGGAAAATATTCACGATTCTCCAAATCCTTTAAAACCTTTCAAATACCCTGGTTACTTTGATATCCATGGACGCCTAGAAATCTTCAAAATCACTGCAGCGTTCCATTCCATTATTGGGTTTGGCCCTGGTTAATGACATAAGCTCCAGATGTTAAATGGTGTCTTTAAAGTGCTCTTATGGAAAGGACTTGTAAGTTTTTGCTGGAAAGAAGGAGGCTAAGAGGGGATCTTATTGAAACATATAAGATGATTAGAGGTTTAGATAGGGTGGATAGTGATAGCCTTTTTCCTCGGATGGAGAAAGCTAGCACGAGGGGGCATGGCTTTAAATTAAGGGGGGGTAGTTATAGGACGGATGTCAGGGGTAGGTTCTTTACCCAGAGGGTGGTGAGGGATTGGAATGCCCTGCTGCTGCGGTTGTAAATGCGCCTAGTTTGGGGGCGTTTAAGAGATCTGTGGATAGGTTTATGGACGAAAAGGGATTGGTTTAGATTAGTGGGTCAGTGTTTTTTTTTAAAAAACTGGTCGGCGCAACATCGTGGGCCGAAGGGCCTGTTCTGCGCTGTAATGTTCTATGTTCTATGTTTTATCAGGGAGATTCTTTTGCTTTCTCTCATAAGGCGCAGCTACTTTGAAACCTCTTTGAAGTGCCTTCATGTCAGACTGCAGAGCAGGCTGTCAGATTCACTGGGGAGGTTGAATTGCTTTGTAAGCATTGCTGTTAGAGGAAATGAAGCCTCGTGGCTTGTGGGTAATTGATCTAACGTGTCAATCAAAAGCATTCAATCATTGTGGTTAGGAAAAAAGGCAGTACTTGAGATGCTAAAAATGGCACCATGCTCTCCATAATGTCATGCTGGCCAGTGTATATATTTTTAAACAATGGTGGTGGAGGGTGGAGGGTGAAGGGTGGGGGTGGGGTGGGGGGGGGGGGCGGCGAATCCCATCTGACAGGTGCTGCTAATGCTATCAGAAAACATTGATTTTCCCACTGGCAGGATCACTTAGCATGCAATCGGGTGAATGGCATCTAATATCATGAAATATAAAAACACAATCTATTTATTCTATTTGGATGGAAACTGATTTATAAAGCTGCAGTAAATAAAACAATTCATGGGTTACCACAGATTGAAAGGAAATGTTTCAACCTTGACCTAAAAGTGACATGATTTTTTAAAAACTTTATTCCAATCCAATCAAGTCAAATTAAAGCCAATTCAGAGCCCAACAAGTTGGGACATTCCCGATCCAAGCTGACAAGACAGGGCTTTCACCTCCTGTCTTGGGCTTGACCTACATAATCCAAGCTGATTGGAGTAGGTGTAGCTCCACCTCCAAGGCTTGATCTAATTTGCATCTTCGCCAAAAGACCGAGATGCTGCTTTAAAAAATTGCTTCAAAATAAAAGTGACATGATGCTAAAGTCAACTTGATAAACTATTCCACCTCATCCTTCTTGACCTGTCTGCATACTTTGACATAGTTGCCAACATCATTCTCCTCCAACTGACCAGGAGTCTCCTCCTGCTCTTAGGCCTTTCGGCTAAGATCATGTGTAGTATCAACATGCTGCACTTGGTTGAAGTCATTAGATTACATTTCAGCTTCATTTGAAGCAATTTTTTCAAGCAGCATCTTGGCCTTTTGGCTAAGATGCAAATAAGATCAATCCTTGGAGGAGGAGCTACACCTACACCAATCAGCTTGGATCATGTAGATCAAGCCCAAGACAGGAGGTGAGAGCCCTGTCTTGTCAGCTTGGATCGAGAATGTCCCAACTTGTTGGGACTCTGAATTGGCTTTTATTTAATTTGATGGGATTGGAATAAAGTAAACAAAAAAAAAACATTCTCCTCCAACACTTCTCCACCGTCTAGTTTCATTATTAGCTGTTTGTCATCATTCAGTCACTTACAATAACTTCCCTTCCCAGTCCTACACAGTAACTCTGGTGTCCTCCAGGGGTCTATCCTTAGTCCTTTCATCTTTCTCAACTACATGCTACCCGTTGGAGCCACCATTCAAAAACATGATATCAGCTTTTCCAAATACACTGAGGACATCCAGCTCTATGTCACCAGTCCCAATCCCTCCCGGCAGCCCCAACCTCCCCTGGCAGCCCTTGGACTGAGATGTGTCACCGTCACATCTCTTGGCTCTCCCACTGTTCCAAAATCTTGTCTGATATCCTGGACTGGATGAACAGAAATTTCCTCCAGTTAATTATTGGGAAGACTGAAGCCAGTATCTATGGTCCCAGACACAAACACTGTTCCCAAGCCATCTCCTCTATCACTCACTGGCAACTGACTGAGATTAATCCAGACTGTTGACAACCTTGGTGTCATGCTCAATCCCAAGGTGAGTTTCTGACCACATGTCCATACCATCACTAAGACTACAACAAAAACAGAAAAATGTTGGAAAGTCTCAGCAGGTCTGACAGCATCTGTAAAGAGACAGTAGAGCCAAAGTTTCGAGTCTAGATGGCCCTCGTCAGAGTTGATTTTTGTCAAACCTTTGTCAAAGCTGTTTTTGTTTCAGATTCCAGCATCCACAGTATTTTGCATTTACCATCATTAAAATTGACTATTTCTACTGCTGTAACAGTGTTTGACATCACTGTCTCAGTTCATTTGCTACTAATGTGTTCTTCCTTACCTCTGCTACCTCCATACTTGACTACTCAAATGTACTTCTAGGTAATGTCCTAGATTATACTGTGTGCAAATGTTAGACTATCCAAAACATCGCTTCATAACTTGCACAAAGTTCTGTTCATCCATCACCTCTGTCCTCAGTGACCTTTAGTTTTTAGTTAAGCAACACCTCAATTTTAAAATTCTCAACCTTGTTTTCATATCCCTCCAGGGCCTAACCCCTCCCTATCTCTGAAATTTCCTCCCTCTCCACATCTCATTGAGGCACTGACAATCCTTTAAATTTGGCATCCTGACTACCCATCATCTTAAATTGCTCCACTGTTGGCTATCATGCCTTCAGGCACCAATGTCCCAGCTCTGGAACTCGCTCTCTAAACCTCACCACCTCTGTATCTCACTTTCTTCTTTAAAATGATCCTTAAACTGCTTCTTTGACCAAACTTTTGATCAACTGCTTGACTATACCTTTATATGGCTAGGTAACAAATCTTGCATCATAAACCTCTTGTGAAGAGACTTGGGATGTTTTATTATGTTAAATGTACCATGTAAATGCAAATTGTTGTTACTGTTAATGGGGAGGGAGGTGGATAGACACAGGACTTCAAGGAATTCCTAATATATTCAAGCAGCAGTAAGGTATGAGTTAACAGACAAGGTGATATTAACTGGTAACCTTGGAAAACTTCAGAGGCAAACATGATAACTTAGGAAGTGTTTACACCTGATAACAGTTACCATTATTATGATTCAGCTTTAGTCTTCTATACACACAAGAACAGATAAAGCCAGCAATGTTTTATTTCCAAGTATGTCATTCGAACAAAGAGAAACATGCATAACCCTATAACTAATTTTTGTCATTTTCAAGATGCATATATCTATCATTCACTCAAATAGCAGACAGAGAAATTTTATATATGTAAAGTACCTGCCTGACCAACCAACTCAAGAACAGCTTCTTCCCTGCTGCTGTTTGAATGGATTTACCTTGCATAATGTTGATCTTTCTCTACACCCTAGCTATGACTGTAACACTACATTCTGCACTCCCTCGTTTCCTTCTCTACGAATGGTATGTTTCGTCTGTATAGCGTGCAAGAAACAATACTTTTCACTGTATGTTAATACATGTGACAATAATAAAACAAATAAAAAAAACTTAAAAATTAATTCACTGACTGTTATGTGCTTTGGATGTGGAAGGCACTCATCTGTGCATGTTTGTTTTTTTTTAACTAGGCTTAAGCAGTGTAAATTATAGGAAATACAGCTCTCAAAACTGCTCTCACATTTCTTCAGGCTCTTGCCATAATTCTCACAACAGAAAAACTTATTTTCCTGATTACCTTGAGGGAATTCAACCCTTCATCTGACCATAAATGACTACCCAGGAAAGAGACTCTCAATATCAGGAGCTCTGACAGCTAACACTGAACTGGAATCCAACATGGAGACCATTGCTTTGAGTGAGTTAGAATCATAGAATCCCATTTGGCCCATTGAGTCTGCAAGGACTGTAACCCCAATTATTTACTCTGCTAATCCCCTTAATATATATATTAAACGTAATTCCCGATGCTGTGAGGCAGCATTGCTAACCACTGTGCTACAGTGCCACTCTACCATTGTGCCACCCTGGATGAGGCATACAAACCGCCAGGAGTGTCAATGTGCCCCAAGCTAAGCAGGCAACCATGGGCTACAACAAGAAGAACTGAAAACAATAATCATTCCGAGGGGACTGAGCAGACGGAAACAACTTCAGGATATCATAAAGCTTTATAGTTGTTGAATTAGTTTTGAAATGTAATTCCTGTTGTCATAAAGAAAAATAGAGGAACCAATTTGTGCAGAGCAATAAAACAGTACCATTCCTTCTGACATAAATTTTGGTTAGGACACTAGGAAGAATTCTCCTGCTCTTCCTTGAATGGTAACATCTTTCATGAAAACCTGAGAGGCAGATAAGCTCTTAGTTTAAAGTCTTGAAAGTTTTGTTCAAAAGACGATAAGCGGGATTTTCCAGCCGTGCTCCCCCAAAACTGGAAAATCTCACCTGAAGTCAACAGAACTTTTCATGATCCGCCCCCTTCCCACTACAATTCCTGTGGGGGGGCGGGATGGGAAAACTTCCCCTGATACCTCCATAGGTGCAGCACTCATGTGCTTCAACTCATGACTATGACTCAGAGGTGAAAACATTACCATTAAGTCATTTCCCCAGGTTGTTTTTTAAACTACTCCAGCCATACCTGTCTTATGATTACTGTCAAATTAAGATTTGATGTGGTTACTATAAAACCAAGACATTGTCAGAGGAAATGTTGTTACATTCAGAATTTCTTGAAATTTAGCAATGGCCTTCTTTTATAGTGCCTTAAGAATGGTTTGAAACATGATTTGTTTGTGTTACTTGAAACAATAAACTCATATCAAAAAAGAGTAGCTGGAAAAATATTGACCTAACTATTTCTGTTTGAGGAAAGCCAATAATACAATACATGCAGAAGTACTTGAAAGTGAGCATGCAATATATTATTGGAGATTAAGGTTGAGGACTGGTTAAGAAATTGATTTTATGTCAAAGAATCACTTTTGTATCCTGTGGTTGAATGACCAGAGCAAATGTAATTTAAAATGACAGCAACATAAATCACTTAGACCTTAAAATCTGCATAAAGCACATCACTCTAAATGGCCTGAGGAATATCAAGAATATCTCTTGATATTCTTGCCATAGATTATAACTCAAAATGGCCACAATGCATTCACTTATGATGTTCAACCCTCTTCTCATTTAATGCCAATATCATGGATAGATATAACTTGAACTGGACACTGTACAGATTGTGCAACTGACAAATTCATTACATTTTGACGAGCATATAAGAGGATGGGAATAGACAATTGGATGATAAATTTAGACGAGGAAAGATGGGAAGAATTTTAAATGGAGAATAGACATTGGCATGGACTGATTGGGCCAAATGTTTCTGTGCACATATCCCACACAATCCTATTAAATCTGTGTAAGTCTTAGAATTAAACACTACACAATGTCACGATGCTGGAGAAAACTGTCCTCCCCCTCTGAATTACATGCAGAAACTAAACAAAAAATGAGACCTGTGGTTTTAAAAATGAACATACAAGCCAAAGATGGCTGAGAAGGTAAATTCAGTCACTGGCTGAATTGCTGATGGGTAACACTAAGAGAGAGGCAATGGAATCACATCCTGTTTCCAGACCTGGACACATTAAAGGCAGAAAAGCCATACAGAAGTTGTCATTTTCTGCAGAGAAGATGGAAGCTGACTACCATTTCAGAAGGAATAACATTTTGTAGGTAACATCCCAGATTGGATTGTGGATTTTTGCCTTCCAGGAACATACAAAGACTAGGATAAATGTCAGCTGCAAAACTTAATCAATATGGACTAGTGCTGGGTGTCTCAGCCTGTGTGACACAAGACGAAAGGTAGCAGCAGATCCTTCTGCTCATGTTTTGCAGGTAAAACTCTCTTTCCCTGATTGCTGATAGAAGCCAAGTCAGCAAAGCTACAGCTGAATTTGGTTTGACTTGATTGGATTTTTTTTTGTCACATGTATTATTGGGGTAAGGCCTGGGTGGGATTGTGGTCGTTGCAGACTCGACGGGCTGAATGGCCTCCTTCTGCATTGCAGGGTTTCTATGATTATTATAATGAAAAGTATTGTTTCTTCCACTCTATACAGACAAAGCATACCATAAATGGAGAAGGTGCAGAATGTGTGTTACAATCATAGTTGCAGTATAGAGAAAGATCAACTTAATATAAGATAGCTCCATTCAGCAGCAAGGAAGAAACTGTTCTTGAGTCGGTTTGTATGTGTATCATTTTAGTATCATTTCCCCGAATAAAGAAGGTGGAAGAGAAAGTTGGACAACCTCTCAGCTAAACTGCAGGATGCTGGAACCTCAAAATCAACTATTTAACTGCTGAAGTCAGCACTACTGGAATCACAAATCTCAAACAGACACAACACTCGATCATCTGCTTCTCATGGACCAATGTGTATATCTGTTAAGTTGTTTTTGGACTCAATTATCATTTCTAATTTGTGTGAATGTATGTGCATGTGTTTATTATGTTTCTCGCATTTAGTAGCTAATAAACTCACTCTTTCTTTAACTCAAGGAAACCTGGTTAAGTTGGTTCCTTTTAAAAAGGGAAAAGAAGGATCCTTTTTGAAGCGATCTTGTTCTGACCAACTAAAGGGATAAATAAATAAAGGGAACTAGTTCATCCCACCTCACCTGGGGCCATAACAATTTGGGGGTATCCCATCTGAACTTAAACAAATTGAGGGATCTCATCCACGAAAACAAATTTGGAGAATCTTGCCTTGGGACCGGTCATAACAAAATGTTACAATAGCAACTAACAGTACAATATCTGTACGAAAGACATTCTTGTGGGCCAGCTTGCTGATGTTTGCATTTGAGTTCACTTTCTCACTCAAAACTTGAGACTTATGAACAGCATTGTTTTGATGTCATGGCTCTTTTCTTGTCATACTGACTGTAAAGCACCATTTTCTTTTGTACAACATGACACCATAAGACACTAAAGTGGTGATTGAGTGTCGTAGACAGATCCTGGAATACAGATGCCTATGGAGTAATGTGGATAGATGGAAATAGAACAAAAGATTGAAAATTGTAACCATAGATTGTGACCTCACTATTCCATTTTTCTTTGTGTGAGTTCATAGCATCCCTACACTGCAGAAGGAGGTCATTCGGCCCATCAATCCTGCACCGACACTGCACTCTCCTTTGTCTTACATCCTTGATACCTGTATCAAACTATCCTTTTCCTTGAGCTATCCCTGTCTTTCTATTTCTGCCCCACCTTCTCCACCCATCTCTCCAACTATATAATTCATTACGTTTCTACGTTTGTTCAGTTCTACAGAAGGATAATTTGGATTTTAAGGGCCAGATTCTCCCAAAAAAATTCTAAGTGCTGAATCAGTGGGAACATTAGTGTAATTGATGATTGTTTTTTCAGCGGGATTTCAGACTCAAATCTCCCACACTCTATGCACTGTAAAGGTCAAATCGTGAATATCATTAATAGCTCAGGATGGGGCCTATTTACGCTGGAGTCTGACAGTTCTGGTCCTCGTGCATACGTAGTGGCCCTGAACTATCAGACTACAGTTTGCTGGCCAGCTTGATCGCTGGCCAGCCCAGGAACCTCACACTGCCACCCTTCACGACACCCCTATGGCCTGATCAAGGCCCACACAAGCATTCCCAGGCCAGCCCCCTCCTCCCCTACAGTCCCAGAGCAACACATGCTCCAGCCCTGCTCCCCCAAGCAGTGATGATCCTTCATGCCTGCCCGGCAGACCCCCCTCACTGAGGGAGACAATTACCCCTCCCCAGCCCGCTCTGATCGCTGATCTCCCTCCAGCCCTGATCAATCTCCATGTAGAGTGGCAGCAGGACCCCCCACACATACTGATTGCCACTAGGCTCTGCCCCTTTGCCCCACCCCCTTGGCCTGCCCATTAGGCACTGCCCCCTTGGCATTATCCAGTACTTGGCAGGCAGTACAAAGGTGCCACCTGAGCATGGGCATTTTGCCCCTTGGGCAGTGCCGGGGCACAGGCTGGCACTACCAGCATGCTCATTTCCCCCCTGCCACCTGACCACCTGGGGGGCCCCAATTGCACCCCCTTCACTCCAGCAGGGTCTCCTGCTAGTTCCACGAACATGGGGAGCTACTCTAAACCCCGGAGTGAAATACTCCTGGCGGGGTGGGAGATGCTATCGGGCCAGGAGAATTCAATTCTGCGTCTGATAATGACACTTAAATTACATAAAAAATAGATCAAAATCACTTACCTTGTCTTCCTGCCAGTTTCCAGTGCGGTCCTGACTGCGTCTACCCTCCGGCTGCGGAAGACATGCATGTGTCACGAACGCATGCGCAAATCCCGCAAAGTAGCCAACACACATGTCTCCCAACCCGATGTGCCAAAAAATTGCATACCGGGATGAGAGAATCGGTCCCAAAATGTTTATCCTGTTTCTCTCCACAGATACTGCCAGACTTGTGGAGTTTATTAAGCAGTCTTTGTTTTTATTTCAAATTCTCAGCAGTGTCTACAATTTGTTTTTATTTTATAAAGAACCTTGAGTATAAAATCCCAGAGCCCCAGATATGCCATCAAAGTTAGTTACCATGATAATACAATGCAGCACATCTCTATATAAAAGATGTACACACATATTATGTTTATATCATATATACATAAGCAGAGATCCCATAGAATTGGTCACATTGAGTCAGAGGATCCAGTGGGAAGGAAGGTATCTGTGACACTACAGGACACACAAGCTCTATGTAAAACTTATCATAGTGCCATATTATTTTCTTGCAGGCTAATTAAGGTCTGACCATAGATTAAATGACTAACTTTGTCATTAGTGAAATGGTGAGAATTGGGAATTTACACGTGCTTTGGATGAGGAACAGTGAATTAAATTCATTTACTGTTGAATGAAAGCATCTACTGTGTTTCTATCACAGTATACTACAGGCATCAAGATACAATTTTTTCAAAATAAATAATAGCTTTTTGAGGGGCTTTCCTTAGTCCATTACCAGAAACTCCAAAATGTGTTATACAATTCACTTATTTATTGGTTCTATATAATTTGTTTCATGCATTCTGTAATTTCTGTCTTCATTCTGCAATCACTGGGCCCGATTTTATCATTGCATTGCACCCGTTTTCGGGTGTAAAAACTTGGTGAAGTCGGGCGTGAGGCCATTCATGCAATCCGCACCCACCTCCACGCAGATGCCCACTTTAGCAAGGCCTGAAAATAGCCACGATCCTAATCATGCCCAAAACGTGCATAACATACGGTTTTAGTGCACTTGCATGCGTTTGAATTGAATTAGTGGGCTGTGCGCCCAACTTTACCAGCATTTCCCCCTTTACCATTGTGTTCACGCGCCCAGATTTGGTGTGAAACAGACATGCTCGGCAAAGGGCTGTTTCGGGCAGTCCAGCTTCTGAAGAGGTAAGTTCAGAGCTTCTAACAGCTCTCCAGCTCAGATTGGTGGTGGGGAGGGGAGGCGGATCAGATCATTCTCTGGTGAGGGGGGGAGAGGAAGAGGAGGGAGGCCTGACCATTCTGTGGTGGGAGGGAGGGGGAGGGAGGCCAGATCATTCTCTTGTGCAGGGGGGTTGGAGGGAGGCCAGATCATTCTCTGGAGGGGGGAAAGGAGGAGAGAATCCTGATCACTCTCTAGAGGTGGGGAGTATGGTAGGGAGGGAGTGGCGGAGGTGAGGAGAGAAGCCCGATCATTCTCTGTGGGGGGAGGGCCTCTGGTACATTGTAACACCAATGTACCATGCCTCGGGGCATCCTTTTCTGCAGCGTATCAGGTAGACAACGTTGGCCGAGTTGCAAGAGTATGTACCATGTACCTGGTGGATGATGTTCTCACATGAGATGATCTGGATGCCATCACTGGGGAGACCATGCACACGCTACGACAACAGATGAATGAACACCGTTCGACTATCGCCTGGCAAGACTGTTCTCTTCCTGTTGGGGAACACTTCAGCGGTCACAGGCATTTGGCCTCTGATCTGCGGGTAAGTGTTCTCCAAGGTGGCCTTCATGACACACGACAGCGTAGAGTCGCTGAGCAGAGACTGATAGACAAGTTCCGCACACACGAAGACAGCCTCAACCAGGATCTTGGGTTCCTGTCACATTGTTTGTAATCCCCATAACAACTTGCTTGGGCTTGCAAAATCTCAGTAACTGTCCTGTCTGGAGACAATACACATCTCTTTAACCTGTGCTTAATGCTCTCTCCACTCACATTGTCTGTACCTTTTAAGACTTGATTACTTGTAAAGACTCTCATTCGAATCATTATTTTGTAAATTGACTTTGTGCCTTTATATGCCCTGTTTGTGAATAGAACTCCCACTCCCCTGATGAAGGGGCAGCACTCCGAAAGCTAGTGGATTTTGCTACCAAATAAACCTGTTGGACTTTAACCTGGTGTTGTGATACTTCTCACTCTATTCAACAGCAACAGAAAACAAGCTCTGAGTGGGAAGCAGTGGCTAGATCATGTACATCTATTTACGTTTCTAACCTGAGACTTCCATCAATCTAAAGGAAAAGGATAGCAGATCAATGGGAACAGCACCACTTCCAAGTTCCACTCACATTTCACACACCACCTTGACTTGGGCATGCATCTCTGCTTTCTTATTGTCAGTGTCAAAATTCTGTATTGCCTTACATGATCGCACTGTGGGAGCACTTACATCAAACAGACTGCCTGAGGTTAGAACTAAGCTTCAGATGGAAGGCCACCTCTGCCCCACCCACCCCATCCCCCACGACCATTCCACCCAAGGCCTAAACTTGATCATTTTTGGGCTTTCCTCACCTCTGGGAAATTTATCTGCCAGCCTAAAATTTAAGGCAGGGTGGAAAATGGTTTTATGTGGTCAATAATTGGCAGCTTATGGGCCTCAATTGGGGCAAGGGCAGTCCTTGTCTGCTGCAGCTGAGAGATTGGGGCAGGTATAAACCCCATGGGAAGCCCACTTATTCTTTTTTACATTTCCCCTGCCTAAGAACCTACTGGCGGGTGAGAGTGAAATTCAGGCCAATGTTTTGTAACTGATTTACATTGGTGCCGAGTTCGCCAGTTTTCCAGTTTAAAATTCACACCCTTCTGTTTAATTCACTACATTAATGTTATCCAAATGCACCTGTGAGGATGTTGTGGTCCTCCAACTCTGTGGAAAGTGAATTCTTTTGGTGGCTATGCCTCCAGCTGTCTTGACTCTAAATTCTGGAATTTTGTCTTGAAGCACCTCTGATGCTCTCTTATATGAGAAGCTCTTTAAAATCTATCTCTTTAACCAAGCTTTAAATCATCTGCCTTATGCTTCCTTTTCTTGGCCTCTGTTTTTGATTGATAATATTTCCTTTTGAGCACCTTGTGAAGCTTTGCATCATTAACAGCAATACATAAGTCCAGTGTTACTGTTATGAATCGGAATTTCAAATTAGCAGCTAAATCAGGTGTATCTTTCTATGAGAGTAAACCCATGAAATCTTCTAACCGTTTTGCTGTTGATATAAGGTTGCTACTTTTTTTAAAGATAAACAGCAGGATCCATGATTCTTTTGTTGTATTGTGTTGGATTGATTATCTGCTTCTTTTTATTTGTTCATTCTTGGGATATGGGCATTGTTGACATGGCCAGCATTTATCGCCCATTTTTAATTGCACTTGAGGAAGACATGTGGCACAATGTGGCAGCTTCCCTGCCCCTGAGCCAGAAGCTCCAGGTACGAGTCCCAGCCTAGCACTTGATGGTCAAGAAAGGTGCAGTCTTAATGCAGCCAAATAGGTTGAGTGTGTCAACCTGCAGATCCTTTCAAACACACCAAAGGCTAGCAGTAGGAGTGGAAGAGACACCTGGTCAGCCATGTTTGATATGGAGTAGCGCCGCTCAAGCTATAAGGTCCTGGGGACAGATTAGCTACCTGTTCTGGGAATTACTTCCCCCAATTCCCCCAGCCACATGCTGCCCCAGATCACAGCACCGCCCCAATTCCCCCAGCAAAACACTCCCCAAAATTACAGTCCCCACAGTTCCTCAGCCACATGTTCCCCTAAATCACAGCTCCTTGAAAAGTTGAGAGTCTGTAGCAATACAATTTGGAAGGACTTTGTGCACATCCTTCAGCTGGAAGAGTGCTGAGTACACTAGGACCCAGCAGCACCACAAGACTCGAGGTCAATGTTGAGACCGGATTCGTGCTGCAAGTCAGACATTGGAGACCTGCTGAGCAATAGCCCCCATCCCTCACACATTTGCAGAGCCGCTGCCAACCTGAGAAACGAAAGGATACCCATAAGCAGCAGAGCCGTTGGACACTATGCGCTTACCTCCTCACCAATCCTCATTGATGGAGCACATGAATCGGACTTTTATGGAGCATGTCTGTTTCACGCTGATCCCGGATTGGCGAACGTGGTGGTAAAGGGGGAAGTGCTGGTAAAGTTAAATAGCCATTGTGCCTGTTTCAGGTGCGTCCCGATCATATCCATTTTCAGGCCTTGGTAAAGGGGGAACTGGCGTGGAGGCGGGTGTGGATTGTGCTACTCACTTCATGCCCGACTCTACCAAGTTTTCCCACTTGAAAATGGGCGCAACTTGACGGTAAGATTAAACCCAGAAAGTCATTAGAGAATGGACCCCACTGATTCTGACTCTCTATTGAGCATTGATTGGCAGCAGGTGGGATGTCCATCCTCACTTAGCAGGAAGTTCCCACTTGAAGGCTAATCAGATTGGTTAACAGTTCTCCAGCCTACCCAGGTACAGCGCTGCAATGGCCAGAAAAGTAACAGCAGTATAATTCTTGGTGCTAAGCACAGGACAAGGAGGCCAAGTAAGTGGTAGGGGTCCTAGGGAGGGGAGGATAGAAAGGTTCTGGTGGTATTGTGAGGGGGCAATTAGGAGATGGGGAAGAGGGAAATCTGGATGTATTCAGTCCTTGAGGAGACAGTGCCCTCAGTCAGAATGAGGCTACAGATGGAAGCCTCCTTCTGACCCATTCCTCCCATCCCCTCCCCTCCCCACCCTTCAATATTCTCACTTGAGATCAAGGATTGAAAGTTTTTCTGTTTAGCTTCTTGATCTTTCCAGCAATTGACAACCTAAAAACTGAGGCTAGGTAAGAAAAGACCCTTTAGTGCCTTAACTGGGGCAAAAGTGGGTGTTGGGGCAAGGCCAGCCATTGTAAATTTGTGCCCAGGTAAGAACAGGTGGGACTCAGAGGGAATGCTGTCCATGCGATTTCATGTTCCATATCCCCCCAACCCCAAAATCCACTGGGAGAGAGCATGAAATTCAGGCTAATGAGATCATGGAAAATGTAACTTATTTTTAGGAACTTGGAACCTCCTCTCAATGAAGGCAGGCACAGACAACAAAATTCACTATCACCTTCAATGTGCCAGCTCAATCTTTGGCTAATTGAAGAAAAGAGTATTACTGGACCAGAATCTCAACCCTAAGAATATATAAATCCCAGCAATCACTAATAGCAGTGAGAACTGTACACATGAGAAGTTCAAGATGAACAGTGTACCATTTATAAAAAATAATTATCATCTTAAAATGTTGATAAATTATCTGAATGGTAAAATATATCATAATAAAGTTCAAAACAAAACATTGTAGATACAAAAAATTGGAAATAAAAACAGAAAATACTTGCAATCTCAGGAGGTCAGGCTGATCTGTGGAATGATAAACAAAGGCTTAATTATACAAAGTGTCATGGTCCCCATCCTATTGAATAAAAGGTCAGGAGGGGAAACCATCAAGAGTAAAAGCAGTTACATCATAGTCATTTCATGGGTGGTTGGCTGTTGTTAGGTTGGAGGTAGCGTCTCTGCTCCTAAGGAAACCTGCCTCAGAGAGCTGCCAGCTAATCGGAGGCTAGCAACTCTCAAGTACCAGCAACACTACTGTTTGCAGTGGCCACTGCTGCGACAGCATTGGGGTTTGAAGAGGAATTCAGCACTGGATTGAAATTTTATAAGTATTTGGGGAGGAGGGGTCAGTGATGGGAATGGAGTTTGAGAGGCTGGGGGTGGGGGCGGAAAGATGGCAGTTGTAGTTTAGGCAGTCTTCCAACAAGGGTCTGAGGGGAGTTAAGAAGTGATTCCTCCTCACCACAACCCCCACCCCACTGCTGATCATCAGTTTGTGGAGGGAAACCTGCTGCAGGTTGAGACCTTTAAGTAGATATCAATTGCCCACTTAAAGGACCATAACTGGAAGATTAGCAGGCCCAAAACCACCCCCATCCTGCTAAAACAGTGGTGGGGGCAGGGGCGAGTTACCAACTGGATTTTAATATGCCATCCTACCTTCAAACCAGTCAGAGGACAGCATTGAATTCAGCCAATGGTAATATTGCTACTTGTTCTATATACTGAGTATTGGTAGACTTTTTTGTTTTTATCTTAAAGTATATTTCACTTTCCCATTTCTTTGTGCTCAAATTGAAATCCTCACAGCCTGGCTTTCATTCTTTGCTTCGCAAAATGGCTCACACTCTGCAACAGTCATCCTTGGCACCTCACCTCTAAGATGAGTAATGAAGAAGGGGAAAGCCAAAATTACCTAATGCAAAAGTTCTGAAGAACCAAGGATGCAAAAACAAATCAAATGGTGGTTGAGCAGTCAATTCTGTTGCATTAAAAAAAACAAATAAACAAAATACATTTACAGAGAATTAAAATGAAAACAGATACATTAAAGGATGAACAAGATATCAGATCAAACAGAATCAAATAGAAGCAGAACTTCTAACACAGAAATGTGCCAAAGCATCAGAAGGATTATGTATTTGGTAAAAGAGTTGGAAGGTAACACACTTCTAATCAATTTATCACAATGTTCTTCAATGACTGATCTTCTGTATTGAGAATATGGTTTATCATAGTCTCAATTATACTTAATTTGATTTTCTAGTGAAGTGCAGCTATTAATGTTATCTTGTGAGAGGAGCTAATAATAATATTAATTTATTTCCTAGACAAATGCACTGGGAAATTAATGAATGAGTTTTACCTGGATGGTAAATGAATTTGGGCCTTCGAAATAGAGTCGGGTTATTTAGATGGATTCCAACTCTCACAACTCTGTCTGAATAAAACTTGGTGGTGATATTGTCCAGCTTTATTATAGTGCATTCACTGGAAAAATCACAGTTTTTTTCCAAGCCCCACAGAAAAAAAATCATGCTGGGATGTAGAATGACAATATTTAATAATGTAAACAACTGGAGGAGACTTTGAAGAATGAGGAACAGAGCTATTTGAACAGCAACATTTTTTTCCTGAACATTATATCTGTGATGCCATGCATCTTTCTGCAGCACTGAGGTGTAAGGTATCTTTACCATGTGTAAATTATGTGATAAACTGTCCCCATCAATTACACTGATCATGCAGGTAGCTACAAGAATACAAGAGAAAGTAGGTTAGCCAAAAATATAAATATATTAAGTGTTTTTAGAAATATTTTTAAAAAATTAACAAAATGTGTGTCAGTCTTATAGAAAGTGAGTCTGAAGAACTGAGAATGGAAAACAAGGAGATGGGAGATGAATTAAACAGGTAATTTACATCAGTCTTCGCTATAGAGGATGTTATGTAACATCTCAGAGGCAGCTATAAACTAGGAAACAGAAGGGAGAGAGCAACTCAGGAAACTTAAAATCACCAGAGAAGTGGTACAGAGTAAATTGTTGGAGCTGTGGGCTGACAAGACCCAAGGTCCTGATGGACTTCATCCAAAGGCCTTAAAAAGAAGTATCAAGTGAGATAATTGATGCAGTGGTTTTAATTTTCCAAAACTCCCTAGATTTGGGGAATGTCCTATTTGATTGGAAGATCGCAAATAACTCCATATTTACGAAGGAGGAAGGCAGAAAGCAGGGCAATTAGCTTAGCATCTGTCATAGGAAAAATGATTGAAATTACTATTAAATATGTTATAACTGGTGTCTAGTTTAAGCTCAAGGTACAAGGCAGAGTCAATGTGGTTTTGTAAAAGGGTTGACAAAATATTGGAATTCTTTATAATAAATAATTCGTGCTGTGGATAAAGGGGAATTGTACTTTGATTTCCAGAAGGCATTTGACAAAGTAGCAGATCAAAGATCATTGTGGGAAATAAAAGTTCATGTTATAGCAGGTAAAATATTGACATAAATAAAAGATTGGCTAACTTCAAAGCCCATGACAAGGTCCCACATGGGAGACTTGTAAAGAAGGTAAATGGAATACAGGGTAATTTGATAAATTGGATTCAAAATTGGCTCAGTTGCAGGAGAGAGAAGATGATGACAGATAGTTGCTTTAGTGACTCGGAGGCAATGTCCAGTGGTATACCACAAGGGTTTGTGTTGAGTCCCTTATTATTCATCATTTACATAAACAACATAGATGATTATGTGGGGAGGTAGGATTAGTAAGTTTGCGGATGACACAAAGATTGGCCGGATAGTTAACAGTGAGACTGAGTGTCTCGGGCTACAAAGAGATATAGATAGAATAGTCAAATGGGCAGATAAGTGGCAGATGGAAATTAAGCCTGAGAAGTGTGAGGTGATACATATTGGAAGGAGTAATTTGACAAGGAAGTATTCAATGAATGGCATGACACTAGGAAGTTCTTGGAACAAAGGGAACTTGGCATGTTTGTCCACAGACCTCTAAAGACAGAAGGGCATGTTAGTAGGGTGGCGAAAAGGGCATATGAGACACTTGCCTTTATCAATCAAGGCATAGATTACAAACACAGGGAAGTCACATTAGAGTTGTATTGAACTTTGGCGAGGCCAAGCTGGAGTACTGGTTGCAGTTCTAGCTGTCACATTATCAGAAGAATGTGATTGTGCTGGAGGGGGTGCAGAGGAGATTCACCAGGATGTTGCCTGGTATGGAACATTTAAGTTATGAAGAGAGGTTGAATAGGCTTGGGTTGTTTTCGTTGGCCAATGATGTGGAGTTGCCGGCATTGGACTGGGGTAAACACAGTAAGAAGCCTGACAACACCAGGTTTAAGTCCAATCGATTTATTTGATAGTATACTCATAAGCTTTCGGGGTTTGCCCCTTCGTCATGTGATGAAGGGGCAAATCCCGAAAGCTTGTGAGTTTACTATCAAATAAATTGGTTGGACTTAAACCTGGTGTTGTCAGACTTCTTACGTTGTTTTCATTGGAACAGAGAAGACTGAGAGGTGACCTGATTGAGGTGTACAAGATTATGAGGGGCATGGACTGAATGGATAGGGAGCAGTAGCAGCTGAATGGTCATGAGAGGACATACGTTCAAGTTGAGGGGCGGGAGATTTAGGTGGGATGTGATGAAAAACCTTTTTACCCAGAGGGTGGTGACTGTCTGGAATGCACTGCCTGGGAAGGTGGTAAAGGTGAATTGTATCACATCCTTTAAAAAGTACCTAGATGAACTTTTGGCATGTCATAACAGTCAAGGCAATGGGCCAAATGCTGGTAAATGAGATTAGGTAGGAGGTCAGGTGTTTCCCACACATTGGTGCAGACGCGATGGGCTGAAGGCCTTTTCTGCACTGTATGTTTCTATGATTCTAGAAAGTAGGCATAAATGGGCCTTTTTCACGTTGACAAGATGAAACAAATGGTGTGTCACTGGGACCAGTGCTGGAACCTGTGTTTACAATGTATATAAATGACATGGATGAGAGGATTGAAAGGATTATTGTCAAAATCCTTGGTGACACAAGGATAGGTAGGAAAGTAATTTGTGAAGAGAACATAAGGCGGCTACAAAGATATGGGGCTGGATTCTCTGATCGTGCCTGCAGCTGAGATTCTTTGGCAGTGAATGGATATTTGGATGAATGTCAAATTATCTGTTCTCGCTGGCAGCAATGGAAGGATGTGAATGGCTGGAGAATTTGATCCATAAATAGGTCATGTGAGTGGGCAAAGATCTGGCAAATGGATTACATTGAGGGAAATGAGAAATTGTTCATTTTGGCGGGAAGATTATTATTTAAATGGTGAGAGATTACAGAGCTTAATTTAAATGGATCCTGGATGTCCTTGTGCATGAATCACAAAAAGAAAGCATACAAGATGTGGAGATGGATACAGATACAGCAAGGAATTAGAAAAGCTAATAGAGTGTTATCATTTATTGCAAGGGGAATTGTATACAAAAGTAGTGAGTTCATGCTTCAGTTGTACAGGGCACTGGTGAGGTCACATTTCAAGTACCGTGTACAGTATTGGTCACCTTATTTAAGGAAGGATGTAAATGCATTAAAAACAGTTCAGAGAAGGTTTACCAGATGAATTTCTAGAATGGGCATGTTGTCTTCTGAGGAAAGATTGAACAGGTTATGTCCAGTGGTGTTTAGAAGAGTAAGAGGCAACTTGATTGGAACACATAAGGTCCTGAGGGTTCTTGGCAGGATGCAATATGGAGAGGATGTTTCCTCTTGTGGGAACATCCACAACTGGGGGCACCATTTAAAAATAAGGGGCACCCATTTAAAATGGAGACAAGGCAAAATTTTTCATTCAGAAGGTCATGAGTCTTTGGAACTCTCTTCCTCAAAAGGTGGTGGAAGCAGAGTCTTTGAATGTTTTTAAGGTAGAAGTGGATAGATTCTTGGTAAGCAAGGGAATGATAGTTATTCAGGGTAGGAGGAATGCAGATTTGAGATTACTTTCATATCAGCTTTGATTTTGTTAAATGGCAGAGCAGACCTGAGGTGCTGAATGGCCTACTCAAACTCCTTGTTTGGATGTTTGTAGCTATTTATATTGGACAAATTCCGCCAACTGTTACTAACATAATAGGCATCAATTATAAAGGATACAACACATAAAGCATTAACCATGCTGGCTAACTCAGGCAATTCAAGAAGTTTTCTGCAGCTTGTTATCATAATTGCATAATGAAGACAAGATGATCAACACTGCAATCACCCATTTGGAAAAGGAAATGTATCTTCTTCGTTACCATCCTCAAAATACCCTGATCTGCTCGATATCAAGCACATTGCATTCCATTTTGTTTTGTCATCCAGTAGTGGCACCAATAAACTGCTCAATCTGCATTGGTTCAGATAGAGATAATGCATATTTGAGGATACAATTTAAGCCATAGAACCATAGAATCCCTACAGTGCAGAAGGATGCCATTTGGCAAAGCTTCTTCTTACCCAGACCCACTCCCTGCTCTATCCCTGTAACCCTGCCTGTGCATTTATCATGGTTAATCCACTTAACTTGCACATCTTTGGACTGTGGGAGGAATCTGGAGGAAACTCATGTAGACATTGTAGGTCTGCCGTTTGATATAAACCCCATCTCAGAATTTAAATTGTTGCTTTCTTGCACATGAGGTACCTTTTGCTTTACCTTGCCTCTTTGTGATTTCCTCTGCATTCACTCTGTCACTCACTATGGTCAGCAATGACAACTTGGGAATGTTCAGTGGCATGTGAAAGTTATGACCAATCGTAAGTTATCTTTCTAGTTACAGAGTGTGGGATGAATCGACATTTGCAAAATCGGATATGAATGGATTGTTCAAATGTTTTCCCCTCTGACATTCTAGCTCTCAGGCTGTCCATTATCTACTTGTTGAATAGCTTGATGCCACAGTTAGGTTGTGGTTTGTATTAGGATATCAGACAATGGTGAATTCCATAATTTATCAGGAATTCTGTAAATGAAGGAAACAAACTACAGTCCATTGTCCATGGTAATAGTCTCTAGCAAACCCCATTCTGTAAACAACTTGTCTAGAATGCCAATAACTGAAGTGGTAGTTATGGATTTTGTGGTAGCCATTTCTAATCATTTTCTATGTTGATCATGAACTGAAAACAAAAAGCATTGATTGCTAGAGGCTGTATTTCTCCAAAGGAATCTACTTTGAATGCCTATTGTACAAATTCTGCAGTTTCTAATGAATTCTGCTGTGCAGTGACCTATTGCTGGTCACCAGACTGTTTCATGGAATTATTGTTTCATCTTAACACTTGGATGTCGTTCATGGGAAAGACACAACTGCTGTAGCACTTTTGGAATAACTACTTGAATTCTACATGTGATATAATTATCAATGAACAACACAAGCTCACTGTACTCTGCAGTTCTTCCCTTATTTTAGAAGGCAACTCAGTTTTTAGATGCTAGATTACCATCTGAACTGTGCTGTCTGTCAACGATTCTGCTTTCAACTCCTTTCATGTAACAAAATTCACAACTGTGTGTGAAATCACTATGATTGCATAATCTTCAATGCCACAAGTCACTTGGCAACCACTAAAGTAGCCTGCAATAGTAGTACAGCTAAGCGTGTTAACCACATGGTTGTGTGAATGCACAAGATACTTGACCTTGGAGTTGTGCTGATGAACACCATCTGACCTTTTGAAGGTGTGTAGATGTCGATGATCAGATCCAATGTGGCTGACAAGTAGTCAGCTCTTGGTGACTTATGCAGAGTGAACTTCCTAATGAGTCAATGATCACAAGTATAGATGTAGGTTAGTTTTCCTGCTCCCCAGTAGAGTATTTGCATTTAGTTTCTAACAATGGGTGTGATGGATAGGTGATTGGTTGTTTCCATCGATATATTGAGAGAGTACAGCTCCAATTATATTTCCTGATACATCTGTTGTGATATATATTTTCATATGTGGGTTGAAATGTGTGACGACTGGTGGAGTGCCACCTTTGCCTTTAATGTACCAAACAGTTTGCTGTGCAATTGTCTAATCCCATTGTGCTTCCAAAGAGGCTCAGTGATCTCTGCATACTGCGTACTTAGGAATTAATTAAACTTTTTAGTACTGAAGAACGAAGCCAACTCTTCATGTTAAATATGGTTGGAAGCACATGAATAGCTTTGACCTTGTGTGAAAGGCTTCACTCCAGCTGCTGTCATTCTGTGTCTTAGAAAGTCAACCTCAGATGCTGCAAGTGTACATTTGTCCTTATTGAGCGACAAATTGTGTTGTGTGAGTTGAGTGAGCACTGCTGATGGTCATTGATCACATTCTGCTTTGCCCCTTCCATTGTCAATGGTGTCATCAAATAGGCTGAACGTCCCCTCAACATCTGAGGAGATTGAAAAAAAGGTATTCTGGAATGCATTTAGGTGCTGAACTTAGTTTGTAAGGCGTTTTATGGTAATGAAACATACATTCATGAGTAAAACCTGCAGAATATTTGCTTTGCTTTGTTATTGGTGCCTGAAGATAGCTCTATGTTCAGCTTTGTGAAAATTGTGGAGCCATGAAAGGATGCCAATAATTTTGCATTGTAGGAAGTGGTTACCTGTCTGGAATTATTGATTTGTCAACTACCTTAAAATTAACGTAGTGTCTACGTTTCCCATTTTTGCATCATGCAATGGCAAGGTTTGATATTCAAGAGGATGATTTGATTTGCTCATGATACTGTCTGCTTCAAGGCATTTAAGCTAATGTAACATTTCGGCATAGATTGTAGACGACAACCATATGAAATTTTGAGAAACTGGTGGAATTGACATGATAATGTGAGGGGGTATGACAGCATCCCTTAATCTCCCTGAATCTGGACACTGTTGCAACTTCAACTGATCAACTTCAATTCCACGAATTGGCCTACAGTGGAGAATGATGATTTAACTTTGGAAAAAGCCACAAACTTGGGTGCCCAAATCAAATCTGCCATGTTTGATTCAGAGACGTCATATATGAATGCACCCTCAGATTCTGCGTTGCTGACACAGCTTGACCAGCCCAGTCAGTACACATGCAAGGTTTATGGACAAAGAAACCTCAACCATTTCATCAACACTTGCTCCATCATGGTCAGATGCCCGTGTCATCAATCACATAGTGTGCTCCACTGGGGTCTTCAAATTCAAAGTCAAGCTTATCAAACAAATTTCCCCATAATGCTTCTGTCTCTGGCAAGATAGAATGTGAATTTGTCTAGGGTAACATTTTTATAAAGTCTGGAATGTAACCATTTCTAAAACTGGAATAATTGATTCACCATAAGTTTGAAGAGTGTGTCAAAGGAATGAAAGAATGTTGCAAAAAATAATAATAGCAGAGTTTGCTGCGCAGTATAGATACAACAATATCACTGAGATACCAGGGTGTTGACTGAAAAATCCTCAAAATGACCTGGTACTTTACCATCCGTGATGCTATACACATTTCTCATTCCTGGGAATAGATTCCTCCACCTGTCAAACTGACAAAGTGCTCTTCTTTCAGTGACCTGCACAGTTTCGTGAAGTGATGCATTTTTGAGCATAAGTTGGACATGGTATTGGGAGTCAATGGGTGCCTCTGTAATTTGAGCACACATTTGAGGGCATCTGACCATGATGGAGCAAGTGTTGATGAAATGGTTGAGGTTTCTTTGTCCATAAACCTTGCATGTGTACTGACTGGGCTGGTCAAGCTGTGTCAGCAACGCAGAATCTGAGGGTGCATTCATATATGACGTCTCTGAACCAAACATGGCAGATTTGATTTGGGCACCCAAGTTTGTGGCTTTTTCCAAAGTTAAATCATCATTCTCCACTGTAGGCTAATTCGTGGAATTGAAGTTGATCACAATTTAGTTCATTAGTTAGTGTGACAAATTTATGTCTGGAAGTCAGCTGCAACAATACTGCCGCACATTGTTTTATGGATTCACCATTTCCATGATATCTCTGGCAGCATGTACTTTGTTCAACCAACATATTTATCCTTGGCCCTAAGTATCTTTTGAGAGCACTTGCCGTTATATCAAACATAGATATATTTTCTGTGTGAGCTGCTTAAACTGAAAGGAAGCTTGTGGCCGGACACATTTTTGGAAAAGCATATGTAATAAAGTCTTGTTCACACTACATTGCAGAAAGAGGCCATTTGGCCCATTGTGTCTGCACCAAATGAGCATTGTGACTTAGTGCTATCCCCTGGCCTTCTCCTTATATCGCTCTGCAGATTTTTTTCTATTCAAGTGCTCATCTAATGATCTCTTGAACGCCTCGATTGAACCTGCCTCCACCAGTCTCCCAGGCCACACATCCCTAAGGCACAAAATCATTCACAAAATCATCCAGAAAGAGGCCATTCAGCCCCATCAAGCTGGCACTGACATCATTGCCACTCAGCCCCTATCCCCGTAACCCCACATAAATATTTCGCTAATCCATCTGACACTAAGGGGCAATTGAGCATGGCAAATCAACCTAACCCACACATCTTTGGACTTTGGGAGGAAACTGGAGCACCCGGAAGAAACCCTCTTGTGGGTAATATCCTCTTGTGGGACACTATTATCTCTGGACTTTCCATATCTGTGGCAATCGAGTAAGTTTTGAACGCAAAAATGCATTGAGAGGGTGTGAATCTCCCAGTGAAAAAAGGGAATGCGCTGGAGCCAGTAGATTTAAACTACTCTCCATCATTGTCACCAGTTATTGCATTTAGGTAACACAATAGCACAGTATGTTAGTGTAACTGCTAGAGACCAAGTTCAATTCCAGCATTGGGTAACTGTCTGTGTGGGTTTTGCACATTCTCCCGTGACTGCGTGGGTTTCTTCCGAGTGCTCCAGTTTCCTCCCAAAGTCCAAAGATGTGTGGGTTAGGTTGATTAGCCATGCTCAATTGCCCCTAAGTGTCAGGTAGATTAGCAAAGTATTTACGTGGGGTTACGGGGATAGGGTCTGAGTGGCAATGATGTCAATGCCAGCTCGATGGGGCTGAATGGCCTCTTTCTGAATGATTTTGTGCCTTAGGGATGTGTGGCCTGGGAGGTTCAATTGAGGCGTTCAAGAGATCATTAGATGAGTACTTGAACAGAAAAAATCTGCAGAGGGATATGAAGAGAAGGCCAGGGGATAGCCCTAAGTCACAATGCTCATTTGGTGCAGACACAATAGATCAAATGGCCTCTTTCTGCAACGTAGTGTGAACAAGGCTTTATTACAAATTCTTTTTCAAAAATGTGCCTGGCCACAAACTTCCTTTCAGTTACATTTTCTCTGTAACCACATCCATAGGCTTCAGTAATAGCACATAAATACAACAGAGTTCAGTTGACAGATACAGATAATTAAACAATTGAGAACAAAGTCTGACATTGGACTGCACTGCCCCCCAACCCATCCTATTGTATATCCCCTCAATGCCCTCACCCCACCTCCTGCCACACCTGCAGCCCCCCCTCCACACACACACACACACACACACACACACACACACACACACACACACACACACACACACACACACACACACACACACACACACACACACACACACACACACACACACAGACTCTGGAGCTTGGCAGCAATTTGGAGCCAAGCTGGTGGTGGCTGGCCAGAAGGCAATTTGTGCCTCTGCTCAACGGCCCGAAGAATGAGCTACAAACTCGAAAAGGTGGCAGTTGACAACAATACCATCCCCATTGAGGATTTGCTCTTACTACTGATGGCCCTTATAGGGCCCTTATATGCCTTTTTTTAAGTCTAGTCTTCAGCAGGCTTTTGAGTGCATCTCAATTTTGAGGTGCCATCTTGCTCACCTTTCTGCCTCAGCAGTGCCTAACTCTAATGGGAAATGGAAAGGGGGACTTCCAGCCATCCAGGTTTGTGAGCCCTCTCATTTGCCCTGGATTCAGTTAAGGTTTGGGTTAATTCTGAGGCCTAATTAGGACCATAACTTAAGTTGCATCATTACAGGACTTGATAACAATTGAAGGTCTGGGACCTTATATTAGCTTCCTGACACATGTGAAAATTCAATCAATCAATCTGTTTCTCTCTTCAAAAATGCTGGCCAAAATGCTCCAGCTTCACGTGGCCCGCTGCTACTGTCAGCAAAAATGAAGAATTTGGCGCACAGCAGCAGGACTGGAGAATCCCAGTTGCAGAGGAGGTTGGAGAATTCCAGCCACTGTCAGATCTGCTGAGTATTTCCAAAAGCTTCAGATAAATCTAAGTTACTGTGTCAAAGCTTACAAAATATTTCTCACCATATTAACAAAAGGTACAATTGCTGAGCAAGCTGGTATCAGCTTGTGGAAAATCTTTACTCATTCGTGATCATCAACCCCCATGAATCTTTTAAGGTTTTGTAATTCTGGCAATCAACTGGATGAATGTGGGTGTATCAATGGCATAGGTGGCCAACCTATTCTCTCCCTGGCAATGTAATTTTAATTGGCTGTCAAAGACCAGCAATCCTGCCCGAGTAAAGCAGTAGTTTCTTCTTGGGAAATGAACAGTAATATATTTGAGTAAATAAGTAATTTTACAGTTCATGCAAGTGAAATCACAATACAAGTTAAACAAATAACAAATAACACAGCATCCTTACAATGGCTCCTGCTCAATTTCCCCTCAACTCTTTTTTACCACTTAACAAAATAGAATAGCTCCTCTCCTGACCAATTCTTTGTCAAAGTGGCTAAAACAGCTTTGATAGAGTCATCTGGACTCAGAACTTCAGCTCTTTTCTCTCCTGACAGATGCTGCCAGACCTTCTGAGATTTTCCAGCATTTTCTCTTTTGCTTTAGGAAAGGAGGCAGCCAGTTTTCCCAAAACAATGTCCCACAAAGCAATGTGATAATGACCAGATAACACTTTAAATTACGTTGGTTGAGGAAACAAATATTTGCCACATCATCCATTATTCTGCTTTGAATAGTGCAATGAGATATTTTACATCCACTTGAGAAATAAGGTTTCTGTTTATTATTTCATCTGAAAGTGGGCAAAAATGCAGTGCTCCCTCAGTAAGTGCACTGAACTGTCAGCTTAGATTTTCTGCTCAATTCAAACTTGCAGAGTGGAACTTCAACTCACAATTTTTAAAAAAATGCTTGATGCTGAAATTAAGGAAAATAGAGGATTGTCGGAATATCAGTTTTTACTGCCATGACTTTCTCTTGACAATGATAATTTTTAGGTCTACTCCCAGAACTCTCCCGTCATTGGCAACACAATTAGCTGAAATTCTCCAGCTATTCCTGCTAACGAAATCTTCTGGCCCGGCTAATGGCGTATTCCCACCATGGGTTTCCCGGAGGTATGTGATGAAATCAATGGGAAATCCCATTGACGACGGGACCAGATGACCCCACTACTGGTAAGTAGCACACTGCCTTCCATCATTGCAAAATACGCAGTGGGGAGGCCACAGAATCCCATCCAATGTATTTTCATCTAGAGGTTGTAATAGTTTGACAGCTGACATTCTGTCTGCTGTGGCTTTGATCGCCTCAGTCAGTGTAAAATTTGGCTTGACAATTCCAGGTTGACTCAAAATTAAGTGCCATTTAAAAGGAAATGCTCTTTTGATGAACAGCAAATTTACCCAAAGAAATCTGTGTACTCACCAAAAATGCCAAAGTCTAAGAAAAATTGCAAGAAGCTCAAATGCTATTTTAAAAATTGAGGAATTCTCGCCTCAATTCTAAGAAGCAAGGATGACATAAATTAACAGAAATTTGTTGAATCCATTCAGATTTCTCGAATCATGGGTATATTATTTGGACTTCATAGATCAGCATTGTGATCATGAAACTATCACTGTAACAAGTAAGTCATAGCATTTCAGTTCAGTTTGACATGCTAGGAATTGCTTTGGCGCTGCTATTAAATTCCAAAACACGGCCTGGATTTTTCCTGAGTTGGGTTGAGTTGGGAGCCCTTTAAAATGATGGATGGATTCTGATTCTGGGAGTCCTCACCCCATTTCTGGGCTGTCTCACTTTTGAGAATGTCTTTAGAGGTGGCAGGCAGCCTCCTGTTAGAATCCCACATCCAGCACTTTTAACCTGGCTAGTTGCATTGCAGAGATATGTATCTGATGTTCCCTCACAATTTTCATGGAGTAGGGCCAGATTTTTAAAGAGTCATGGTTCATGAGCCCTCAGAGAAGTCGTTAACACTGGTGTGCATGAGGAAACCTTTTAAAAATTAAGTTCAAAAAGTCCCTCTCATATCTCTATGACAAATTATACTCCCAATCCACACCTAATATCCCTTCATACCCCCGAAAACAAGTTATATACCCCCACCCAACTTCTTTGGCTCCTCATGCCAAACTCTGCCCTTCCACCCACCCCATGTGCCTTCATATCCCCTATGCCAAGTTACCCCCACCTACTCCTCACTATCTCATGCCCTCTATGCCAGTCTCTGGCATTTTAATCTCCATTGACCCATAGTACTTTTTCTTAAATCAATGGACACCGAAGTGCATAGTGGAAAAATGTTTGAAAAACCGTAATCCGTAACACATTTTCCCTGTGAAATAAGTCTAGATGGCATGCCAATAAATGTGTTAATAATCCAGGTCTTTTAAAGTTTAAAAAAATCAAACAAACACTTGAAACCACTTAAATTATGTCAACAAATATTGTGAAATTGACCACAGAGATCAGAAAACCTTAGCTGTTAATCAGACAATATCTCCTCTGGAGAGCTGGTTTTCTCACAATTTAATAGGTATCTGGGACCTCAGCCAAGGGGAGAAAATGGGGCTTGGCTGAAAGCCCAGATTGATATTAAATTGAAAGAACATCTGCTCCCCAGAAGAAATACTGTTGGACTGATATCTTATGTTCTCTGATCTCTGCAGTTCACAATGTTCTGTTTTTTGAGGAGTACTTTGATTATCTCGCATGAGTGCGACATGAATGTTACCTGCCATTGTTAGCCTGAGCCTGGGTGTTATCTGGCTGACGTGGTCTGCTTTTTTACTTTTGTGAGTTATGATTGGAGTTGAGAACTGTAGAACCACAAGTCATTTTTTAAATAAAAGTGGCTAGGTAAGACTTCAGACTGGATCCTTTCAGGACACTATCAGTTATTTCTTGTCCATTACAGTACATATTCATTTACCACTACTCTCTATCTTCCCCCACCTAATCAGTCTCCTCACCAGATTAATAATTTGCCTTCGATTCCATGATTCAAGTTCAACTAACACCTTAAAGTTTGGTCAAGTTTGACTTTTATAGAATGTCTTGAGGAAAGGAGATGGAGAAGTTTGGATTTTACAGATTGAGACCTAAATAACTGAAGACACGGTCAACACGGTGGGAGAAAGAGCAGAGTGACTATAAAGCCAGCCAGAATAGGAGGAACAAATAATTTGTTGTTGGGTTTTTGACTGCTAATTCAAGTTGGGATTTTCCAATCCTGTCATGTGGATCCAACTACAGGAGATTCAGTGGCCCAGCCAAAAGTCAATTTGCTTTCAATTACACTGGACAATCCTGGTGAGGGCAGAGCTGTAAATTCTCAAGCGTTATTTCAGCTAATAGTCAAATTTAGCCCTGCAGCCATATGATTCTTTGATTGTTGGAGCTGACTTGTAGGATCACAAGTCATTATTTAAATAAAAGTGAATAGGCAAGACACAAGCCTACATCCTGTTTGACACTAAAAGTCATTTCCTGCCAATTACAGTACCACTGTAATTACTGCTTTACCACTACTCTCTATCTTCTACTACCTAATCAATCTCCTCACCAGAACTACAATAGTTTTCAGGCAATACTATCAGATGTGATAGCTTTTAATTAATTACATTGATAAGCAAATCAGCAAACAGCAATAATTGAGCTTTGCCACATAGGAAAGCTCTTCCAAATATGTTCTCAGGTGGGATTTCCCAGCCTTGGCAGATGGGCCATGGGAATCTTGGTGCTTTGCCAAATGGGGCATTGGCCAAAAATTGGGATTCCAGATGAGCATCAAGGTAATGAGGGTTCACCAACATTGTTGGCTCCAATCGGGTTCTTGCCCTGAGTAGCTGGCAACTTGATTATCATGCAAATCTGCTAATCGTAATACAATTAGCGGGTTTGATGGCCCATCCACCAGTCTGCCATCATGCACCCAATCCCCCAGTGGAAACAGCACTGGTGCAGCTTTGGTACTGGTAATCACCAGCATGGACATAGCATACTGGACCTGAGGGGGGGGGGGGGGGGGGGGCACCACCAACTCTTCTGCAAAGAGGGGCATCTTGCCCCTACTACTCAAATCACAGATCATCTTCACCCCCCCCCAACACCTCACCACCACCACCACACAGGCATGAAGTTGCCCTGACCTCAGTCCTCTCAGTCCCCCTTCCTCCTCAGACCCCCTCTTTGTCCCCTCCCCCTCAAATCCCCTCTCAACCGGGTTTCCCCTCAGATACCTCATTCAGGCTGCCCTTCAGGCTACACGCCTAGACAGTGTCAATGGTGAACTGCTGCCTGGCCATCCAAACACTGACACTCTGACTAGGCTGCAGAGAAAAAGTCACTCAAGAGTCTTGGGCTTGGGTGGGCTCAGGCTGTAGAATGGGTTGACCTCAGGATGGGGGTCTCGTGGCTGGACCGTCAGCTCTGGCAGACCTGAAGATAATCGACACGGATGCCATCATCTCACGTGAGAATACCACCCACCAGGTACACAGTACATACTCTTGCAACTCGGCCAACGTTGTCTACCTGATACGCTGGAGGAAAGGATGTCTCGAGGCATAGTACACCGGGGAGACCATGCAGACGCTATGACAATAGATGAATGAACGCCGCTCGACAATTACCAGGCAAGACTGTTCTCTTCTTGTTGGTGAACTCTTCAGCAGTCATGGGCATTTGGCCTCTGATCTTCGGGTAAGCGTTCTCCGAGGAGGCCTTCACAACACAAGACAGTGCAGAATCGCTGAGCAGAGACCGATAGCCAAGTTCTGCACACGAGGACAGCCTCAACCGGGATCTTGGGTTCATGTCACACTATTTGTAACCCCCATGATTTGCCTGGAGTTGTAACATCTCATTTACTGTCCTGTCTGGAGACAATATACATCTCTTTAACCAATGCTTAATGCTATCTCCACTCATATTGTCTGCACCTTTAAGACTTGATTAGCTGTAAAGACTTGCATTCTAATCAGTATTCTGTAAACTGAGTGTGTGTCTTTATATGCCTTGTTTGTGATCAGAACTCCCCACTCACCTGACAAAGGGGCAGAGCCCCGAAAGCTAGTGGCATTTGCTACCAAATAAACCTGTTGGATTTTAACCTGGCGTTGTGAGACTTCTTACTGTGTTTACCCCAGTCCAATGCTGGCATCTCCACATCAGACCTGAAGATCATCCATGGCATCATAATTTCAGGAAGCCCTGTGATCAACATTTTCATTCCTGCCTGTCAGCTGTGAAAACTTTGAAGTGGCCAGGTCACTTTCATTTCCATTCCCCTTGGTCACCTGGCAGCACTTAATTTCACTGCAGTAGTTAATTCTGCAGCAGAGATTTCCCTTTCTCCCTGCCACAAGCTGACAGAGGGGCAATGTCTGTTTCATCCAGGGGGTGGGTGGGTGGAAGTTCTTTCAGCATAGCTGTACACTTAGCTCCAATATATTCACAGAGATTTGATTGGAAATCTCTGAGTCTTCCTAGCCAACTGAAACCTTTGAAACCCTCTCTCTTCCACTCGAAATCTTTTATCTCTGTCAATTTCAAATTTCAGTGTTTTGAAATAGGCTTCCATTGACAGCTTAATGGATTCCTACTCAGGCTTCAGTCAGCTGTGTTTATTTACATTTCCCTTCAAGCTTGAATGCTTCTCAGACACATCCAGTGTTCCTTACCACAATGTTGACACTGACTTTAAGTCTGATTGTTATTCTCTTTGAAGAAACTAAAGCTGTCAAAGTCTAAAGATGTGCCGGTTAGGTTGATTGGCCATGTTAAATTGCCCCTTGTGTCACAAGATGTGTAGGAAAGGGGGATTAGCAGGGTAAATGTGTGATAGGGCATGGGTTGGATGCTCTGTCAAAAAGTCAATGTGGACTCGATGGGCAAATGGCCTCCTGCATTGTAGGGATTCTATGAATAACTAGTTTAACTTCTTTTACAGAACACCCATTTTTTCTGAGGGACGGGGTGGTGGGGGAGTTGCAGGTAGGGTCAGCCTTATGCTAATGTGGTATTGGGGGGGGCGGGGCGGGGTGACACATTGTTTGTGTTCTGGGGGAGGATGCCTTTCTTTGGTGAGGGTTTAGTGGTGCTCTCTCAGTCAGTAAAAGTGTGAGGGTGAGGTCACCATTTCATTCTTTGGGATGGTGGGATTGTTTCATAGCATAATGATTGGGGCACCACCCCGATCTTGGAACAGCCCGACGGGTTCCCTGAGATGGGCTCATTTGCATCTTTCAGGTGGGTAAATCCCACTTGACAGATGCTGCCAGCGCCAGCAGGAAACACTCCCTGGGTATTTAGCCAGAAACTGGAAAATTCTGGCCCACGTGTCTGTGTTTAGCAGAATTAACTTCCATAGGTTTGATCATTGCAATCATTAGAGGAAGAAATCCTGTTCCCAGTATTGTTTAAATTGGATTAAGAATCAGGTTTCATAAATTTCCAAGCACACAGTGAAAAGACATTGATTTAGCTTCTATTTATTGCAATGTAACCCTTGGCCTTTGTCATTTTGATTGCATCTGGGCATAATGTTATCTTTTAATATTATCATTTTAATGATCAATTTGTGATTAGAAAGTCATGATGAGAGAAACTGCTGCTAATAACATGCATCCTACCACTCCATAATGCAGTGTATTGATTCAACACATTATGGATCAGTAACTCATGTTTATGTATGATGAGTCAAATGAAAACACAACATCAGAAATGGTTTTTTAGAGTATTGAATCTACTGAAGACTATATACCGTATAGAATCTCTACAGTGCAGAAGGAGGCCATTTGGCTCATTGTACCTGCACTGACCACAATTCCATCCAGAATCTTTCCTTGTAACCCTGTGTATTTATCCTTGCTAATCCCCCTAACACGAAGGGGAAATTTAACATGGCCAATCCACCTAACTTGCACATCTTTGGACTGTGGGAGGAAACCGGAGCACCTGGAGGAAACCCATGCAGACACAGGGAGAATGTGCAAACTCCAGACAAACAGTGACCTGAGGCCGAAATTGAACTTGAGTTCCTGGTGCTGTGAGGCAGCAGTGCTAACCACTGTGTCACCATGCTGTCATAAATAGGCTCAATATTTTGCCTCAATTAAAAATGTATGAAACAATTTCTTCTTAGTACCATCACCACCAACTCCTCCCCCTCCCCCCCCCCCCCCCCACCTAACCCTACCACAATATTTTATCAAATTTCATCTATATTTACATGGAGTACACCAGAATGATAAGGAGTAGGATAACTTGATCTTGGGTTTTTACACAGCTCGGCACAACATCGAGGGCCGAAGGGCCTGTACTGTGCTGTATTGTTCTATGTTCTATGTTTACATTTTCATTAATTGAACCTGGCTTTCTATGGATAAATGAAACAGTTATGCCACAATCACTGGTTGGATTTTGGCTAGAAAATTGCATTCAATTATAACACCGCACTGCAGAAAGGATGTCAAAGCCTTATAGAGAGTGGAATGAAATTTACAAAAACGGTATGCAGGGAATTTGGTTATCTGGCAGGCTGAAGAAGGAATTGGGATTATTTCACTTGGAACAGCAAAATATAAGGAGAGCTTTGATGGACATGTTCAGAATTCTGAAGGGTTTTCACATAATTAAGCGGAAAAATGTTCCCGGTGGTAGGAGAATTGGTATCCAAAGAGTACAGATGTAAGAGAACTGGCAAAAGAACTGGGGGAGGGTGGGGAGATGATCTGCAATGCACTGCCTAAAAGGTTAATGGAAGCATATTCAGTAGTAACTTTTAAAAGGAAATTGGATATATCCTTGAAAAGGAGAGACATCTAGAGCTATGGGGCGGAAGATGATATGGACTTGTGACCAGGTAAGAAGGAATGAACTAGCTCCCCTCTATTTAATCTCCTTGTTTGGTCACAACAAAGGTTTACGTTTCTTTTTCATGAAAATACACATTTGTTAGAACACAAGGCCAGAATTCTCAGATCCTGTTGACTCCACCACTGCTGCCAGTGAGAATGAAGAATTTAGTGCTCAGCTAAAACTCCATTCACTGTAGTGGGATCGAAGAATTGTAGCTGTGGGTGAGGCTGGAGAATTCTGGTCCAAATCTTTTTAATACAATTTAAGCTGTGAGCAATCAAATAAAGTTTTCTTGAGTAAAGAAAAGAGATTTATTAACCACTAAACCCAAAATAAAGGTAATGAAAATACGACAACAAGCACTTAGCTATTGGGACGCATGCGTTCCATGCATTCATCCCAAGGAGGATGAAACATGCTAAGGGGAGGACAAGGCACCCATGGGTGATGAAAGAAGTCAAGGACAGCATAAAAGCAAAATAAAAAGCATACAAAGTGGCAAGGATTAGTGGGAAGCCCAAGGATTAAGAAGCCTTTAAAAGCGAGTAGAGGACAACTAAAAAAAAATAAGGGGGGGGGGTGAAGGGGAGATGAAATAGGAGTGTAAACTAGCTAGTAATATAAAAGAAGATAGGAAGAGTTTTTTTCAACATATAAAAGGTAATAGAGAGACAAAAACAGCCAGTGGAAAAAGAGGCTGGAGAAGTAATAATAGGAAACAAAGAATGGCAGAAGAACTAAACGGTTACCTCGCATCAGTCTTCACGGTGGAAGACACCAGTGGGATGTCAGAGCTCCAGGAAAGTCAGGGGGCACAAGTGAATGTAGTGGCCATCACTAAGGAGAAGGTTCTGGAGAAACTGAAAGGTCTGAAGATGGATAAATCACCTGGACCAAATGGACTGCCCCCCAGGGCTCTAAAAGAGATATGTAGAGGGACAGATAGTATTGAGGAAGCAGGAGGGCTGCAGAAGGACTTGGACAAGTTAGCAGAGAAATGGAAGATGGAATACAATGTGTAAAAGTATGTGGTTATGCAGCTTGGAAGGAGAAATGGAGGCACAGACTATTTTCTAAATGGGAAAATGCTTAGAAAATCAGAAACACAAAGGGACTTGGGAGTCATTGTTCAAGATTCTCAAGATTATTGTGAAGTTTCAGTTGGCAGTTAGGAAGGCAAATGCAATGTTAGCATTCATGTCACAAGGAGGGTTAGAATACAAGACCTGGGATGTACTTCTGAGGCTGTACAAGGCTCTGGTCAGACCCCATTTGGAGTATTGTGAACAGTTTTGGGCCCCATTTCCAAGGAAGGATGTGCAGGCCTTAGAAAGGGTCCACAGGAGGTTCACAAGAATGATGCCTGGAATGAAGAGCTTGTCGTATGAGAACTCTGGGTCTATACTTGTTGGAGTATTGAAGTATGAGGAGGGATCTTATTGAAACTTACAGGATACCGTGACACCTGGATGTGGAGAGGTTCTTTCCAGTAGTGGGAAAAACTAGAAGCAGAGGGCACAAATTCAGGCTAAAGGGATGATTCTTTAAAACAGAGATAAGGAGGAATTTCTTCAACCAGAGAGTGGTGAATCTATGGAACTTTACCACAGAAGGCTGCGGAGGCCAGGTCATTGAGTGTCTTTAAGACAGAGATAGATAGGTTCTTTATTAATAAGGGGATCAGGGGTTATGGGTAAAAGGAAGGATAATGGGATGAGAGAAATATCAGCCATGATTGAATGGCAGAGCAGACCTGATCGTGCCAAGTGGCCTAATTCTGCTCCTACGTCTTATGGTCATATATGCACGCACACACATATCCAATAAGAAAAGAGTATGTCTACTGATCATTTTATGGATGTGGCCAGATGTGGCAATGTTGTAATTATTATGAAATCTCAGTTCGCTAATAGACTTCTAGTAACATTGGTTTCTGATCTGGATAATAAACTTGGTCCAAAAGAGAGAGAGAGAGGGAGAGTTTTCATCTGTATCTTCTGCTGAAGTCCTTCTTGCAATCTCTCGGCAGTGACTGCGACCTAGTCTGTTAAATTTCAGCCATTGTGTATTTCCAAGAGGTTTTGGCTGGTCTGCTTGTGGCAGCTGTTGTTTCAATATTGAGTACTTTGCATTTAATGTCTGTTCCTTCGACAGTGTTGAGTTTTGATGGGTTTCTGAAGAATATGAAATTTCTTTCTGTACTCCCCTGAGGAAGTAGTTGCTTTTTCACCTTCACCTTGAAAGGTGGCCTTGCACTTTTAAGTCGTTTGTTCTGTTCAGTTCAAATTATAAAATTGCCAGTCAGTTGAAAGTTGAAAATTAATTTCTTTTTCAACATAGCCTCATGATAGGCTGAATATCCTCCTTCTGTTTCAAATTCCACAATGGCCTTGTTATGATGCTAGCTGAATCGGGCATTATCATGTTCTATGAGATCTTTTCTACCATACTATTCTTAAACAGATAGTTAACCATTTAAAAAACATATATATTGTCAGAGATAATTGACACAACATTTTCTACTCCCCAGTTTTACTAAAGGCTTTTTTATTTTGGCATTTTCACATCTCTCAGCATTTCCAAACCTGAATCAACTGTGCTTTCAATCCTTGTACTTGACCTTGAAATCAAAGCATCGTATCTCATGGTGAAACAGTGGTTAGCACTGCTGACTCTCAGCGTCAGGGTCCTGAGTTCGAATACCGGCTTGGTTCACTGTCTGTATGAAGTTTGCACATTCTCCTTGTGTCTGCATGGGTTTCCTCCATGTACTATGGTTTCTTCCCGAAGTCCATTTGCGGGTTAGGTGAATTGGCTGTGCAAAATTGCTCTTTAATGTCAGGGGGGCTAGCTAGGGTAAATGCATGGGGTTACGTGGGTAGGCCTGGATGGGGTTGAGGTTGGTGCAGACTTGATGTGCCGAAAGGCCTCCTTCTACACTGTAGGATTCTATGTTCTTCCTGGCTGGTTGAGGGCAATACAAGTTAGAAAACACTGGGGGGACAAAGTAGTAGCAAAACTGCTTTAAAATCAACACTTCTATTTTTAAAACTTCTCGTTATTAAAACACTTTTTTATAATGCACCAATATATATAGAATATTTATGACAATGGTGAACTAACCTAATCCTCATAAATACTTTTATAATGACATGGAGATTGATTACGACATCAAGTCTTTATTTACGAACCATTTAAAAATTTACCAAAGTAAAACAAATGCTATGTACAAGAGTTCTTGATTTTAACCAAAATCCATCAGTGGAGAACAAAGATCAGGGAGAATGAGGGGGGTGGGGGGAGGGGAGAGAGAGAGAGAGAGAGAGAGAGAGAGAAAGAGATTTTCCAGACGTCGCTGGATTCCGGGGAAGTGCCGGATGATTGGAAAATGGCTAATGTTATGCCGTTGTTTAAGAAGGGTGCCAGGCAAAAGGCAGGGAATTATAGGCCGGTTAGTTTAACGTCTGTGGTAGGTAAAATGTTAGAATCTGTCATTAAGGAGGAAATTGCGAGGTATCTTGAAGGGAATTGCTTGATAGAGCAGACGCAGCACGGTTTCATTAAAGGGAAGTCGTGTCTGACAAATTTACTGGAGTTCTATGAGGATGTGTCTTATTGAATGGCGGGGCAGGCTCGAAGGGCTGGATGGCCTACTCCTGCTCCTATTTCTTATGTTCTTATATTCTTATTAAGAGAGACGGAAGAACAAAGAGAGGGAGATTATGGTGGGAAAGAGGGAGCCGCAGAATGGAAATGAGAGTTAATGAGATGGGAAGAAAGAGAGAGGGAGAGCAATCAGAATAAGTACTCCAGCACACTAGCAACTACTCAAATACTGAGCAGGCCTGTAATCTTGGCCTATAGTCTTCATTGGAGCTGGTGTGTGGTACAAAACATACTAGCTACAAATTTATCTACAGAATAAAATTGTGACCAGATCAATGGTACACTGGTTAAATGTACTAGTCTTCCATTGATGGGAATTGCAACTCTAAGGAACAATACAGATCTCATACTCAAGAAACAACCTTACACATATCAGAATAAATGTAGCTACATAAAATTGATTTTTGATCAACAAGTGAGTTAAGTGTTCTGAGCCACAGACAGGAATGTGCAATTGTATAGGCTATGATCCTATTGAATGGCAGAACAGCTCGAGGGTGGGGGCAAATGGCCTACTCCTACTTCTAATTTGTGTATCCCTGTGTAAACAAAAATACAAAGAATAATGTGCAATAGTATTGTCAATCAGTGTCATTGTAATTATTCACAATTAATTAATCAATGAAACTTAAAAGGCAGAATTTTTTTTATAAACACACATGGACCCATGCTGTGGGTTTGCAAAAGAATAAGATGTTGATGTGGGTATCATTCAATGATCGTACAACCAGCAGAAAGCAAGTTCCATGATTTTCTAATGCTGCACTGGAGAACAGACTAGGTGCCCTCTAATCATTGGGTCTAGGAGGCCTGCCAGACAGACTTTACAAAGGCCGTTGGGCCAGATAGCTATGGTGATCAGTGCCAGGAGTTCAGGCCTGAGGATCAGAACACAGTACTGCAAAAACTTCACAGGCTATCATGTTCACTGAATGTATCTTAAAATGCTATATTTCACCAACTGCATCACCAGCCATTCAATATGTTCAATGTATCACACCCTCATCCTTCACCCAAAAATAACACTAATTAATCATGATTTGTCCCTCATATTCATAGCTTTACTGCATCCTTGCACACTTAACTTTGCTGCAATCCTCAAACCCTCAAACATCTTACAGCTTGCACACACTTTCAGCTTTTCAACCATTACTCCCTTAATCATACAGATGCATTTGATGCACTGTTTCTTGCTGAAGTTTAGGTAAAATTGCTCCCTGAGAAGCTAAGATGGATATGTCCTGCAGCTGTGTGCCCTGCTCTTCTTCCTTCTCCTCCATCTACCAGCAGCTTCTGTGTGTCAGCTCCTCTCATTCTCTCCATTAGGCTGTAGTCCATGAGAGGATGCAAGCTATTGCATCCTTGACTGGGAGTAAGTAGATTGAGCAGAATCAATGAATTTAGGACTAAGCCTTTCAACATGTGCCACACCTGCAGACTTTGATAACTTTAGAAACAATTAAACACTTCCAATTGCACAAGAGTCCAGAGAAATCAAATCAACAACTAACTTGATAAGAGTTGATAATCCCTTTAAATAATACTGCTGGAGGAGTCTTTCCTACTGTTAACACATGTTCAGTTATGGGGGATTAAGAAAGGATGGCAGCTGGAGCATTTCGTTCCAAAATTGCAGCACTGGTTGGAAATCAGTATTACACTGGATGCTCATGGTGCATGTGGTAACACCCTCAGGAAAATGGCATCCACCACAACTCGCACACAGATTGTGTATCTGCTGCGGTAGCCATCTTGGAGGCAAAGCAACATTTATAGCACCGAAAAACCAGGTGCCATAGGGCTGAATTTCATAGACTTTTATTTTTCACTTTTCTTTTAAAGTTAATCATTTTTCTTGCACAACTGGCTTAAATCACAATTCATGGAATTGATCTGATATCTAAAGTTAAGAAATGAATAAGCCAATGGCTATCCATGGGAGCATGTAACTGCAGCATAAAAAATTCCGTTCTGCAATTTCCATGAAATGTAAGAACTCAGGAAGCCTTAATGCAAAAGGCTGCCATGAATATCTGACAAAAATGTGAGGGATATAAGAATGTGTAAAAAGATACAAGACAAAGACATTTTCCCTAAATGTTTCACTAATCATGAGCTCATATAGATTTTGAGCAACATTATTATCCACTGTAACTGTTCTCTAGTGTAAGTACAGATAGAAATTAAGACATCACTTGGAAAGGAGTAAAGCCACTTTCTCCAGGGCAAGAATACTATTTGCATTTCAGAACAGTGGACTGAAGCAGTTTAGAATGAATTTTTAATCAGACTTCAAAGTTGTTGCCTCTGGCATTGCTTGAAAAAAGTATAATAGGTTTATTCTTCCAAGAAATGTTATTTTTGCATATCAGAAAAGTGATTTGGTTCACCTCTATTTGTAATCACAATTTGATTTTTGCTGATGATAAATGAGTACAATTCCTGTAATAATGGAAATGCCAATGATACCATATGGTCTTCTATTCTATAGGACATGAAGCAACCAAAAAAATTAGCCCCAATTTTGATGGTGGCAGCAGCGCTGGATATCAAAGTGGACAGTGAATCCAGGGTACAATGGTGGGGTGAGAGGGGAGGAAGGAAGGGAAAATATATTTGCGAGAGGAAGGATAATCTCTAGAAATGATCTGGGTAAGAGTGGGGAGCATTATCAAGGGAGTTCCATGATCAAGGGTTTCCTTGTGGGTACTGGAGAACTTCTGCTCCACCTAGTTCACATGGATATCCAAAATGAACTATTAAATTGAAACCTAAACTAAAAGCAAAAAACTGCAGATGCAGGAGATCTGAAATAAAAGCAGAAAGTGTTGGAAAGATTCAGCAGATCTGGGAGCAGCAGTGGAGAGTGGAGAGAGAAACAGAATTAACGGTTCGAGTCCAAAATGACTCTTCAGAGCATTGGACCCCACCTGGATCATTCCTGGTCCATGATCCACTTCCTGACATGTTTATCCCAATGGGAAAGCTTGACAAAGCTATCACTGCTCCCCTGTTCAGGCCTCCAAATAAAGTTAGCTTGGATATTGTGTTCTTCTGCTCAAAAGAGCAAGTTAACATTGGTAACAGTGGGGTAGACATAAGGTCAAAGGGGGTTAAGTTGCTGCTATCATTTTAACACCCCTCCTGCCCAGTTTTTGTGAGGCAGTGGTGGGTTGAAAACAGGGCTGACTTTGCTCCTTTGTGTAATAACCAAAAAGAGTATTTGAAAATACAGGTCACTGATGGAAACTGAATTATGAAATAGCAAAAATATACAAATAGTGGTACATTTTTAAAGAAGGATAAAATTATTAAGGTCCATTAATTTTTCTAATGTGAAACTGAGTAATGACAAATTTTGAAAGGGTATATGAGTTATTAATTTTAGCAACTTTGATAAACATTTTAGAGTCTTGCTGTTACCATGAGTTATTCTATTTACTATACATTTGTGTTCATTTTAATGATGAGTTTTATATTAACAATTCTTCAATGATTTTATCTGCAAAGATTTTCTTGACCAGAAATTTAACTGGATTAATTAGAGAAATACTAGGAGGAATTTCCCCATTTTTTTTAAAGCATTGATCCCAATAAGAAAGTAAGAATTCTGACAACACCAGGACTTAAACCTGGTGTTGTCAGACTTCTTACTATAACTACCCCAGTCCAACATCGACATCTCCACATCCTGATAAGAAAACCAGAGAGAATTCCGCCAGTGTTGGGAAATCTTACCAAATATTGAACCACTTTAACAATTTTTTTTACCCATGTAAATCGCACGATGCTGCTGGCAGCTTGCCGCTGATACACTTGCCCCAGCAGAATTTAACCTCTGCAATCAATGCGACACTCCTTTTAAACACGTCCCCAGTGTTCCTCAGCACTTATTCCAGATACAGTTGGGAGATGGCTGCTAGGAAGTCAGAACCAAGGTTCTCTGAGGGAGGCCTGACCAAATTCTCGGATAATGTGGAGCAGAGGCAGGATGCCCTATATCCGCAATGCCACTAGGATCACCACCCCAGCCTGGGAGGCAGTGATCACTACAGTGGGTGCCAACTCGCTGTAAAAGCGGACAGGACAACAGTGCCGCAAGATGAGTGATGTTCTTTATGCAGACAAGGTAAGTCTGCATCCTGTTGTGTCCCTTCATGCATCCATCACACCTCTGTGGTGATCTCTCACCCAACCATCTCATGGGTTCCTAACACCTACTATGTGACCTATGTTCGTCTCTGAGAAGCCTCTCTCAGAGCTGCTTGGTCTGTGGTGTCATGAGAGTGTGAAAATCATCTGGGCAGGTCAACTGATTGGCCTGAAAGGGAAGGGAGATGGCCTCTGCCACTTCCCATGGTCCCTCAATTAGCTAATCTGCTTCTCACATCCCAGCTTCCACTCAAGTCCCATGAATACCAGACTTCATCACCATCTGAACGGGCAGAACTCCTGCCTACCCTCACCCCATCTGTCTTACTGCAGACTAAACTTGAGCACAACCGACTGGAGGCATACACAAGAAGGGAGTCTTTGAGCTAGCCAGTGAGGAGCAGGACTGCACTGGTGCGGAGGGTGAAGTGGAGGTGGCAAAAAGTGAAAAAGTTCAAGGCATGTTGTTATAATTGAAGTTTCATGAGTAACCTTTCCCCCATCAGTTATCTTCCAGGATGCGCTCATGCCAACTTCTTTCACTTATAGATTACACCTAGATGTAGTGGGAAGATGAGGAAAATATAAAAACAATAGGCACTGGCAGAGATAAGTCACCATTGTCATATCACTTTGCATTAACATCACTTTGTTCACCTATAAAGATCCTCCACATTATCATTTCATGGAGCCATGGTCCACAAACCCCTGTGCACACTCAGCACTTCATCCCGTGAAGTGTGAGAATGGCAGGACTACATCTCTCCCGCCTCCCAAACTCGTGATTCAGTAAAAATACAGTTGCGCTGGCCTGTCCCCACCTCGCCTGCCAGACCTGCTTCCCCAAACCCCCATTCATATAAAGTGACAACCCCCTATTTTGCCCCAACATCAACACTCAGGCCTTATGTCTGCCACTCTTCTTCAGCGATGAAGCGGCCATAGGCTAACAAATTTTTGAGAGGCTGTCTGCCTCTGATGTAACTTCCAGGAAAGTACCAGGACGTCTGACTCAGAGGATGTTGTAGTACCTGAGATAAATCATCCAGCATCTCTGAACCACATGATAAGAACGTTCATTGGCAGGATGTGTTCAGCTCTCTGTCAGGCAGGAGTCAAAATATCACTGAGGATAAGAGAAGCTGTGATCTGTCCTCAGTGCAAGTCATCATCATTCTTCTGCATTGTTTGGCCAATGGCTTTAGCGTCCTGCACCTGAATTGGCACCAACATGAGGACTTCCCGCAGGCAACACATTAATGATTTCATGTTAGACTCCATGATGCAACAGCTCTTCACTGCCTAGTCCTGATTGCCTCCAAGAAGCACTAAAGGCATCCCTAGCTCTCTGCCCTATGTGGGTCCTGCCCATATCCCAAGGTTCTTCCTCCTCTTGACTGTCACTACCTTCCTCAGTCTCCTCCTCATCCAATGATATGTGACACTTCCCCATCTCCTCCTGGTCCAGCTGGTCTCCCTACTGCAGTGTTGGAGGGCACAACAGACAACATTGAAGTGGAACCCACACTCTGGGGCCTGTATTGGAGGCACCCCTTGACTGGTTTGAGCACCAGTACCATATCTTTAGCAGTCCAATCGACTGCTTGACCAGCACACATATTGGTACATGAACTTTGCTAAATCAAATATCTGTGGGTGTTTTTGGCCTTTGCATTGGCATCAGTCACCCCTTAAGGGGGCACCCCTTGTTCCTGAGGAGCCATCCCTCCAGCCACTGCTCTCCTTCAGAGTCATTTCAGGATTGCAGGGTGACCTGTGCGACATTTTGATGTCTGCCCCACACAAGAGAATATGGGAGGTCACAGATGTGCTATTCACTAGGGCTAGGATCTGAGTGTGCCCCAAGATGTAACTGTCATGGATGCTGCCTGGAAATGGACAGACACCTGTATTATGTGCATTGTGCAGTTACAGACAATTTGGACATTGAGGGAATGGTATCCCTTGCGGTTCATGACTTGCACCTGCATGTCACCATGGAGAGAACAGAGCCACATGGGTACAGAAAATGACACTCTGCACTGAGGCATGCCTGCTAAACAGGCAAAGTTCATGACCCCTGTGTCCTAGCTCACCTGGTCCTGGTCCAAGTTGGTGTACATATGGGCCTTAGTGAATAGCACATCTACGATCTTCCATATGCACGTGTGTGGATCTGACATCAAAATGCCACATAGTTCACCTATTCAACCCTGAAATGAGCTGCAGGCAAAGAAGTTCAGAATGGTGGTAACTTTCAGGGCTACAGACAAAGCGTCACCACCCAATCCATATGGTGTCAGCTCTCGCATAACCAGACAAAGATGGTCCACCATGTTAGAATTCAAACTCCAAATGTTTCCAAAAATGATTAATCCAAATCTGAATTACTAGCATAGTAACATAACCACTGCAATATTATCCCATCTGTTCATGGTTGACAAGCCGAGTGGCACAGCAATGTAATAGATGCTGAATGTACTGACTTTAATTTTGAGCATGAGCTTTTGGGAAAACTTTTACCCGGCCTAAATACTTGAAAAGGAACCAAGTCTTAATTTAAACATCATAATGAATTTCAGTGAAGCTAAACATATTTTCCATCAGCTGGGAGCAAAATTGTACTGAGTATTACCTTTATGGATAGCAGGTGGGATTCTTCAGTCTCATCTGAGGTGGGTCCCATTGCAAATAAGAACAGAAAATTTGGTGTTCCAGCCAAAACTACATTCAATTTCAGTAGCACCAGAAAATTCCAGCAGTGAACAAGGATGGAACATTTCAAGTAGGCACAATCTTCTTACATGTCAGTTACAGTGAGAAAATTGCATGTGGCTCTCCAGCTGTACAGCTGGGTTTTCTCCCCAGATTCTCTAGCACTCTGTGCACAAATAATGTGGGGGCATGGTCTCTGCCAACACTCCAGTGGGGCAGGACCTGATAGAGCTGGCAATTCTGGTTCCAGATTGGGCCACCATAGAATCATAGAACCCTACAGTGCAGAAAGAGGCCCTCGGCCCATCAAGTCTGCACTGAACACAATCCCACCCAGGCCCTACCACCATATTCCTACATATTTTACCCAAGAATCCCTCTAACCTACGCATCCCTGGATACTAAGGGGCAATTTCTCAGCATGGCCAATCAACCTAACCGTCTTTAAAGGGTGCCCCAATCTGAGTTTGAAATAAATCCCAACTCCCATGGACACAGGGACCCCCATCCACCCCATCCCCTACAGGCATTGGGACAAACCCTTCCCCTTTCACCACACAGGCAACAGGGCAATTACCCCATCATGGGACATCATCCTGCCCCCCCAATGGAGCTCCCAGAGGAGGAGGTAGTGCCAGGTTGCAGTGCTAGGGCACAGGCATGTTTCTCTTGACTGCTTTACGTTTTTAAAATTCTGCTGTGAACCTTGCCAACGTGACATTATGTTGGTGAGATATGAATATTCAGTAAGGGAAGAACATATTGTAGGGAAGCCCTTTAATTATGTTTAACTTTATTAAAATTTATTGAAATGAGGTTCCCGCTAAGGGAACCACACGTGACATTTTTGTTTTCCGGTTTTGTGCCCTTTTGCTGTTTATACTGATAGCTAATGCAGGCTCAAAATTGCCCTCAGTGTGTCCATAGCTGTTGGAATTCTTAAAGGATCAGAAGCTCTTTAACCATTGTTTAATTTCCAGCTTTACTGATATTGCTCTATATTATTTTGTGTTGATTCTTTATAACATTATTCTATATTTGTAATTATTTGGTGATATTTTGTTTTCATAGCTATTAAATGTTTAAATAACTGAGTATTCTATTAATTGAATGATTTGTAATTAATGTATTTACAAGATTCCTAACAGGAAAAATAAAAGAGGGGAGATGAATACAAATGTCCATTGTGGCTCAGGAGGTGACAGGATATCTGAAGACAAGGTAAGTGAAGAGGGTGATGTCCAAGTCAAGCAGTAGACTAGACATCAGTTTAATGTTCCATTTGGAGGATGGCACCACCAGCGGTATAGCACACACCAGCACGGAGCTGCAGTGTCAACCTAAATTATATGCTGAAGTTGCTGGACTGAGACTTGAATCCATAATCTTCAAAGGTGATGTTAACATAGAACACTACAGCACAAACAGGCTCTTCGGCCCACAAGTTGCGCCGATCACATCTATACCTACCAAGCCATAGAACTATCTGTAACTTCCAATGCCATTAAGATCCCATATACTCATCCAGAAGGCTTTTAAAAGACCCCAGCAAGTTTGCCTCTACCACCACCAACGGCAACCGATTCCACTCACTGAAAAACTTTCCCCTAACATCTCCTCTGTACTTGCTTCCCAGCACCTTAAACCTGTGTCCTCTTGTAGCGACCATTTCAGCCCTGGGAAATAGCCTCCGAGAATCCACCCTATCTATTCCTCTCAACATTTTATAAACCTCTATCAGGTTGCCTCTCAACCTTCGTCTCTCCAGGGAGACGAGACCTAGCTCCCTCAACCTATCTTCATAAGGCGTGCCTCCCAATCCAGGTAACATCCTTGTAAATCTCCTCTGCACTCTCTCAATAGCTTCCACATCCTTCCTGTAGTGAGGCGACCAAAACTGCGCACAGTACTCCAAGTGGGGTCTGACAAGGCTCCTATAAATGTTGCCACAATTGAGTAAGGCTGCATCTACTCAAGTTTCATTTGAATTATTTACGGAAGGTATACTAAGGACACTTCAGAGTGTGTCTAAAAGATGGGTGGCACGGCAGTACAGTGGTTAGCGCTGTTGCTTCACAGCTCCAGGGTCCTGGGTTTGATTCCTGGCTCAGTCACTGTCTGTGTGGAGTTTGCACATTCTCCTCATGTCTGCGTGGGTTTCCTCCCACAGTCTAAAGATGTGCAGGTTAGGTTGATTGGCCATGCTAAATTGCCCCTTAGTGTCTTGAGATGCATGGATTAGTGGGTAAAATATGTAGGGATATGGGGGTAGGGCCTGGGTGGGATTGTGGTCAGTGCAAACTCAATGGGCTGAAGGGCCTCTTTCTGCACTGTAGAGTTCTATGATTCTATGAGTGTGTCATCATTATCAGCCTCTATGTACTTGTCAAATTTTCCATTAGAACTGTTGTTCATGTTCTGTTTCATGGGTGCACTTTAGATATGCCCTATCTGAAGAGACAGTTGTATAAGTTAAATGCTGTTTCATTTCAGTGTAATGTTTTATTCTTGTAAAGCATTTGGGGCATTTTACTACATTAAAGATTTTACATAATGCAAGTGACTGTTGTTGTAGTGCAGATAGATGTAGGCCAAACTAATTAGGAATGGATGCTTCTGTTCCCAGTAGTGTACTAGTGAACTTATTGGATTTTTACATCAGATATACATTATTTATAATTATTATTTTTCAAGCTGACAGTATACAAATTATCAAGTTTACTTATCATCACAACTTGCAGGAGTGAGATTTAAACACATTGGCCAGATTTTTCAGGAGTTGAGGTTTCTCTCCCCATCATCCAAAGAGTTGACAGGAAATACACACACCAATAACAGTAGCCCCACACCATTTAACGCTACAAGGCACATTAACTGGCTAGAAACGAGACTTCTGCCCCTCTCTTGGGTGGAAGCCGACCTCATAGAATGCCAGCCAATCTGATTGGCTTCTCCTGCCTTAAGTAAAAACATGGGCAGGTTTGGGCTAGGCATAAGAGTCCGCGGGATAAATGTTTGGGCTGCCCTCTTACCTGCAAACCAATTGGCACAGGACATTAAAATTCTGCCCAGTTCAATACCTTTCACATTGGATAGGCCTTGTGAGGAGTGGTGCCCAATGTAGCAAGAGTACTCCTAAACATTGAGAAGGGCATCGGAGATTTTTTAGGTACGCCCCTCAACTGCAAATCTGTCTGTGGGGGACTGCGACATTCTGCCCATTGTATAATATTCTTTTTAAATTAAACTGCTAGCTCAGAGTTTTCCAAACTTCACAATTCCCTTACAAATCTATGCTATGCTTATTTAGTTCAAATTATGTTGATTGTGTATACATAAGTTGTTCAGTCGATCTTTTTAGTTAATTCCTTGAAGATATTTAAGGAATGGAAGTATTGAGTTCTTGTTTAATTTTTTGAGCTAATCATCATATATTTCAGTTTCCTCAGAGGAAAAGTAAAAAAAATGTGCTATCCTTCTTCACTAAACTGGGTATATCTCTGCTTCCTTGATGTTGTAGATGTCCAAGTCATCCAATTGACTGGCAGATCTCCAAGGTGAGAAAAAGGAGTATTTGCCTTGAAGCAATTAACATTGCTATCAGTATTAAATTGCTGTGGAGGCAGCCATCAGGATCATGTGCAGATTTTTAGCTGGCGGGATGGGGATGGTGGTGCCCATAAAATCCATAAAATCATCTCACAGGATAGTCTTAGATTTCACATATAATACAAAGGAAGCCTTTTGAATAGAGCCACTGAGCCCTGACTCAAGAAGAACTGTTCAGGCAAACCTCCTGTATCATGTAAATCTAATCCACAATGTAGTTTTGATGAGATAGAAGAGAAATAAGAAGGACAAGAATGAGGAACTGTGTTTGGACTATTTTGGCTTTCCATAAGAGTCCTTGAACATTGGTTAACATGTGGGATGGGGGACCTTGATCATAGAATCATAGAACCCTACAGTGCAGAACGAGGCCCTTCGGCCCATCGAGTCTTACCCGAACACAATCCCACCCAGGCCCTATCCCCATATCATACCCACTAATCCCTCTAACCTATGCATCCCTAGACACTAAGGGGCAATTTCTTGGCATGGCCAATCAACCTAACCCGTACATCTTTGGACTGTGGGAGGAAACCGGAGTACCTGGAGGAAACCCATGCAGACACGAGGAGAATGTGCAAACTCCACACAGACAGTGACCCAAGCCAGGAATCGAACCCAGGACCCTGGAGCTGTGAAGCAGCAGTGCTAACCACTGTGCTACCGTGCAGCCCATTGTAATCAATGGCCCAGATTTTTGTGCTAAGGTCAGGTTTATCAAGTTGAGAGATTTCCTGGCTCAGTAAACCTGATCATTAAAAATGTTCGTCCACAGGTAAGATTTTCAGTTCGTGGGGGTTGTGGCTGGTTTTAACAGGTATCAGGATGAATAATCCTGAATGGGTCCAAATGTTACTAGGTATGGGGGCAGGCCCAACATAGGGCCTGCATCTGTACTCGATCACTGTGTTTAAATTTTTAAAAAATCCATCCAGCCTCACCCTCCTTCAAACTCTCATCCTCCTCACATTTCCTGTACTCCATCCATGCCAACCTATGCCCTGCTACCCAGCCCATGCCAACTTTATGCCCCTCAACCCACCCCCATTGTCACATATGTTTAATATCAACTCAGTGCCAACTGAAACTATGTCCCCTATATCCATCACCCTTTGCCCTTTCAACTTGTATTCTTGGACAGTTCTGACAGATTTGAAACTTCCTGGGCAGTTTCAACACTTTCTGAGCAGTTTTGACAATTTCCTGACAGCTTTGACAGGATTATCAGCTGGACAGCCTATAAACATTTCCTTGACAGCTAGACAATTTCTTGACAGCTGGATAGTTCCACTGATTTTCTGCATAAAAAGTGCATAACCATGTTCACTCAAAACAATCCCAAAAGATGTCTTAATGCTCCAAAAAGTCTATCTCCCAAATAAATTCACCAAGTTCAGATCTCCTCTTACCTGTTCTTATCTCCACACTCTGGATTCCACACTCACATTCTTCCAAAATCCTACTTCAATGGACACAGCTGGAGATTTAAAGGACCAGCTGCCTCTGTGAATCATACATGTGCAAAGCCCAGTCTAACTCCGGACCCATCCCTGTGAAGTTGGGAAATGTTGGGTTTGGCAGTGGAAATTTTGGTCATTTTTAAAAGCATCTTATCATGGCAAAAATCCAGGCTGTTATTAAGTCAAACAGTGAACATCAGAAACTAATACAACATGGAGAAACATAGTCAGCATAATGTGCCACTGCTTACCTACTTGTTTAAAATGACCAATAGGACACACTGGTTCAGTTTCCAAGTTTGTTAACAGCATAAAATCATCTAAAATATACTCAAATTCTTTACGCAATGATCTCAACAGATATTTAGGGCCAGATTTTCATGGAAGAGGCAAGAAGACTGAATCAAGAAACTATCTTGTCAGACCAGCCTCCTTTAATCCATTCCACCCCTCCCCCCGCCATATTTTCATCCTGGGGAAGTGGGCAAGGAGTCAGGTTGGGCTTATTGCCTCTGGTAGCAGGTCCGAGATGGTAAGCATATCGGTTGAGTTGGATGGATTGTGAAGCCAGCAGGTGGAAAAAGTACCCTAATGCATCTCAACGCATATAATGCTAGTGAATAGAATTGTCAATGTAGCTTTGCAGAACATAGCCCTATAATCAATCACTATAGTACAACTAACTATTGAAATTGAAAGAACAGATTTTTTTTTGCATTTCAAATTTTGTCAATGAAAGAATTCCAGGAGCAGGTAGCTTACTTTTTATTTCCCCACTTGGGACTGGGGCTCCCCCATGATTCACGACTACTGTGAAACCTATCTTCTTACAGAATGAGCTCAAGTTTAGGGCAAGTGGTGGGGGTTGGATTGTCCAGCCCAGCATTGGAACCAACTGGAATGCCGTGTGCAGGCTGACTACCTGGACCATTACACGTCACCAGCAAAAATAGTTGGAAATGGGAGTGGGTGCAGGAATCCAGGAATCAGGTCCCACATGCCATTTTTAAAGGAATTCCAATCAATCCAAGTCAGCAAAAATTTGAGTTTTTGAGACAAACTCACGATTAACTGCTGAAGTTATTCAATAGGATGGATAACAGTGAATAACTTGCCTTGGTCCCAATCTGGCCCCATAGTTTCCCAACACAGATAGGATCAATCAGGTAAATTTTGGCTCCAACTGTGTTAACATATGATGTAAAACAAACTGCTTATTTGTAATTACCTGTTTTATATTATTGTACCAATGAATACCTGGAATTGGGGGGGGGGGGTTTCTTATGAAGAAAGATCGAACAGGCTAGGCTTGTATCCGTTGGAGTTTAGAAGGGTAAGAGGCAACTTGATTGAAATGTATAAGAACCTGAGAGGTGATAACATGGTGTGGAGAAGATGTTTCCTCTAGTGGGAGAATCCAGAACTAGAGATTACTGTTTAACAATAAGAGGTCACTCATATAAAACAAAGATGAGGTCACTTTTTTCTTTCTCTGCTGGTCGTCAGCTTCCTGGAAAGGTGGTGGAAGTAGAGACTTTGAATTTCTTTAAGACAGAGGTAGATAGATTGGGAAGCAAGAGGGTGATAGGTTGACGGGAGTCAACAGGATGCAGATTTGATGTTCCTATCAGGTCAGCCGTGATCTTATTAAATGGCAGAGCAGGCTCAAGGGGCCGAATGGCCTACTCCTGCTCCTTGATTGTACCAAAACGCCAATGAATTTCCTAAATTTGCTGGAACATAATCCTGGATTTTCCATCTATTCCCAACTTCGTGAAGACTGCATAAGGAGCTAGGTGAAAAGCTTCACAAATATTAATGAATGCAACATGCATGAGTTTTCTCTGTGCCTTGGAACCTTCTGTATTCTCACAATAAAGCTATGAAATGCCATGGGCTAACTTGTCAAGTTTCTAAGAAAGCAAATAAAGAACATATATTGTACTGTACTATGCACATGTGAAACCAACTGCAAATATTTTGCCTCCCCAGTCTATTTTCAGATCGATCTCCTAGTTAGGATGGCTGCCAAAAATGTGGGAGGAAATGTCTTCAGGTCTTGAAGGTTTTTTGAGCCATCAAAATTTAACCTTATAATGAATCTTAGCAAGCATCAGAAGAATAATATGATGCCAGCCTACAAGTTTTAGTCTGTCTTGGGAATGCCACAGATTTTCTGGTTGATGGTCCTCAGAAAAGCTGCTACACAAAGTTTCTAATTGTCACTATGCACTGGAACAGATTGAAAGGAAAATGAGATAGCCACTCAAATTCCATTGGTGGGATCATCCCAAAACCATAAAATCCCGCCCAAGTTCAACAGAGCATTCCATGGTCTGCCCCTTGCCCATTCTGATTTCTGTGTCAGGCCGAACAATAAAATTCTGGCACATGTCTTTCCTCATTGAAATAGGCCAATGTCAAATTCTCAGAAATTTTGAAAGCTTGGAAATGGAGAGAGACCAGTTGAATTAAGTCTGCAATTCCTCAGCTGAGGAATAGTGCCATTGTTCATGTCGGCAGGGTGTATTAGGCATGGTATTATTGTATGAAAGGGTTAATAATCACTCAAGTTTAAAAATCACATAAACTGCAAACTGAACCTGTCACACAGGGAAAGCAACATGCAAATGATAGGTCTTGATTAAAGTAAACCCAGATAAGAGTCAAGGACCATTTAATTGAACAATGTGCAGTTGCAGCTCATGTTTGCCCATTAGAACAAGAAATAATGGAAAGGGAGGTTGAAATCCCATTAGTCAGAGATAGAGCCATCATTTCTTGATGGCATAACATGCAAAAGTTTTAATTCAACACTGTACTCTTATGTATTCATGATGTAACCTTAAACAATAACTATGATTGAATAGAGATAACACCAAAAACATGATTGTATATGCTAATTAATTGTAATCAAAGTTAAACTATAATTGTTTATGTATTTCTGAAATTTTCACTCTGACTGGTCTGAATCAGAGTTCTGCGGCATTGCAGTTTGTCAATAAATCATCTTGAAACCACTCTGCGACTTTGTCTGGGTACTTGAAGGGAACAATGGTTTTAAAGAAAAAAGAAAACCATTCTAACAGCCCCATAACACTGTACATGAAGAGAAACTGTAGGTTTATGTTTCAATAACTGTCTCTGAGTTAAGGTTATTATTGATGTATGCAGAACTTAGTACCATTTGCTTGTTGTCCTTTCACACTACTGTGAGCCCTGTTTCATGTAATGTTCACCAGTTTTACATGAGGAATAAGACTATTGAATAACTAATACATCTTGTCATTCAAGCTGTCCCAGTCCAGCTACAAAACTGGTATCCAGCCAGAAATATAGAAAAATTGCCCAGGTATGGTCCTGTACACAAAAAGACAAATTGAATCTGGTCAGTAATGGCCCCATCAGTCTACATTTGATCATTAGTAAACTGATGGAAGGGGTCACAACAGTGTTAATCAAGCAGCATTTCTTAGCCATAACCTGCTCACCGATATTTACTTTGTGTTCCGCCAAGATCACTCAGTTCCTGACTTCATTACAACCTTTGTTCAAACATGGACAAAGATCTGAACCCCAGAGGTTAGGGGAGAGTGCAGCAATTGACTTAGTGTGATATTAAAGAGCCCTGGAAAAATGAGTCAACGGCAATCATGGGGAAAACTCTCTGCTGGTTGGAGTCATATCTAGCGAAGGAGGGTGTTTGTGCTGTTTGGAGATCCATCTTCTCAGTTCCAGGACATGGCTGCAAGAGTTCCTTAGGGTAGTGTCCTTGGTCCAATCACCTCCAGCTGTTTCATCAATGACCTTCCTTCCATCATAAGGTCAGAACTTGGGATGTTCGCTGATGATTGCACAGTGTTCAGCACCATTCATGATGCTTCAGACACTGAAGCAGTCCATGTTCAAATGCAGCAAGACCTGGACAATATGCAGGTTTGGGCTGACAAGTGCCATATAACATTCACACTACACAGGTGCCAGACAATGACCCTTTCCAAAAAGAGAGAGCCTAACCATCATCCCTTCATGTTCAATAGCATTACCATTGCTGAATAACCTACTATCAATTTCCAGGCTGTTACCATTGACTAGAAACTGGGCTAGCCACATAAATACCAAGGCTACAAGTGCAGATCGGAGACTAAGAATCCTGCAGACAGTCCGCCACGTACAAGGCACAAATTTGGAGTGTGGTGAAATACTCTCCACTTGCCTGGATGAGTGCTACTCTAAGAACACTCAAGAAGCTTGACACATAAGAACAGAAGAAATAGGAAATAGGAGCAGGAGTAGGCCATCTAGCCCTTCGAGCCTGCCCCGCCATTCAATGAGATCATGGCTGATCTGTCGTGTCTCAATTCCACATTCCTGCCCTCTCCCATAACCCTTAATCCCCTCGCTTATCAAAAACCCATCAACCCGCATCTTAAAAATATTTAGCGAGGCAGCCTCCACCACCTCAACGGGCAGAGAATTCCAGAGATTCACCACCCTTTGAATGAAGAAGTTCCTCCTCAACTCCATTCTAAACCGCCCCCCCTTTATCTTGAGGCTGTGCCCCCTAGTCCTACTGTCTTTTCTGAGCGGGAAGAGTCTCTCCACCTCTGTCCTATCCATCCCATTCATCATCTTACATGTCTCAATGAGATCTCCCCTCATTCTTCTAAACTCTAACGAGTACGAGCCTAGTTTATTCAGCCTCTCCTCATAGCTCAACCCCCTCAACTCCGGTATCAGCCTAGTAAACCTCCTCTGCACTTCCTCCAAGGCCAAAATATCCTTGCGTAAGTACGGAGACCAAAACTGCACACAGTACTCCAGCTGCGGCCTCACCAATGCCCTATACAGCTGCAGCTTTTATATTCAATCCCCCTTGCTATGAAGGCCAGCATCCCATTAGCCTTCCTGACCACCTGCTGCACCTGCAGGCTGGGTTTTTGCGACTCATGCACAAAGACCCCAAGGTCCCTCTGCACTGTTGCCTGCTGCAGTTTTTCGCCACGTAAGTAATAGTCCTTCCTACCATTATTCCTACCAAAGTGGACCACCTCGCACTTGTCAACATTAAATTCCATTTGCCATTTCCTGGCCCATTCGCCCAGCCTATCTAGATCCTTCTGCAGACTCTCCACACCCTCCGCGCAATTTGCCGTTCCACCAATCTTGGTGTCATCAGCAAATTTCGACACCATACACTCGGTTCCCTCCTCCAGATCATCTATATAAATGGTAAATAGCTGAGGCCCCAGCACCGGCCCCTGGGGCACTCCACTTGTCACCAACCGCCAATCCGAATAGCACCCATTAACCCCCACTCTCTGCCTCCTATTTGACAGCCAATCCTCTATCCACGCTAACACCCTACCCCCAACTCCATGCCCCCTTACCTTCTGCAATAACCTCTTGTGAAGTACCTTGTCAAACGCCTTCTGAAAATCAAGAAAGCCACATCCACCAGCTCTCCTCTATCCACCGCCCTAGACACATCCTCATAGAACTCCAATAAATTTGTCAGGCACGACTTCCCCTTAACGAAACCGTGCTGTGTCTGCTCTATCAAGCAATTCCCCTCAAGATGCCATCCACAACAAAGCAGCCTGCCTGACTGCTGCCCTTTCACGCACAATCACTTCTTCCACCACTGAAGCAAAGTGGAAGCTGTGTGGGTTTCCTCCGGGTACTCCGGTTTCCTCTCACTGTCCAAAGAAATGCGGGTTACGTTGATTGGCCATGCTAAAATTGCCCCTTATGTCCTGAGATGTGTAGGTTAGAGGGATAAGCAGCTAAATATGTAGGGATATGGGGATAAGGCCTGGGTGGGATTATGGCCGGTGCAGACGTGATGGGCCAAATGGCCTCTTCCTGCGCTGTAGGGTTTCTATGATTTGTATGATTCCTACCATCTACAAAATGCACTGCAGGAACATACCAAGGTTCCTGGGTGGTGCAGTGGTTAGCACTGCTACTCACAGTGCCAGGGACTGCGGTTTGATTCCCCGCTGATTGTGTGGCATCTGCATATTCTCCCTATGTCTGCGTGCATTATTCTGGGGGCTCCTGTTTTCTCCCACAATCCAAAAACATGCTGGTTAGGTGCATTGGCCATGCTAAATTCTCCCTCTGTACCTGAACAGGTGCTGGAGTATGGTGACTTGGGGGTTTTCACAGTAACTTCTTCGAAGTGTTAACGTAAGCCCTACTTATGACACTAATAAATAAATTTCAACTTAGACAACACCTTCCAAATCCATGGCTTCTACCATCTAAAAGTATAAGGGTAGCAGATATATGGAAAAATCACCCCCTGGAAGTTCCCCTCCAAGCTGCTCACCATCCTGACTTAGAAATAAATTGCCATTCCTGCTTTGTCACTGGGTCAAAATCCTGCAACTTCCTCCCTAACAGCACTGTAGTGAGCTTACAACACATAGGTTTCAATGGTTCAAGCAGACTGCTTGCCACCACCTTCTGAAGAGCAATTAGGGATGGGCAGTACTGCCCACTCCCCAAGAACAAATAAAAATAGCTGACTGTGATAATGTGGGCATTATGTGGTTATATTAAAAGCAGGTTCTTATAATCCAAAACTATTTCAGTTTTTTATATATTTTGTCAAAATGCTTTACATGACATTTGTGACTCAGTGCCCCTAAACCAGAAAGTAGTGGATTTGAGTCCCAATTGAGGGACATCAACAAATATATAGTTTGAACCTATGACAGCACTGAGAGAGTGCTGCACTCTTTGAAGTGTTGACTTTCAAATACAATGTTAAACTGGCAGCCTGTCAGCCCTCCCAGGTGGATGTAAAAGATCCCATGGTAATGTTTGAAGAAAAACAGGGGAATTCCCCTGTCCACTATTTTTCTTCAACTAGTATCATTAAAAAAAATGGATGATCATGTATTTCACTATTATTTGTAGGAGCTTGCTGTGTGCAATCTGACTGCCGTGTTTTACTACATTTCGAAAGTACTCTATTGATTGTAAAGCTCTCTGGAACATCCTGAGGTCAGGAAAGTTGGGATATAAAAGCGAAGGCAGTGGCGTAGTGACATTGTCACTGGACTAGTTATGATGTGGAGATGCCGCCGTTGGACTGGGGTAAACACAGTAAGAAGTCTCACAACACCAGGTTAAAATCCAATAGGTTTATTTGGTAGCACAAGTCACTAGCTTTCAGAGTGTTGTCCCTTCACCGGGTAAATTATCCAGAGATCTAGGGTAATACTCACTGTGACAGATGGTGGAATTTTAATCTAATAAAAAGGCCTGGAACTAAAAGTCTAATGATGATCATGAAATCATTGGTCAATTGTCATAAAAATCCATTGGGTTCATTAATGTTCTTTAAGGAAGAAATCTGCCATCCTTACCTGACCTGATCTACATGTGGCTCTAGTTCCACAACAAACTAATCAGTTCAAGGGAATTATTGATGAGCAACATATGTTGGTGCTTGTTAGCAATGCTACATCCCATAAAAGAATAAAGAATTATATTTTTCTTCCCTACTAAATAGTTGCTAATGCCAGGTATTGATAACATAAGATAAGCCTCTATCATTCTTCATAAATCAAAGAGAAATGCAAAAAAAGTTTCTTCAACTTATGAATAATAAGCTATAAATGAGATATTAAAATATTAAGAACATTTTGTCTGTTATTTGAATATTGATACATGCAAAAGATTAATGCTATAATTTGAGAGTTGAAATTCTGATGAATTCAAATAGTATACATATGCCAGTAAGAAAAATTATTGCAATGCTACTTCCTGCTTCAAGCTAGTTTCTGTCATCCATTAAAATACCTGTTCCAGCCTGAGACCATAAGGATCAAAAAGCTGCTCATTTTTCAACCTACAGCAAAAGTCTCAACTTTCATCATAAATGTTGCAGTAACAGTTCCCAACGGTAAAGGAAAATTAATCCTCAACCCTTCCCACACACAAGTAGCAACTACTCATGAAAATGATTCAATTCAAGCTCTGTGGTCTACTTTACAGATATAATGTTTTCCTTGGACAATATCAACCCTTGATAATTTTGTTTATGCTTTGACCACACCAGCCTCTGTTCTGCACTCCTTAGTTCCAACAATGCTAGGGTCAATGAGTGCAGAGACCTAGTGACTATATTATCAAAGGATGAGAGTTCATTTTCCACTGTGGCAAATTGTGAAGAGGTAGAATCACTTTTAAAAGTGAACTGCTAATTTACTGTTTTTCTTGAAAGGGATCTACTATTGCTGCCCAGTCTAATGTATGTGTGCTTCCAGTTACATGTCCTTGGGCCTGTAAGGAATGGACAAATAAATCTTGTGGAATGTAAGGGGGGAGGGAGGTTGGTTGGTTGGTTGGTGGGGGAAGGGGGCTGGGGGGTGATTTTGTGGGGTGGTGGGGGGGGGGGGGGGAGGTGGTGAGTCAGTGCTATAGTTCACCAGAAGCTACAAGTGTTTTTACTGGGTAACTATTGCTCTGTGACAGTCATAACCATCCAAAGTTTGCAATTTTAGTCACATTTTCAGATAGTCCCCAGTAAAGGCAGCTTGCATGCAATCCTTACTTGGAAACATCCTGGGGGTGGGGTGGGGGAGCACACTTTGCAACACATCTTTGGAGTGTCCCCCACCCCTGCTACATATATTGCCCTAGAGCTTGGAAATTATGGTCTAACACAAAGAATCTAACTATGATAGAGACACGTAGGACAAGGGGCCATGGACTTAAGGTGAGGGGGGAGAGGTACAACACAGATATTAGAGGGAGGTTTTTCACACAGAGGGTAGTGGGGGTATGGAATGCTCTGCCAAGTAAGGTGGTGGAGACAAACATGCTAGAGTCATTTAAGAGTAACTTAGACAGGAACATGACTGGGTTGGAGATGGGGGGATATAGGAGATTGTTTTAAATAAGGGCCATTAGGATTGGGGCGTCCCTGGTAATGTAAATGGGTACGGGATGATAATAATGTTTTTCTCTTTTCATTCACAGGTTTTAAGTCGGTCCACCTCGTGTCCAACGAGGGGCATACACGCGATGGGTCGTACTGGGGCTGCTCTTGGTTGTTCAAGATTGGCCTAGTGCTTCATGTCGTTAGTGTGTGCCTAAACTGGACAAGATACTGGGCAAGAAGACAGCTCAGTGACTATCGCTGATTGCTGTGCAGACACATGGATTTGGGCCAGTGTCTGTGGGAGTTTGCGCATTCTCCCCGTGCTTGCGTGGGTTTTCTCTGGGCGCTCCGGTTTCCTCCCACACCCCAAAGATGTGCTGTTAGGCTGATTGGCAGGAATAAATTGTCCCTAAATCAGTTTCCCTCAATCTGGATGGCCATAAAACATTTGACAGGGGTCGTGGGTGGAGCGGGGGACTGGTGGTGTTGAGATGGCAGCGCGGGCTCATTGGGCCGAAGGGCCTGTTTCCCGGGCTGATTTTGTTCTTTGTAACACATCATGCCATAAGATGCCCACTGCCAGCAAAGTCTGGGCCAATATGTTTTAATGCTTAGTATAACACCATCTCAGCAAATAATTCTTGAAAATTAGAATTCAGACAGCTTGAACATTCAGATTAAGCTGTCATGGATTATCGTCATTAGGCTTCCAGTTATCAAAAAATCGCCAGGAGCAATGCAATTTCTTTTTGGACCTTTGGAGAGTTTCTGGTGCTTTTTTCAGAGGACTGCGAGGAACAATAGCTTTTGGGGTTTCAATAGCAGATAATCCTAGAATGGGATCAAATAGGGTTGAACAAGGATCTGCTGGCTTTCATCAATAATGGCTAAAGCTTTCAACTGTAAGGAAGCACTTGGTGTGATGATTGCATTCAAATGTCTTGCATTTAGTTTATGTTTAAAGTTGCTTGACGCAGTGGCACATATATGAACCTTGAGGCAATTTGATTTAGGTTTGTAATTCTACCTGAAGGATTCCACCTGAATTAGAACTGGGGGTTCAAGTCTCATTCCAGAGATTTGAGTACAAAGTCAAATTTGACATTCTAGTTTATGACTAAAGGAGTGCCATGATTCTAAAATGATATATGAAAGATATCTCTGTGCATTTCATGAGACAGCATTGAAATATTTCTCACTCCTTATTAATATGTGTTGTCACAGAACAAGTTGAATCATTGGGAATCCTGCTAGCCTGGATTTTCCAGTGGAAATTTGGTGTGATCTTCCAGTCCTGCTGAAGGCAGTCCATGTGGCAGGATCCCTAGCAGCAGGATGGGAGAGTCAGTAATTCCTACTGGCAGTCAACGCTGAGTTCCTCCACTGCTGGAAAACACGAATCCCACTCTACTCCTGAACATAGGAATAAGTGAAATTCAGAAACATTTATGTTTATAAAGGATAATAAAAGTTTGGAACCCGCTTCTGCAAAATATAATCTATCCTAGGTTGATTGTTAATTTGAAATCTGGGATTCATAGATTTCTGTTATCCAGGGGTATTAAGGAAAATGGAGCAAAAACAAATACATGGAGTTAAGTCACAGATTAGCTGATTGCATTAAATGGGAGAATAAGTAGGAAGGGGTTAAATAGCTTACTTCACACAAGTTCTGTATTTGCATCATTCTAAAGAAGCTTTCAGGCTGTAATAACAACTGCAGTAATGTAAGAAGAAATGCTTCGGCAATTGTTTGAGGATGCAACCAATTTCCTCTTGTCTTATCGTGATCTTTGTTGCTGCTACCAGAAAAACTAAAATATCTGAGGTACAGTAGGTGGTGCTGCTGACCATTTTCATATCGGCCAGCTCACTGTTTCACTGCATAGTGGTGGTAGCTGCCAACTGTCATGTCTCGGAAATAAGGGAAAACATTATAAATTTTCTAGTTGTGAGGAGAAAAAGATCCTAAAGCCTATATATTTTTAATTTACTCTCAGGATATGAGCATCATTGGGAAGACAAGTACTAAGGTGGTGGTAGGCCACTTCCTTAAACTGGAGAGTTGATTCTTGTTATTCTTTGTAGCAGCATGCTTCTCACAAGTTCTTAAAAATCAATTGCCTTGGTGTGAGGCTGGAGTCACCTATAGGCCAGACTTTCAAGTATCATATTCTTATGATCTGGAATACATTACCCGAAAAGGATATTTATTTATTTAGCATTAGTCACAGAGCCAAGCAATAGCCTTGTCAACAGCTAGTGTCTTCATGCCCACCTTCAAGTTAAGTCAGCAAACACTCATTGTTTGGACTGTATCACAGCTGCAGTCTGGGTTCTCTTGGCAATCCCACTGGGTGGTGACTCAGAAGGTGCGGCTATCTGGAAACCATTTAAAAGGTCCTCTGTCACCATGGGAGATGGAAGCCGGGTGTATGAGCAGTGAGGTCTATGATGAGAGTGATTTCTGTTGACATTTTTTTCTGCCAACCCTCCTACCATAGGTCTTCAGCTGTTACTTCTCAACGTGATGGGTTTAATCATAAGGGATGGAGCGAGGGAAGGTGTACTGATGGATTGAGGATGTCCTTGAAGAAAAGCTTGGGTTGGAGTAGACTTTCTCCAGTAACTTGCCTACAGCAATTACCCTCTTGACGTGAGGAGGGAGGCATTATTGCTCAGGGCCAGGAGCAGGCAAGGTGCATTGATTGAAGATGATGCATATTGTTGAATTGAACATCAACAAGTTTGTTGTGGGCAGGTTAGTACTATTACTGGGATGCATTATTCTGTAGTTGGGAATGTAATGGTAAGAGCACAGGTCCTAAGTATCTTGACCTGTGATCCTCATGAGGAACTGGCCAGTTGTCCAAAGAGGTTATTGTGGGTTTCAAAATGTTTGGGTGCAATGGATCAATGTTTTTGTCATGTCACCCAACAATACCTGGCTTACACCAGAGGAGAAAATGAGCTCCCGAACAAACCAAATTCAGCAAGTCTGCACTTGAAGAATCCTGGTACCACAGAATCAAAACTTACCTGAAATAGTGATGGAGGTGAATTCAGTGATCACTTTCAAAAGGGAATTGGATATAAACTTGCAAAGAGAAAGGTTTCTGGAACTAAGGGAAAAGAGTAGGAAAGTAGTTCTGATTGGATAGTTCTTTCAAAGAGCAGGTACAATAGTCTAAATGGTCTCATTTCGTGCTGTACGATCCTATGATTCGAACTCCCACAAACCTTCAATATCAGTTGGATCTTTATTTTTTTTCTATTGTCTCCAGGATCTTTGCAAGACAATGCGCAAAAGCAACATAGTGGTCCATATTCTGTTGTTTCTACCCCCCAACATAGATAAAGACAGTGATTGAGTTATGGTCAAGGTAAAAGGGAAACTATTTTTGCTTCAGAAATGCTGTTTCTTAGGGTTAATAGGTTTATAGCTCATTGACACTCAACGAGGAAATAGTGACTCTGTTCTCTGTATATCTGAACATGTATAAAGGTAATGGAAATGTTTTAAATCATGCCAGTACAGTTTGATTTCAAGTCATTTAGAGAAGCTCTGGAGAGTAAACCACTGCTGCTGATTGCTCCAAGTCTAACATTAGTAGCTTTAGCGGAATTGTTAATCAAGCTGGAAATTACAGTATTCAGACAGTCTGTCTGCTGTGCTTTTAAACAATATGGGCCTGATTTTACCATTGCGTTGCGCCCGAAAACGGGCGCGAAAAGTTAGTAAAGTCAGAGTTGAGGCCATTAATGCAATCTGCGTCTGCATCCTCACAGATGCCGACTTTACCAAGGCCCGAAAATGGCGGTGATCCGAATTGTGCCCGAAATGGAAATTTGCATGCATTTAAATTGAATTAATGGGCTGCCCGCCCAACTTTACCATTTCCCCCTTTCCCATTGCGCTCGAGTGTCCAGATTCGGCATGAAACAGACATGCTCAGAAAAGGCCTGTTTTGGGCACTCCAGCTTCTGAAGAGGTTGGTTCAGAGCTCCGACTCTCTGATTCAGATCGGTGGTGGGGGGAGGTGGGGAGGCAGGCCAGGTCATTCCCTGGTGAGTGGGGGAGGGAGGAGGCAGTTCAGATGTATCTCTTGTTGTGGGGGGGGTGCAGGCCAGATTGTTGTCTGATGGGGAGGTCGCGAGGGAGGAGGGGGGCCTGATCATTTTCGAAGGGAGTGGGGAGGAAGCTTGATCATTCTCTGGTGGGGGCCGTGGCCCGATCGCTCCCTGATGGGGTTTGGGGGTAGGGAGACCAGATGGATCTCTGGTTGGGGGAGGCGGGGGTGCAGGGGGGAACTGCTACTGCAGGTGATCGGTGGGTGGGAAGAGGGCAGACCGATAGCACTCTGCAGGCTATTGGTGGGGGAGGAGGTGAGGTAGAGGGTCACGATCAGTCTTGGTAGCGATGGGGGGTTGGATAAGGGGGACAGTTATGTTGTGGGGATGGAACAATGTCTGTGGGGGCCGCCATTCCCACTTTTTGCTCCTGGGCCGCTTTATCCACTTTTTGCGGCCTGGGAGCGATGTGACAGTGGCACGTTTTTCACATTTTTTCCTCACTGCGCATGCGCAATTCAAAGCTCCGATTAGAGCTGCAGTGTTTCAGGTACGATAAGTCTTGCCCACAGTGCGATTCAGACTTGCGATTTTTTATTTCAGGCTGAGTGGGTATGGGGGCACCTGAAAACAGGAATTGTACTCAGATTCAGCATTTAGAATCAAAATGGTAAAATCAGGCCCTATGATTAAGTATTAGTTAATAAAGGTTGCTGATTAATGTTGGCACACCAATAGTTTCCATGCAGTTAAAAAAAAACCTTTAAAGTGTTTTATTTCTTTACTTGTAACAGGAATTGCGAACTGTGATTAAATGTATTCCTGGAGTTCTATCATATGATTTGCCCACATGCTCCAGCTATGAGTTGGCTAACAGATCCAACATTGTGACCCATTGCTTCCCTACACCAATTTGATGATGTTTGACTGTCAGCCAAACCATACTTTCTCCCCATTTTCAATGCTTTTTTATCACAGAAAGTCAAACTTTCAAAGAAACTTGCAATGATTTGCAATATTTTTTAAAGTTCCGATGATTTTTCTCCAGGGTTGCACACAGCAGTGTCCTGGTGATTGATCTTCAATTCCTAGAAACTCTAGGCCATTCCTGGAGGGTTGGAAAGTCTAACACTGCTGTGTGTACTTTTGACACTGAGGTTTTTTTTGTCATTTGAAAACTTCTATAAAACAAGGTATAATAGTTGATATATCTCTGCAAATTGATTGAAAAATTTTGCCAAACAAATTTTGAATGAGCAATTATCCCTGGTGACTAGACAGTAATATACAGAAGCAGTATGTTCTGATTTTCATCAGTGCAGTGGGAATAAAGGAACATGGGAATTGCCAGATGAGAAAAGCCCAAGAGCCATCTGGTGGAAAAGGTGGCAACACCCTTCAGTGCTCACAAAATGAATTCAGGGGCTGTGTGAATAATTATAGCCAAACAAGCTTCAGTACAGAGTCAAACACTGACCACAAATAAATCTTACAACAAGAATATATTTCCCTCAATGATGATGGTCCATTTTAAATATTGCCATGAGATTTGTGTTACTAATTTAAACATTATTCTAATTATGATCTAATTTGCATGAAGTCTTTGAGTGGCAACACATTTTTTGTCAATTCATTTTGGCATTTTGATAACTGGTTCTCTGGATTCTACTGGCAAGAATTTGAAGTTACATCTTAATCAATTCCTGTGTTATTGTACTGACAGCAACATTATTAAGTTGGATTTGTACCAGTCCACATCGATGCCTGTGCTGTTTGGTGCCCGTAATAAGATAGTCCCTATATTTCATTGGCTAATTGGAAGCAAGATAAATCAAACAACAACAACTTAAATATATATGTCACCTCAGTGTAATAAAATTTTCCAAGGCACTTCACAGAATACATTATAAAACATAGTATGGTACTGAGTCACATTAAGCGGCATTAGGTCAAATACCAAAGCACGATCAAGGAAGCATGCTTTATGAAGTGGGAATATGGGGTTGAGGTTACAATCAGATTAATCATGAACTTATTGAATGGCAGAGCATTCTTGAGGTGCCAAGTTAGCTATTCCTATGTCTAATTCATATGCTCATGTGCATTTGTAGAGAAGTACAAAGGTGTAGAGAGGGCATTCCAGAGCTTGGAGTGTACACAACTGAAGGCACAGCAACCAATAGTGAAGCAATTGTAATTGAGAATGCACAAGTGACCAGAGTTAGAGCAGCAAAGATATCTTCAAGGGTTGTGAGGATGGAGGAGATAATAGAAATAGGGAGCCATAAGTTAGTTCTGTGAAGTTTCATTCCATTTAAATCCTCCAAAGACAAAATAAAAATAATGGTACTATAATTATGCCTCTACATGCCTTTTTTCCCCCCTTCTAAAAAAATTGAACATTAATTTAAGAAAATGTTACTGTTCAAATCACCCCTCAAATATGTTTTAAGTTCATTTCCCATTTGTTTAGAAAACAGTCAGATTTTCAATAGAAACAAAAACATGCTTCAAACTTGACTTTATAGCCTTCCTAATCTATGTCCGACATTTCACTAATCCTCCTTTCCACTTGCACCCATGCACTATTAATATTCCATTCCCTATTACAATCCTCACAAGAATTTTCCACCTCTGTCACATATTCCTCATTATGCTTCACTACCTAACATATCTTAATAACTGGAATAGGGCACACACTGTCCCACTGTCACTCTTGTATATAGTCCAAAGGAAACCTAAGGAACAGGAGGAAATCACACAAAGTTACAGACTTGGACTCTGATGGAGGTTACAGCCATTGGAGAAGGAAGGACACAGTATTGGAGATGATGAGTTAGGTTGCCACGCAAAGTAAGGCATTTCCATTCTGCTTTTTTCCTTCCCACTAAACTCTCTAGCTCAAACAGAGTATGACAATCTGGAGCTTCAGTGGCTTTCATTCTGCTCCTACTGTATACCCTTACATATTAACTCTGTTATGTTCTAAGTTCTTCAAATGACTTAGGCTTTGAATGGGAACAACCCTCCAAAAGATGAATGCCACTTGCTTATACATTCCAAATATCCTGTATTGTATAAATAGAAACAAATTAAAAGAAAACTTGAATTGCATCTTCAGCATCACAATGGCTTCCTCAGTTACCGTGGGGCTTGTGTGTCTTCAATTGTAAAGTTTCTGGTCTTCACTTCTAGGACTCAATGGTATGGTCGGTGTCATCAGCAATAAGGATAGCCCTTATCTCCAAGGAGCCATTTGCTGATTCGGCTTGGAGATGTGAATATCTTGCCTGATGCAGGATAAAGCCATTGTGGTAGCTTCTTGGGAATTTGATACACACGTACATGATGATCTTTCAATGGCTATAGGCCAGTTGAACATTAATAATCCCTTTTGGTTGGTGAATATCACTGGGTGGTCTAAAGGTGCCTTGATTGGAACATTTATAAAATCTGTGTACCTATGGGAACCCAGGCAAAGCAGCAAGCCCAAGGGTGCTCTCAATCTGATGAGAATTATCATTAGCGAGGTGCATGCAAATGCTAGTCCTGACAAATATGGTATAGATAAAATATGAAAAAATAACAGGTGGCAAGGCAATGGTCCCACTCCCCCGCTATCCGTCCTCCACACCACAGTCTGTGGGCAGACATCAAAATTAGCAATCTGTCCACATTTTAAAAATTAATCATTAAGGGTCAACTGAGCTTGTTAACAAGTAAATTGACCTGAATACCATGTTGCCACACCATTATATAGTAGACATGGGCAAACAGGCAGGAGTGGGCAGGATTTTGTTTTATACATAAGTGTTTAAACAGTGGGAAGGGAAGAAAGTAAGTCCTTTGAGGTGTGCCATATGCATGTTGGGAGGAACTCCCAGCAAAAAAATTTACACCCCCTTCATTCCCTCCTGCCTTCCCTCCAAAACAAGTCCTCCCAGACACCTTGCATCCCTATCTTTGCTGCCCACTTTGTCCCTGCCCAAAATGGCCCAACATACCTGACTTTGGCATCTATCATCTCCTCTTTCTGGGCCCACTTATGGCCCCAGAAGTATCCACTCCTGAGGTCTGGTGGAACTGAAATCCAACATTAAGTGAATGGGAGGAAATGTGATTTCCTAAATGGCAAGTTGGTTGGTGATCATGAAACTGAGATTTAAAGATAACTGACATCTCAACATCTTTGCTCTGCTGGAGGATTAGGAGGTGGACCAGGATTTCCTGAGGGGGGAAGAAAAGTAGGTGTGCTTGTCTGTCATTTAGCGTCCACTTGCAGTGGCCCAAACTTCACATGATCTGACTTAGATATCTGGAAAATATGTGCCTCACCAATTATCAGTAAAGAAGCAGTCACTAATTGCTCTCTGTCCCACAACTTGGCCTGCAAACTATATACAACACAAGGTTGGCAAAGCTCAATGTAGTCAGAGTAACCACTGCAGTGAACTTCAATTGTACTGTGAATTTCAAACCCCCCCACCAACGATGATAGAAAAAAATCATTCATAAATCTGCATTAGAGATGTAATAACGAAGCCTCAGTAGCGAAGGCAACATGTACATTTTTTACTTTATCCAAAGAATGAAAGGCACATTTTCAGAAAATGTAGCAGTTCTGATAAGTGATAGTTTCCAAAAATGTACACCATATTTGACTCCTATCCAATTACAACTTGTCAAACACTCTTGTGGAAAATATATTTCTGTTATTTCAATGTCGCAGTAGACAGAAATGATTTGATCTTTCAATGGGTCACTGTGTCATAACTAAGCAGGATGAAGCAATCTGATCTATTCAGCGTCTTGAACATCCACTGGTATACCATGGCTATGGTAGGTATCATTTACAAAGTAAACTGCAGCAATTCATCCAGGCTTCTTCAACATCACCTGCCAAAATCACAATAATCATCAAGAAGGATTCAGGCAAAATACTTCTGGGAACACTACCATCTACGAGTTTCCATTCCAAATAACACAGATCACAGCTTGAACTTGCATTATCATTCCTTTATCACTGCTGCACTAAAATTGTGGAGCACCTGACAGTGCAGACAATGGGATTACCTTCAGCACATAGAGGGCAGTAATACAAGAAGGCAGCTGATCAGCACTTTCCCAGGGTTGGAAATAAATGCTGATCTCACAAGCAACATGCATTTCCTAAGAATGAGTGGTTAAAAAAAAACCTGAATGGCAATGTCAGGGAGAACAAGGCTATTCTTTATTGCACTGGCTATCAACAGTAGTCAGTAGTCCCCACACTGAGGTGAAGATAAAAGGCAGTGAAGCTTATGGCTCCACCAAAACTATAGTGGAATATATCACCAGTGTGCTCATGTGATCTCTGGTTTATTAAAGTGGGGTCCTGCTATTCAAAGGTATTTTCTGAGGACTGTAAAACTTTGCCAACCAGAGAAAAGTCAGGCAGTCAGAAGATTGCAAAGGAAGCCTGTGACTTGGAGTACAGCGTAGAACCAGGAAGCAACCAAGGATGATCCACGGCAGACAGATTGCTGCAACAAAGAGTGATTGACAGGCATTTCAGTTTCAATACGCCTCAAGCCTCTCTATGAACAGTCAAATTGTCTTCTGTGTACCATACTGGCCCAAGACCAACTGATTGAATACCCTTCCTGCTTCTTCATTACAAGTCCGACACATTTGCTTCAAATACATAATTTCATATGTGCCTCTGAGCAAAGAAATTGTGTTAATGTTCCAAAATTAGTGAATCCAATTTGTTCTCCTCTTGCATATGTATTGTTGCATTAATATTTGCTTCCCATCTGTTTTCCCTTGATGAACCATGTAGAATGTTTGCATATACTTGCTAATCTTGTGCTACCTTCTGGAAGTGAAGTTTCACATCACTGTTTTTCAATGGGATACCTGTGACTTGTTGTGCGAGTGCCAGTTTCTCCTGTGAAACAAGATGGCCCTGCCATTGTCTGTGCTTGTCAGCTATTCTTCACCCTTACCTTCTCATTCTCAATCCTCTAAAGAGTTGACCTCACAGGTGCAGATAGCTCCTCAAATTAAGATGTCATGTTCTCATCCATCTCTCTTCCTGCTATAGCTCAATTGTTGATGTGGTGTGTGGTTTTGTGGGGTAAAAATCTTGACTGCCAATAAGAGTATGAAGTTTGCCATGAAAATCCTCGAGTGAATCTTCTAGTCTTCATAGGCCGGAGGTGAGAGCTCTGTGTAAATTTGAGCCAAACGTCTCGATTGCAATGGAAAGAACGTTAATGAGCATAGACTGCAACAGCATTGATGCTGTCTTATTGTAGGGAGGGGAGGGGGGAAATGGCTATACATCGTGCCATGGAGTTTCCAACTGCTCTGTGGTACTCAGCAGGTTTGAAAACCCCTGTTGCATGCCTGCAAAAGCATTTCTGCATGTTCCCCAACATTCCGTGAAGATTCTGAAAGGACTGCAGGAAAATCTTGTGCTGCTTCATCAATGCAGCTCGGCAGTCATCCCCTGTAAGATTGACCCTGCAATTGCTGCCCAGTTGACCCTAACCTTCCCTTTGCTGCTTCTCAATTCTCTTCTTCACTTGCTCCTCTTTGACTTCCTCTGTTTGATTTCCCTAAGATGATATGCCTGGTGCTGGTGGTTGTGATCTGGGATGCATGGGTGTTGGGCCAGTTTCCTGGTCCTCTCTGATGCCAGATTCCTCATCTTGGGAGAGCCCTACACAAAGAGAGAGGGAACAGAAGTGAACAAAGAGTATGTAGCCCATAGCTCTACACACACAAACAAGATCATGATGGCACTGTGAAGCAGAGTGGCAAATATGGCTGCCTATTGAATGAGTGTTAGATGTCAGCAAGAAGAAATGAAGTCACACTCACCATGCTAGGTTGGCATGAAGTCAACAAGCTTTCCCTCACGCACTCCTACAGATTTCTCCTACAAATATAGAGCAAATAGATGCTTTCAGCATTTTCACTGAAGACAAGGTACAGCCTAAACTCACAACACTCCTTCTTGAGTTAAAGAAATGGAAAGCATGCAAGTAGCTTTGGAAACAATGATGAGTAGACCACCAATCATACAGGAGTTTAGTATCCATCTGGAGCTGCGTCATTACTGAGAGAGTAGTGATGGAGTGGAATGATGTCAGGTTTGCTGTCTGTGCTTTGCACTACTGCTATGAAATCATGCTAAGATCAGGGCACATTATGCAGCTGTGATATCTGCTTACACTTCCTTTTCAGTGACTGCCCTTCATTAATTCCAGTATGGCATTCCCGAGAACCTCAGCTCTAGAACTACGGACATGAAATACTTCATTCCCTCTGTTAGTTACTTTCAGCTCAATTTTGCAGGATCTCACAAAATGGCCATGGTCAAGTACCATCTCTTTCAGTGCTATGACAAGCTTTTCTTAGTGAAGTGACAATTCCTCCAGTTCCTCAAGGGATTTCCCTCACACTGTTAAACTCTCAGAGCAGCACTTCTGATGCTGTTTCCCTTCACTTTCCTCCTCACCTTCCCCTTCAGTGTTACGCAGGAGGCTTGTCAAGTAGGTTATGTAAGCATTAAAGCATTCACACCTGAATGGTATATCAACTCTAGAATAACAATATTCACACCTGAATAGAGCAACAACAAGTCTAGAATAACAACATTTTTATCTGAAGGGAACAACATCAATTCTAGAATAACAGATTCTCACCTGAATGGAACAGCACCAACTCTAGAGTAACAACATCCACACTTGAACAGAGCAACACCAAATCTAGAATACTTACATTCTCATCTGAATGAAACAATACCAATTCTACAATAATTGCATTCTCACTTTAATGGAGCAACACCAATTCCAGAATAATGTTCAAAGCAATGCCAACTGCAAAATACTACATACAACCGCACAGAGTGATACCCCACGAACTTAATTAAACAAAGGAATACCTACTCCAAATTTAACAACACAAACACCTGAAAGAGCAAATCCAGAATAACTGTACTGATGGCAAACAGGATAACACCAATTCCAAAATAATGCACATGGCCGACCAGAATCAAACCGTCACTGGAATTGTAGCAATCAATTTCAAATTGAATAGTAACATCTCCAGAATACCATATTTATTCATGCAGATGTCACATTTTTGAGACCAAATATTTCAGTCCACAAGTCAGAGTTGACTTGTACATGGCTAATATTTTGAAGGATTTAAATGCATAGCTGATTTGGGCCCAAAAAAGATTGTTGCAATGGAATAAAGTACAAACCAACAATATTTTAAAAATCTTATTAATTTTTTAATATTTACTTTAGATTATTACAAACTATATATGTTTCATTCAACATAATATAAATAAAGACCAGAACAAATCAACCAAACACTTTGGGCGGGATTTTACAGCCTCCCTCGAGTGAAACTGGAAATTCCCGCCCGAGGCCTGTTGTCGGACACTTGCCTGCTTCGTGACGGGTGAGGCGGGTGAGGTCAGAGTTCCAGCCTTCGTGTTGAAAGACTTCAAAATCACTATCTGAATTAGTCTCAATAGACCATTTGTATATCATCACATATTTGTATATCATTTTCACATTATTATCACCATTGCTGGTTATACTGACATTTCAGCAACAGCATTCCGCAATCAGCTGTACTGTTGGGTACATTGATATTGAACATTTTGGAAGTGATTTTTTGGCAATATTGGGATCAAGTTCATTTCACGCATCTTGGGACTATTGACTGTATTTTAAAGGGCACTGTGTTAACTGCAATCCCTCACCCCCTCAGTGGGACTAAAAGGTTGGCCAGAAGCTTGGGCCCAAAGGAGCTCTTTGCCTGGCTGGTCATTAATTGGCTCAGGGTGAGATGTTCACCTCTATCTGGGGTGGAAGATCAACTTAGAGAGCTGCTGGCCAATCTGATTTCCTGATAGCTCTACAGTCCCAGCAGTGTTGCTGCTCAAAGTTGGCACTGCAGGGACTATAGCCACTCCTTGAAGAGAAGGAGTTAATGGAAGCTAGATTGAAAATATCAAGGGGCTTATCTGACAGGCTCAAGTGAGAGGGATGAAGAAAGTGGGGAGTTGTGCTTGAGCAGCTGAGAGGCTATGACCTTTGGGAGTGTGGGGAGGCAAAGGTGGAGGTGTGAGAAAGGATGTACCTTTAATAGGCACAGAGGACTTGCTAAAGATAGTCTGTCCCACAGCCTTGTCCAGTAAAACCTGCCAGGCTACAAAAGTGGTGGGCAAGGATGAGGCACTCAATAGCCACTAACTGGTTACTTAAGGATCTCAATAGGCTGAATGGCTAGTAGGCCACCCAGTTGCCACTGACTACTATAAAATGGGAAACAGGCCGGGAACAGGTGGGAAGATGAGCAATTCCACCGTCAAATCGACAGGTGGAGGGTCGTAGAATCTAGCCCAATGTTGCTACTGAGATTGCTTACATATCTACACCCTTGGTGAATGTTTTCAACTTTCTTAGATTGTTGGGAATAATTGTCATGTCAGGGTTGATTGATCGCACATCACATTGTCAATAAGGAGGTGATTCAAAATGTTCCAAAGGGCAACTCTTTTTCTTTGTTTAGTTCTGCTGGTCTCAAATTCCACATTTTGTTGATTCATTTCTTGCCTTCATCCATCCAGCCTTTCTCTTGAACCTTGATGGCAACACCTTTCTGTAATTTCCCTTTGGGAGAGTTTTGTGCTTAAGTATCACCATCAGTTTTAATTTTGTGCCTTCCACTCTTCAAGATGAAGTCCCTGTGAACCGTGTCTTCTGGTGGCCAGTCACTTTTGCAAGGATGGTATCTTTCACCAATCTTGGTAATGACCTTGTTCGCTGGCTTGTTGAAGCTCTTCCATTTCTAATTCATTTTTTCAATGCAGGCCAATCAGTACAAATTCTGTTTCTGTTTTCAGTGCTGGGTGACAAAACAATGGTATTTTGAGGATTTTATGATTGAGTTCAAGTGACATATTATGAAATTTTTAGTTTTTGACAATACAAAATAATGCATTTTCATGAATCTTGTGCATACCTCTACACTGGCCTCAAATTGTGGAGTGTCTTTTTTTTGCTTCTCTGAGGGTGTAGACCTTTATCACCATTTAGTTCATTAATCAGTCTGCCTCTTTTTTCTTCAGGTGAGGCCACTTGCTTGCCCTCTGTTTAGCCTATGTTCTAGTTGATTGGATAACTTTCACAATTCTTAAATTAGTTTCTCAGAAACAATAAACTCTCTCACAACTGCACAATTATTAGTCTTCATGGAGAATGCTACAAATTTCATTTTATATTGAGCTGCATAATTAAATGCCCAAATTTTCTTGTCTGTGGATCATTGGAAACTGGACACATGGCTAACGATGCATGTCAGTACACTGTGGAGGTCCTGATACAGTAAGAAGTCTCTCAACACCAGGTTTAAATCCAACAGGTTTATTTGGTAGAACAAGCCACTAGCTTTCAGAGTGCCGCATCTTCATCAGGTGAGTGGGAGTTCTGTTCACAAACAGGGCATATATAGACACAAACTCAATTTACAAAATAATGGTTGGAATGCGAGTCTTTACAGGTAATCAAGTCTTAAAGGTACGGACAATGGGAGTGGAGAGAGGATTAATCACAGGTTAAAGAGATGTGTATTGTCTCCAGACAGGACAGTTAGGGCGATTTTGCAAGCCCAGGCGAGTCATGGGGATTACAGATAGTGTGACATGAACCAAAGATCCCGGTTGACACCGTCCTCATGTGTGCGGAACTTGGCTATCAGTCTCTGCTCAGCGACTCTGCGCTGTTGTGTGTCGTGAAGGCTGCCTGGGAGAATGCTAAGCCGAAGATCAGAGGCCAAATGCCCGTGACCGCTGAAGTGTTCCCCAACAGGAAGAGAACAGTCTTGCCTGTTGATTGTTGAGCGGTATTCATTCATCCATTGTCATAATGTCTGCATGGTCTCCCCAATGTACCGTGCCTCGGGACATCTTTTGCTGCACCGCATCAGGTAAACAACGTTGGCCGAGTGTACGTACATGTACCTGGTGGATGGTGTTTTCATGTGAGATGATGGCGTCCGTGTCGATGATCCGGCATGTCTTGCAGAGGTTGCTGTGGCAGGGTTGTGTGGTGTCGTGGTCACTGTTCTTCTGAAGGCTGGATCGTTTGCTGCAGACAATTGTCTGTTTGAGGTTGTGAGGTTGTTTGAAGGCAAGAAGCGGGGGTGCGGAGATGGCCTTGGCAAGATGTTCATCTTCATTAATGATATGTTGAAGGCTCCAGAGAGTATGTTGTAGCTTCTCCACCACCATCTACTTCTCCGCTTCTAACACCACCCACCAGGTACACGGTACATACACTTGCAACTTGGCCAATATTGTCTACTTGATGCACTGCAGGAAAGGATGTCCCGAGGCATGATACACTGGGGAGACCATGCAGATGCTATGACAACAGATGAATGAACACTGCTCGACAATCACCAGACAAGAGTGTTCTCTTCCTGTTGGGGAACACTTCAGTGGTCATGGGCATTCGGCTTCTGATCTTCGGGTAAGTGTTCTCCAAAGGCGGCTTTCACGACACACGACAGCGCAGAGTTGCTGAGCAGAGGCTGATAGAAAAGTTCTGCACACATGAGAATGGTCTCAACTAGGATCTTGGGTTTAGTCACACTATCTGCAGCCCCCACGACTTGCCTGGACTTACAAAATCTCACTAACTGTGCTGGCTGAAGACGATACACATCTCTAACTTGTGCTTAACCCTCTCTCCACTCACATTGTCTGTATCTTTAAGACTTGATTATCTGTAAAGACTCACATTCCAACCATTATTTTGTAAACTGAGTTTGTGTCTTTATATGCTCTGTTTGTGAACAAAACTCCCACTCACCTGATGAAGGGGAAGTGCTCCATAAGCTAGTGGCTTGTGCTACCAAATAAATCTGTTGGACTTTAACCAGGTGTTGTAAGACTTCTTATTGTGTTGACCCCAGTCCAATGCCAGCATCTCCACATCATGGAAGTCCTGATATGCAGACTGGCATTGCCCAGAAAGTTTGAACTTCTGGTGAGCAATTCCCCAGTTCTTGGGATCCAATGCAAACATCTCCAATGCTGAACTAGAATCGGACAGTTCCACAGTGCTTATCTGAATAGTACCCCCAGTAAACGTTAAACTGAGTAAAACCTAGTGTAACATCACTCCCATGACACAAGGAACCCCTCCCCCCCTCGACAACGTACAGTCTGTGACTACCATCACCTTCACAACAACCACCTAACTATCCCTATGACCGGACTCAACCACCCTTCAGCTTAATTTCACCCAACTATACCTATGACATGATGTCATGCCATGCCAGGCTCCCTCTCAACCCAAGCTGACTACCGAACTCTGACCTGACTACCCAACCCTGACCACTGAACGGACCTGCAATTGAGCATTAACAGCTGGCCACCTGGCTACATCCGGTCACTCAAATATCAGCCTACCACCTCTTCTATCTACTCAGTCAGCCAACCACTTACTTACCCACCCATCTCATCCATTCACTGACTGACTTACCAAGTCACTTATCCAACTACCTACCAGCATACCTACCCACTTCACCCACTCACTGATCAACTTATCTATCCACTCACCTATCCTCCTACCCGTTTACCCACCCACCCATCTACTGACTCACCCACACCCACCTACCCATTCATAATATATCCACCTACTCTCGTAACCATTCACCCACCTATTCACTTCATTCATTGACCTGCCTCACCCCTCCATCCACTTGCCCCCATATCCAGTCAATATACCCATCTACTTTTGCATCTATGCACCCACTCATCTACTTATCCACTCCCCCATCTTCCTATTCACCCACCCACTTATTCAGTCATGAACCTGTATGCAAAGTTTAAAGTTTATTTATTATTTATCAGTGTCATAAATAAGCTTACATTAAGACTGCAATGAAGTTACTGTGAAAGTCCCATAGACGCCACATCCTGGTGCCTGTTTGGATACTCTGGGGGAGAATTCTGCACTGCTAATGCACCTAACTAAAAGGTGGGAACTTTCACATTACTGGACAGAAATATGTTAACTAGTGCTAGAAAAGGAAGCTTCTCCTGTCTTTGCTTGATTCTTCTATGCTCCGATGGGGTTGCTCAGGAAATGCATATTTCTATGACTGCTGGGATTACAGGATTCTAGAAAAAAAAACAGCAATGTCGGACTGGAAGAATGACACCTATTACAGAGCAACCCACATAATCATAGTAACACCTACTTCAGAATAACCCATGTGATAACGGTAAAACTTATTGCAAAATAAATCACACAGTAACAACTATTCCAGAATAATCCACATAATCGAACAGAGTAACACCTATGCCTGAATAGCCCACATAATCAGAGTAGCACCTACTCAAGGATGGCCCACATAATCGTAATCACTTACTCTAAAATGGTTCACATAATCAGAGTAACACTAGATTTGACTAGCCCACATAATCAGAGTAACACTTACTCTAAAATGGCTCACATCATCAAGTAACACCAATGCCAGAATAGACCACATGATTAGAGTAACACCTACTCAAGAATAGCTCACATAATCTGGATAACACCTATGCCTAAATAGCCCACGCAGTCAGAGTAACACCTACACCAGAATAGCCAACACAATCAATCAGAATAACCCATGTAATAATTGTAAATCATACTTTAGAGTATTAACTCCAGAATAGCAGACATAATTAAACAAAATAACATCTACTGTAGAATAACCAATGTAATTAGACATAAACACATTCTAGAACAGCCCTTATATTGACAGAAACACATACTGCAGAATAACCCAAAGGCATATCCAGAATCATAGCACACAGATATGAACAGAACAACAGCATATCCAGATCAACCGCATACAATGCTGAAAAGACAAATTCAGAATCACATCATGCAACCTGAAAAGATCCAAAGCGAATAAGTAATCACAGGCCTCAAACCTGAAAAGAGCAAAAACAAATCCAGGATCATAGCACGGAGACCTGAACAGAGCACCAAAAATCCAGAATCACATCATGCAGACCAGAACAGGAGCAAACCTGGAACCCAAAGCTCAAACCTGTACAGAAAAAAACTTTTCCAAATTCACAGCATGCAGAATATAACATAGCAGCAAATCCAGAATAATAGCATACAGATCTGAACATGGCAAAAGAAAATCAATCTTACAGGATGCACGCAAGTGAAGAACAACAGCAAAACCAAAATTACAACATGCAGACCTGAACAGAACAACCCCAAATCCAGAATTACAGCATGTAGATCTGATCAGAACAACTCACCAGCTCTATTCAATCTTTCTTTACAATTTGATACAAAGCCCAATAATGTGGTCTCAGAATGCTAACTCACCAATTTTTCTTTGATCAATTTAAGTGATTCTCTGACCTCATGACCAAAAATCAATTCAAATTTAGTTGATTCATTATACCGGATACCGGAGTTGAGGGGATTGAGCTATGAGGAGAGGCTGAATAAACTAGGCTTGTACTCGTTAGAGTTTAGAAGAATGAGGGGAGATCTCATTGAGACGTATAAGATGATGAATGGGATGGATAGGATAGAGGTGGAGAGACTCTTCCCGCTCAAAAAAGACAGTAGGACTAGGGGGCAGAGCCTCAAGATAAAGGGGAGGCGGTTTAGAACGGAGTTGAGGAGGAACTTCTTCACTCAAAGGGTGGTGAATCTCTGGAATTCTCTGCCCGTTGAAGTGGTGGAGGCTGCCTCGCTAAATATTTTTAAGAAGCGGGTTGATGGGTTCTTGATAAGAGAGGGGATTAAGGGTTATGGGGAGAGGGCGGGAAAGTGGAACTGAGCCACAACAGATCAGCCATGATCTTATTGAATGGCGGGGCAGGCTCGAAGGGCTAGATGGCCTACTCCTGCTCCTATTTCTTATGTTCTTATTATGTGCATTCCTGATTGCAAAAAGTACAAATGGAATTCCTTTATCCCAATCCTCTGGATAATCTTGACAATAAGCCCTCAACATAATTTTTAAAGTATTTAAAGTTTGGTGCCACTCCAACATTCCCTATGTTTCTCGATGGTATGCAATTGATTTAAATTGTTTTACTCCCAAGCAATCCATAACCTTTGAGTAACATTGATGTAAAATTTGATCCTTGATCTGGCTGCATTTTTGTGGGTAGTCCATTTCTAGTAAAAATATAAGAAACTCCTCTACAATTCTTTTAGTTGTGATATTGCGTATTGGAATGGCCTCTGGAAATCTGGTAGACACATCCATTGCGGTCAACAAATATTGATTCCCATTTTTTGTTTTAGGGAAGGGTTCCATGCAATCAATTAAAACCCTTTCAAAAGGTTTCTCAAATGGTGGATTGGGTATTAAAGTTCATGGACAGCATTTACTGCCAATCCCTAGTTGCTGAGGGCAGTTGAGGGTCAACCATATTGCTTGGCTCTGGAGTCACATGTAGGCCAGAGCAGGTAAGAATGGCAGATTTCTTTCCCTAAAGGACATTGGTGAACCAGATGTGTTTTTCCTAGATTCAACAATGGTCACCAGTAGATTCGTACTTCCAGATACTTTTTATTGAATTCAAATTCCATCATGCCATTCTGGGATTCGAACTTGGGTCCCCAGAATATTGCTGAGTTTCTGCATTAATAATCTAGCAATAATATCACTGGGCTAATGCTTCCACACCCACCCCCCCATTTTATCACACTTCAGTTTTCCTATTATCTCAAGTGTGACATATCTGTTAAAATTCAACCATATCTTTAGGCAATTCCAGCCAATAAAAATATTTTTGTATTTTTGCTTACTCCCAAATGACCTCCTACTGGTACTTCATGAGTTACCCACAACACCTCCTTCCTATAACCCACTGGTAATACAACTTGATGAACTTTGGCCCATTTTTCATCCGCTTGACATGTAAAGGCCTCCATTTCCTCATTAAAACATCATTTTTAAGGTTTATTCAGATATTCACTCAGATCCTTCTTCCTTGTTTGTTTTCCAATAGAACTGCTTTATCTCTACATCTTTCTATTGTGATTTTGCTAATTTTCCTGAACCAAAAGCATCCAATTTATCCTCCAACTGCTCTTCTTCTTCTTTCTCAATCATCTGATCAAAAATCGTTTCTGATAATTGAACTTCAATTTCTTTATCTTCATTCTTTGATTTCTCCTCTTGTCTTAAATTGTGGCTTTGTGACCTTATTGCCACACAATCAAGAAGAAGAAATCACAGGATATATTTCCTGTAACACCTCAGTTGTTTGATTTTCCACTGGCTTTTCAATCACAGCCCTTCAATCTGTGATCTAGCTATATTGTTATCCAAGATTATTTCTCTATTGCTCCTTCTACCACTTTTCACTGGACTCTTCAACCTCACCTTATATAATGGAACACTACTCTTCTCCCCTGAATTCCACATAATGCCACCTTTTCTGGTAGTACTCATTCTAAACTATGTAACTCTTCATCTCTTACCTTCAAATATTGACTTGCCCCTGTACGTCTTAAAATTTTAAACATCTTTATCGACTCCTCCTGGTACAGGAGTAAACTTTACCCACACAAGTACATTCTTTACAGAGATCTGGCATCTTATCATTCAACCCCTGACCTGGCTGTACATTTTTTGCACCTCTTTTAGCTATAACTGTGGTAAGCTTTACTACTTTAAACAAACTCCACTGTCTTATTCTGTTTTACCACATCTGTCTCCCCAGTGCTTTTCTTAAACCATCAACACTGCGACTTTGTGTCTATTTTATTATAATGAAAACATCTGAGGCGTTTTATTTCTCTTCTATCCTTATATGTTTCCTTTTAAACCTGAGGTAGACCATCTTTATTATCTCCTATGAGATCCTCTTTGACTTTACCATGTGAGGATTTCTCCTTTCCTATCCCTCACACGCTGAAACTGGTGTTGAAGACCAAACTTTAATTTATAAGCTAACTCATAATCATGTGCCGTTTCTGTTGCTAACTTCATAGTTCTAACCCTCAGGTTGTCCACATGAGTTCTCACTACTTCAGGAAGTGAATTTTTAAACTCCTCCAAAATAACAGTTTTCCAAAGAGCATCATACGTCTGGTTTATTTTCACAGCCGTTAATCAGCTCTCAAAATTACTTTGCTTGATCCTTTCAATTTCTATATATGTTTAACCTGGTTCCATTCTCAGATGTCTAAACTGTTGTCTTCAGACTTCTGGCATTAGTTCATATGCACTTAAGATTGCTTCTTCACCTCATCATAATCCTTAGATACCTCCTCTGACAGTGACGCAAACATCACACTAATTCTACCTACCAACTTTGTTTGAATTAATAATAACCACATGGTCTGTGGTCATTTCATTTGTTTAAATACTTTCTCAAATGAAATGAAAAAGGCTTCGACATCCTTCTCACCAAATATTGGCAATGTTTGGACATATTTAAACAGATCTCCACCAGGCCTTTGACAACAATGGGTTTGCTCTTCCTCACAATCCTCATCACTATTCCCAGACTTTACCTCCACCATTTTAAGTTGACTCTCAGTTTTCAGTTCCATTTTTGAAGTTCAAATTCTTTCTCTTTTTCCTTTTCGTCTCTCTCTATTTCTTTTTGTTCTGTCAATGCTATTCTTTCCCTTTCTTTTCCCCATGCCAGTAATTTAAGCAGTTTCAATTATTTTGCTTATTGTTCCTATCTCTCGCTTTTTCTGCTGCAATTGCCTCCCACTCTTTTGCTTCTAATTCGAGCTGATTTATTTGTAATTGAACTCTAGCCATTTCCAATGAATCTGACCGTGTTTCTGGCAATTTTAAATGCTGAGCTATTACTGCAGTTATCTCCACCTCCCTTGGTCCTTCAGGGAATATCAGCTGTAGCTTGTTTGCCAATTCCAAAAGCATTGCTTTAGCTACCTTTTGTAACCACCCGAGTGATTTTTTTCCACAGCCCGGAAACTTACAGCTGCTGAAATTGCCATTATTCCAAAAGGCACTCCTTTTTAAACCAACTAAATGCAACACCTGAAAAAACACAAATATACTCACTACAGTGTCTTTGAGTCCAATAATCCCACAAAGAGCCCTCAATTGATTAAGGCCTAGTCCAGAAACTTCAAAGTATATTATGCAGTTAGCTTAGACCTCAATTTTTACCTTAGAGTGAGCATAAGACCAGGTATGATTCAAGTGATCCACAAGGAAGCTTTTATCTAAACAAACTTTATTTAAGAACACAGTCAGAATATAACAAAAATTTGCATAACTTTTACCAATCCTTACCAAAGAACAATCCTTAACAGCCAGCTTTCTCTATTTTCCAATTTAAAGCAATACCCCATAGACATACATCCTTTAACAGGATTAGTTAGTACAAAAACAAGTATGCTCATATGATACTGCATTTTTAGTCTTTGAACACTACTGGACAGAGTTCCAGACAGCAGGTTCCAAAATAGCAATTCTCAGAGTCATAGAAACTATAGAAACCCTACAGTGCAGAAAGAGGCCATTTGGCCCATTGAGTCTGCACCAACCACAGTACAACCCAGGCCCTACCCCTTTTCCCTACATATTTACTCACTAATCCCTCTAACCTATGCATCTCAGGACTCTAAGGGATAATTTTTAGCATGGCCAATCAACCTAACCTACACACCTTTCGACTAAAAATGCAGTACCTGGAGGAAACTCATGCAGACACGAGGAAAATGTGCAAACTCCACACAGACAATGACCCAAGCCAGGAATTGAACCCAGATCCCTGGAGCTGTGAAGTAGTGCTAATCACTGTGAAACTGTGCCGCCCCCAGAGAAAGATCCATTCTCTTTTACAGTAGAATCTCCAAGAAAGAAACGTATCTCCTGGCAGATTTCAGTCTCCAACTTCAGACAGGGGAGCAGAGAAATACTTATTTCTCTGATCTCTGCATCTAAACTTGAATATTCTGTCTAAGTCCAGCTTCCCGGTCACATGACCATACCTGCTAATCATCCCAATCAAGGCCCACTCTGCGAAAATAGCAGAAAAGCATTAGTTCAGATTAAAACCAATATTCCAGCCATTAGAAACAACTATGTTGCTGGTAGGCAGAAGGGCACTGAGTGCATGAAACTGTTACAACAGATCCTGCACAAGAACATGGCTCAAATACATTTCTTCTATCGCCACAAAAGCAGCAGCAAATCCAGAATCACAGCACTAAGACCTCACCAGAATAACAGTGAATCCAGATTCAAAGCATGTGGACCTAAACAGATCAACAGCTAAATAAGAACCATAGGACACAGACCTGAACGGAGCTAAAATGAGTCCAGATTCACAGCATGCAAACTTGAACAGAACAACAGTGAATCCAGATTCATAGCATGCAAACCTGAATAGAACAACAACTAAATAAGAATCACGCAATACAGACCTGAACAGAGCAACAAGAAATCCAGATTTTAAGGAGGAAGATCTGAACAGAGCAGCATCAAATCCTGAATAGCAGCATGCAGACTTGAACAGAGCAGCAGAAAATCAGGAATAATGGGGCTCAGACCTGATCCAAGCAACAAGTCAAGAATTGCAGCATACAGACATGAACAGAGCAACAACAAACTCAGAATCACAGACCTATACATAACAGGAGCAAATTCACAATAACAGCACACAGACTTGAACAGAACAGCAGTGAATCCAAAATCACAGCACACACACAGGCCTGAATTCAGCAACACAGCAACTACAAATCCAGAATGACAGCGCACAGACCAAAACGGAGCAAGAAAAAATTAGGGGCTGGGATCCTTTCAAAAAAACTCTAAGTCCCCAATTTGGAAGAAAATGGGAGTAAATCATGCTAGTTTTTTTAGTGTGATTTCCAGAATGAATCTCGGATACTCTGTGCACCACAGAGTGCCTCAGCAAGATTCACTCAAGACCAGCCCCCCAACTACAATAGTCCCAACTGCCCCTTGACCCAGATGGCCAGTCCCGATCACCTCCTCACTTTTCTCTCTCAATCATCCCGATGCAGTGTGGCAGTCGGTGCCCCGCATCCACTGATTGTCCCAATAGACCCTGTCCTCTTGGCACTGCCCAATTCTGTGTGAGCAGTGCCAAGAAACACCTTGGGCATTGTCAGTTTGCCCCTTAGGCAGTGCCAGGGTGCCAGGCTGGCATTGCCCAGGGGCACCCCCCCCCACTTATCCCCGATACTGGGGGAGGGAGGAGCTCAATGGCCTTCCTTCCTTCCAGTGAGGTTGATCGCCTGTGTCCCTTAGTGAGGAGCAAGAGTAAATCCTGCTAGAGGGAACCACTCCAGGCAGGGGAGGAGAAACTCACGGGCCTGGAGTCTGCTAATGGAGTGGAAATGCTGATTTCCATATTGTAATCAGTTCCACGCTTATTTCCAGTATGGAGCTGATAACACTGGAAATCTTAATCTGGAGGACTTGCAGAGGTCATGGTGCCCAGCCAGAAGCCCATGGAACAGCCTCCGCTGATGTCTCCCAGCCAGTTATGCTACATGAGTAACACAGCAGGCTGGGAGAATCATCACCATTGAATCTCAGCTATAGACCTGAAGTGAGTAGCAGCATATCTGGAACCACAGCACTCAGACTGGAAGAAAATAATTACAAATGCTGAATTACAGCATGTAGACCTGAACAGAGCAACAACAAATCCCGATTCAGGGCAGGACGACCTCAATAGAGCAACAGAGAATCCAGATCACAGCACGCCAACCTGAACAGGCAAAAAACTAACCCAGAATCACGATACTCCGATCAGAACTGAATAACAGCAAACCCAGAATCACAGCATGTATTCCAGAACAAAACAACAACAAATCCAGATTCAGAGCACACAGGACTAAACAGAGCAACAATAAAATTCAGAACCCCGGTATGCAAACCTGATCAGAGCAACAGAAAATTGAACCTCAGACCTGAACAGAGCAGCGGTGCATCCAGCATCACAGCATGTAGACCTGACCTGAGCTGCAGTGAGAGAATCCAGAATCTCAGCACGTAGACCTGAACAGAGAAAAACACAAATCAAAATTCAGAACTGGCAGACCTAAACAGAGCAACAACAAACCCTGACTCAAACCATGCAGACTTGAACAGAGAAAATACAAACCCAGATTCACAGCAACAGGCCTAAGTAAATCACCAACAAAACCAGAATCACAGCATGCAGATACGTACAGAGCAACAGCTAATCTAGAATCACAGCATGCAGATCTGAACAGTGCAACAATAAAATGAGAACTACAGCATGGAACACGAGCAGAGTGAAAACAAATCGAGAATCACAATGTACAGACTTAATTCAGCAACATCAAGTTCAGAACAAAAGAATGCAGACTTGAACCAAGAAACAGAAGTCCAGAATCACAACACACAGATCTAAGGAAATACAAAAATCGCATCAAGTGGACCTGAACAGGGCAACAACAAACTAGAATCACAGCTATTCAAACCTGAATAGAAAAACAGCAAATCCAAAATCACAGCACGCAGACCTGAACAGAACAAAACAAATTCTGAATTGCAGTATGCAGACCTCAACATATCAGCAGTGAATGCAGAAATACAACACGAAATTCAGATTTGGAGCACAAACATCTGAACAAAGCAACTACAACTGCAGAATCAGAGTGCACACAGGCATGAATAGAACAAAAGCAAATCCAAAATTGCATGCAATAGACCTCAACAGAGCATCAACAAATTCAGAATCAGAGCACATTGACCTGAACAGGGCAACAACAAATCCAGAATCACAGCACCCAGCCCAGAACAGAACAGCAATAAATACAGAATCACAGCACACAGTCCTGAACACAACAACAACAAATCCAGAATCACAGCACGCAGACCTTAATTGAGCAATAAATCCAGAATCACAGCACACAGGCCTGAACAGTGCTACAAATCCAAAATCACAGCACACAGACCTAAACAGAGCAGCAACAAATCCAGAATCACAACACCCAGCCTAGAACAACAAACCTAGAATAACAGCACGCAGACTTGAACAGGTCAACAGCAAATCTGGAATTATAGTCCCAGGTCTGAATCAAGAACAAACCCAAAATCATAGCTAACAGATATAGACCAAGCAAAATGAAATGCAGAACAGAACAATAAAAATCCAGCGTCACAGCATAGACACAATCACTGAATGGAAAACTGAGCAAGGGAAAAAAAAAGTCAAGAATCACAGCACGCAGACCTGAATAGAGCAGCAACAAATCCAGAATCACAGCACCCAGACCAGAGCAGAGCAACAAATCCAGAATCACACAGCGCAGACCTGAACAGTGCAACAAATCCAGAATCACAGCACACAGACTTGAACAGAGCAACAATACATCCAGAATCACAGCATGCAGACCTAAACAGAGCAGCAACAAATCCAGAACCACAGCACCCAGCTCAGAACAGCAATAAATACAGAATCACAGCACGTAGACCTTAACTGAGCAACAAATCCAGAATCACAGCACGCAGATCTGAATAGAGCAACAACAAATCCAGAATCACACAACGCAGTCTTTAATAGAGCAACAGTAAGTCCAGAATCAAATATATAAACCAATATAGTTGGAAATACGCAGACATGGCTGCAGGATGACCACTGATGGGAACTTAACTTTGATATTTATGAAAGACAGGTAAAAAGGTAAAGGCGGCAAAGTTGCATTGCTGATTAAAGAAGAAATTAACACAATACTGAAGAATGATATTAGTTCTGACAATGTGGAATTTATATGGGCAGAGCTAAGAAACACCAAAGGGCAAAAAACGTTAGTATAGGTTGTATATAGACCGCCAAGCTCTCGTGGTGATGTTAGTAATAACATTAAACCGTGATAAAGGAATATGTGTAAGTATGAATGATTCTAATCTGCACGTAGATTGGGTAAATCAAATTAGTCACAATACCACTGAAGGGGAATTCATGGAATGTATATGGTATGGCTTTCTGGACAAATATATTGAGGTACCAAGTAAAGAACAGGCCATTCATTTTTAAAGTTAAAGTTTATTTATTAGTGTCACAAGTTGGCTTACATTAACATTGCATTGAAGTTACTGTGAAAACACCCTCATTGCTAAACTCTGGCACCTGTTTGGGTACAGTGAGGGAGAATGTGAGCATGGCCAATGTACCTAGCCAGCACGTCTTTTGAACTGTGAGAGGAAATGCACACCAGAGAGAACGTGCAGACTCCGCACAGACATGACTCAAGCCGAGAATCAAATCTGGGTCCCTACCACTGAGGTAGCAGTATCAACCACTGTGCCAATATAGATAGGGTATTGTGTAATGAGAAAGGAATAATTGGCAATTTAGTTGTGCAAGACCCCTTGGGGATGAGTGAACATAACACGATAGGATTTTTCATCAAGATGGAGACTGACATAATTCATTCTGAGACTAGGGTCCTGAATGTTCAGGGAAATTAAGATGAGTCAGGAATTGGCAATGATAGATTGGAAAATGTTACTTAAAGGGATGACAGTGGACAGACAATAGCAAATATCCAAAGATGAATGGATGAATTGCAATAATTATTTATTCCCATCTGGCGCAAAAGAAAAACTGGAAAGGTGGCCAAACCATGGTTTGCAGGGAAATTAGAAATGGTGTTAGATCCAAGGAAGAGGCATACAAATAGGTCAAGAAAAATAGCAGACCTGTGGATTGGAAGCAGTTTAGAATTCAGCAAAAGAAGACCAATGGACTGATTAAAAATGGCAAAACAGAATGAAAGTAAGCTTGCGGCAAATGGACTGCAAAGCTTCTATAGGTATGTGAGGAGAGAAAGATTAATGAAGACAAATGTAGGTCCCATTGCAGTCAGAAAAAGGCAAATTATAATGGGGAACAAAGAAATGGCTGACCAACCAAATGCATACTTTGGTTATGTCTTCACAAAGGAGGACACAAATAAGATACCAGAGACGTTGGGAAACACAGGGCTTAGTGAGAGTGAGGAACTATAGGAGATAGTATTAGTAGAGAAATGGTGCTGGGGAAATTGATGGGACTGAAGGCTGATAAATCCCCAGGGCCTGATTATCTACATCCCAGAGTACATAAGGAAGTGGCCCAAGAAATAGCGGATGCATTAGTGGGCATCTTCCAAGATTCTATAGACAATGCAACAGTTCCTACAGATTGGTGTAGCTAACATAACCCCACTATTTAAAAAAGGAGGTAGAGAAAAAACAGGGGATTATAGACCAGTAAGCCTGGCATCAGTATTGAGGAAAAATACAGAATTCATTATCAAAGATCTAGCAAAACATTTGGAAAACAGTGGCAGGATTGGACAGATTCAGCATGGATTTTTGAAAGAGAAAGCATGCTTGACAAAGCTACTGCAATTTTTGAGGATGTAACAAATGGACTTGATTAGGGGAGCCAGTGGATGTGGTGTATTAGCACTTTCAGAAGGCTTCTGACAAAGTCCCACATAAGAGATTAGAGTGTAAAATTAAAGCACATGGAATTAGAAACAATATATTAAGATGGATAGAAAATGGGTTGGCCAACAGGAAACAAAAAGAGTAGGAATAAGCGGATTTTTTTCCAAATGGCAGGCAGTGACTAGAGAAGTACTACAGCTAGTCACTACTTTTATTATTAATCTAATAATTTTTATTATTAGATGAGAGAACTAAATGTAACATCTCTAAATTTTCAGATTACACAAAGCTGAGTGGGAGGGTGAGCTATAAGGAGGAAACAGAGATGCTTCAGTGTGATTTAGATAAGTCGAGTGCGCGGGCAAATGATTGGCAGACCCAGTATAAGTTGGGTGAGTGTGAGGTTATCCACTTTGGTGGCAAAAGAAAGAAGGCAGATTACTATCTACGTGGTCATAAATTAGGAGAGAGGAATGTGCAACGAGGCCTGGGTGTCCTCTAACACTAGTCGTTGAAGGCAAGTATGCAGGTGCAGCAGACAGTAAAAAAGGCAAATGGTAAGTTGACCTTCATAGTGAGAGGATTCAAGTTTAACAGTAGGGATATCCTGACTAAATTATACAGGGCCTTGGTATGGTTAAACTCGAAATATTGGCTGCGATTCTTCCATTGTGACCCACAACTTTTCTGGTAGGTCGTGGTGGGAAATGCACGTCGTTGGCCTTGTACCGTGATTTGTGCATGTGCTGAGAATGCATGCACGTCTCCCAGAGCCGGCGAACAATTCCCAGTCAGACCACACTGGAAATCAGGTCCCAATTGAATCACTCACCTCGCCAGGAATAAATCATTCTGGCGGGGTTTACACTAGGTCCCCTCTTTCGGAAGATTAGTTGGGGTAATCAGGAACCACCCCCCCCCCCCCCCCCACCATGAGGGTCAGGTGGCGGGGGGGTGGTACCCCCTGGACATGAGCACCTTGGCAGTGCCAGCTTGTGCCCTCAGCATTGCCAAAGGGGCAAAGTGCCTGTGCCCATGGGGCACCTTGGCACTGCCAATCAGGCATCAGGCAGTACCAATAGGGCGGGGCCTATTGTGGTCAGGGCCCAGGGTGATCGGTGGGGCTGGGGGGCCCGGTGCCACATTGAAGACAGGATCGGTCTGGGATAAAGGGAGGGCAGCGACTGGGGGGGGGCGGTCTGCTGGGGAATGGGGGGTGGGCTGTGCATTGGGGTGCTCTGGGATGGGGGGGGTGTCAGGGCTGGCCCCCAAATTGTTGTGGGGGCCGCAAATCGAGCCATGGAGAGCTGCTGGAGGGGCAGTACGGCTGGTGACCCGGGCTGGCCAGTGATCGAGCTGGCCAGCATGCGCAAAGTTCCAGAATGTCAGACTCCGGCCTGAATAGACCCCTCCACCCTGGTTTTTAATGAGATTCACAACTGGGACCTCTGCAGTGCACAGAGTGCAAAGATTCAGGTGAGAAGCTGAACTGAGAAAACAGTCAGGATTTAGAACAGTTTTCCTGCCAATTGAGCACTTTTGGAAGGATTGTGGCCATTGTGTGCAGTTTAGAAATCCTTATCTAAGGACGTTCTTGCTCTGGGAGAGTGCAGAGAAGGTTTACCAGATTGATTCTTAGGCTAGCAGGACTGATGTATGAGGAGAGATTGAGTTGGTTAGGGTTGTATTTGCTGGAGTTCAAAAGAATGAAGGGGGTCTCATGGAAACCTAAAAGATACTAATAGGACTAGACAGGGTAGTTGCAAGAAAGATGTTCCCGATGATGTTGCAGAATGGAGCAGCACAGCAACACATCCAGAATCAGAAGATGTGGACCTGAAGGAGCAACAAGCAATGGAGAATAACAGCATGTAAAATTCAACAGAGCAAAAACAAACGGAGAATCACAGCATGCAGGCATGAACGGACCAGTAACAATTCCAGAATCACAGCATGCCAACATGAACAGAAGAGTTGTGAGTCCAGAATTACACTACGCAAACACGAACAGAACAACAACAAATCCAGAATTACAGCATGTAGCCTGAACAGAGAAAAACAAATCCAGAATCACAGGAAGCAGACCTGAACAATGCATCAACAAATCCCGAATCACAGCACGTAGATGTGATCAGAGCAACAACAAATCCAAAATCAGAACATGCAGACCTGAACAGAGCAACAATGAATCCAGAATCACAGCATGCAAAACAACAATAAAACCATTTCACAGAAACATGCCGCTCCTGAACTCTAATCAGCTGGCCTTTAAAAGATTCCCATAATGACAGACATGGATTCACCCTCAAACAGTTGCCTCAATCTACATTCCCCAGTTTCTGTCTAATATTGTCTTAGTTAGCCTTCCCCAATTTAGTAGTCCAAGAACCACTCTTATCCTTATCCATAAGTAAAGCTTACAGAATTATGGTCACTGTTCCCAAAATGTTCCCTCGCTGAAACTTTGATCACTTGGCCAGGCTCATTCTCCCATACAAGGTCTAACATGGCCCCTTCCCTAGCTGGACTATTTACATATTACTTCAAGAAACCCTCCTGGAGATCCTAACAAACTCTCTCCCTTTCTCTCCCCGCCCCACCCCCCCAACCAATCTCCATCTAAGCCCTTGGCACTAAGTGAGTCTCAATCAGTATAGGGGAAGTTAAAATCACCTATCACAGCAACCCTGTTGGTTATACATTTTTCCATAATCTGCCAATTGTCTGTTCCTCTATCATCTGCTGGCTGATGGGAGGCCCGTAGTACAACCTGCACCTTTCCTATTCCTGAGCTGAACTCATATGGCCTCAGTGGATGAGCCCTCCAAGGTGTCTTCCCTCAGTATAGTCTTGATATTCTCCCTGATCAGGAATATAATTCCCCCACCTCTTATATATCTCTCTCTATAAATGTGTGAAACATTCAAATCCTGGAACAATAAACTACCAGTCTTACTCCTCTCCCAGCGATGTCTCTGTAATAACAACATCATACTTATATATACACAAATCCAGGCTCCAAGTTCATCTGCCTTATCTGTCATACTCCTCATGTTAAAACAAATACACTTCAGACCGCCAGTCCCGATGTGTTCAATGACCATCCCTGTTTGTTCTTCCTCTCAGTCTTACTGGCTTTAGTCTCTAAAGCCTTGCCAGTCATTTCAGTTGCTGACCTACTGCTCTGGTTCCCAGCCCCTGCCACACGAGTTTAAACCTTCCCAAATAACACCAGCAAACCTCCCTGCTGGGATATTGGTGTGCACCCAGTGTAGTTGCAACCTGTTCTGAACACACCAGCATCAAATTCAGAGTTACAGCATGTAGATATGAATAGAGCAGTAACAAATCCAAAATCACAGAATGCAAACCTGAACAGAGCAGCACCAAAATCAGATTCAGAGCATGTCAACCTGAACAAAGCAAAAACAAATCCAGAATCACAGCACGCAGACCTGAGCAGATCAGCAGTAAATCTAGAAATAACAGCATACCTGCTAGGGACCAGGTCAGAAATTCCAAAGTACATTACGAAGTTAGCCTAGGCCTCAACCTTTTTTGATTTTGACATTAGTAAGAAGGATTAGCACGGGTAAATACATGGGGTTACGGGGATAAGGCCTGGGTGGGATTGTGGTCGGTGCAGACTCAATGGGTCGAATGGCCTCTTTCTGTACTGTAGACATTCTATGATTATGGCAGCAAAAGGTTTTTTGGTCCAGGTATGATTTGATTGACCCATTAGGAGGCTTTTAGTAAAACAAATTTTATTTAACAACAGTTAAAATATAATAAAAAGCATTTGCATACCTTTCACCAATTGAAAGTCTTTAATTATGATAAGATACAATTCTTAAAAGCTATCTATCTCTATTGTTCCAATTTAAGCAATATCCTTATTGACACAAATCCCACTTCAGAACCAATGAGCACCAAAGCAGATATGTTCATGTGGATGCTAGATTTCCAGCCTTTTTACATCTGTCTAGAGAGTTGAAAGACACCAGCCTTCTAACTTCCAAACAGCTGTCTCCAGAGAAAGATACGCCTTCAAGTAGCAGAATGTCAGAGAAAGAGACCTATATTCTAGCAGATCCCAGTCTCCAAATCCAGAGAAAGAAATAGACAGGAAGCCATTTCTTCTCTCTACAGTTCCCAAACAGCAACTAAACTTATTTTCTCTCTGTGACCCTAGCTCTGCCAAGTCCCATGATTTTTCCTTTCAAACCTTAATCAAGCCCCACTCTGAAAACTCCCCAGGGCAAATACTAAAATAACTATCTTGCATTAGTCCAGATAAAAGTTTAGCACTCAAGGACTGCCAGGTATAGACAGAATGGCAATACATAGAACTGTCTGCTAAAAAAAAGAGACTTCACAAGATACATTTCTTAAAGCAACAGTATTGTCACACCTCCCTCTTAAAAAAATGAACCAGCAATATGCAAAGTTGGTTTAATTTCTCAAAACTTCTAATTTCACACTATTAGTACTCTACAATATAGACACATGTTTTATTAAAACTAAGCATACAAATGTAACAATAGTATAGTCCATTCCAGCCCTTTTCTTCCATCCTCCTTCTTTCACCAAAGTTGTGACAAAACATGTGCCATCAATTTCACTCTTCCCTCTTTCTCGACATACTGCTATTGTTCATCTGCTCCTTCTTCCTTTTTCAAAAACCTCCTTCAATCCTTAATATTACTTTGATTCCAAGTTCGAGATCAAGTTCTACATTATGAGTATAAATTAGTTCCAGTAATGTTCTCAGTGAATGAGGCAGGATCAGGAGGGTAAACCTTTACATTGGATGCAAATTGGCATAAGCCACTTTGAATGTGATTTCTAATTTCCTTTGCTGAGTTTTACCACTTCTTTTGATTTTTGGAGTCCTGGAATTTATCCCAATCCTGTGGATAATCTCAAACCTTTAGATAATCTTGACTATAGACCCACAACAAGGTCTTTAAAGTTTGATGCCACTGTTTAAATGTTCCCTGCGTTTCTGGATTGTATGCAATTGATTTAAATTGTTTTACTCATGGTAGGTTATTGCATAAGGTTAAATCTCACGGGATCCAGGGTGAGGTGTCTATATGAATATAAAATTGGCTTCTTGACAGAAGCCAAAGGGTGGTTGTAGAGAGTTGTTTTTCAAACTGGAGGCCTGTGACCAGCGGTGTGCCTCAGGGCTCAGTGCCGGGTCCAATATTATTTGTCATTTATATCAATGATTTGGATGAGAATATAGGAGGCATGGTTAGTAAGTTTACAGATGACACCAAGATAGGTGGCACAGTGGACATTGAAGAAAGTTATCTCCAATTGCAATGGGATCTTGATCAATTGGGCCAGTGGGCTGATGAATGGCAGATAGAGTTTAATTTAGACAAATGTGAAGTGATGCATTTTGGTAGATTGAACCAGGGCAGGACTTACTCAGTTAATGGTAGGGTACTGGGGAGAGTTACAGAACAAAGAGATCTAGGGGTACATGTTCATAGCTCCTTGAAAGTGGAGTCCAGCTGGACAAAGTGGTGAAGAATGCATTCAGCATGCTTGGTTTCATCGGTAAAAGCATTGAGTACAGAAGTTGGAACGTCTTGTTGAAGTTGTACAAGACATTGGTAAGGCCACACTTGGAATACTGAGTGCAATTTTGGTCACTCTATTATAGAAAGAATATTATTAAACTAGAAAGAGTGCAGAAATGATTTACTCGGATGCTACAAGAGCTTGATGGATTGAGTTATAAGGAGACCCTGGATAGACTGGGGCTTTTTTCTCTGGAGCGTAGAAGACTGAGGAATGATCTTACAGTGGTCTATAAAATAATGAGGGACACAGATCAGCTAGATAGTTAATATCTTTTCCCAAAATAGGGGTGTCTAAAACTAGAGGGCATAGGTTTAAAGTGAGAGGGGAGAGATACGAAAGTATCCAGAGGGGCAACTGTTTCACAAGAGAGTGGTGAATGTCTGGAACAAGTTGCCAGAGGTAGGAGCAGAGGCGGGTATGATTTTATCTTTTAAAAAGACAGTTAGGTAGTTACATGGGTATGATGGGTATAGAAGGATATGGGCTAAATGCGGGCAATTGGGACTTGCTTAAGGGTTTTTAAAAAAATGGTGGCATGGATAAGTTGGGCCAGAGGGCCTGTTTCCATGCTGTAAACCTCTATGACTCTACTCCTAAGTTATCCATAACTTCCTCGAAGAACTTTGATGTAAAATTTAATCCTTGATCTGATTGTATTTCTGTGGGTAGCCCGTAGAAGATTTAAGTAACTTCTCTATAGTCCTTTTAGCTGTAATATTGTGCAATCGAATGGCCTTTGGAAATCGAGTAATCATATCCATTATGGTCAACAAATACTGATCCCCGCTTTTCTTTTCGGAAGCGGTCCTATTCAAACAATTAAGATCCTTGTAAAAGGTTTATCAAATGCCCAAATGAGTATTAAGGGTACTGGTTTTATCACTGATTAAAATTTTCCTATTAACTGACATGTGTGATATGATCAGCAAAATTCAACCGCATCTTTGTGCAGTCCAGCCAAGTAAAATGTTTTGTACTTTGTTAGAGTTTTCTGATTCCAAAATGACCTTTTACGAATACATCATCTGCTACCCGCAACACCTTTCTATAACCCATCAACAATACAACTTCACTTCTGCCCATTTTTTATCTGCCTGAATATGTAAAGGCATCTACTTCCTCATTAAGATATTATTTGAAGGTAATAACTTTCTGGTATACACTCAGATTCCACTTCTGTGTATGTTTTCTAATACAAATGCTTTATCTCTGCATCTTTCTGTTGTAAATCTGCCAACTTCCATGAACTAAAACTATCCACTTCATCCTCTATCTGTTCTTGTTCTTTTTCAGCTATCTGATCAAAAATGGTTTCTGATCATTGAACTTCAACTTCTTTATCTTTACTCTTTGATTTTTCCTCCAGTCTCAACTTGTGGCTTTATGGCCTTGTTACTACGGAGTCAGGAAAAATTGTAGGATATGCCTCCTATAACACCTCATGTGTTTGATTTTCCGCTGACTTTTCAATTACAGTAGGCATCGCTCCCACTTATAGTCTAGCTATATCATTACTCAAGGTAAACTGTACTCCTGGCCAAGATAATTTCTCTATTATTCCTACCACGACTTTTCACTGAACTCTCCAACTTCAACTTATATAATGGAGCACAACTCTTTTCAGCATCAGTTCCACCTATCACTGCCTTTTCTGGCAATATTTCTTCTGAACTACATGTCTCCTCATCTCTCACCATTATGGAGAGATGGTCATATATGACATTGTCAAAGATTTAGTAATCCAGAGACACAGAATAATGCTCTTGGGACCTGGGTTCAAATCCCACCATGGCAGATGGTGAAATTTGAATTTAATAAAAATCTAGAATTAAAAGTCCAATGATGATCATGAAACCATTATTAATTGTCACAAAAAAAAACACCTGGTTCACTCATGCCCTTTAGGGGAGGAAATTTGCTGTCTTTTCCTGGTCTGGCCTGTGACTCCAGACCCATAGCAATGGGTACGACTCTTAATCACCATCAGGGATGGTCAATAAATGCTAGCCTGGCCAAAGAAGCCCAAATCTCATGAATGAATAAAAAGAAATTGAAAGATTGACCTGGTTCCGTATCTCTTAAAGTCTTAACTTCTTTACCTACTCCTGCTACAAAGCAAAAAACACAAGTAAATTATTTTAAGAGATCTGGCACTTCCTTATCAACTAACCCCTGAGCAGGCTGCACATTCTCTTGCACCTCTTGAGTTTCAATGTTGACTTCCTTTACCATGAACGAACCCAAATGGCTTATCTTGTTTTAGTATGACTGACTTCTCAAAGCTTTTCTTAAACTCCCAACATTGCAAGTTTGTTTGTCCTATTTTGTTACTATAAAAACATCTGAGGCTTTTTATTTCTCTTCCACCCTTTTTTAACTGAGGTACACTATCTTTACCATCTTCAACGAGATCTCCTTTGCTCTTAACACCTGAGGATTTCTTCTTCCCAGTTCCTATACCTCACAATTCAAAATTGATGTTGGAAACCAGACTTCAATTTATGATCTAACTCATAATCAATCATCGGCAATTTCTGCTGTTAATCTCACAATTTTAAATCTCTGCTCTTTCACGTGACTTTCTATTATTTCAGGAAGTGCTTTTTTAAATTTCTTTAAAATAACTGTTTCCATAAGAACAACCTCTGTTGGTCTATTTTCTTTGGACCATGCAAGTGCAATTTTAGTAGTTAGTTAAGTATGCGCTTAGCCCATAGGTCTCCTTATGCCTTGTTTCCTTCCCCATAAGAAAGAATTATTTTAGGGTTATAGTTATTTTTATTTCACAATATTTTTGCCAGGTTGGCAAAAACACAGTGCAAAAAGTGTGTGCTGTTCAGTGAAGAAGTTAAGCCCTTATCCACTTGTCAAAATTACTTTGTTTGATTCTTTCAAATTCTATTTTGTTTGACCAGGTGCCTTCCTTGGCTTTCTTAACCATTGTCTTTAGAGTTCTGGCATTAGGTCAGATACATTTAAGATGGCTTTTTTCGCCTCATCATAATCCGTAAATACCTCTTCTGTTGGTGATACAAACATGTCACTTACTCTACCTACCAACTTAATTTGAATTAGCAATACCCACATGGTCTACGGCCATTTTGTTTGTTTAGCTACTTCCTCAAATGAAATGAACAAAGCAATAATAAATCCTGAATCACAGCACGCAGATCTGAAAAGAGCAACAAATCCAGAATCACAGCAGGAAAAACTGAAGAGAACAACAGTGAATCCAAAATCTTAGCATTTAAACAGAGCTCCAGATTCACATCATGCAGACCTGAAAGGATCAGCAGCAAATCCAGACTCACAGCACACAGACCTGAATATATCAACAGCAAACACAGAATAACAGAGCTCCACAGATTCACCACTCTCAGGCTGACGAAATTCCTCCTCATCTCTGTTTTAAAGGATCGTCCCTTCAGCCTGAGATTGTGCCTCTGGTTCTAGTTTTTCCTACTAGTGGAAACATCCGCTTCACGTCCACTCTATCCAGGCCTCTCAGTATCCTGTAAGTTTCAATAAGATCCCCCCTTATCCTTCTAACCTGAAAGGCCGCTCCCCCATCCTTCTAAACTCCAATGAGTGCAGACCCAGAGTCCTCAACCATTTCCAGAGGAGCAGTTAGAGTGGTGATTCAGTAAAGAGAGCTTGTAGGTAAGAGGGATTTTTACCTTACTTTTTTCAGAGTATTTTTTCTAAACCGGGAGTATAAAACTGGAAGGAGGCCCCAGTGGGACCTGGGAAGGTTTCTTTCCCCCCAGTAAATTTGAACAGGGAGGAAACCTGAGACTCTACACTTCTAGAGTCTCCCACCCTACCCCCTCCTGTAATCTAAAAAAAACTTGGAGTGAGAGCAGGTAAATTTTCTTCTTTTTTCCTTTCTTTTCGCTTATTCCTCAAACCTAAGGAGGTAAGGGAATATCAGGCTCATTGTTCGACCGGAACAAAGCAGAGAGGGAGTGAGTCATGGTAGGAGTGCTGAGGGTAAGAGATTTATTGCTGTTTTTTTACCTTTCTCTTTTGCACAGTTTTTTTTAGACTGTGCAGGTGCCTGAAGTCAGTCAGTAGTGCGCGTAAGGTTTAAAAAGCAGGCCGCACTATCCAGTGGGTTGAAGGGCTTTGGCTCAATGGGCTTAGGTGGAGACGGGCAAGGCAGGGTAGGTTTAGTTCTTAGTTTTTCCTGTGTTATTTGAAGAAAGGGGGAATTATGAGTGTGAGGCCAGTTTGTTGTTCTCGGTGTTGGATGTGGGAGGTCCTGGAGTCTCCTAGCCTCCTGGACGTCTACATCTGCGTCAGGTGCGTCGAGTTGCGGCTCCTAAGGGACCATGTTAGGGAACTGGAGCTGCAGCTTGATGACCTTCGTCTGGTCAGGGAGAGTGAGGAGGTGATAAAGAGGTGTTACAGGCAGGTGGACACACCTGGGCCACGGGACGCAGACAAATGGGTCATGATTAGGAAGGAGAAGGGGAAAGCTCAGGTACTAGAGAGTACCCCAGTGGCTGTGCCGCTTAATAAGTACTCTTGTTTGAGTACAGTTGGGGGGGGGAAATAGCCTACCTGGGGGAAGCAACAGCAGCCGTGCCTCCAGCACAGAGTCCGGTCCTGTGGCTCAGGACCGTAGAGAGAGGAGGAAGGCAGTGGTGATAGGGGACTCTATAGTGAGGGATCAGCAGGTGATTCTGCGGATGCAGTCAAAAAACTCAGATGGTAGTTTGCCTCCCTGGTGCCAGGACCCAGGATGTTTCTGATTGCGTCCAAGATATCCTGAAGTGGGAGGGAGAAGAGCCAGAGGTCATGGTACATATTGATACCAATGACACAGGTAGGAAAAGGAAAGAGGTCCTGAAAGGAGAATATAGGGAGTTAGGAAGGGAGTTGAGAAGAAGGAAAGCAAAGGTAGTAATCTCGGGATTGCAGACTGTGCCACGAGACTGAGAGTAGGAATGAAATGAGGTGGAGGATAAATACGTGGCTGAGGGATTGGAGCAGTGGGCAGGGATTCAGGTTTCTGGATCATTGGGCCCTCTTTTGGGGCAGGTGTGACCTGTACAAAAAGGATGGGTTGCACTTGAATCCCAGGGGAACCAATATCCTGGCGGGAAAGTTTGCTAAGGCTACTGGGGAGAGTTTAAACTAGAAAGGTTGGGGGGTGGGAATCAAATTGAAGTGACTGAGAGAAAGGAGGTTGGCTCACGAATACAGAAAGCTTGTCGACAGTGTGAGAGGGAGGATAGGCAGGTGATAGAGAAGGGGAGTGCTCAGGCTGAAGGTTTGAGATGTGCCAATTTGACGCAAGGAGTGTTGTGAACAAAGTGGGTGAGCTTAGAGCGTGGATCACTACTGTGATGTAGTGGCCATTACAGAGGCTTGGATGACTTAGGGGCAGGACTGGTTACTTCAAGTGCCGGGTTTCAAATGTTTCAGAAGGGACAAGGAGGGAGGCAAAAGAAGTGGGGGAATGGCACTGTTGATCAGAGATAGTGTCACAGTTGCAGAAAAGATGGATGCCATGGAAGGATTGTCTACTGAGTCTCTGTGAGTGGAGGTTAGGGACAGGAAGGGGGTCAATCAACTTTACTGGGTGTTTTCTATAGGCCGCCCAACAGTAACAGGTATGTTGAGGAGCAGATTGGGAAGCAGATCCTGGAAAGATGTAATAATGACAGAGTTGTCATGATGGGAGATTTTAATTTCCCAAATATTGATTGGAATCTCCCTAGGGTAAGAGTTTAGATGGGAAGGAGTTTGTTAGGTGTGTTCAGAAGGGTTTCTTGACACAGTATGTGGATAAGCCTACAAGAGGAGAGGCAGTACTTTATTTGGTATTGGGAAATGAACCTCATCAGGTGTCAGATCTCTCAGTGGGAGAGCATTTTGGGGATGGTGATCATAATTCTATCTCCTTCACAATAGCATTGGAGAGAGACAGGGTCAAACAAGTTAGAAAAGTGTTTAATTGGAGTAAGGGAAATTATGTGGCTATCAGGCAGGAAATTGGAGGCTTAAATCGGAAAGAGGCTTTGCCAGGGAAATGTACGGAAGAAATGTGGCAAATTTTCAGGGAATATTTGTCTGGAGTTCTACATAGCAACATTGCAATGAGATAGGGAAGTTATGGTAGGTTACAGGAACCATGGTGTACAAAGGCTGTAATTAATCTAGTCAAGAAGAAAAACTTACAAAAGGTTCAGAGATCTAGGTAATGTTAGAGATCTAGAAAAGTATATGGCTAATAGGAAGGATCTTAAGAACGAAATTAGGAGAGGCTGAAGAGGTCATGAGAAGGCCTTGGCAGGCAGGATTAAGGAAAGCCCCAAGGCATTCTACAAGTACGTGAAGAACAAGAGGATAAGACGTGAAAGAATAAGACCTATCAAGTGTGACGGTGGAAAGTTTGTATGGGACTGGAAGAAATAGCAGAGATACTTAATGAATGCTTCACTTCAGTATTCACTGTGGAAAAGCATCTTGATGGTTGTAGTGCAGACTTGCAGCAGACTGAAAAGCTTGAGCATGTAGATATTAAGACAAAGGGTGTGTTGGAGCTTCTGAAAAGCATCAAGTTAGATAAGTCACCGGGACCAGATGGGATGTACCCCAGGCTACTGTGGGAGGCGAGGGAGGAGATTGCTGAACCTCTGGTGATGATCTTTGCATCAGCAATGGAGATGGGAGAAGTTCTGGAGGATTGGAGGACTGTGGATGTTGTTCCTTTATTCAAGAAAGGGAGTAGAGGTAGCCCTGGAAATTATAGCCCAATGAGTCTAACCTCCGTGGTTGGTAAATTGATGGGAAAGATCCTGAGAGGCAGGATTTATGAACATTTGGAGGGGTATAATATGATTAAGAATAGTCAGCATGGCTTTGTCAAAGGCAGATCACACCTTACAAGCCTGATTGAATTTTTTGAACATGTGACTAAACACATTGATGAAGGAAGAGCTGTAGATGTAGTATAGGTGGACATCAGCAAGGCATTTGATAAGGTGCCCCATGTAAGGCTTATTGAGAAAGTGAAGGGGCATGGGATCCAAGGGGATATTGCTTTGTAGATCTCGAATTGGCTTGCCCACAGAAGGCAAAGTGTGGTTATAGATGGGTCATATTCTGCATGGAGGTCAGTTACCAGTGGAGTGCCCCAGGGATCTGTTCTGGGACCCTTACTCTTTGTGATTTTTATAAATGACCTGGATGAGGAAGTGGAGGGATGGATTGGTAAGTTTGCTGATAACACAAAGGTTGGAGGTGTTGTGGATTGTGTGGAGGGATGTCAGAAGTTGCAGCGTGACATTGATAGGGTGCAAGACTGGGCAGAGAAGTGGCAGATGGAGTTCAACCCAGGTAAGTGTGAAGTGGTTCATTTTGGCAGGTCAAATAGGATGGCAGAATATAATATTAATGGTAGGACTCTTGGCAGAGTAGGAGATCAGAAGGATCTTGGCATCTGAGTTCATAGGATGCTCAAAGCAGTTGTGCATGTTGAAGCTGTGGTTAAGAAGGCAGATGGTGTACTGGCCTTCATCAATTGAGGAATTAAGTTTAGGAGTTGAGAGATAATGTTGCAGATATATAGGACCCTGGTCAGACCCCACTTGGAGTACTGTGCTGGTCGCCTCATTACAGGAGGGATGTGGAAGCCATAGAAAGGGTGCAGAGCAGATTTACAAGGATGTTGCCTGGATTGGGGAGCATGTCTTATGAGGATAGGTTGAGGGAGCTCGGCCTTTTCTCCTTGGAGAAACGAAGGATGAGGGGTGACCTGATAGAGATGTATAAGATGTTGAGAGGTATTGATTGAGTGGATAGTCAGAGGCTTACTCCCAGGGCTGAAGTGGTTGCCACAAGAGAACACAGGTTTAAGGCGCTGGGGAGTAGGTACAGAGGAGATATCAGGGGTAAGTTTTTCACTAAGGGAGTGGTGGGTGCACGGAATGGGCTGCCGGCAATGGTGGCGGAGGCAGATTTGATAGGGTCTTTTAAGAGACTTTTAGGTAAGTACGTGGAACTTAGTAAGATAGACGGTTATAGGTAATCTTAATAATCTCTAAGGTAGGGACATGTTCGGCATAACTTTGTGGGCTGAAGGGCCTGTACTGTGCTGTAGTTTTTCTATGTTTCTATGTTCCTCATAGGACAAACTCTTCATTCCAGGAATCATTCTTGTGAATCTCCCCTGGAACCTTTTCAAGGCCAGCACATCCTTCCTTAGTTATGGGGCCCAAAACTGCCCGCAATACTCCAAATGGGGTCTGACCAGAACTTTATACAGCCTCAGAAGTACATCCCTGCTCTTGTATTCTAGCCCCCTCAACATGAATGCTAACATTGCATTTGCCTTCCTAACTGCCGACTGAACCTACATGTTAACCTTAAGAGAATCTTGAACAATGACTCCCAAGTCCCTTTGTGTTTCTGATTTCCTAAGCATTTTCCCATTTAGAAAATAGTCTTTGCCTCCATTCCTCCTTCCAAACTACATAACCTCACACTTTTCCACATTGTATTCCATCTGCCATTTCTTTGTCCACTCTCCTAAGTCTTTCTACAGTTCCCCTGCTTCCTCAATACTACCTGTCTCTCTACATACCTTTGTATCATCTGCAAACTTAGCAACATCCCACAAGCACATTTCTGTAATAGTTAATACATCATAGTTATATGTTGTGACCTGTGCTATCAACTCGCCTATCTTGTTGCAAATGCTCTGAGCATTAGGTAAAATACATTTAGCTTTGATTTTTTTTACAACTCCGGATTGCTCTGTGTTGCATATTTTTGTTTACATTCCTGCCCCATCCTTTGACAGTCAACTTCCTCCTCACTATCCTGTGTCCCTGCTCTTCATATCCGCCTAATTTTTTAAAAACTTTCCATTCTTGGAACCCTCCCTGTTCCTAGTTAGGGCTGTTATATGAGTCTTTGCTGTAAAATAATGTTCATACGCCTGCCTTGCCTATAGTTTTCTATTGTCTTTCTGGATTTTCAGAAGGTGTTTGACAAGGTACCTCACAAGAGGTTATTGCAGAAGGTCAGGGGACATGGAGTTGGGGGTAGGGTGTTAGCGTGGATAGAGGATTGGTTGTCAAATAGGAGGCAGAGAGTGGGGGTCAATGGGTGCTATTCGGATTGGCGGTTGGTGACTAGTGGGGTGCCCCAGGGGTCGGTGCTGGGGCCTCAGCTATTTACCATTTATATAGATGATTTGGAGGAGGGAACCGAGTGTAGGGTGTCGAAATTTGCTGATGACACCAAGACTGGGGGAAAAGGCAAATTGTGCGGAGGGTGTGGAGAGTCTGCAGAAGGATCTAGATAGGCTGGGCGAATGGGCCAGGAAATGGCAAATGGAATTTAATGTTGGCAAGTGTGAGGTGGTCCACTTTGGTAGGAAGAATGGTAGGAAGGACTATTACTTACGGGGCAAAAAACTGCAGCAGGCGACGGTGCAGAGGGACCTCGGGGTCCTTGTGCATGAGTCGCAAAAACCCAGCTCGCAGGTGCAGCAGGTGGTTAGGAAGGCGAATGGGATGCTGGCCTTCATAGCGAGGGGGATTGAATATAAAAGTAGGGAGGTCTTGCTGCAGCTGTATAGGGCATTGGTGAGGCCGCAGCTGGAGTACTGTGTGCAGTTTTGGGCGCCGCACCTGCGCAAGGATATTTTGGCCTTGGAGGGAGTGCAGCAGAGGTTTACTAGGCTGATACCGGAGTTGAGGGGATTGAGCTATGAGGAGGGGATTGAGCTATGAGGAGAGGCTGAATAAACTAGGCTTGTACTCGTTAGAGTTTAGAAGAATGAGGGGAGATCTCATTGAGACGTATAAGATGATGAATGGGATGGATAGGATAGAGGTGGAGAGACTCTTCCCGCTCAAAAAAGACAGTAGGACTAGGGGGCACAGCCTCAAGATAAAGGGGAGGCGGTTTAGAACGGAGTTGAGGAGGAACTTCTTCACTCAAAGGGTGGTGAATCTCTGGAATTCTCTGCCCGTTGAAGTGGTGGAGGCTGCCTTGCTAAATATTTTTAAGAAGCGGGTTGATGGGTTCTTGATAAGAGAGGGGATTAAGGGTTATGGGGAGAGGGCGGGAAAGTGGAACTGAGCCACGACAGATCAGCCATGATCTTATTGAATGGCGGGGCAGGCTCGAAGGGCTAGATGGCCTACTCCTGCTCCTATTTCTTATGTTCTTATGTTCTTATTGACACTCAGGTTGATCACTAATCTGCACTCCTACCTTTAACTTTGACTTCTCAATTTTCCAACTAAAACCTCACCCCCCATTCTTTAGTTTAAAGCCTTCCCTATTTCTTTAGTTATATGGTCCACAAGAACACTGCTCTCAGCATGTTTCAGATGTAGGCTGTCCCAATGGTCCAACCCTCACTTTCCCCAGTACTGAAGCCAATGTCCCACAAACTGATATCCATTTCTCCCCTACCAGTCTTTGAGCCACACTTTCACCTCTCAAATTTTAAACACTTGGCCAATTTGCAACTGGCTCAGATAATAATCCAGACCTTGGAGGTTCTGTTCTTTAGTTTAATGTATAATTCCTCAGACTGCCAATGCAAAACCTCTTCCCTCATTCTATGTATGTTGTTGGTGCCTACATGGATCATGACTACTGCATCCTCGCCCTTCCCACTGCAAGTTCTTCTCCCTAGCCCTATTGCAGAGCAGATGTTAGAATGCTAGAATCCTACAGTGCAGAAGGAGGCCATTCAGCCCATTGAGTCTGCACCAACCATAATCCCACCCAGGCCCTGTCCCCACAACCCTATGCATTTACCATAGTAGTCCCCCTGACACTAAAGGGAAATTTAGCATGGCCAATCCACCTAACCTGCACATCTTTGGACTGTGGGAGAAAACTGCAGCACCTGAAGGAAACCCGTAGGGAATGTGTAAACTCGACACAGACAGTGATCCAAACTGGGAATTGAACCCGGGTCCCTGACGCTGTGAGGCAGCAGTGCTAACCACTGTGCTGTCTGGACCCCTGCACTGGACAGGCAATACAGCCTTCAAGACTCTTGAATCTGGCTCGAGAGAACAGTGTCTGTTCCCAATTGTACTATCCCCAACTATGTAACATTTCTCTTTTCTGCCACCACTTGAACAGCTCCCTGAACCATGCTGTCAAGGTCAGTTTACTCATCCTTCCGACGGTCGCATCTCTCATTCACACAAGGAGCAAAAATATTTTACCTGTTGGACAAGGACAAGGGTTGAGGCTCTTGCAGTGCTATCCCTTGGATCCCTCTATTGCCTCATTCACAATCACACTCACCTGCTCTGCCCTGGTTAATCTAAGAAATATGACTGCCTCCTGAAACACAGCGTCCAGGTACCCCCTCCCCTTCACTGATGTGTTGCAGCATCTGAAGCTCATTAACTCTGAGCTGCAGTTCATTGAGCAACCAACACTTACTCCAGAAGTGTTCATGAGGAACTACAATGGGTCCACCAGCTCCCACATCATGCAGGTACGACACGTCGTCTTACCTCCCCATTCCTAGTTTTTAACTAAAAAAAAATCAACTGGCTTTTAAATATTCAATCTGTAAAAGACTTTTCCTGATTGCCTTTAATCTAATAGTAATTTAGAATGGGAATTCAAGTTAGCAGTTACTTACCAGCCAATTAATTCTTTTTTGTTTTTATTCCATTTCAATCAAATCAAGTCCAATTCAGAGTCTCAACAAGTTGAGACATTCCCAATCCAAGATGACAAGACAGGGCTCTCACCTCCTGTCTTGGGCTTGATCTATATGATCCAAGCTGGTTGGAGTAGGCATAGCACCTCCTCCAAGGCTTGATCTCATTTGCATCTTAGCCAAAAGGCCGAGATGCTGCTTTTAAAAATTGCTTCAAGTGAAGCCACAATGTAAACTAATGACTTCAACCAAGCACAGCATGTCGATACTACACTTGATCTTAGCCGAAAGGCTGAGAACCAATACCCAACTAAATTACTGTTTTCCTGTGATGCTGCAATGTGGCTCTTGCAGCTCCTATTGTAGCTGCTCCCAGAAGGCAAGCCCGTGCTCTCCCCTTATGCTCATTACTGAAGTTTAGGCTCTCTCTCTCTGTGCTCTTTACCTCCCCTCTCTTCCCAAGCTCTTCATTCAAGCCTCGCCTCTCTCCACATTCTGTATTTAAGTCTCACCCCTCTCTCCGGGCTCTGTATTCAAGTCTCACCTTTTTGTCTATGTTCTGTATTCAAGTCTAGCCTCTGTCTCCACACTTTTATTCAAGTCTAGCCTCGCTGTCTGCATTCTTTATTGAAATCTTGCCTCTCTCTGTGCTCTTTATTGACATCTCATCTCTCTCTCTACCGCATTTTTATTGACGATCTGTGCACAACGAATCTAAAATTATTCCATTCAGAGATAAACAGAGCAACGACGAATCCAGATTCAAAGCAGGCAGTGTTGAACAGAGAGAAAACAAATTGAGAATCACAGCATGCAGATCTTAAAAGAGCAACATCCACTGGGGAATGCATGCATGGATTAACACAGTAACAACACATGAGAATCAAAGAACACAGACATGAACGGACACCAACAAATCCAGAACCACAACATGCAGACCTGAGCCGAGTAACAACAGATTCAGAATAACACATGTACACCAAAACAAATCTGGATTCACAGCACGGAGACCTGAAAAGAACAACAAATCCAGAATCACAGCATGCAGAACTCAGCAGAGGAACAAGAAATTTTGAATTACAGCAGGTCAACATGAAAATAGCAATGGTAAATTCAGAATCTCAGCATGCAGACCCGAACAGGGGAATAACAAATCCAGAATGACAGCACAAAAGTGAACGGACAAGAACAAATCAATAATTGCAGTATGCAGACCTGAACCAATCAAAAACAAATCCAGAATCACAGCACGCAGCCCTGAAGAGAGCAACAACTAATCAGTAATATCAGTCCTCATGCCTGAAGCAAGCAACAACAAATTTTGATTCTCTACATGTAGACTGTAACAGAGCAGCAAAACAAAAAATGAAGAACCCTCAGCACAGAAGTAAATCTAGATACCCAGCATTCAGTCCTGAACAGGGCAACAACAAATACAGAATCACAGCACACAGACATGAACAGAACAATAATTCTAGGATCACAGCATGCAGAACTCAGCAGAGCAACAAAAAATCTAAACTTGCAGCATGCAGTTAAGTAACTCCTCAGGGGCTAGTGTCCCTTCACCAGATTTCCTTTATTTTCAAACCTTATTTCATTTATAGAGTTCTTCTGATACAGCATCAGAATCCAGAGTGCCAGAACATCTGACTCTTCCATTTCTATACATTTGAAACTCCTGATTGAGCAGGTGATTATGATCTCAAACAGGGAGTTTATACTGCAACAGGCCAACCTTCAATGCCTTAATGAAGTCATTACGCCCCTCCCCCACTATATCTAAGGAATCTCAGCTATTCATTCACCTCATGAGTCTCTTTTGATGTGTCAACGCTGGATCCATTTCCTCCAACTCGGCATTTGAACTAGAAGGACAGTATCTAACAGGTGCCCATCTGTTACAACATGAGTGCCGGAGTTGTAGTTCGCCCCCTTCTTTGGGTAACAGAGAAGTAGCCACAGCTTTGTCTGCAGTATCCATTTCAGACTCAGAGGTTCGAACTACAGGCATAGGAAGGCGGGGCTGGCTGGTCGGGGAGGACTCTTCTCAGCTTGCTGTGCAATGTTGGCTCAGGGACAAACTGTGATTTCAGGGCAAGTGCCTGATCCAGATGTTTTTTTCCAGGATGGCTTCACCCACAGGTATTCTTTAGGATACAGGGCCCATCCTGGGTTCAACTGATGCAGATAACCATGCTGGACCATTTGCGTAATGTGTTATCCAAATTTTTTCATCAGCCTCCAATTGCCTTTCCTGGTGATATTGTGGCCTTTGCATTGGGCTTCTTGTTGATTTTCTACTTCCCTCTAGGTTTGGGAATAGTAAGCTTAACCTGGTGTGGAGTCGTCTGCCTATGAGTAATTCTGTGGGTGCTATTCCCGAAGTGGTATCATCAAATAGCCAACGGGAGAGATTGGTGTCCATAGATGCTGCTGGCTGTTTTTTGAACACAGCTTTTGAAGTCTGGATCTGATATGTCGAATCCTATTTGACTTTATGAATCAGGTGAGCTCCTGATTGGTGAAAGCCAGTCCATATTCAGAGACTAGCACCTCTCAGATCCCATGTGTCGCAAATGAAGTGCAAAGTTTCTCTATCGTTATTGTTGAGGTCAGCGAATACACCCAATGGATGTCCATCCACCTCGAGTGGTGTCTACCATGATCAAGAGCATTGAGCTCATGAATGAGCCAGCATAATCCACGTGCAGCCGAGTCAATGGACTACTTGCCCATTCCCACAAGTGTAGAGGAGCTGCCGGTGGCAACTTTCGTCCTTGCTGGCATTCCTAGTACTGACCCACAAGCACTGCTATGTTAGCGTCTACTCTAGGCCACCAAACATAGCTCCTGGCCAGCGTCTTCATTTTGGACACTACTGGATGGCTGTGATGTAGTTCAGCCAGTATGGCATGGTGGCCCCATTCGCAACAATCACTCGTGCCCCCCATAGCAGTTTTCTGTCTTCTACTGTCAGCTGCTCACTTCTATTCCAATAAGGGTGGAACTGGGGCTCTGCTGGCCTTTCCATTTACCCCATCAATATTAAGTGTTTAACTTTTGCAAGTATGGGGTCCATTTGTGTGTATTAAGTGCGGCCACTGGGAGAGTATCCAGAAAATTCATAGCCATTACTGCCTCTTTTCTACTTGGGGTACCATCATTGTGTTGTTTGCTAAAGATAACCTCTTTAGAGCATCTGCATTTGCCACTCGACCTCCCGGCAGATGCTCCAAATGGTAGTTATGAGTCACCAAAAATAATGTCCATCACTGGATCTGAGCCGATGCTATTGGTGGTACCACCTTGTCCCCTCTTAGTAGTCCTATAATGGCTTGTAATTGGCAACAATCACAAATTTCTGCACACAAAGATATTAATTAAATTTCTTCACTCCAAATATTACTGCCAGCCCTTCTTTTTCAATACGGGCATACTTTCTTTCTGCCAAGGTCCTGGAAGCATGGGCTATTCCTCTCCAATTGGCCATCCATGTGCTAATACTGCTCCGATGCCATGTGGAGACGTATCACAGGTTAGCACTAACTCCTTTCTGGGATCGTAATATGCTAAGACATTTGACAATGACAACTGTTGTTTTATTTTCTTGAAAGTAAGGTGTTGAGAGGTAGTGAACCATTCCAAGGTTGACCATTTTTATTAAGCAGGTGATGGAGTGGAACAAAGATGGAGGCCCAATTTTGTATGAATTTTCTGTGGTATGTCGCCAGCCCTAAAAACAGCCATAACTCCTGGATTGAGATGGGAGCATCTTTAATCCGCCACACTTGGCCCTCCAAATGACATAGACCTGACCTGTCCACTTTATAACCCAGATAGATCATTTGTGGTACCAAGAAGATGCATCTCTCCTCCTTAACCACATGCACGCTCTGGAAAAATGACTACGGACTTCCTCCAGGTTCGTAGGTATTCCGCCTTTGGTTAATCTGTAATGAGATCATCCAGATAAATAGCCATCTGAGGTAAACCCTGAATATGTTCTCCAGAAAATTGAACAGGCTGATGATACCCCAAAAGGTAATCTTGTGTTTTGATAAAGGCCCTTTAAAATATTGATTGTGGAATTTTTCTGTGAATCCTCATCCAGCTATAGCTGCAAATAAGTAAGGCTCATATCTAATTTCCAGAATAAGAATCCCTTTGTCAACTTTGCTCGCAAATCCTCTATCTGGGGAATAGGTACTTGTCCAGTTGTGAATAGTGGCTCATTGTTTGCTTAAAGTCCCCACAAAGGTGGACTGAACCATCTGGTTTCAAAATGGGCACTACTGATGCAGCCCATTCCAAAAACTGGACAGGTTTTATGATACCTTCTCATTCTAGTTTTATAATTTCTGTTTCCACTTTTTCCCCTTAAAACAAATAGTATTGGATGGGCCTTGCACAATCAAGGGACTGCATCCTGCTCAACATGAGATATCATTTAACTTCTGGGTAATTGAGCAGGACTTCGATCAAGTAACCATTTTCTAACTGGAAGATGCTTACCCAATCCAGGTGAATTTCATTCAGCAGTTTCTCCCCATTGGGATTTGACCCGAGCCTTCCAATACCATTAATGGTAGCTTAACCAGTTGCTTTTCATAAAAGACAGGAACAAAGGTTGTCTCCACAACTCTCAGATGTCCCTCTGTGTCAATCCTCAGTTTTGCTGAAGTCTTGGTTAAGGTTAAGGGTTGGAGTCCACTCTGAATTTTACTGAACACTGATTCTCCTATCACAGATACGGCCATGCCTGTACTGACCTCCATTAATGCCAGACATCCATTTAATCTTATGGTTATCTTAATTGATTTCAATTTGGATATTGCTATACAGTTTAATTGTTCTTCGTCAGATGTAGGTGGACATTGTAGGGTGTGCACACTCTTTACACCAACCTGCGCCCTTTTCCTAAATTTAGGTCTTGCAAACTTATTTTGCTGCTCTGACTCCACATACCTTCAGCAGTTACAATGCCTTGCTGGACTGGATTCTAAAGGCACTGTTAATGTCTGGTCAAAGCTTAGCTTTGTTTTGTGATAAGATCAGCTATAGTGCCTGTTTGCAGTCTATTTGGGCTTCTGACAACAATCATTTTTTGGATAGTCACATTATTTATCTCACATGCCAAATGGTCTCTTAGCATCTCATTAAGTATCAACCCAAACTCACAAGTTTCTGCCAGCCATCTCAACCTTGTTAAGAAACACATGACAGATTCTTCTGTCTCCTTGATCACTGAGTAAAACCAGTACCTTCTCAGATTCAGAGGTGGTTTAGGGTCATAATATTCCTTCATTAATTCCTGGAAGGTTTTGGCATCTGGCGCTTCTGGGAGGGTTAAGCTGTGAATAATGGCAAATGCTGTTGGTCCACAAGTGGTCAGAAGAATGATCTGTTGCTTTTCATCTGTCCGAATGTCATTAGCCCTAAAAAAAAGTAACGCACGTGTTCTACATATTAGGCTCAGTGCTCCACAGCAAGGTTAAAAGAGTCCAATTTCCCAAACAGGAGCATGATGCCTAAAGATCACCTTCTCCCACTGTATGAATGGCTGTTAAAGAGCATGTTCTCTCAGGTCGTTCTTTTCCTTCGTTACCACTAAAATAGCTCCTCAGTGTCCCTTCACTGGACTCCCCTTATTTTCAAATCCTATTTCATTCATAGAGCGCTTCTGGTAAAACATCAGAATCCAGAGACACACTCCTAATTATATACACACACGAGACTCCCTGGTTGGGCAGGCAATTATGACCTCAATGAGGGACCTCATACTCCAAGAGGCCAATCTTCATTGCCTCGTTGAAGTCATGACATGCAGATCTGAACAGACAGTGACAAATCCAGAAATCATAGCATGCAGACCAGAATAGAGCAACAACAAATCTAAAAACTCAGCATGTATACCTAATCCAATTCACAGCATATCAAGAATCACTAAGTAAATTTCAATACAGCAACAACAAATCTAGGTTCACAGCAAATTGACTTGAATAGCTGAACATCAGATCCAGAAAGACAACATGCAGATGTGAACCAAATTACAAGAGATCCCGAATCACAGCATGTACACCTCAAGAGTGCTAAAATAAATGTTGAATCACAGCATGCAGCGCACAAACAAATGGAGAATCACAGCATGCAGAACTGAGCAGAGCAACAAGAAATCCAGAATCACTTGAACAGAGGAAAATCAGATCCAGAAAAACAGCATGCAGATGTGAACCAAACCACAGAAAATCCTGAATAACTGCATGCAAACTTGAACAGAGCAACAACAAATCTAGAATCACTGTGCTCTGACTTGAACGAGGAACATCAGATCCAGAAACACAGCATGCAGATGTGAACTGAACCACAGCAAACCTAGAACCATAACATGCAAGCCTGAACAGAACAACAGCGAATCCAGAATATGAGCCCTCAGACCTGAACCAAGCAGAAACAAATCCAGAATCACAGCACACAGACCAGAAAAAAAGTAACAGCAGAGCAGAAATATCAGCTCTCAGGCCTAAACAAAGAAGCAACAAACTTAGAATCACTGCCTGCAGACCAGAACAGAACAAGAACAAATCCAGAATCGCAGCAGCATGTAGACCTGAACAGAGCAATAATAAATCCAGAATCACAGCAGCATGTAGACCTGAACAGAGCAACAACAAATCCAGAATCACAGCATCATGTAGACCTGAAGACAGCAACAAATCCAGAATCAGAGCAGCATGTAGATCTGAACAGTGCAAGAACAAATCCAAAACCACAACATGTAGACCTGAATAGTGCAACAACAAATCCAAAACCACAGCATGTAGACCTGAACAGAGCAACAACAAATCCAGAATCATAGCAACATGTAGACCTGAACAGTACAACAACAAATCCAGAATCACAGCAGTATGTAGACCAGAACAGTGCAACAACAAATCCAAAACCACAGCATGTAGACCTGAACAGTGCAATAACAAATCCAAAATCACAGCATGTATACCTGAACAGAGCAACAACAAATCCAGAACCACAGCATGTAGACCTGAACAGAGCAACAACAAATCCAGAATCACAGCAGGCAGACCTCAACAGAGCAACAACAAATCTGTTGATCAACATAGCAGGCTGGGAAGATAGCGCATGAGGCTTTTTTGTTGGACATGAACTGGTCTTGTGCCAAAAGCCATCTGCCCAGCTGTGTTTTGCTGATTTAAATATTAATTACATTTCATATTTGCGTTTTAAAACATGTCCAAAGAACAGGTCTGAAATTCTCCATTTTCTTACTCTTCAGCATTTAGGATGCGTTCTGATGGCCTTTTCTTGCCCATTGTTTGGTGAGATGAGGTGGTAAGATCACATGGGAAGCAAAAAGTCAGAAACTCGCCCCTTTTCATTCTGCTTCCCATCTTATCAGGCACCTTTTTTGGGCTTGAACAGAATCACGCTCAAAATGGGTAAGACATTAATTGTATGTATTTCAATGCATTTCAATATGATAGACAAGTTTGCCATCCATTCGTCCCATCTCACATCAACCACCTCATCAGTGAGATGTCATACTGGCGAGAATTACAGCTGCTTGATACAAATGTGGTTTAGACACAGCAGTGATGAAGCAGAGTGAGGAAGTGAGTATCACTGAGCAATAACATCTAGGTTGTTCCAGAGATGGGGTGAGGGACTTGCATGGATGATTGGAGGGGGCGATTGTTCTGGTAGGGGGTCCCACAGTCACTGCTAGCCTGGGGCTTGTGCCATATGAATCCCTGCTGCCTATTGAATGACTACCGGGGGTTTGCATTTGAGTTCCACTGCCGTCCCACTGATGTTACCACGGCAATCCTGCTATCTGCCTGCTGGACAGGTTCTGCAGCTGACATCCCATCACAGGCCTCACTAACAGTAACAAACAGCAGGCCTGGCATCTGCTGCTCCAATCAAGGGAACTCTGCAGGTGTTACCATGGCTCTTCACACTCCATGGACTCAGCAGTGCTGCCCTCGATGGGAACCCATCTTGCGCTAGTCATTAGGCTGCCCTCCCCCAATCTGTCTGAACTGCTAGCCATTCTTGGAAGCCACAGACATCCAGGTGGATGCATCCATGCCTATGTATCAAGGGTTCATAGTATGGACCCCCGCATAGCCACCCATATACTCTCTGTGTACCCCATGTGGAGGGTGCAGTGCCAGTTGCCAACAATATGTTTCTAAGTCAGAATGGTGAGTGACTTGGAGGTGAACTTGCAAGTGATGTGTTTCCATCTATCTGCTCCCCTGTCGGTCAGAGGCAGGAGGACCAGGCACAGAGGATACAGGGACACTGGCAGTTCAGTCCATGCATGTCCTTCGAAGAATTCCCTCAGTTGGTGGAGTTGGTATCATTCTGGAGTTGGTGTCAGTGCAGTGCCAGTTGGTGCAACCAACACTGTACCCTCCACATGGGGTACACAGAGAGCATATGGGTAGCTATGCGGAGGTCCCCATTATGGAAGTGGTTGTGAGTTTGGAAGGTGCTGTCTAAGGGTATTTGGTGAATTGCTGCAATGCAGATAGTACACACTGCTGCTACTGAGCATCAGTTGTGAAGGGAATGGATATTTGTGGATATGGTGTTAATCAAGTGGACTGCTTTGTCCTGGATTGTGTCAAGCTTCTTGAGTGTTGTTGAAACAGCATCATCAAGGCAACTGGGGAGTATTCTATTACACTGCTGACATGTGCCTTGTAGATAGTGGACAGGTTTTCAGGAGTAAGAAAGTTAGTTACATGCCACAGTTTTCCTAGCCTTTTATAGCCACTGTGTTTATGTGGTGAATCCAATTGACTTTCTGGTCATTGGTAACCCCAAGGATGTTGACAGTGGGGGATTCAGCGATGGCAACACCATTGAATGTCAAGAGGCAGTAGTTAGATTGTCTCTAACTGGGGATGGTGATTGCCTGGCATTTGAGTGGCATGAATGTTACTTGACATTTGTCAGCCCAAGCCTGGATATTGTCAAGATCGTGTTGCATTTGAACATGGACTCCTTCAGTATCTGACGAGTCATGAATAGTGCAGAACACAGTGCAATCAAGATCATCGGCAAACATCATCACTTCTGACTATTGGATATTAGATAAACAGTATGTCAAATCTGTGGAGTTAAACCTCCCCCCGGCCCCTCAGAGCCCAAGGCCTGGTGCCAAGGATGTCAGTGGTTTCTTCAAAAGGTATAAGTGATTTAACTTCCTCTTTCATAGACCACTTATTCCCTTTGAAAAGCCATAGCCATATTTCAGACTTTATAGTCTCTGTTATCATTGCAGTTAGGAACAATAGAGATACTGGAGATGTGTTCAAGTGTGAAGGGAGATATAAAGTGAGAAGGGATTCAGCTAACTGAATCCTGAGTAGAAATCCACTAAGCTGTCAATGGAAGCCTCTTTAAAGAACTGCACTACGAAATTGACAGAGATCAAGGGTTTCCAATGGAGTACCGAGGGATTCAAATGTTTCAACTTGCTAAGAAGGCTCAGTGACTTCAAATCAAAGCCATGGGAATAGACTGAGACTAAGTGCAAAGCTGTGGAGAATGGACCCTCCCTCCCACCCCCGGTGAAATTGACATCCCCTCTCTGTGAGAGGACTTCAAAAGAGTCTTCTCGCACGTGCAGGTTCTTACAGGGAGAAAGGGAAATCTCTATTGCAGAATGGAGCGCTGCAGTGATATTAAAGGCTGCCAGCTGACCGGAGGGCATGGGAATTAAAGTGATTGGGGCCACTTCAAGATTTTCACAGCTGACAGGCCAGAATTAAGATGTCGACCATAGGGCTGCCTTAAATGATCATGCCGGGGTGATCTTCAGGTTTGCCAGAGCTAGAAGTAGCAGTCCAGCCAAGAGAACCCTATCCCAGGTAAGACTGGCAAGGTCAATCCCTTACCTCCAGCCTGAGCTCACCCAAACTCAAGGCCTCTTGAACCATTGCTCTGTAGCCTGGCAGCAGCAGAAGGGCAAATGGCCACTGGACCTATCTCATTGACCACCCCACATTCAGGGCCCAAGGCAATAGGTCAGGGTGTCAGTGCCACGGTGCCAGGGGACAGTGTGCTTTTGGCACTGCCAAGGCATGTGACCTGAGGGTGGGCCAAGTTGCAGCAATTGGGGAGGGTGGTGGTGGTCTGAGGGGGGCAATACCTGCTATTTGTGCATGGGGGCAAGGTGCCCCTACTCACTGACGAAATGGTGATGCTCCCTAGTCAATGTGGAGATCAGCATTTCATTTTTTGGTGGGAAAGAGGCCTGCCTCCAACCAAAAGGGTGCCCCACTCTTTGAACAGCTGGACTGACTGATGAATTTCTTGAGATGGCCTCATTATGTAGGTGAATTCCACCTAATGGATGCTGCCAGCACCAGTGGGAAACATTCTCATTTTCCTGCTAGCATGGAAATGGGAGAATTCCAATACAGAATGACACCAACTCCAGAATAGCAGCACCCAGAATAACTACATTCAGGCACACTGAATTGCATGGACTGGAGACTCCACAGATGTCTCAAAATGGTGAGTGGGCCCCAATTCCTGGATTCACACTACAATTTCTAGCACCCCAATTTTCACAAACACAGGAGAAAGGTGAGGGTAGTGAATTTGTGCCCTACATCCCGAGCAGGCTGATTCCATTGAGGGGCTAATTTTCATGGAGTAAGTCCATGGCTCCTCAAGAGGAGTCAATCATAAATAATAGTCTGGACACAGTAACCATTTAACTTCAAAGGATACTATGGAAGCCACATCATGATCCCACCCTCCTCATGGCCCCTCATACTCTCCATTCCAAACCATGCCCCTTCAGCCAGCCCTAATGGTTCTCATTTTCTCCATGCTAACTCATAGCAACTATATGTCCATGAAACCAGGTTGCACTCTATATGAATTGTATATTAACAATATCATGTGTGGAAATGCTTACACTAGGTTTAATTGGCTGAGAGCCCAGACACAGGAATTCACAAGGGAAAATGTTTGGCAGCTTTTTTTCTTAGATCTATTTTTTCAATTGCTCAATATTTATATGTACAAGGCAGAGAGGTGTCAAGTGCTTGTAGGTCTGCCATTGATAGTTTAAAGGTCTGATTGATTAACACTTTTATAGGGGTGTAGTTACAGTAGATTTTTAAATAAAATTATGAACAGTTGTTTTTAAACTTTTCCATACAAACAATTATTACTTCACAGTTCATTGGTTCTATAAAAAGTATATATTGGTAAATGGACATAGAAGTGCAATGTGTTGGGAGGGAAGGTATGAAGAAACAATGGGTAGGGTACACAGATTGAATTGGAGGATGGACTAAAATCGAATAAGGAAATAGGGGCTGGAATTTTGCTGGCCCACTTACCATGGAAGTCAGAGAAGGTGAAGGACGGACAATGGGAAGGTCCATTAACCTTGGCCAGGATTTTACAGTTTTGGGATGCGTGAGGCCATGAAGTCTTAGAGAACAGAAACAGGTCTTTGAACCTTGGCACTAGACAGCTCCTATGGTTATCTCGAATCTGTGTCCTGAGATAGTGTGCCAAACCTCAGTACACATCTACCCCGGAAAAAAAAAACTTGTTTCCATCAAAGCTTTTTGCCTCATGAGGCAGGCTGAGCCAAGAAATTTCCCAACTCTCGCTACCCATCTTTAACGTTAAAGTCATTAAAGTCCAGCCCATCAACTCCACAATTGCTACACCCAAACCCTGAATGAGTGACATCAACTCCACAATAGCAGTGCACACATCTGAACGGATCCAGAATAACAATACTCAGATAACAAACAAATTAACACCAAGAAAGAGAAAAATCTGATTAACAGCACATACGTGAACGGAGCCCAAAATAAGGGCATTCACACATGAGCAGAGCAACTGTAACTTCAAAATAACACCACAGTTCTATCAGCAAAATAATTGCACAATAAGAGAATTCCCACCCAGAGATCATTAAACCAACTGTGGAGTAATACCATTCACACTAGAACAATGTAGCACATTCTCCAGTATAACACACACAACTGAACAGAGCAGGAACTGAATAATAAGAGTGTTCACACTCAAACAACACAAAATTCTTTGGCCTCCCTATCTCAAGAAATGACAGATGCGCACCAATGGGTCACTGTAGTGACCTCTCCATGGTGCTTGCCTGAGTGAGGTATATAAATGGGGATTATGGGTTGCTCAAAGTATCAGAAACTCCTTCTAGGCCTAGCTGGTTGAATCCAGAGGAGTTCAAAGCACAACATTTGGTACCAGTCTGGCTGCAGGAACTGCCGGAACATGACCCATGTCAGCGCACACACAAACTGAGGGGCATTTTTTTTTACCATGGCCAATTCAACTAATCTGTACTTTGGACTGTGGGAGGAAATGGACTATCCAGTGAAAACCTACTCAAACACAGGGAGAATATGCAAACTCTACACAGATAGACACCGGAGGCTGGAATTGAACCCAGGTCCCTGGACCTGAGAAGCAGCAATGCTAACCACTTTGACACTGTACCACCCTATCACAAAACCAATTCTGGACTAATAGCATTCATACCTGAACAGTGTGACATGTACTTCAGAATAATAGCACTCACATACCCAATAGGAGTGACACAATCACTAGAATAACAGCATGCACACTTGAATAGCGCAATATCAATTCCAGAACAAAAATACTCTTACCAAAATATTAACTTCAGAATAAGAGCCTGCATAACAAAAAAAAACACCAATTCCAGAAAGATCCGTCACCAACAAAGCAGAGTAACATCCATTGTACAATAACAACAAACGCACTACCAGTGCAATGTTAACTCTATAGTAAGACACAACTCCGAAGAGGAACACCTACTCCAGAATCCAACACAAAATGTAACAGAGCAACACTACCTCCAGAATAACAGTGTTCAGAAACAAATAAAGTAACACACACACACCCAACAGAGCAACATCAATTCCAGAATAACGGCATGCACATGCATACAGCAACTCCTTACCCAGAGTAACACACAGGACAGAGCAACACTACCACCATTAGAGTAATAACAAACACATTCAGAATAACACCAACTCCAGATAGCACCACACATACCAGAACAGAGTAACATCAACTCCAGAATAATAACATGCACATCTAATAGAACAACTCCTAATCTATAGTAAGAGACATCTATACAAAATGAAGCAACAGCACCATGACAGGAGCAAAAAACACACTTGAATAGAAAAGCAACCCCAGAGTAGCACACACAAACCGAAGTGCTAATTCTAGTATAACAGCATTCACACCCAGAGTAACACCAATTTGAGAATAATGGCGCACACACCCCAAACACAGTAACTCCTACTCCACAGCAGCCCACACACAGAGCAAAGCAACACCACAATCAGAATAATAGCATTCACACCAACACCATAATAACACACACACACCATCTACATTAGAATAAATCTATTCACGCTCAAATACAACAGGAAATGCAGATTGATAACATTCATGCTAAAACAGAGCATTCTCCAAAGTAACAGCATTGACACAAGTACAGGGAACAACTTCAGAAAAAACAGCATTCACACCAAAACCGCATCAAATTCAGAACGACCACTCACGCATCACAACAGAACAACTTGCAAATAATAAAATCATGCACTTGAACAGAGCCACACCACTGTCAGAATAATAAACACAAATAACAGCATTCACACTTGAACAAAACTACTACTCTCAATTAACAACATTCATACACAGTCAACAGAGCAACAACTCCAGAATAATAGCATTCAGACATGAACAAGGCAATACATGCTGCAGAGTAACAGTATTCACAAACTTAAATAGAACAACATCAACACAGGAATGACAGCACACTGACAACTCCAGGATAGTAGCTTGCACACCGAGAAAGTAACATGTACTTGAGTAACAGTGCTCACAAGCAACAAAGCACTTGCAATATAAGAGCTTTCACACACCTGAACATAGTAACAGGAACAGCAGACTAACAATACTCACAACTAAGATGGACAAAACTGCCATCAAAATGGAGCCCATACAACCAAATGTATCAAAACTAACACTTAGATAACAGGAATTAGGATAAAACCGACTTTAAAACAAAAACTTTACATACACCTGAAAAAAAAATCAATGTCTGCTTCAAAACAACAGCAATCACCAACCAAATAGAGCAAAACAGCCTCTAATATAATGGTAGATGTACCCAAGCAGAATAATCACAAGACCAATTCATAAACTCAAATAAAGCAACACCTTTTCCATTCTCGTACATCCAGGCAGAGAAAAGCAGCATCTAAATAACACACTCACAAACCCGAATATAGCAACACCAACTCCAAAATCACATCACTCATACACCCGAACATAGCAACGTGGAAACAAAATCATAAAAGATAGTCAATATGGATTCATGAAGGGAAAGTCTTTCCAATCTAACTTACTGGTTTTCTTTGAGGACGTGACAAAAGAGCTTGATCGGGGTAAGGCTGTGGTTGAAGTATACCTGGAATTCAGTAAGGCCTTGGATACTGTTCTTCTGGCCAAGCTGGTACTGAAAATAAAGAAAGCGGGAATCAGTGGAAATATTTTACAATGGATACATAATTGGTTGACGATAGAACCCAGAATGTCCTGGTACATGGATCATCAGCAGCCTAAGAGAATGATACCAGTGCATTTCCATAATGGTCTCTTTTGAAACCTCTTTTTTACTATCTTCACAAAAAAAACAGGAGCAAGGACCTGCAAGCACACTGGCTAGATTTGCAAATGATACAAAGCTACTGAAGGAGGTAGATTCAAAAACTAGGTAGGAAAGGCCACAGGAGGATTAAAAATACTTTGGGATTGGGCAGGCAAGTGGCAGCTGATTTTCACTGAGGAGAAATGCAAACTGCCTCACATGGGGTCAAAATACCTTGGTGTATTACTTAAGTGGAAAGAACTATGGAAAATGATAAAGAGATCTGGGGTTCCTGATAATAAATTGGAGTGATCACAACAATGCCCTGTGGCAGTCAGTGAAGAAATTTAGATGTTGAAATAGATTAAAACGTCATTATTGAGTCAAAAAAGTAAGTTATTTCTGCCACTTTGCAAATCACTGATGTGACTGTCCTTAGAATATATGCACAGCTCTGATCACCACTGTTTATAAAGGGTATTGCAACTATTAAAATGATATAGAGGAAGCAACCAAAGTGACCAAAGGGATTGGATCATTATGTAAATGAAATGTTTTTCTTATAGGCAAAGAGAGCTCTGAGAGGTGATATGATTGCTGTTTTTAGGATTCTAAAGGGACTAGATAATGTAAATCAATACAAGGTGTCTCACCTTGTCCAAAACAGATGAACTGGAGGAAATTCATTTGAAAGGGTGGGGAGAGGGACGGGGTGGGGGATGTTGGGGGACGGGGGGAGATGTGGGGGAGATGGGGGGCGGAAAGCAAATTCAAAAGTTATCTTTTGAAACTGAGTTAGTGGTCAATTTATTGATCAAGTTTGTTAAGGAGATGATAAAAGCTGTTGATATTCACTAATTCAAAAAAAAACCCAGATAATTTATCTCATAAAATAATCATTTGGGTACATGAGCAATTTGAGACTTGACAAATGGTAAGTGGAACATGCTTGGGAGGGGCAAATGACTTTGGATCAATAGTTTCTGAAATTTTCAACTATTTATGTATTCATCAACTCCTGTTGGATCTGTTGTGGATTAATTTATGGGGATTAATTGTCATGATTAGTCAACAAGTCCATTAACATTACATTATGGAATAATTAGGATGCTAGAAAGTAAACTATATATACTTGGTCTATTTCTTTCATCCATCCATCCTTGTGTTTCTCATAATAACTCTAAAATAACAGAACTCCTAACCCAAACAAATATAATCAACTCTTAAATGACATAAGCCATACATCCCAAACTCCAAAGATGTATGGGTTAGGTTAATTGGCTATGCAAAATTGCCCACTAATATTAGGGAAAATAGCAGGGTAAATACATGGGTTATGGGGTTAGGACTTTTGGATTGTTGTCGGTACAGACTCAATGGGACAAATGGCCTCCTTCTGCACTGTGGGGATTCTATGATTCCATCTGAACTGAGTAACACCAACAACTAAAATAACAGAACTCAAAAGCAAGCTGAGCAAAGGTGACTCGAAAATAACTTGTGTACCTACGCAGAGTAACACTGACTGTAAAATATCATTACTCGCACACTTAAAACAACACTGATTCTTAATTGAAAACATTTATACGCCAAGTAGAGCAGTACCAATTCTAATATATCACTCATACCACTTGAACATAGAAACACCAATTGCAAAACCACATGCAATCCTGAATTAGCAATATTGACAGTACAGTAGCAGCACATACCCCACTGAGCAGATCAGGAATGAATCTCAAATAAGATGCGCTATCCCAAACAGAACCACAGTGACTCTAAAATGTCAGTACTCACATGACTGACTCCAAACCAACAGCACTCTCAGAACAAAACAAACTCTAAAACGGCAGCATTGACATGTATAAGACAGCAACATGATTCTAAAGTAACACAACTTACACACTCAGACAACAAAACTGACTTTAAAAGAGCTAATCACTCAAACTGAACACAAACAGAATAAAAGTCACTCACACACTGGAATAGGGGTGCTCCAAATGTACAATAATAATAATCACACTCCTGAAAAGAGCAACATCAACTCAATAACAGCACTCACACCCGAACAGAGCAACAATAATTATTCAATAACAGCACTCACACCCGGAACAGAGCAATATCAACTTCACAATAACAGTAATCAAGTTCCCGAGCAGGGCAAGACTTATTCAATAATAGCACTCACACGCCTGAAGAATGCTACGTGAATCCTTACATAACGTCGCTCACAGAGCCAAAGGCAACAAAACTAATTATTAAATAACAGCACTCACACATCAAAAGATAGCAATGCCAACTATTAAATTATACCACATTCACCCAAATAGAGCACAACAAATGTAAAAGGTAAGTATTCATACACCCTTCAAAGCAACAGTGACTCAACAATAACAGCATACACACAACCAAACTGAGTGAGACTGCCTTTACTGTGGCACCACACAGACACCTAAACAAACCAACAGCAATTCTAAATTAATATCACTTCCCAAACAGAAAAACACCAGCTTCAATAACATCAGAATGAGGTGGTGCATTCTGGTGGAAAGAATGAAGAGGTCACATATTTCTTGAGAAGCATGTGTCTCCATGGGGCCGAAGGATCAAAGGGATTTGGGGATAAATGTACATATATCACAAAAAAATGTGATGTAGGTAAAGAAAGCGTTATGAAAACACACAAAAAACAGATTTTAGAGGAATAGAACTGAAAAGCAAAGAAGTTATGTTAAACCTGAGTTAAACTTTGGAGGGGATGTAAAAATATTTATTAAAATAATCCAGAAATGAGAGATTACACATATGAAAAATATCTAAACAGGCTAGGGCACTTTTTTTTAATAAAAAAAGACAAGACTGAGGACTGTTTTAATATAGATATGTAAGGTTAAAGACTTCGAGAACAAACTAGCAATTCTGAGACAGACCAAAACTAGTGGTCATAAATATAAGAGAGTCATTAATAAATCCAGTAAGGAATTCAGGAGAAGCTTCTTTATGCAGACAGTAGCTACAGTGTAGAACTCACTACAACAAGAAGCAGATGAGGTGATTAATATAGGCACATTAAAGGGAAGTGACACAAAGCAGAAAGAAATAGATGGCCATGTTGATTGCGTTTGATGAGGAAAGATAGGAAGAGGCTTGTGTGGAGAACAAGCTCCAGCTTGAAAATTAGTCTATTTCTTTGCAATAAACAGTCTCATAGCATCACCACAACACAGCACTAAAATAAGATAGCTCCACTCCCACACCAAACAGAGCCACACAAAGCCTAAAATACCCTCATATACACTCCCAACAGAATAGGACAATATCTGAACAGCAGCTCTCACATTTCCAACACAGCAAGATTAAATCTAAGATAACAGCCCTCATACACATAGAGTAACACCAATCTCAAAATAACACCATTCACAAAGAATTAAGCAATAAGACTGCAAATTAACAGTATACACACACATCCAAAAGTAGTAAAATTATCTGTAAAATAACAGCACTAACATAACAGAATAAAGCAAAGCAAACTATTAAATAGCGACACACATATCAAACTGATTCTAAATAAAAGATTTACACCCGATATACTGGGCAATATTAATCTTTCACTCAACATCACAAAAATAGATGATCCCGTCATTATCACATTGCTGTTTGCTGTATTTTCTGCGCACAATTTGGCTGCCATATTTCCTACCTTACAACCGTGACTTTCAAAATAATACTTCATAGAACATGAAACACTTTGAGAAAGAGCTGTTGTGAACTGTGCCATATAAATGAAAGTCTCCCTGCCCTTTCCGAAACAACCGCAAACACATAGACATCAGAACAGAGTAAAACAAACTGTAAATAGTACTATTTATTCACCAAACGAATCCAAATGAATGAGAATTTATAGCAGTCACACATCCAAAAAGAGTAATCCCAACTGTTAAATTATGTTGCACACACCCAAACAGAGCAACTCAAATGTCAATATTGGTAAGTGAGAGAACATAGAATCTCTACAATTCAGAAAGAGGCCATCTGGCCCATTAAGTCTGCATCAACTCTCTGTAAGAGCATCTTACCCATGCCAACCCCCCACCCTATTCCATAGCCCCACGTATTTATCATGGTTAAGCCACCTAACCTAAACATCTTTGGATGCTATGGGGCAATCCAGCATGGTCAATTCACCTAACCTGCACAACTTTGGACTGTGGGAGGAAAGCAGAGCACCTGGAGGAAACCCACACAGACATGGAGAAAATGTGTAAACTCCACACAGGCAGTCACCCAAGGCTGGAATCAAACCTGGATCTCTGGTGCTGTGAAACAGCAATGCTAACCACTGTGCTTCCCTCAATGTGGTACAGTTTAGAATGGAGGAATGAGAAGGCCACACATAAGGCCTGGACTGTTGCTTTTCTGACCTGCTGGGAGCTCCCAGAAGGAAAACAACAGTAAAATGGGGAAATAAGAATACTGATCCAAACAGTTTTGAAAGTGCAAGGGTTGGAAGGACATGGGGAATCTAGGTGTTAGATCTTTCATATGCTATGGAATTTTAATTCTACATCAGGCGCTGGATGTCACCAGTATGTTCTGTGCCTGGAAGCAGCCTGATTGACAGGTTTAGCTTCCTGTCAGCCGGAGGACAGTTCAGTGCAGGTAACTGGACAAGGTAGGTTTCTGCTGTGAAGAACTGGAGCTCTTAAATATGAAATAATTACAAATAAATCCAATAGGAAATTTAGGATAAAACTTCCTTATCCAGAGGTTGGTTAGAACACAGAACTCGCACCACAAATGCATTTAAGAGGAAACTAGGTGAACTGATGTGTAAGAAATGAATAACAGGATATATTAATTGGGTTAGATGAACAAAGGTGAAAGATGGTTCATGTGCAGAATAAATACCAGCACAGACTTGTTGGGCTGAATGGCATATTTCTGTGTGATAAATATGGTGTAAATAATAGCAAATACATGCTCAAACAGAACAACACTAATACTAGAATATCACAACTCATACATCTGAATAGAGTACTAACGCTAATATCCCAGCACTCTTAACCCAAGCAGAGCTACACTGATGATCACACTCAAGAAGACTGACTCAAAAATAACATTTTCCACTACCAACCAGGGCAATACCAACCTTAAAATAGCCATCCTCATACATCAATAACTACCCTAACATAATTACCACTCATACATTTGAACAGAGCCCATAACAGCTTTAGAATAAAAGTACTTATGCATCCAAATAGAGCAACGTCTGGCCTAGCATATTACCTCTCATTCTAGAACAGTGTAACACAGACTCTAATATAACATCACTTGCATGCCCATCCCGGAGAAAAAGTGAAGAGGATTTTAAGTTGCAGAATGTATACCTTTGTATGTGGGTGTAGGGATAAACTTGGTAAAAATGTGACCATGCACAAAGCTAATTCCAACCCTCTGACTTCCACATCTAATTCCAGAATGTTGGATTATTTGTTTGGAAAACCTTAGGGAATGTAGATTACAGTCAGAATTCTCTGAGCTCGCTGTCTGGGGTTCTCCAGCCCCCCTGTGGTGAATGGAGATTTGGCTGAGAGCCAAATTCTCTGTTCTCACTGACAGTGGTGGCAGATCAATGTCAATCCTAGTCTATGTCTTAACAATTGGAGCAATAGTTCAACAGACTTTTAAATTTATCACATGTTGATGGATTTTCCAAACTTTCTAAAGTGAGAACATAATGGCAATTGACAGATCTGATTAAAAGTCATGGTAACACTTCAATAATTACTTAGTACACAAAACTTCTTTTTTGCCGACTGGTGGGAAAAGGTTTGTTCACAATACTTTTGCTGATAGTTTTATTTCAACACTCATGAGATTTCTGAATCAGGTCAGGATGAGTGCTGCCTTAAATACAAACATAAGAACATACAAATTAGGAGCAGAGGTAGGCAATTTGCCCTAACATGCAGGCTCTACTATTTGATAAGATCATGGCGGATCTGATTGTGGAATCAACTCCACTTTCCTACCTATCTTGAACAACCTTTGACTCCCTTTTCAATCAACAATCTACCTAATTCAGCCTTAATAATATTTCATGACTTTGACTTCGCTGCTCTTGATTGCATCTTAGGTTAGGAGTAAATTCACAATTGGCATCAGCAACAGGATATTGTTGACAGACCTGCGGCTAGACAGCTGAGGAGCGACAGAGAGGGGAGTACCACCAACGAAACAGTGTATGGGCACAGGCTGAGCTTCCTTGATCTGCCAGAACAGCACTGCTTCTGAAGGTTCAGATTACGATATTAGATAGCAACATTAGCAGCCTCTTAGAAGAAGACCTGCTTCCTTGTGGACCTGGTGACCTCACATGTTAGGGGCTGTCAAATTGACCAGCATGGTCAAATCTTTTTGGTGCTTTTGTCCTGCAGCAGTCCAAACTCCCTAAAGTCTTCAAACCTGCAAGCAGCGTTATGGGGTGGCTGTAAGGGGATAAGAGATATGCACTTCAAACTCAGCTGCTGATATTGGTCGAACACCTAAGCGATGAAACCTAACAGTGCGACAATGAAAGCAACATGACCACAAGATCTGTGATTGAACATGCCATCGGCACGCTGAACATGTGCTTGAAGGCTCTTTCCTGCTTGCACCAGCCAGGGCATCCAGAATTATTATGCTGTATTGGCCTCTGAGCAACATCACAGAGCAGTGTGGTTTGGAACTATAGGAGAAACAAGGAGCTCAGTACACATCTGAGGAGGAGTAAATGATGAAGAGAAGGGTGATGGCACTAATGTAGCTGCAGCTGCTCACATTGTTGCCTGGATGCCAGGGATACCCTTATTAATGCAAGGTTCACATAGTAACCACCACTGAACTGATGTCAGAATGACAAATATCCCCATTTTCTTTGACACAAGGCAATCCTGCCAACGTCCAAGCACATATTTCACATCTTCAATTCATCAATTCATGTCTTCCCATTCAGCAAGTGAAAAGGAGAGTTGCCACCGATCAACCAAGTATAGATAAGATGGGAAAGTGATTCGAGGTAAAACACTTTAAGCAATTCTACAAAAGAACAGAAACTTCACAACATAACATTTTCTTATGCTCTATGTGTGCACCATTCTACAATGACAAAGCTTTTGACTTCCTAAATCACTCATTCCAACATGGTGAAATCCCTGTGACTTTACAGGTGGAATTTCTGGGCCCAATTTTACCATCAAGTTGCGCCCATTTTCAGGCATGAAAACTTGGGTAAAGATGGGCGTGAGGCAAGTAGCATGATCTGCACCTGCCTCTACGACAGCTCCCCCTTTACCAAGGCCCGAAAATGGCCACAATCGGGATGGTGCCCAAAACGGGCATGACAGCCATTTAAATGTATCTGAATGCATTTAAATTGAATTAATAGGCTGGACGCCCAGCTTTACCAGTGCTTCCCCCTTTACCACCACGTTTGCCAATCCGGAATCGATGCGAAACAGACATGCCCCATAAAAGTCCGATTTGGGCGCTCCATCAGTGAGGGTTACTGAAGAGATATGTGCGTAGCATTCAACGACTCTCTGCTACTCATTGGTGTCCTTTTGTTGCAGCCATTTTCTATCTCGGGTCGGTGGCGGCTCTGTGAGTGTGTGGGAGGGTGGGGGTGTGGCTCAGCAGGGTCTCCGATGTCTCCTTGCAACTTTGCAAGGAGCTGTGATTGTGGGGAGCATGTGAATGTGGGATTATTTTGGGGGGCGGGGGGGGGCTATGATTGTAGGGAGCATGCGGTTGGGGGAATGGAGAGGCTGTGATTGTGGGGAGCATGTGGCTGGGGGTATGGGAGGGAGCTGTGACTGTTGCTGTGCTAGGGGCAAGCAGCATTCCTTCACCTCAAAACGTGTTCCTCTCCATCTCCCCCAACACCCCTCCCCCCCACCCCCCTTCAGAGTGATGAGACGGCTTTTGTGATGCAACCGATCGATCTTTCTGTTCTTTTGGTTGCTGCTGGAGCTGAGGAGAAGCTGGAGGAAGTATTGCAGGCGCAGGAGGCCCGGGCATTACCACTTGCAGGAATAGAGGGAGATAACCACCAGAGGCAGGGGGTGGCCGCCATTCACCCAGAGTGGGGGGGGTGGGGGGCACAGGAGAAGGAGGGAGCAAAGAACCCAACAGTTCTGTGCATGAGTATCATTTGAACAGCTGTCAGACACCGTGTGCTGACAATGTCTCTGCCTTCAAAAGGAGACAGTGCAACAGTTGTGCCATCTGTTGCAGGACCTGGCACCTGGGGGACAGGGGTGCGGATTGGGGGGGGGGGATGGTAAGAGAGGGCACTTATTCTCGGTGACTATCAAATTGACAGCTGCTTAGAACTTTTGTACGACTGGCTCCTTCCAGACCTCTAGCAGAGATCTATGTGGCATTTCCCAGTCAGCTGCGGACAGCTGTGTCAAGCAGGTCATGGAAGCTCTGTGTGCCTGGGTAGGGCAGTGCATCAAATTTAACCTGGTCCAGGCTCATCAGTAAACCTGGGCTGCAGGGTTCGCAGCCATTGTGCGGATGCCTAATGTTCGAGGGGCCATCAACTGCACACACATCACCCTCAAGGCCCCACTACAGAATCCGCAGAGATTCATCAACATAAACGGGTTCCACTCCCTGTATGTTCAACTCCTATACAGCCATAACATGAATATTTTGCATGTCTGCGCAAGATATCCAGGCAGCGTGCATGACAGTTTCACTGTCAGGAGATCGGACATCCCAGAGGCATTTGAAGAGGAACGCAGGCTGCGGGAGTGGCTCGTGGGTGATATGGATTACTCACTGCGGGGTTATGGCTGATGACCCCTGTGCGGAGGCCTGTGTCTGAGGCCCATGTAGCTACTTGCGCAATAGTGAAGAGGTGCAATGAGCTCCTCAAAATGCAGTTCCGATGCCTGGACCACTCTGGCGGGGCCCTCCAATACAATCCAGTGATCTCTTCCCACACAGTGATCCTGTGCTGTGCTTGCACAATCTGGCTCAACAGAGAGGTGACATATTAGAGGAGGAGGAGGCCATTGAGACAGACCAGCCAGGCGTCACTGGGGAGGATGACCAGCAGGAGGAGGAGGAGGAAGAAGAGGAGGAGGAGAGCATGCTGAGGAACATCAACCAGGCGCTGAAGGGCTGGAGCCCAAATGAGGCATGCAAGGGCAGCAAAGGAAGCCCTGATCACCAGGTGGCTCACCCAATAGGAGTTCCAACCCTACCCCCACCCACCCACACTCCACCCCCAAAATTCCTTCTATATCCTGCAACATTGTCACACCAGAGCGATGGGCCTAGATACTCTGTGTTAGTGTTTTTTTTGGCAGGCAGGAGGATGATGACGACTCGCTAAACACCAGTATGATAATGCCCTGGTGCAACATTGTCTGACTCCAACTTGAGCTCTGATGCACGCTGGCACCTGGGCCCAAGTCTATGTAGTGGGTAAGGGATCTGAAATCCCCACACAGAGCCTTGGGGCGGGTGGAGTGGGGGACGGGAGGGAATCACTTGTGAGGCCTGGGGAATCAATGCCTTCCTTTTCTCAGTAACACAGCATTGAGGGGCGTCCTCAACTGACATCAATATGGAGCAAATATCAATGGAAGAGGATTCCTATTCGAGACAAATCTGAGACAAATTAGTTACAGGTGGGTGATGAAAAAACAGTTAATTGCAATAAAGGTATTTAAATAAGATGTTCTAACATTAAAATCTGGGAACAGAAAATATTAAAGTGCTTAAATATCTTTCTAACTTGTGCAGCCCTTCACCCATGCCATTTCAGTGCAACTACAACTTACTAACCTTACATGGCCTACCACAATGTCTCAGTGACTCCTCAGAATGTACATCGGAGGTGGAGGGGGTCAGCTGCCTACCCTGACCTGTGGCCAGTGATGCATGTGGCGGTCATTCTCTTTGGTCCTGGCCTGCTTCCAGATGTTTGGGATGTTTCCATGACAGCCACTTCATCCCGCTGCCCTGAGCTGCCCCAGTGTCAGGAAGGGGAGAGTCAAAAGATGTAGCCACAGCCACAGTCTCTTGGCTGGAAGGCGCCGGCATGGGTTCAAGTCCTTCCTCCTCCTTTATGGTTCCTGTGAGTCCTTGGATCACTCCATGGGATGGTAGTGCTTCTATAGTGAACTCCAGAAACTCTGGTATCACCTGGCACTGCCTGTCTTGGAGTACTACCTGTGTCCTACCCATGGTGGTCAAGCCGTCTGCGATGGCCACTTGAATCGGGGGCCACCACTCAATGACCACAATAAATGCCCTCTGAGACTGGGCCACGCTTTGCAAGCCCTCAGCCATGACCCTCTGTGATTGGACCATGTTCTCATGGGCTGATGCCATAGCCTTCTATGTCTCAGCGCTGTCCCACTGGGCCTCCTCCAAGCTTTCGAGCATCTCAGCCATGGGCCACATAATCTTGACAAGCCTGTTCAGTCTGCTTTCCATTGCAGACATCGCATTTGCAGTGTTGGCCTATGCAAGACAAGCAATAGCTGATCCACCTGAAAGTTTTGGGACTCCTCCCAAAATCCTCTCAGTGGGTCCAGTGTGGCCGTCAGCCCCTTCTGCATTCCCTGGCTCTATTGCTGTATCTCTAGCAGCTGAGGGAGAAGTGATCTCAGGAGAACAGCATGAAGCCTGGGGTCAGCTGCGTCCTTACCTCTGGCAGCCCCTACGTGCCAGAGGTCTCCGATGTTCCCTCTTCCACCCGATGTCCATTATCAGATGTAGTATGCTCACCAAAGGATGACCCAGAAGCCCCACCACTAACTGGACCCACCGACGTGTATCTGGGATGGTGAGTTGAGAGGTAGAAGCAGATGCTAAAACTGTGCCACCCTCATAGGTCCCTTCACCCATATCCTCTGAAAACTCATCGAACTGTCTTGACCAGGATGGGCAGGAGCTGCAGTAGGAGCTTGTAGTCCAGAACGCCCTGGGGCATCCAGATCTGTCTCTGCAACACAGGACACAAGGTTAAGTGCAAGGGAGGGAGAGGAATCCGGGATGCCAAACACGTGATTCACATTTCTCCATTTAACATAGAAAAAGCACCAAAAAAAATTATATCACAGGAACAGGTGCTTCGGCCCTCCAAACCAGTAGCAATCAGGCTGCCCATCTGACTTGTTACCTGTTACCCTTCCAGGGTCCCTATGCCTCTATTCTCATCCCATTCGCATAGCTGTAGAAATGCCCCTTAAATGTCACCATGGTATTTGCATCCATGACCTCCCCCGACAGCAAGCTCGAGAGCTGGAATTGCACCCTCTCTGTGCAAGTAAACATTCTTCGTACATCTCCTTTAAACCTTGCCCCTCACATCTGAAACTCGTGTCCCCATAAGTTGCCTCAAGCTGAGTGGAGGAATGGCAGGTGCTCAAGTTCTGACGGTAGTCTGACCGTGCTGTTGCTGACAGCCCGCATCTCCCCTTCCCTTGGGCTCCAGTGCCCACTCCTTAAAACAGGTGAGGACCCAGAAGTCTGGCTCACCACCCCGTGTCTTCACACTCTGACGGTGTTATGGTCGGTCTTCTCCTGTGGAGACAGAAGGAATAAGAAGTCTCACAACACCAGGTTAAAGTCCAACAGGTTTATTTGGTAGCAAACGCCAATAGCTTTCAGGGCTTTGCCCTTTTGTCAGATGAGTGGGGAGTTCTGATCACAAACAGGGCATAGAAAGGCACACACTTAGTTTACAGAATACTGATTAGAATACGAGTCTTTACAGCTAATACACATACACATCTCTTTAACCTATGCTTAATGCTATGTGTATTGTCTCCAGACAGGAGAGTAAGTGAGACGCTACAACAACGGATGAATGAACACCACTCGACAATCACCAGGCAAGACTGTTCTACTTCCTGTTGGCGAAAACTTCAGCAGTCATGGGCATTCTGCTTCTGATCTTCAGGTAAACATTCTCCAAGGCGGCCTTCATGACATACGACAGTGCAGAGTCACTGAGTAGAGACTGATAGCCAAGTTCCGCGCACGAGGGCGGCCTCAACCGGGACCTTGGGTTCATATCACGCTATTTGTAACCCCCATGACTTGCCTGGACTTGCAACATCTCACTTACTGTCCTGTCTGGAGACAATACACATCTCTTTAACCTATGCTTAATGCTATCTCCACTCACATTGTCTGTACCTTTAAGACTTGATTAGCTGTAAAGACTCGCATTCTAATCAGTATTCTGTAAACTGAGTGTGTGCCTTTCTATGCCTGTTTTGATCAGAACTCCCCACTCACTGGACGAAGGGGCAAAGCCCTGAAAGCTAATGGCGTTTGCTATCAAATAAACCTGTTGGGCTTTAATCTGGTGTTGTGAGACGTACAACACTGGCGTCTCAACATCGAGACAGAAGGAGCCATGAAAAAAATGATGGTGTGACTCCTGCATAGTATCAGATGGTGGCCCTGAGAGGGCAAGCATGATGGGGCTCTGAGGGGGTAGGATGGAGGTGCTTGGGGGTCAGGAGTTGGAAGCATGCAGGGTGGATTGGGAGGATCGGGGGGAAATTTGGGGGAAGATGCAAGATGGGGTTCAGCACTCACCTTTGCTGCATGGATGGCACTGCTTCGTGATTCAGGGGGCCAGTGCCCTGGCACTGACCGAGGCAGCGACTTCCTCCCAGGCTGCATTTCCATCAGCCCCATTGGGTCTGCGTCCTCCTGAGGGGAATGTGACCCAGTCTTAGAGGGTCATGGCTGAGGGCTTGCAGTGCATGGCCCAGTCACAGAGGCCACTTGTTGCGACCATTGAGCGGTGCCCCCGACTCAAGTGGCCATCGCAGAGGATTTGACCACCATGCGTAGGATACGTAGGTAATACTCCAGGACAGGCAGTGCCAGGTGATGCCAGAGCTTCTGAAGCTCACTGCAGAAGCACAACCATCCCATGGAGTGATCCTGCCTCACCTCTGCTGCATACAGTAGCCTACCCAGGTCACCCTCAAAGTCGAGTGAGTTGGTCGTGCACACATTTTGTGCAGGAATGCCTGCCTGTCTATCCATTCTTGTGTTTTTAATGGAGTTACCCTTCATTATTGCAAATCAGGGGCAGGCAGTTTGGCAGGCTATTCCAGCAAGTTACAGGCAGTTTGCTTGTTAGCATTAAGGGGAAGGCAAGTAACCACTGGTGTGCTGATGGGGAGAGGGGTACTGGTGGATCAGTGCCTCAATGTTTGGGGACAGGTGAGAGAAACAAAGGTATTACACAGCCAGTGGATTCCAGAGGAGTGGGGGCCTTGTACAAGAGGATCTTGGGGGGGGGGGGGGGGGGGGGGAGGTGAGTGGATCACCTTGCCTCATATCAGTAGGGTGGAGTGGGGAGGGTGGATCTCTCTGCCTGAGATCTACCATTCTGTATGAGATCATGGGGTTGGGTGGGGGTGGGGTGGTGGTGCACTAGGGGAGTCCACTGCCACGCTGCCTGAGATCATTAAAGGGGAGAGGTGTGTTCACAGCCACTCTGCCTGAGATCACTGGGGCAGGAAGGGGGTCCACTGCTACTCTGCCTGGATCGGTGGAGAGAAGGGGGGGGGGTAGGAGCCTGGGATTGTTCTGGGTGACGGGTGGGTGGTGGGCGGGGGGGGGGGGGGGGGAGGTAAAGGTGTCAGTAATGTTGTGGAGATGGAGCAACGTCTGTGGGGACCAGGGGGAGGCATTATCCAGCCCAGGACTAAAGTGGTAGGGAAGTGGTATTCTATCTTTTTTTTCTGCACATGTGTAGTTGGAGGCACTGATTGGAGCTACAGTGTTTTGGGTGCATTAAGTCCCACCCACGGGTTTGTGCAGCGCAATTCGTACTCGCTGACATTTTTGCAGGCGCAGTGCGTATAGGGGTGCCTCAGAACGGGTCGAAAAGTCAGCTCTGAAACACTCCCAGATTCAAGTCTGCCCAGCACTTAAAATCGAAATGGTAAAATAGGGTCTTCTGACTATTGATACGCTCTTGTAGTTTGCCTTTCTGTTTTAGCACCTGCCAATGGCTGCTCAGATGCAATAGCAAAATCAACCAAAGGGAGATGAGTCAGCACATCTAGTGGAAACAAAGGTGGGGGACACTTCTAAAAAATTGAAGCACTTTGAGTGGAATCCTCACTGTTCCTTTTATGATCACCCTCTCAAGTGCCAACTGCATTTCATTGCTACCAGTCTGCTGTAGAACAATTTGGTATAGATCAATGATGTACTGTTGGACCATGGCTGAGATATCTGTCACCTTATTGAATATGGTAGACATGTTGTCATGCAGTTTCTCACAATCATGGTAAGGTTACTATGACTGATTTTCCATGTAGTTGGCAATTCAATCCATGTAAGAAGATATTGTTCCAATGCCCTGCGATATCTTATTTTTATCTTATATTTTCTATAGTCATAGTTAGTATATTCATAGGCCTGTCAATGCATCACACATTCTCTGTCATTGTTCAATGATACTCTTTATCATTTATGCCACCTCCCTTGTCTCCCCTGTCATGACTCACCTGAGAATGGAGCTTGAGACTCCGAAAACTAGTACTGCCAAATAAACCTGTTTGAGCTTAACCTGGTGTTGTGAGACTTCTTACTATGTGATTCTGGCCAGGGGAGGTGGAATCTCAGCTCGCCTATGAAACCAACCGCTGAGCTCTAGGTGCGCCATTGCATATGCACTCAGATCTCCCAGTATATTGTCTCCCATAACCACTCAGACATCGCACCCCCCACCCCTCTGATCACCACATCGGCCATCACTCCCTGCACCTCCCCCTCCCCAGTAATCACTGCCTTGGTCAATCACCTCCCCCATATCCCCAATTGCTACCCCAGTCAATCAACCCCCCATTTGCCATCCCAGCTGGTATCCTGCCCCCATTGCCACCTCCCTTCTGAAGAATTCTCCCCCTTCCCTCCCCTCTATGTGACTCCCCCGCCCTGCCCCATCTTCTCTGTCAGGCTCCACACCCTCCAGCCCCAGGCTTTTGGCCCTACCATTAAGCCCAGTGGGTAGTGCCAGGGTGCCAGGCTGGCAGTGCCAGGGCACTAGGCCCTGCCCCTGACCAGCGAAAGGCTTCAATGGCCTCATGTCCCAAATATGAGGCCATCATATCTGGTCTGGTGAGGACCTCAACCAACGGGGGCAGTTAAGGTAAGTGAGTCATCTCATTAATATTACAAAGCTGATTTAGTCACCAAAACACTGCTGGTCAGATCACGAGATGCAAGAAGCTGGGCGCAATCCCAACTTTTTACATCCCCCCATCTTACCGGCTCGCCAGGCCGATCAATCAGCGTGGCAAGCTGGTAAGATCATGCCCAGTGTGTCTTCAGAAGGAATGAGCCACTCTTAGGAGCCATATTTTTTGAGGAGAATGGACTGCTACTGCATGCTTGAAGGTCCTGCCAGAGTGAAAAGATAATTAGTACTTGAAAAAAATAAGAATATTGCAACTTAAAGTTATGTAGATGATAATATTTTACTCACTGGTGAATTCAAGACTGAGACTTCACTTAGAATTTTATGATATGTATGTGCATTATATTTCATTCTGATACTAGGATGTCTCTACCTCCCATTCGCAATGGCCTAGAATACCAAGATTGTATTAACTTCCATTTTCTCCACTGCAATTATCAGCTATGAGATCGGTGGAGGACCATCTTTGCTTCTCACCTTCTCTCTTTTATTTGGCATTCTTTTTGCCTACAATAAGGAGAATCTCAGACTTATGAATAAGTGTAATGGCATGTATTCATTGAAACATAGCGCATGTGCCTATTAGGGAGACAACACATTGTATATGGTTGAGGATAAATGAACGTGGTGGAGAGATAGGTTGGAATCTAAGGATATATGGAGAAATATGGGTGTGAGTGCACAGTATGGAGATGTGAGAAGAGATGTGATAAAATGTGATAAGACAGTGAAAAGATCAGAAGTGGGAATGATGTACAGAGAAGGGGGTGAACATGCAACTCAACTTACCTTTTCTGATTTGATTAGGTCATGAAAGCACTTTCCAACAAAATCCAAGAGTGTGGCATAATGCTCCCACTGTTAAGCTTCTGCAACAACTTTAATCATGTCTTATTGGCAAATCATTTCTCACCAGGATAGAGTATTTCTCTGCAACTCTCCATCCCCCAGCTTGACATCAAGGAATGTATCATTGCAGAGGGTGACATTCTTTGGACATGCTGATTCCATTGTTAATAGTCTTCCTTGCTTCCAAACCTGAAAACTCCAAATTTCATCTTACTGTACCAGCACTAATTATCATTTCATCTTAAGTACACATTGTTGATATCCCAGCTTGTATGTCCACACCTTGCCTATTCTGCTCATTAATGTCAAACTCTGAAGTAAAATGGAAACCAGTGGCTGCATTAAAATCCAAGGGAGAAATGCACTTAATATGCTTCTGGATTTCCCACGTGCAATTGGATTCCCCTACCTTCAGTGTGAATGTCAGACTACTGACTATAAACTACCACCGCTCACAGGGCCAGCATAGCAGTAATTAAACATATCTCAACTTACACAAGCAAATGCTACAACACCATTTTAAAATTACACTTTTGAAGAGAGCAAGTGTAACAGCATTAGTTATTCTTTTTTCTAAAATATTGAAACATACATTTTCATACTAGTATTAAGAAAAAGTTTACAAAATCATCCATAGATTCACAAATATGAACAGAGCAAACCTGAATCTCAAAGCACAACACTCACACATCCAAACAGGGAAAAATAAGCTGCAAAACATTTGCATTTACACACCAAAAACAGCAATACCAACTCAAGAATGATATCATTCAAACAGTTGAGTAGAGTAAGACTGGCTCAAAAACCACAAACAGATGGTAAGTTTGTGTCAATTCCCATACTCCTCAGTTTTGAATGCCAATGCGAAGCTTTCTTTCTGGCCAAAACAAAAACTTACTTGTATTTCTTTCAATTTAGTATTCCATATTTGCTTAACCTTGCTGGAGGCAAGCTGCCTATTCCATGAAGGAGGACATATTAGGGCTTTTTTTAGGGCCATTTTCAAAACTTGCTGGAACCTTCCCAAGGTTAATGGACCAACTGAGGCTGGAGCTAGACGCTATCTGGAAACAGCCTCCCAGCAATAGGCTGAAGGGCCATTGATGCCTCCTCTCAGTCCTCCAATCATGGAACTTCTGGGCTGAGAAGGCCGCAGCCATGACCATAAAAAAATCCTATGGAAGGGTTTTCTCCCTATAATGATAGCATGACAGATATTCTTCATTTTAAATTTTTAGCATGCTACAGAGTGCTTCCATTTGCAGGAACCTCTGTAATTAGGCCTTTCACTTCAGGAACCTCCCACTGTCCTTTCTTGGATGGTGAAAAATGTTTGCCTGTTAACACCCTCTCTACCATGGTTTCTAAACTTTGTAGTGCAGGCCAGCCAACACCAATAGAAGAAACAGAACCCACATTTAATACCATTCCCATAAGATTCCGCCCATTAATTTTGTTTCTCATTCTACAAGTCCAGCCTGTTTTTGTTTCTGCTTTCCATTTGTTGGATGCTGAATGTAAAGACATGATGTGGAAAGAGTGAATGACAGGGCTGCCTGAGTATGTGGGGGATGGAGTGAGGGATGAGAGAGTTACTTTTATCCAGTGTGATTGACTGACTGAACCTCAAGCATCCCAAGCAGCAATATGATTGGGTCAGCAGTGCTGGATGGACCAATCTTCCTGTTCTTCACAACAGACATGATGGGGATATGCTGGCGTTGGACTGGGGTAAACACAGTAAAAAGTCTGACAACACCAGGTTTAAATCGGTTGGACTTAAACCTGGTGTTGTCAGACTTTTTACTGTCTTCACAATAGAGACATAGGCTGGGATTTTCTGGCCTCCCATGGTGGGTTTTACAAAGGCAGAGGTGGCTCACTATTGGCCAATTCCGTTGCTTGCCAGCCATGCTACGTGGAAACCTGCAGTGGAAAGTCACTTTCAGCAGGACTAGAAGATCCTGTCAGTGGAAAGGGCTAGAAAATCCTGGTCATAAATGTGTAAAAGGCCCATCAAGTCCATGCCAACTCACTGTAGAGCAATCCGATCAGTTTCATTTTCCTGCTTCAACCCCGTAACCCTGCAAATTTATTTTCCTGAAGTGCCCAATCAATTTCCTTTGGAAATAATTGATTACATTTGTTCCAGTTGCATTAAAGTTACTCTTCACATTTCCTCAAATCTCTTGCCCAGAATCTAAATATATGCCTCCTAGCTCTGTACTATTAACATAGAAATATAAAAAACAAAAGCAGGATTAGGCCATTCAAACCTTTGAGCCTAATCCACCATTGATTTTTATTATGGCTGATCATCAGAATCAACATCCTGATCCTGCTTTTCCCCCCCCATATCCCTTGACCCCTTTAGCTCCTGATGAGAACAGTTTTGCTTTGTCTACCTTATCCAATCCTGTCATAAACCTGTACATCTTTTACAGATCTTTGTTCAATCTTTTCTCCAAGGAGAATATACCCAGCTTCTTCAATCTAACCTTGCAGCTAAATTACTTCATAGAATCTCTGCAGTGCAATAGAAGGCCATTTGGTCATTGAACCTGCACCGACAACAATCCGACCCAGGCTCTATCTCCATAACCCCATGTATTTACCCCGATACTAATTTAACATGGCCAATCAATCTAACCCACACATTTTTGGACTAATCCCTGTGTCATGGGCAGAATATATTTGCTTTCTTACTGTCTGTAATCAGTTTGTTTTTATGGAAAGGGGCATGTTTTTTCTTACCCTTGGAGTGTGTATTTGAACTAAGTATTTAAACCGTGAGCTTTTACGAGCTCAAAATAAAGAAAGTTACTTAATCTGACACACTTACCTGAAATCAACAAAGAACCACACTTGGTCTCATGTATGCATGCACAGACATGAAGTCTAAATACAGATAAAAATGGTACACTTTGACCAATTACAATTAATTCAGTTTCAGATTTATGATTTCTGGTCTCCCACATGGCAGGCCTGTGGTTTCTTGAATTCTCTTGATGATTTTAAGTTAAAATTAGGGCTTTGTAAAGTGAAGTGTTCACAACAGGTTGTGAGGTTTCTTATAGTTGAATATGTAGGAGGTTGATTTTCAGATGAATTTTCAAATTGGAACAGATTAAGTATTTTGGCTGCTTGATAACTTGCAGTTACTTTTGGAGTCTGGCTCTCAGATCGGCTGATGACAGATGGCTCTCTGGGTTCATTAAGGTGCAGTTCCTGAACCCAGCTCCATTGCATGATAGCTGAGACCCACTTAGTCTAGTTTGAGTAAGGGAGGCTATCATTGTACAATGGTAAGTTGACAGTAGCCATTGAGTTTCAATCTTCCATTTTGTCCAGTGTGAAACATGGAGACAGGCAGTTTGGAAACTCCATTGCCTTTAGATATTGGCCCATCCTTAAACAATGGGACACATGAATTCCACAAATGCTGTGTGAGATACACTCATCTATGTCCTTATTTATTTTGCTATTCTCCAGAGACTGGATATTTTTTGTCATCCAAATTTCAAAAGTCATTTGTGGTAGCCATCTTAACAGCTTGTTTGTGTCTAATTTTTAAAAGTACTGGCTGAAAGTTCACGATATGAAATGCCTATACTGGGCATGACACCTGATACTATTCTGGCAAATATCCTTGCTACCACTCGGGGATCTTTGCATCTTTGCTATGAGTGTAGTGACCAGAACCCTGATGCAACTTTCATTTGTGACTTAACAAGAACTTTATAAAAATTCAACATAATTTCTCTGTTTTGTATTCAATCCCTCTATTTAAGAAGCTTAAAATACCATATTCTTTGGTAACTATTCTCTCCACATGTCCTATTACCTTCAGTATCCCTCAGATTGATTGAATAGAATCACCTATTCCTCCAGCACCATTAGCCCTCACTGATGTATTGTGTTGTCAAAAAACAGCAGACCCCAAGTATCCTGGCAACCTTCTCTGGTGAATATTGAATAGTATCCTCAGACCTGTCCAGGCAACTGAAGTACAATGCAAGCATGATAATTATTTGTTTGATGACACATCTGGGTGTCATATGGCCCATGTTGGATTGTGCATAGTATTTATCCGTGAGGTTCCACAGGGGTGTCTTCAACCCTGGAAGAAACCAGACAAAAAAAAACACTGAGGGCATTGATATTTTCACAGCCGCAGCTGGCAACAGGTCTTTTAGGAGGTTGCAAGCGTCTGTCACATCAAGCGGTCACAATGTCATCCTTTGGAAGCACTGTTTTTCAGGGAGGGGAAAGAAGTTGAACCCCTTTTCACAATCTCTATTAGTTCCTCCCCTCTGATGCTGTCTTTTCTGTTGGTCACCAACAGCTTCTTCCAGAGCAGGCTCTTGTTATGGTTGGTGCACATTCTCTTGCTCTTCCAAAGTCCTCTTCCAAAAGCAACCAAACACAACACATCATCAGTTGTTCTATCTAAGCAGCTCAAAACTCTCCAAAATAATTCTCACAGCAGGTATCTTCCAAAATAGCTCTCTCACAGCTGGTATCCTCCAAAATAACGCTCTCTCAGCAGGTACTCTCAGCTAACTGAGAAAGCAGCTATAAACACTAACCATTATTCAGATTGTGTTGTATTATCTTCAACCATAATAATTATTCAATTTCTCTGTCAACTCACTACTGAGATTCCTAACTTCCAAAAAAAGATAGCAGTCATTAATTGCAAATCAAGCATCACAAGGACACAAGTTAAATATGTTAATGAATGTTTCATCTCTCATCACAGAATACTCAGCACTTTAATATCTACTGGCCTACATGAATTACTTGGACAAGCACTCAGATCCTGCACAGACTAGCTAGTGGGAGTATTCACAAACATCTTTAACCTCTCCTTACACCAATCTGAGGTCCCTATCTGCTTCAAGAAGACAACCATCATCCCGGTACCAAAGAGAAACCAGACAGCATCTTAATGACTATCATCTGGTGGCTCTGACATCCATCATTGTGAAGAGCTTTTATGGCACGAATCAGTTCTGACTTTCCAGATTGCCTGGATCTACTACCGTTCACCTATCAACACAAGTCCACAGCGGATGCCACCTTGCTGGCCCTACACTCAACCCTGGAACATCTGGACAACAAAGGCACCAATGTTAGACTCCTATTTATTGACTATAGCTCGGCCTTCATCACCATTATTCCTATGAAACTCATCTCCAAACTCTGTGACTTGAGCCTCGGCTCTTCCCTCTGTGACTGGATCCTAGACATCGTAACCCACAGATTGCAATCATAAGGATAGGCAACAACGCCTCCTCCACGATCATCCTTAACACCGGTGCCCTACAAGGCTCTGTCCTCAGCCCCTTACCACACTCCTTGTACACCTATGACTGCGTGGCCAAATTCCCCTCCAACTCGATTTTCAAGTCTGCTGATGACTCCACCATAGTGGGTCAGATACCAAACAATGAAAGGGAGTACAGGAAATAGATAGAGAATCTGGTGAACTGGTGCGATGAAGATAATCGCTTCCTCAGTGTCAACAAAATGAAGGAGATAGTCATTGACTTCAGAAAGCGTAGTGGAGGATATGCCCCTGACTACGTCATATCATAGAATCATAGAACGATGAATCATAGAACCCTACAGTGCAGAAAGAGGCCCTTTAGCCCATCGAGTCTGCACCGAACACAATCCCACCCAGGCCCTACCCCCATATCCCTACACATTATACCCACTAATCCCTCTAACCTACACATTCCTAGACACTAAAGGGTAATTTATTAGCATGGCCAATCAACCTCACCCTCACATTTTTGGACTGTGGGAGGAAACCGGTATACCTGAAGGAAACCCACACAGACACGAGGAGAATGTGCAAACTCCACACAGACAGTGACCCGAGCCAGGAATCAATGGGGATGAAGTGGAAATAGTCAAGAGCTTCAAGTTTCTAGGTGTCCAGATCATCAATAACCTGTCCTAGCCCCTCCATGCTATTGTTTAGAAAGCCCACCAATGCCTCTATTTTCTTAGGAGGCTAAGGAAATTTGGCATGTCCGTTATGACTAGCACCAACTTTTACAGATGCACCATAGAAAGCATTTTTCTGGTTTATGACAGCTTGGTATGGCTCCTGCTCTGTCCAGGACCACAGAAAACTACAAAGGGTTGTGAACGTAGCCCAGTCCGTCACGCAAACCAGCCTTCCATCCATTGACTTTGTCTTCCCGCTGCCTCGGAAAAGCAGCCATCATAATCAAGGATCCCATGCACCCAGTATACAGTCTTCCATCTTCTTCTGTCAGGGAAATGATACAAAAGTCTGGTGTCAAGTACCAACTGACTCAAGAACAGCTTCTTCTCTGCTGCCACCAGACACTTGAATGGACCTACGTCACATTAAGTTGATCTTTATCTACACTCTAGCTATGGCTGTAGCACTATTCTCTGCACTCTGTTTTTCTTCTCTTATGAATGGTATGCTTTGTCTGTATAGCGAGCAAATAACAATAATTTTCACAGTATACTAATACATGTGACAGTAATAGATCAGATCAAATCACTTGACTGAGTATGGTGGAAAAGAACCCAAGGAACACAGGAGTCAATGGAAATCAAGAAGAAATTTCTTCATTGGTTAGAGTCATACCTGGCACAAAGGAAGATGGTTATGGTGTTTGGTGTTCAATCATCTCAGCTCCAGGACATTACTGCAGGAGTTCCCCAGGTTAATATCCTAGGCCCAAACATCTTTAGTTGCTTCATCAATGACCTTTCCTCCATCATTCATCACCATTCGAGACTCCTCAAATACTGTCACAATCCATGTCCAAATGCAGACAATATCCAGACTTGGACTGACAAGTGACAAGTAACACAGTCACATCACACATGTCCCAGATAATGACCATCCCCAACAAGAGAGGATCTAACTATCACCCCCTGACATTACCATACATGAATTCCCCATTATCAACATCCTGGGGGTTACTATTAACCAGAAACTGAACTGGACTAGCCATATAAACACTGTGCTACGAGAGCAGGTCAGAGGTTAAGTGTATTGTGATGAGTAACTCACCTCCTGACTCTCTAAAACCATCTACAAGGCACAAGTCAGGAGTGTATTGGAATACTCTCCATTTGCCTGGATGAGTGCAGCTCCAGCAACATTCAAGAAGTTTGACACCATCCAGGACAAAGCAGCCTACTTGATTGTTATACTTTTCACAAACATTCACTCCCTCCAGCACTGACAAACAATGGCAGCCTTGTGTACCATCTGCAAGATGCACTGCAGGAACTCACCAAATTTCTTTGGCAGCAACTTCCAAACCCACAGCCATTACCATCTAGAACAAGAACTGCTGATACCTGGGAACATCACCACCTGGATGTTCTGCTCAAGTTAGTCACCATCCTGACTTGGAAATTTATCACCATTCCTTCACTGCTGTTGGGTCAGAATCCTGGAATGCCCTTCCTAACAGCACTAAGTGTACCTCCAGTTTAGGGACTGTAGCGATTCAAGAAGGCAGCTCACCACCATCTTCTGAAGACAATGAGGAACGAGCAATAAATGCTGGCCTAGGCAGCGACGCCACATCCCATAAATGAATTAAACAAACATCCACTTTAGTTAAGCCACAGTGAATTCATGCCTTCACATTCAGCACCAAACAACTGAAAAGCAAAGTTGACATTCACCATCAATGAAGAGGAACAAGGGAAAGTGTGGCTAAGTAGTAGTTTTAGTGAAATTTAAGGGATTAATTGTGTTCCCAAATACTCTATTAAATCCAATGAAGACTTTCTTTTTCTCTTTCCGGCATCCCAGTACCTTGTAATTGCAGCAGAGGTACAGGCTACCCTGTTCCTTGCCCTGAGATTTAATATTCTCATCACCTCTAAGTACTGGAGCTATGGGGGCCCAACCAAAGGCTGTTCTCTTTGCACCTGTGTAGAAACAGACTGTACCAGTGGGAGAGGAGATGGTATGCCAATATTGGACAGTAAATGGTTTGTGAAGGAAATGCATGAATAAGTAAGACATTATACTTGAGAATTGAGAAAATGGGCACGTATTTATGAATAGCCATTTTTACCCAAAAGCCTTTAAACATATACACGCGCAGCACTAGCTCATAGCTCAGGTGCGATTCTCCCAGCCCAGTTCACTTCTCTAGGTTGGCACTGACTGTTTAGCTTTTCCAGGATGCCTGGGGGCAGTACCAGGGCACTGCCTTGCCACGTCCTCAAACACCCAAGGGCTGTAATAGTCTCTGAACACCACCCCCCACCCCGGGTATGGTCATCACATTTGGTCTCCAAATATGGAGATCAATAGTAATATCCATTGGCTTCACATCAGTCGGAGGGTGAAAAGATATGACATTTGTAGAATGTTTGCCGTTAAATTGATTTTGCATATTTAATTGCATTTAAATCCATGATGGCATGGACCTAATTATGTCTGCTGAGAGGGCCTGGGGACATTTCAAACAGTTTTGTGCCTGGCATAAATCCAGTTTTAGGCCTCTTGCAAAATTTTCCTGACATAATGGGATTTGCACCAAGCATAATGTGGTCGGAAAATCATCCCCCCCCATCCCCATAGTTTTTATTGTTTATAGCCATTAACGTTGTGGTGTACTTCTCCACTTTAAAGTGTATTGCATGCAAAAGAATTCTTTCATAAACTTGTAAATAAGTTAGTAAAGTATATAGTTTCTTGTAGTCTTCTGCACACAGTATCAGAACTCACCTCTCTTGTATTTTCTGAAAGTGGGAAGATATGATTTTTGAAGAGTTAGACTCCCAGACCTTCATAATATCTAGGTTATTATAGATTGGCCAAAAAATTATTTAAAAGACTATCTGGAAGAAGGTATATCTCTTATTAGTCACTGTCCTTCTCAGACCCAAAGTGTGTGAAGTTGCTGTCTTGAACTCAGGTAAAAGGTGATTGGTGAGGGAATGCTCCTGATCTAGGGTAGTCCCCTTTCAAGCTAGAGTTATAATTCACTTCAGGGTGAGATGTGCAAACACATCGAGAAGAAATCACACATTTATCTCCATGACTATCACCATTATTCCTCTCCTGGGCCAGCAGAACATTACTCCTGCCTCTCTACGGAAAGCAGTTTCAATCAGATCAGTGATGTCTTGGAAGCCCACATCTATTCCATCTGCCAGTGTATGTAGGTATATTGCAATTCAAAATTTTAAAGACCACCAAAAGGGCCTGCGCAGACTCATTAGTCTCATTTCAAACTTCATCTACTTTGAAATTTTCAGAATTCTAAATGGCCTATAACAAGAAAGAGATCTGATGCTCCAGCTGGTGATACACTAGAGAGCCCTGAATAAAGCATTTCACAGTTATGCAAATCTATTACAGTTGTACTTTTGGGTTTGGCTACAAGAAATTAGCATATACCAATAAAAAGTCTACATTTGCTCAGAAATTATCTATATCTACAACTATTATTTAGGATTCCATAATATGTAACATATGAGTATAGTTAGCTAATTACAATTTGTGCACGTCTACTTAATTATAAGAACATAAGAAATAGGAGCAGGAGTAGGCCATCTAGCCCTTCGAGCCTGCCCCGCCATTCAACAAGATCATGGCTGGTCTGAAGTGGATCAGTTCCACTTTCCCACTTTCTCCCCATAACCCTTAATTCCCTAATCTATCAGAAACCTATCTACCCATGACTTAAATATATTCAGTGAGGTAGCCTCCACCACTTCAATGGGCAGAGAATTCCAGAGACTCACCACCCTTTGAGTGAAGAAGTTCTTCCTCAACTCTGATCTAAATTGCTCTCCCCCCCCACTTTATTTTGAGGCTGTGCCCTCTAGTTCTGCTGTTATATCATCAAGCTATATCTAGTTATATCATCAAGCACATATTTTCTCTACACATCTACTAATTTGCAGGCATATATATATGATAGGTATAGAATCATAGAATTCCTACTGTGCAGAAGGAGGCTACATCGAGTCTGCACTGACTATAATCTCACCCAGGCCCTATTCCCATAACCCCAAATATATTTCTGACCAGTAGCGTATTAAACTCCCTTGCCCATTATTTCTTGTTTTTAGGGGACATATACAAATTGCGCCTGTATAGTGGTCAATAAAATGTTTGTATGTATCCTTGTATGACCAGAGCCTCCCTTGTAATTAAACGTTTCATGATCATTAGCTATTACCCGGAGGCTGCCTGGTATTGAGGCATTTGGTTTCTCAGAGCTTCTCTGTTTTTGCAATCTCTGAACATTCAGCAGTTAGCAGCTTGTATAATTTTTTTTAACTCTTTTAATGTCATATCCATGCCTGATGATGTCACCTCACGTGGTAACGTTACCGCATGTACAATGATATCACACCTGTACGTAATGACACACCCCATATCGGATGATATCATCCCTGCATGTTAAGATGTCACCCTATACATGATAACTTTGCCTCCATACATTTCATGATGTTGTCTCCATGCATCGCAATGGTGTCCAGTACTAGTGGCCTCTGACAGTGGCCCCCCCACTGGCTGCTGTGGTCACCCTCAAGGGTACCTAGCCATCCTTTGGTTGTTTCTTTCTGAACCTGCCCACTGGTCAGCCATTTGGCTGTCTATGAAATTGGAGTTTGCAGCATGTTATTTAAACGATGAATTTAATGGTATGGCCTCCATTTCCCCAATCCAGCCACATTCTTCCCATCTTTTCATACCCTTGCAATCTTTTCACTTCCTTGTTATTTCCAGCCCATGCTCAACATGAAGCTGTATCTCTCCACAATGGGCAGGAAATGGTCAGGGGAGTGTGGAGTTAAACCGTCAAAGATGTGAAACAAAATACCATTCTGCCCTGTGCCTTTTTATTTGATTTACTTTTGTGACATTGTACAGTGAAAAGTATTCCTACAAGAAAAAGCATACCATACATAGAAAAGGAAAGGAGAGGGTGCAAACTGTAGCATTACAGTCATAGCTACGGCATTGAGAAAGATTGGCCAGAACTCTACCATCTTGCCCGTCACAGAATCGGCACAAAGGTCCGGCAACGAAAATCTCCTTTGACCTTGGGCAGGATTTTCTGGTCTTGCCCGAGCGAGACCATAAAATCCTGTCCAATGACTTAATACGAGGTAGGTCCATTCAGGAGTCTCATGGCAGCAGGGGAAAAGCTGTTCTTGAATTGGTTGGTACTTGACTTCAGACTTTTGTATCTTTTTCCTGTCAAAGAAGGATGAACAGAGTATGTCTGATCCTTGATTATGCTGGGTGCTTGTCCTAATCAGCAGGAAGTGTAGATAGAGTCAATGGGTGGGAGGCTGGTTTGCACAAAAGACTGGGCTGCATTCATGACCCTTTGTAGTTTCTTGTGGTCACAGATAGAGCAGGATCCATACCAAGCTGTGATACAATCAGAAAAAATGCTTTCTATGGTGCATCTGTAAAAGTTGGTGAGAAAAACGGCATGTTTCTCACAAAAGAAAGAGGCTAGTTTTCTCTCTCGATGTTACCTCACATTGTCCAAAATAATAGAAGGGTGTAATTCACACCCTGATGTAGAGGGACAGAGTCTAAACATGCCAGCAAAGCCTGGCTGCACTGAGATAAAGTTGTTTCTAAATTTGTTAATGTCACAAGTTATCACTGCAATGAAATTATTGTGAAAATCTCCCAATTGCCATACTCTGGTGCCTGTTAGGCTACACTGAGGGAGAACTTGAGAGGTACAAAATGTTCATACACTCTCACTCTATCACTAACACTGGAAATTTTAAATAACTCCTCTCTTAGCTTTCTACCTCAAATCTTAAAAATGTGCCCCTGGCTATTGACCCCTGTATTAAAGGCAAAAGTACCTTCCTATCCACCCTATCTATCTCCCTCATAATCTTATACGCTTTAGTCGAATAATTCCAAACTCTTCTTTGGTTGTCATCACCTATGTGTCAATTTCTTTGGCCAGTCAGGCTTTTACTTTAGTTTCTGCAATCGTAGATGTTCATCGTTGCTTCTGGCAGATGAAAAGATTAAAAGACACATGAATGTGTTTAAGGTGGATGAGAGAAAAGTCATTGCTGAAGGAGGCAAATGTAAAGAGACAAAAAGGTTTGGCCTGGATGGATTGAATCTACATATATTCAACAGAAAAGGGAATAATGCTAGGCAATTAATATAATTCTGAAGATAGACTATACTCAGGGAAATGTAGACTAGTTAGCTTAATTTCAATGGGAGGAAATATATTGGAATTTTTACTCAAAGATGTAACAGTAAGCTGTCTCGGAAATTGAAAATATAATACAGTAATGAGTACATGTTTCCAAAGGAAAGCTTTGGTGCTTGATGTTCATTCAACCTTACTGAATTATTTGAAGAAGTAACGAATGAGGGCAGCATAGTAGCACAGTGGTTAGCACTACTGCCTCACAGTGCCAGGGACCTGGGTTCGATTTGGGTCACCATCTGTGTGGAGTTTGCATATTCTCTTTGTGTTTGCAAGGGTTTCCTCTGGTTGCTCCATTTTACTGAAAGATGTGCTGATTATGTGCATTGACCCGAACAGGCATGGTGACTAGAGGAATGTCACAGTAACTTCATTGTAGTTTTAATGTAAGCCTTACTTGTGACTAATAGATAAACTTTACTTTAAAATTTTAAGGAGACAAGGGTAATGTAATACATGTAATTAATATGGACTTTCATAAGACCTTCGATATGTAAGATATAGTCGACTCAAAAGTGAGAACTAGCGGAGTTAGAAGACAATTAGTGGATTGCATATTGAACTAGAATTAAAACACAAACAGAGTAGGAGTTTTACATAAATTATTTGGAAATCGGAAGTAATATATCAGAATTGTAGGGGAGTAAATGAAGCCTATCAATCAGGAGGGGAAAAATATCAAATCTTGGTATTGGTAGTATCGGAGATTGGCAAAAGGGAGGAGCTTGGGAGATTTGTCTGGTTGCAGAGCAGATAGCTGGAAATTGGGGATTGGTAACAAGTCTCAGCTTATTGCTGTAGTGAGCAAAAGCCATGATCAGAAGAAGGTTTGCTTAAGGAATGAGCGTTCCCTTCCAATTAGTTCATTCTGAAGTCAGATGGTGAGGTTGGAAACCAGGCATCAATCTTTTTGCTTATTACTAGATTTATTTACAGAATACAGGCTTACTGCTTCCTTATCTGCTTCCTCCCTAACCAATGCTGGCCTTCATAGCGAGGGGGATTGAATATAAAAGTAGGGAGGTCTTGCTGCAGCTGTATAGGGCATTGGTGAGGCCGCAGCTGGAGTACTGTGTGCAGTTTTGGGCGCCGCATCTGCGCAAAGATGTTTTGGCCTTGGAGGGAGTGCAGAGGAGGTTTACTAGGCTGATCCCAGAGTTGAGGGGGTTGAACTATGAGGAGAGGCTGAATAAACTAGGCTTGTACTCGTTAGAGTTTAGAAGAATGAGGGGAGATCTCATTGAGACGTATAAGATGATGAATGGGATGGATAGGATAGAGGTGGAGAGACTCTTCCCGCTCAAAAAAGACAGTAGGACTAGGGGGCACAGCCTCAAGATAAAGGGGAGGCGGTTTAGAACGGAGTTGAGGAGGAACTTCTTCACTCAAAGGGTGGTGAATCTCTGGAATTCTCTGCCCGTTGAAGTGGTGGAGGCTGCCTCGCTAAATATTTTTAAGAAGCGGGTTGATGGGTTCTTGATAAGAGAGGGGATTAAGGGTTATGGGGAGAGGGTGGGAAAGTGGAACTGAGCCACGACAGATCAGCCATGATCTTATTGAATGGCGGGGCAGGCTCGAAGGGCTAGATGGCCTACTCCTGCTCCTATTTTTTATGTTCTTATGTTCAATACCAAGGGCAGAATTTTATGGCCCCGTTGTAATATGGGCTGAGCCGTAAAATGTGGTGAGCCACTCAAAAGTCTATTGACTTTGGCGGGACTGGAAAATCCTGCCAGTGGGAGAAGCTGAAAAATTCCACCCCAAGTGACTTACAAGTCTCTCTTTAAATGTGTTCAAGATACAGGATCAATCAATATCTTTCACGCGTATATTCTTAACTTTAACAATACAATTAACTTACCATTAGCATCTTCTAATGGCTCACAAGCTATGTTCTAAGAAACATTTACCAGCTGTTCCCATCTCCTTTTTGCTGCCAGATTTATCAGGCAATTGATAAATTTGAATGAGATTCCTAAGAAAAATTGTAGGTGCCTAATTCAAGTGTGATAATTATGGGATACAAACACTCTAAGCAACTTACAGCCATACAATTGTTGACAGATACTTTTTGAATTGTGGAGAATTGTGTGCCTAAACTGGACAAGATACTGGGCAAGACGACAGCTCAGTGACTATCGCTGATTGCTGTGCAGACACACGGATTTGGGCCGGTGCCTGTGGGAGTTTGCGCATTCTCCCGGTGCTTGCGTGGGTTTTCTCTGGGTGCTCCGGTTTCCTCCCACACCCCAAAGATGTGCTGTTAGGCTGATTGGCAGGAATAAATTGTCCCTAAATCAGATTCCCTCAATCTGGATGGCCATAAAACATTAGACAGGGGTCGTGGGTGGAGAGGGGGACTGGTGGTGTTGAGATGGCGGCGCGGGCTCGTTGGGCCGAAGGGCCTGTTTCCCGGGCTGATTTTGTTCTTTGTTCTTTGAGAAGGGCTACTTTCCTGGGGCATATTGTTCTGAAGTACATGACTCTCTTTAAAATCATTGCAGAATAAATGTTTTATATGGTTTCTTTTCCAAAATCTTAAAATCTTTTATCAGCATTTAGGCCCCAGTTCTTATCTCAAAAACTATCTGCATTGTTTCTTGTAATCAATTGCTACAAAGACTCTATTTCATCTGGCTCATGAATATAGTATCTCTCTGTGTGTCCCAGATAATATGTATCCAGACTTCAGTCAAGCTAACAGGTATGTTCATCACCAAGGGAACAAGGGTTTCACTCCAAGTTCATTATTTCAGTTTTTATTTAAATGCAGCAAAAATCCAAAGTTCCCTTCATCTATATGGCTGGTGGAGTAGTCATGAAGCCGTAAAGGCAGGCGAACTGGAACAATTGGAAGTGAAGCTCGCTAATGATATTGTGATGAATACAGGAAAATGCAAATTGACATGCCACCCATTTTTGGCGGGCTCCTGATCATGTTGACTTTTTTTGGTAAAATGAGAATGGACATGAAAACGGGTGCAATTTCCACTTTTATTTCATTTTCCTGCTGCAAAACGGGTGCTATGGGGTCGTAAAATTCTACCCATAGTGTTGCTATCCACATCCAGTCATTTCAGCCCAAAGGAAACCCAGCCTATGTTTTAAACCAACTTCGATCATGTAAAAGGAGGAATAACTATTGGGAATTTAGAAATGTTACAATAACTGTGCTAAACCCCAGAAAACCTATAGTTAGGAATCAAATGAATAAAAATCAAAGCATTTTAAGGCTTGGAGTCAACTGGAATGTTTGATTCCCAAAAAAAGGACAAACATTGGGCTGAATATTATGTGGGGGGAATGGGGGTGTGGTTAGTGGTGTGGGAGTTGATGGTTCACCATCACCAGGAGCAAAGTCGGTGTGGAGCCAAACTACTGACACCTAGAAACTCCTGACACCTAGAAAAGAATGCTTTCATCAAGCAGACGCAGCATGGATTCATGGAGGGGAAGTCGTATTTGACGAATTTAATGGATTTTTATGAAGATGTGACTAGTGAGGTAGACAGAGGGAAACCGGTGGATGTGGTGTTTTTAGATTTCCAGTAGGCGTTCGATAAGGTGCCTCACAAAAGGTTGCTGCAGAAGGTTAGGGTACACGGAGTTGGGAGTAAAGCCTTAGTGTAGATTGAGGATTGGTTATCTAACAGGGAGCAGAGAGTTGGAATAAATGGGTGCTTTTCTGGTTGGCAGTTGGTGACTAGTGGCGTGCCGCAGGGATTGATGCTGGGGCCTCAACTGTTTACCATATACATAGATGATCTGAAGGAGGGGGCTGAGTGTAGGGTAACAAAGTTTGCTGATGATACGAAGATGAGTGGAAAAGCGAATTGTGTGGAGGACGTGGAAAGTCTGCAGAGAGATTTGGATAGGCTGAGTGAGTGGGTGAGGATCTGGCAGATGGAGTATAACATTGGCAAATATGAGGTTATCTACTTTGGTAGAAATAATAGTAGGAGGGATTATTTTTTAAAGGGTGAAAAGTTGCAACATGCTACTGTGCAGAGGGACGTGAGGGTCCTTGTGCACGAATCACAAAAACTCAGTCTGCAGGTGCCGCAGGTGATCAAGAAGGCGATTGGAATGTTAGCCTTTATCGCGAGGGGGATAGAATATAAAAGCAGGGAGGTCTTGCCGCAACTGTACAAGGCACTGGTAAGGCCACAACTGGAGTACTCTGTGCAGTTTTGGTCCCTTTATTTGCGAAAGGATATACTGGCCTTGGAGGGAGTACAGGGAAGGTTCACCAGGCTGATACCGGAGATGAGGGTGTTAGCTTATGAGGAGAGCTTGAATACACTGGACCTGTACTCATTAGAGTTTAGAAGCCTGGGGGGGAATCTTAGAGAGACTTAAAAGATAATGAAGGGGCTAGATAGGGTAGAGGTAGAGAGATTCTTCCCGCTTAGAAAAGAAACCAGAACTAGAGGGCACAGCCTCAAAATAAGGGGCGGGGGGACAGTTTAGAATAGAGTTGAGGAGGAACTTCTTCTCTCAGAGGGTGGTGAATCTCTGGAATTCTCTGCCCATCGAAGTGGTGGAGGCTACCTCGCTGAATATGTTTAAGTTATGGGTAGATAGATTTCTGATCGATAAGGGAATTAAGGGTTATGGGGAGCAGGCAGGTAAGTGGAACTGATCCACTTTAGATCAGCCATGATCTTATTGAATGGCGGGGCAGGCTCGAAGAGCTAGATGGCCTACTCCTGCTCCTATTTCTTATGTTCTTACTGCACACCAGATGAATCTGCACCCGTGAGGTGCTTCAGGCAAGGTAAGGAGGGCTAAATGGCACTTTGACTATTCACTGGGGAGGAAGTCTAGCCCTCATGTACTGCTGACCAACCCGATTAGCCGGCAGCTTCATAATCCTTGGCAGTGCTGGGAGTGCCTCAGTGGGTACTACCGGGACTGCAAGAGGAGGAGGAAGCCCATAGATCACCAAAACCAGATAAGACCAGGGTTTTGGTAGAGCGGGTTTCAGCAAGTCAGAGAGAGGCTTGGTGTGATTTGGAGGACTGGTTTAGGGGTTTAAGAGTGTAGGTGGGTAGGAAGAATGGGAAGGTTTTATCTCATCACTCCTCTCCACCTCCAATAAGCAAAAGGCAGCACTTGGAGATAGAACTGCACCCCCCCCTCCCACATTTTTCCTGTCCTTTAAAGAGATTATTTTAAAAATTGGGTACCCTGCTCCCATTGCAATGTCCATACAAAACATTTAGTGGCATGGGGAACATATTATGAGTGTCAGGTAGCTTGGTAACAAGCTTAATTGACCCTTATAGTATCATATTTACAGACAGACCTCAACTTTACAATGTTCAATTTACAATGAATGGCACTTATGAAATTTATAATTTTGCACCCTATATTAGCTTTACAATGCCAGTTTCAACATTATGAGGTCTTTTATATTTGTGTCATGTTAGAAAAATAAGGAATTAGAATCTGTTTTTCTTTTGGTAAAATCAATGTGGTATTTCTCACATGCTGTAAAACAGGCTGTTGGGGTGTGACTGGTGTAAGATACAGAGAGACTGCAAAGTCTAAACATCAGTTAGCAGTGGTTTTGATATGTTAATGAATGAACAGGAACTTCAATAAGAATATACATAAAGCAATAAAAGAAGTAGAGGGTGATTCTCCCAGCCCGCTATGCTACTTTAGCAGTGTAACGGGCCAGGAGACTCAAGCAGAGGCCACTTAGTGGGCTCCCCGCTGGGTTCCATGGCCTCCTTGAGTTTCCAGTGCCATCAGCTCCATGCCAGGAATCAGCATGGAGCTGTATAGTTTATTTAAATTATCATTTGCATCTAATTAACGGGCCTGGGACTGAAATCTCCGGGCCAGCTAGAGTCTCCACTCCTCCACCAGGAGTACTTTACTCCAGCAGGATTTACAGTACCTCCCAACTTGCAGAGAGCTAGTGGTCATCAAGGCTTCCCAAGAGGTCGGGATTAAAGGAGAGATGCCCCCCGGACATTGCCAGATTGGCCCTCTGGTACTGCCTCAGGTTGAGGGGGGTGGGTGCAAAATTGAGGTTGGTCATGTCTGGGAGGCCTGCAATCACGCTGTGGGGAGGGGGTCAATCACTAAGCCAGCAATGCGGGGTTGCTGTGCTGGCCAGTGATCGGGAGGCTGGCAGTGTGGGGCTACTGTGCATGTGCCAATCTCCACTCTGACAGCTCACCACTCAGCAGTATGGTGCCAGCCTCTTCAGCGGGAATAGACCCTACTTACTGATTTTTTTTGTGAGATTCACACTGAGACATTCTGCAGTGCACAGTGTGTGAGCAATTTATTTTGAAAATCCCACTGAAAAGAACCAATGGGATTTACTTTAGTTTTTACCGGAATTCGACACAGAATATTTTGGGTGAATCCCATCCGTAGTTTTGAAGTGGACTGTTTTAGATCGGGGGAAACACATGTAAATTTTAAGTGAGGGAAAGAAAGGGTAAATTTACTTTTCAAAATATGGGAGCTATGAAGTGAAGAAAGGGATTTGATCAGTTCTGGGAAAGGAGAACTTCTGATGTGGAGATGCTGGCATTGGACTGGGGTAAACACAGTAAGAAGTCTCACAATATTAGGTTAAAGTCCAACAGGTTTATTTGTAGCAAACGCTACTAGCTTTTGGAACTGGCTGTTCCTTTGTCAGGTGGGTGGGAGTTCTGATCACAAAGAGGGCATATAAAGGCACAAAATCAATTTATATGATTGGAATGTGAGTCTTTATAGCTAATCAAGTCTTAAAGGTGCAGACAATGTGAGTGGAGAGAGCATTAAGCACAGGTTAAAAACATGTATATTGTTTCCAGACAGGAAAGTTAGTGAGATTTTGCAAGTCCAGGCAAGTTGTGGGGGTTACAGATAGTGTCACATGAACCCAAGATCCCGGTTGAGGTCATCCTCATGTATGAAGAACTTGGCTATCAGTCTCTGCTCAGTGACTCTGCGCTGTCATGTGTCATGAAGGTTGCCTTGGAGAACACTTACCCAAAGATCAGAGACCGAATGCCCATGACCGCTGAAGTGTTCCCCAACAGGGAGAGAACAGTCTTGCCCAGTGATTATTGAGTGTTCATTCTTCCACTGTCGTAACGTCTGCATGGTCACCCCAATGTACCACGCTTTAGGGCATCCTTTCCTGCAGTGTATCAGGTAGACAATGTTGGCCGAATTGCAAGAGTATGTACCGTGTACCTGGTGGATGGTGTTCTCACATGAGATGATGGCATCCGTGTCGATGATCCAGCACGTCTTGCAGAGGTTGCTGTGGCAGGGTTGTGTGGTGTCATGGTCACTGTTCTCTGGGAGGCTGGGTAGTTTATTGTAGACAATGGTCTGTTTGAGGTTGTGCAGTTATTTGAAGGCAAGAAGTGGGGGTGTGGAGATGGCCTTGGCGAGATGTTCGTCTTCACCAACGGCATGTTGAAGGCTCCGGGGAAGATTCTCCACTCCGGGGTAATACTGGACGATGACATGGGATACGGTAGACAGAGTACCCTTCATCGTCCAGTACTTCCCTGGGGCGGAGAGGCTACGACATCTTCTCTGAGCCTTCAGCTGCGTCTGTGAGGAATTATTGTTCTTTTTAATTATCTAGTGTTGTGAAGAGGTGCTGCAATGTGTAGAAACTTAAAACCTTCAAAAGATAAGTAAGCTTTGAACTGAAACAATTTAAACTTAATGTGGATAATATTTTGGATAAGATTAAATGTAGTATCGACATGCTGTGCTTAATTGAAATCATTAGGTTACGTTTCAGCTTCATTTGAAGCAATTTTTTAAAAGCGGCATCTCGATCTTTTGGCTAAGATGCAAATGAGATCAAGCCTTGGAGGAGGTGCAGTGCCTACTCCAATCAGCTTGGATCATGTAGGTCAAGCCCCAGACAGGAGGTGAGAGCCCTGTCTTGTCAGCTTGGATCGGGAATGTCTCAACTTGTTGACACTCTGAATTGGACTTGATTGGATTGAATTGAATTGGAATAAAATCAAACCAAAAAAAAAGTTGGACAAAACTCTGATTCGTCATGATTTGACTTAGGTTCGTTAATACATTGTTGCATCATATCGAAAGCACGAGGCTATCTAGATTATATAAACCTTGCTAAGATTTAATACTTAACGTTTGTTCTGGTCTTTTTTGGTATCCATGGAACATGTTAGCATTTTTATGTGAATTATCAACAATAGCTTGTATTATTGATAAGAAGATGCAGCACTGTTTATACAACAGCAATCTGTATCTAAAAGGACATGTTGTTTGTTTACAATGGAATGTAACTTCTGGTATCTGAAGAAAATAAGAAATGGACACTTATCTCAGTCTATATGAGGTGGGCTGACACCAAGTGGTCCTTGCTCTCAGCCAACGAAAGGGTAAAATTCAAACTTCTTCTTAATAAGGGACAAAATTAGGGATAAACTGAAAATTCACAGCCTTCCTTGCCAAAGTTCAACCATTGCTTCTACAGTGCAATTCTTCTATGACAAACTTCAACACTACTTCCAAAGGTAGAAAAAGAAATATTAGTGGAAATCTAACCAAAAAATGGCAGTGTTAGTTCTGGTGAGAAAAACAATGTGTTTCTAACACTTTGGGGATGATGCTGCCATTGCGCCCCACTGGTGATGGGCAGGGTGAATCAATAAGTTCATGAGAGAGTTGGGAAATCAGGTTCGCTCCCAATTTCTCACCTCTCCCAATCTTATTAGCACCCGATATCTGGCGCAATCAGCTTTGCGCCAATTTCTGGCAGGAGGCTGAATAATTTATTCAAATGTATGTAAAATTTGTTTTGCATGATTTATTGAGCCCACGACAGAATCACCTGGGCTGACTTGCTTGTGCACCTTGCTGGGAGAGGTTCTCTCCAGTGAGAATCACAGCTGGTCCCCAGCAACAGAAACCAGTCGTGATGGCCTGGCCAGTAAAATCAGAGGTCAGTGAGGCTTTCCAGGGAGGTTGGAGGCAAGGGGGTGCCCCTTGGACAGTGCTGGCCTCCCACCACCCATCCGGCACTCTGGAACTGCCCGAGTGCTGGGCAGTGCTAAGAGGGCGGGGGTCAAGAGGGTGGCATCGGGCAATCCCGGCCATTACCTCTGCTATCAGCACCCAAGGAATCTTGGGCCTTTGAGGGTTATGAAAATTCCACATGATCTTCACTGTCTTTTTAAGTACACCTCACGTTGCTTAATAAATTTGACTTGATTCATAAATTGTGCTTTGTTACTTAAAAATAACTGGGGGCCCCAGTGTATTAAGAATTTGGAACCTAGATGCTTTAATTAAAAGGGTTTTACACCTCAAATTTCCATCGACGCATTGCTGGTTCTTCTTTCATTTCATTAGCCTCCTTATACTTTCCCTTTCTCCTCCTCCATTTGTTGCCCAGGTAGCCATAATCTTGACAATGTTATGAAACATGCAACATGACAAATTTGGATGCCCTTGTGAGGCTGCAAAGCTCCTCCTGAATGGTCTAGGCAGCAGAAACATTGCTTGAGCTTTCCAATTATTTGGACAACGAAGTGGTTTGTGGCAGCATGACTCTTCTTGTAGTTTGCTCTGCAGCAATGCTCAAATTATAGACAGGAGTCATATGCCTTGTCCAGAGAACATAGCCTTATTAACCAGTAGGCAAGCTATAATTTAACAGTCTGATTGACATGAATGAGCCAAGATTGCTGTTGGACACAAATTTGTGCTTTGTGCTGCTGGTTTACAAACAATGCATTGAAATATTATGATTGATAAAGACACCAGGATGGTGAAAGAGAGCATACATATCAATGTGACTAAACTCTCTGGGATCTTACATCCTGTGGAAACCTACCATGCAAGAGAAGCCTGATGCTGTCTCATCTTGCATCATTTGTCTAAAAGTAAGATGTGGGTACTCTTGCTGGTGTAGGGAGCTTTAGTGCTGATGCTACTTCCTGTAGCTTTGAAAGGAGCCTCTGGCAGAAATGATCACAATTTATCTGACAGTCTCAGACTGTGCTGACCATGTCCTATTACAAGGCTCAATTTGTGTTCCTCAATAAAAAAGCTCCTTTAATATTTGCTATGAGTGTGCCTTCTTGCACACCGCTCTCCTTCTTCTCTCCCTTGTGGCACTCACTCCTGCTCTCTTCTATCCTCTTTGCTGTTGCTTCTCCTAAAGTCACAAAGGCAACTGGACCAGATCACCCAAGACAGCAGTCAAACTATTTCTTAGGCTGCAAACAAAATCTTATCCTTCAGGGACAAAGTGAAAAATCTAAGAGTCAAAAGCACATCAAAGTACACCCAAAGGGAAGCCAGCAGTCTTGACAATACAGCAGTTAATCTTGAATGCTACTGCACAGAAGGTGGTCATTCAGTCCATCATGCCTGTGATGGCTTCTCAAGAAAAAAGTTAGTCCAATTCTCTCACACTTTCCCATAGTGCTGCATTTTCCTGCTTTAAGTACTTTTAAAAATTATTTTATTATTTTACTTTTGAAATTTGCTTCCAAAATACTTTCATGCTGTGCATTCTGAATCACAGCAAGCTGAACATAAAAGTATTTCAGCTTGCCCCTTGTTTTTTTTGCCAGTAACCATTGTTATTGGTCATCTTCTGCTGGATATAATTTCTCATTATTTACTGATGTCATGATTGTCTATTCTACTATAGAGAACAACTGCAGATTCTCTATCTGGAAGTCCCAAATCCCTGGTACCATTCTGCTCTGCACTCTCAAAGCCCTTGATATCTTTCCAGAATTGGAAATAATAACCCAAGAATAATACAAAGCCAATCGCTCCAAATTTATCTGAATGGGGAAATACAGCAGTGGTCCAGTTGTTCTTTGATGCAATGATCTCAATGTTGGTCCACATGTTCATTGGTGCAGTTTCCTTCCCTGAAGAGTGCCACTATTCAATGATTCTGATTTGGATTTAGATTTGTGCCCAATTACCTCTGTGCAGACCACTACAAGATAAGGATCACGCTGGAGGTTAAAGAATATCTGTCATTTGGATAATCGCACTTGACCTGGACTGACCACCCAATGTTTCTGATGGCTCAGATCAATAGTAATGTGTGATAGTGTGTGATTGTTCAAAATCATACTATACCCAGGGATTGCTCAGATTCAAAACCTTACTATTTTTTAAACAGACACTGTTCCTTTGGTATAGCGCAGAATGATTAACTTTATTTTGGAAAGATCACTGCACAAAATACTGCAAGTTAACATTAAACTGTCGACTAACAGAATACCTGTTCCAAACACTGGACATATTTATACATTTTTTTTCTTTCAGACAGAATTACAACCAATTTTTAACTTAAGTTATGAAAAGCAGCAAGGGCTCCATCTGGGCAATACTGCCTGAATTGTGTTGGAAAACCAGTAATATAATAACAGAACTGGAGACTTCGCCAACTGCAACACAACCTGAAATAAGACAACACTTTCTCTGCTCAGCAGTTAAGGTGATTTAGATGATGAGAGTTCAGGTTGAAAGTAACATCCACAACCTTTAAAACAACTGTCAGAACAGACACAGACACACATGCACATAGAAATGACACAAAATCTTGTGAGGTTTTTTAACCATGTTCCTAAAAAGGCAGAACCCCAAATGCCGTTTAATCTCAAATGTGCAACAGAAACAAAATGGGTTCAATACCACTGGCCTTATATTGAGCTCTTCAATCAACAGCTCACGATCTTCCACCTTTACAAGCCCGTGTGGCAGGCTGTTTACCTGCAGATGCTGAGAGCCTGCAGGGGCAGTGCAGGGCATGCTGCGCTTACTCTTCTGCTGTGATGTTTCTATCCTGGAGTGTTATTCAGCGGAATTTCATAATTTTACTTTTTTCATAGTTGAAATAGCAAAATCACTAACATGCTTTTTTACATGGGATTACTCACACGCTTCTGCTTGCACCTACTTTGGTTAAAGAGGAAATAGGCGGGATGCAGTTGCCTTTTAGATTTTTCTAATTTTAATGATCTCATCCCTTAAAAGCCAATCCACTCCCAATATTCCAGCTGAGGTCTCACCAGTGATTTATAATATTGAGACATACCTTGCTTGCTTTTGTACTCTATGATAATAACTGTAATATCTCCAAAATAGCTCTGAAAGCTAGTGGGTTTGCTACCAAATAAACCTGTTGGACTTTAACCTGGTGTTGTGAGACGTCTTATGATAATTGTAATATCCTCATGAAAGGCAGGAGGGGATCAGGGAGGATGAGGACTCCTGGACTAAATCAGTAAAGTTACAAATCCAACCTACCTGAATGCAACTGTGTCCAGTGCAATATGTTTTGAGGTGTACAAGTAATACACTCAAGAGAAGTGGATTACTTGTTATAATATTTAAATAAGGCAGTGGTTTGAATTTAATGCCTTTTGCACGGCTTTCTCAGAATCCACATGGGATTCAGTAGGAAAGGACATCACATCATGATTTATGGGCAAGGAAGAGAGAGAGTGCTCCCCATTTCACCTGCCATCACTAGCCTCTCAAGCAAATCTTGTGTTAGGATCGTTTGCCCATCCAATTTATTCCTCTAAATCTGCAATCCCTCCAACTCACTTCTCTCCATTTTATCAATACTTTCCTCCATCAGCTCTAGCTTCTCTCACAATCCCACCTCATTTGATTGTCTGACTGACTTCCCTCTTACACAAAAGATGTTAAATTCAGCAGGTTATTTGTTGTTTGAGGAGTTATCAGTCTTCTATCTGCAAATATGAACCCTCCCCCCCCGTTCTGTCCAGAAAGTATCTGACTCAAAATGTCTTTCTAACAACCTTCTCTGACCTTCGAAGATTTGTACACATATCCCCTTTTGTTTCTACACACACCCTGACGTTAAGCCGGTTTCTATTGTCTTGCCTTATCCCACCTACCAAAATGTATGTCCCCACATTCTTCTACATCAAATTCCACCTGGTTGTGACAATGTGACAACCTGTCACATGTCTGCCTATTTCACCAGTTTTCCTTTGTCCACCTAAAGTCCTGTTACTTTGTTACTTTATTTGAGGGCATTGACCATGGCTTGGTTGGTAGGATTCTCACCTCTGAATCAAAAGATTGTGGATATAAGTACCCCCCAACCTTCCCCAGAGACTTTTGCTAGAAATCTCCCACCTCACATGCCATGGAATTGGAGCAGACGAGGGGCAGACAATGGAAACATCTGTTGACCTCAGGTGGGATTGCTGGTCTCACTCGAGCAAGGCCATAAAACCCCATTTTTAAATACAATAGTTTTGGCTGACCCTCAAGTGCAGTACCAGGTGAATACCGCATTGTCAAAGGTGTGGTTCTTTGGATGAGATATTACAGCATGATTTTGTCTGTTCCCTCAGCCAGATGTGAATGCTGCTATAGCACTATTGTAAAGCTAAGCATGGAAGTGGTGCCTTGAGTTCTGTTCAATATTTATTCCCCAGTGAATATCATTAAAACAGATTAGCACAGGTGTCATAAAGTCAGAGGTTTACAGCATGGAAACAGGTCCTTTGGCCAAACTTGTCCATGCTGCCCCCTTTTTTTAAACCCCCAAGCTAGTCCCAATTACCCACGTTTGGCCCATATCCTTCTATACCCATTTTACCCATGTAACTGGCTAAACGCTTTTTAAAAGGCAAAATTGTACCCACCTCTGCTACTACCTCTGGCAGCTTGTTCCAGATACTCACCAACATCTGTGTGAAACAATTGCCCCTCTGGACACATTACACATTACAGGAAGGATGTGGAGGCTTTGGAGAGGGTGCAGAGGAGGTTTACCAGGATGTTGCCTGGTATGCAGGGGAGGTCCTATGAGGAGAGACTGAGGGATTTGGGGTTGTTTTCACTGGAAAGAAGGCGGCTAAGAGGGGATCTTATAGAAACATATAAGATGATTAGAGGTTTAGATAGGGTGGATGGTGATAGCCTGTTTCCTCGGATGGAGAAAGCTAGCACGAGGGGGCATGGCTTTAAATTAAGGGGGGGTAGTTATAGGACGGATGTCAGGGGCAGGTTCTTTACCCAGAGGGTGGTGAGGGACTGGAATGCCCTGCCTGCTGCAGTTGTAAATGCGCCTAGTTTGGGGGCGTTTAAGAGATTGGTGGATAGGTTTATGGACGAAAAGGGATTGGTTTAGATTAGTGGGTCAATGTTTTTTTTTAAAAATAAGACTGGTCGGCGCAACATTGTGGGCCGAAGGGCCTGTTCCGCGCTGTAATGTTCTATGTTCTATGTTCTATGTATCTCTCCTCTCTAACCTTAAACCTATGCCCTCTAGTTTTAGACTCCCCCATCTTTGGGAAAAGATATTGACTATCTAGCTGATCTATGCCCCTCATTATTTTATAGACCTCTATAAGATCATCCCTAAGCCTCCTACACACCAGAGAAAAAAGTTCCAGTCTATTCAGCCTCTCCTTATAACTCAAACCATCAAGTCCCAGCAGCATCCCAGTACATCTTTTCTGCACTCTTTCTAGTTTAATGCTATTCTGTTTATAATAGGGTGACCAGAACTGTACACAGTATTCTGAGTGTTGTCTTACCAATGTCTTGTACAACTTCAACAAGATGTCCCAATTCCTGTATTCAATGTTCTGACCAATGAAACCAAGCATGCTTTCTTCACCACTCTGTCCACCTATGACTCAATTTTCAAGGAACTACGAACCTGTATCACTAGATCTCTGTTCTATAACTCTCCCCAACACCCTACCAAAATGCATCACTTCACGTTTTCCTAAATTAAGCTCTATCTGCCCACTGGCCCAATTGAACAAGATCATGTTGCAATCCTAGATAACCAACTTCACTGTCCATTATGCCACCTATCTTGGTGTCACCTGCAAACTTACTAACCATGCCTCCTATATTCTCATCCAAATCATTAATGTAAATGACAAATAACAGTGGACCCAACACCAATTCCTGAGGCACACCGCTGGTCACAGGCCTTCACTTTGAAAAACAACCCTCAACAACTACCTTACTTCTGTCATCAAGCCAATTTTGTATCCATCTGGCTACCTCACCCTAGATCCTGTGAGATTTTACCTTATGCAACAACCTACCATGTGGTACCTTGTCAATGGCTTTGCAAAGACCAACTGCACTTCTCTCATCTACCTTCTTGGTTTACCCTTTCAAAAAACTCAAATCAACTTTGTGAGACATGCTGCACCCCCGCTGCATGTTTCCTGGTGGTGTGGGGAATGCAGTCAATGGTAAATCCAGTTGACAGCAATAAAAGGTGGTAAGCTAAAAGGTGGTAAGCCGAAAGGTGTATCTCGAGGAGTGGGGAGGAAAAACAGCTTGTTCTTAAATCATTTTGACTAAGTTGCACTGCAGTAGTAAGATCAGTAAAAGTTTTAACAGGAGATAAGATAGACATGAATGGACATTTGAAAGGCCACAACAGTGGTCTGGGGCGAGCACACAGAGATAACCTCGAAGCCTACCCAGTCCACCAGCTTCTCTGAGGTGAAAGATGTTGGAGCCAAGTCTACAATGCTGTCATCAGTGAATTCTAACAATTCAGGACAATTCCAACTCAGGAAAAATGTGCTGTTAGCAAGAAACCTTTAAAATTATGTTATTCAGGACAAAGGACGAACAATCAAAATAGGTTACGAGCTGGCGTCAAATAGAATGGTTTGATTTCTATTTTAATGGATGTCTGGACAAATACATGAATAGGATGGGAATAGAGGGATATGGTCCCCAGAAGGGTAGGGGATTTTAGTTAAGACAGCATGGTCGGTGCAGGCTTGGAAGGCAGAAGGTTCTGTTCCTGTGCTGTAATTTTCTTTGTTCCTTTGTTCTCTGTTTTTCTAAAGATGTTATGAAGCAAACTGAATAGGATCAAGTAATAAACTGAGTAGGATTAAGTAATTGAAAAGATAGAGACTGGAAATTAAACAGTGAACGCAATGTCATTAATTGGAATATTTCAACTTGGCACTGATGTATATTCTAGTGAAAGGAAAGTATAGATGGGCTAGTAAATTGATACCTTTCTCTTTGTGATATTTGTGTCCTTGTCTGTGTTTTTAAGAGGACAGAATTTGATACTCTGACCACCACCCGAGGCATCTGGACCATATGTGGAGAGATGGACAAAGACTTCAAAATCTTTTGATAAGTTCACCTCAGAGTCAAGATTGAGATACTATACAAGTATGCACAAGTTACATATGAAGTAACTGACATGCAAGAAATAGACCCATTCAATGGTTTAGATGTGCTTTCAATTATACATGTAAGAACAGGTCTCAGACATGCACACTACTTAACCAACAACATAGCATGAAATGGGAAAAGGGACCAAAGGGAAGGTGGTCATCCCAAGAAGTATCAAAAGACTCTTACCGGGGATTCACCATGGAACACAGCAAACTGGACAGAACAATATGCTAGATATAATGGGTTAGTGCTGATGGTGAAAGGGAATGAGAAGAAGAAGAAAAACTGAACAATTTTGCCAGCAGGGCAACGTATGTCCAGTACAACCCTGAAAAAGCAATACAAGTAAAACATCGCCACCAGCCTCTTCCCAGAGGGCCTTGGGAACAGATAAAGATTAATTTTATAAGTCCGTTATCCTCATGAAAAAAGGAAAGCAATATTGCCTTGTAATTATGAATCAATTTATTGGTGGATGGAAGCATTCCACACGAGAGATTACTTTGTTTTAACTGATCATAGAGGGGGAAACAATGCACTGACGTGTGGAGGCAAGATCTGAGGGTACGTTAGAGAATTGAGCGAACAATTTGGTTCAGAAAGAAGTTACAGACTGATAGGCAGCATCTGGACAGGGGTCAGCAAGTTGAAAAATCAATAGTACCATAAGTGGGCCCCAGGGTGATGGCAAGGGTGGGACCAGAGCGCAGTGGTCTCCAATTGCAATGGCATGGACAGTGCAAGGTAATTATGACAGCTAATACATGCATGCTTCTAAATACAAGGACTGGAAGTGGGTGGAACCATTGTACTCCATTAATAATGTATTAGAACCCCAACAAACCTGATGACCATCCAACTGGTGAGGACCAACATTAATGTTTTTACAGGTTCCTATTCACTCTGTTGACTGCCATGGGATTGTGTATGTCAGCTACCCACCAGAAGAACAGGAGAGTGGATAAAGAAATCCAACATCTGGGTATCCAAGGTTCTTGTGCCCTGACAAAGGCCAGGCATGCCAATATGAATCACTGGTCTAGACTCTGGATAGTCAGAGATGGGACTTAGAGATGAAAAAGACTCAGTGGGAAGTTTTGGTATTTAATTAACTCAAATATTAGGTTTGTGGAAATACTTATTCAATGTCACAGAACCTGGTTTTGAGGGCCAGTATTGTCAAGAACTATGAAAACATGTAACAGATAAGTCTTGAATGTAGACATATTAGATGTTACCAGCTTAATATCTATGGATATGAAAAACCTATCCAATATCCAAATATGATAGAGCATCCCAGATTATATTAGTTAGGATTGGGAAGCTAAACTTTACTACATGGTGAAATAATGGTATCCCTAGAGATAATCTACAATGTTTTGGGTCATTAACAATATTAAATTTCAATGTGCCATAATCATCCTAATTCCATTAAATGGGTGGAAGTGCAGCTGCAGGGAATCATTGATGATCATACTTAGAGTTGCCCCTGAACCATGAGTATAAGATAAAAGTGCATTTTGGGAGGCACTGGGGGATTGTTTGGGAGTGCAAACTCCACAGTTAATTCAGTACAATTATCTGAACTGAATAGCTATTCACCCTGGGTTGCTATGGAAGTTGGAAAGGGACTACAGTACGGAGCCTATGGGACCGTGCACTCACCTGAATAGACCTACAGAGTGAGGGACTCCCAGAAACATTTAGTCACATAATTGCAAGGATAATTAAGACCACTGAGGCCCAAGATGAAAGGGGAGAATGTAATAATCTCGTCATAGATTTAATAGGTGAGCTTAGATCTGACATTGAAAATTTGAACCATTCCCCCAACATTTATTTGTCTTCCTTTACATAAATAAACTTTCCCAATGTTCATGGGACAGAATGAATTAGTAATCACTTGACTAAGAGGACGTCTAGTAAAGGGTCTAAAATGTTCATAATGATGATACCACAGGAAAGTACATCCAATGAGATCTTTAAGGATAGCTACAGATTCAAATCAAACCCTAGGAACGGACGAAGGGTCTGGGTTCACCGAGCCAAATCTAAAAAGATACATGATGCATAAGGAGGGCCTGGCATATGTGAGCATGACAGAATGCTGTTCAAAATCATAGCATTACATAGTGTGTGTTTGTTAGACTCTCAAGTCTCTAGGGAACACCAGAAGGATAATCGTTGATAATTTACCATTGAAAGAAGTATTTAAAAGCAGTGCAGGTGGGCCCCATGCAGTGATGCATAATCACTCCAGAAATAGAGATCATATCAGATAGCTGAAACCAGAAGAGAATGCTTCCAGCATCCACAGTAAATTGCTCATATGTGAAAGTAATCACAGTTTTTGTCTGCAACTGACAGACTCATTGACTTGGGAGAGTTCTGCTTGTCGGGAAAATTGTGGGAATACATATTTGGTGTCTGGTGGGATGACTCGTTGTACACTAATGAGACATTGGGAGAAGTGGTCAGACAGGACCTGAAAGGCTATGGAAGTTACCCATGAATATATCACATGCTTCAAAGAACAGACCAATAAGGGACGTAAACAGGTACACCTAGGCAAATCCTTGACAAGCCAATTAATAACTTTATGAAATAGTCACATTGTTAAAATCTAGATCTGTCTCTGCTAGACAAAAGTCACCTGATCACTCTCTCTGTGAGCTATCTCCAGCAGTTTCAAGAACAAATTCATTATTTTTAAAGCTTCTGAAACTTCACACTTCATTGTACAAACCCATTGTAATCAATGAAAGCAGAGGTGTTGAAGGTGAACTGGTTCACCCATCCTGAACTATCACAGGAGAGGGAGGCTGAAACTTATACTGAAAGATGTGCTATTAACACTTCTTCTGTCACCTCAGGAGAAACAATAGAATTCTGGCCAGAAGCATGGAAACTGATCGTTAAACTGCAATTAACTGTGAAAAGGCCATGTCACATGACCCAAACCTCTTGCTTTTTGGACAGTTTTAATATGGAGGCTTTGGGCCTCACAGTCAGTCTACTATATCAACATGGAACTGGCGAACCAAGAAGCAGACTCCTCCAAGCTCAACAACAACTTGTCCATTGAACTTGCTTCTACTGGAAGTTTTATACATCACCTACAGAGCTGACCTAATATCTATGTACCTACTTCATCTTGTGGGATCAACACCAACTGAAAAATGAAAGCTGCAACTGCCCACACTTGAATATCGACAAGAAAATAATTCCTCACTGGATTCTGACCTTAGTCTCTGAAACTCACATGAACTAATATTAATTTTTTTGTTGTCTCAACAATCGGAGATTTTAACTTTCCCAACATTGACTAGGACAGTCATAGTATTAGAGGGTTGGATGGAGAGAAATTTGTTGAGTGTATTCAGGAGGAATTTCTCATTCAGTGTGTGGATGGCCCAACTAGAGAGGGGGAAAATCTTGATCTCCTCTTGGAAAATAAGGAATGGCAGATGACAGAAGTGTTAGTGAGGGATCACATTGGGACCAGTGACCATAATTCTATTAGTTTTAAGATAGCTATGGAGAACGATAGATCTGGCCCAAAAGTTAATATTCTAATTTGGGGCAAGCCAATTTCGATGGTATCAGGCAGAAACTTTCAAAAGTTAATTGGGGAAAACTGTGGGAAGGCAAAGGGAGGTCTGCTAAGTGGCAGGCCTTTAAAAGTGTATTAACCAGGGTTCAGGCTAAGCACATTCCTCTTAGAGTGAAGGGCAAGGCTGGCAGAAGTAGGGAACCCTGGATGACTCAGGATATTGAGACCTAGGTCAAGAAGATGAAAGAGACACATGACAGGCATAAACAGCTGGGATCAAGTGAATCCCTTGGAGAGTATAGGGGGTGTATGAGTCGTGTTAAGAGAGAAATTAGGAGGGCAATAAGGGTTTGTTTTGGCAGATAAGGCAAAGGAGAATCCAAAGAGCTTCTACAAATACATAAAGGGCAAAAGAGTAACAAGGGAGAGAGTATGGCTTCTTAAGGATCAACAAGTTCATCTATGTGTGGATTCACAAGGGATGGGTGAGATCCTAAATGAATATTTCTTATCTGTATTTACTGTTGAGAAAAGCATGGACGTTAGGGAACTTGGGGAAATAAATAGTGATGTCTTGTGGAATGTACATATTACAGAGAAAGAGGTGATAGAAGTTTTAAAGTGCATCAAGATAGATAAATCCCCAAGACCTGATGAATTGTATCCCAGGACATTGTGGGAGGCTAGGGACCAAATTGCAGGTCCCCTAGCAGAGATATTTGAATCATTGATAATCACGGGTAAGGTGACTGAAGATTGGAGAGTGGCAAATGTTGTGTCTTTGTTTAAAAAGGGTTGCAGAGAAAAGCCTGGGAACTACAGCGAGTGTCACATCTGTAAGTTGTTGGAAGGTATTTTGAGAGACAGGATCTATAAGCATTTAGAGAGGCAGGGACTGATTAGGGACAGTCAGCATGGGTTTGAGAGTGGAAAATCATATCTCACACATTTGATTGAGGTTTTTGAAAGAGTAACCAAGAAAGTAGATGAGGGCAGTGCAGTTGATGTTGTCTACATGGACTTTAGCAAGGCCTTTGACAATGTACGCATAGCAGTTTGTTGCACAAGGTTAAATCTCATGGGATCCACTTTGAGTATCTGAATGGATACAAAATTGGCTTCTTGCTAGAAGCCAGAGGGTGGTTGGAAAGGGTTGTTTTTCAAACTGGAGGCCTGTGATCAGCAGTGTGCCTCAGGGATCATTGCTGGGTCCACTATTATTTGTCATTTATATTAATGATTTGGATGAGAATATGGGAGGCATGGTTAGTCAGTTTGCAGATGATACCAAGATTGGTGTCATAGTGGACAGTGAAAAAAGTTACCTCCGATTACAACAGGGTCTTGATCAATTGGGCCAATGGGCTGACAAATGGCAAATGGAGTTTAATTTAGATTAATGTGAGATGATGCATTTTGGTAGATTGAACCAGGGCAGGACTTACTCAGTTAATGGTAGGTCATTGGGAAGAGTTACAGAACAAAGAGATCTAAGGGTACATGTTCATAGCTCGTTGAAAGTGGAGTCACAGGTGGACAGAGTGGTAAAGAAGACATTCAGCACGCTTGGTTTCATTGGTCAGGACAACGAATAGAGGAGTTGGGGTATCTTGTTGAAGTTGTACAAGACATTAATAAGACTACAATTGGAATACTATGTGCAGTTCTGGTCACCCTATTATAGAAAGGATATTGTTAAACTAGAAAGAGTGCGGAAAAGATTTACTAGGATGCTATTGGGACTTGATGGTTTGAGTTCTAAAGAGAGGCTGAATAGACTGGGATTTTTACTCTGGAGCCGAGAAGGCTGAGGGATGATCTTATAGAGGTCTATAAAATAGTGAGGGGCACAGATCAGCTAGATAGTCAATATCTTTTCCCAAAGGTCGGGGAGTCTAAAACTAGAGGGCATAAGTTTAAAGTGAGAGGGGAGAGATACAAAAGTGCCCAGAAGGACAATTTTTTCACACAGAGGGTGGTGAGTGTCTGGAACAAGCTGCCAGAGGAGTAGTAAATAAAAAGGGCGGCATGGACAAGTTGGGCTGAAAGGCCTGTTTCCATGCTGTAAACCTCTGACTCAAATACTGTAAAACTCCTTTCATCTATCCCCCTCCTCTCGCTTTTACTGTGTATGAGTGTGGAGTGGTAAGTGGCAAAAAATCCTTTTTCCTGGTTTGGAATGTGTAAGACAAAATTACTTGCTGAGTTATTCCAACTTAGAGTTTGCCATAGATTATCAGTAAAATTGAATAACTCAGGAATTGGTAAGACACACCATCACCTATCCATTTAGAAACAAATTTAAAACACATTCTGCTTACAGATAGGTGGTAAGAGGAAATCAGTGCAATTAGACTGTTTCTCCTCTCCATAACTGAAGTGGTCACATTTGTTACAATAAGGGACAGGCAGCAGTGAATTGATGCCCAGCAAGATCCCACAAACAGCAATTAAATATCTGAGCAGAACATGTACTTAAATAGTGTTAGAACATAGAACATAGAACATAGAACATTACAGTGCAGAACAGGCCCTTCGGCCCACGATGTTGCGCCGACCAGTTAAAAAAAAAACAATGACCCACTAACCTAAACCAATCCAAGTTGGCGAAGGGGATCTGTATTGATCAGAATATGGGGAGTCTTCCTTCTCAAAGTCATTTGGAGCCTACTTTAAACATCCCATCAAAACCTTAGATAGTGCAACACATCCTTTGGAACTTCAATCAATATATCAGCCTAGATTATGAACAGGAGTTTCTCATTTTGTGGCAGAGCGGTGATGCAGACAGAACAAAGTTTGCAGAAGTCTTCAGCCCCCAGGACAATATTGTAAGGGATTTATATTTAAAGTTTTTTTTTTACAGACAGCCCAATAAGAAAAGTGAAAATAGAACCATCCCTTTCTAGGACACATCCCACAAGGAACCAACCCCTGCCAGCAGCACCCCTCCTTTCCCCTCCCCCCTCAATACTATCCCCGCCCCACCAGAGAACAACCAACCTCAAAGAACCACCCACACAGAACACCCTCCCCCCACATTGCGAAACATCTCCCCCTCACCAAGGATCCCTCCTGACGAAACCTCCGACGGAAACCTTCCCCATACAACAACCCCAAGCAAACCACCCCTGCCAAAGGAAATCCCTGAATCCCTGGCACTGTGCCACTGGCACTGCCCAGCATGACCCTCTCCTTCCTGGAGGGTTTGCTCATTGTGGATTTTCTCACCAGGTGCACATCATGGGGACCCATCATGATTCATAATGACCTGTCCACATGCCGATGTTAATGGAAAACTTAATGGGGGTGGGGTAGGGGAGGATTTGGGGGCTATCAGGCTTAAGGACTTGCTAATTAGATGAAAACTCATTCAAATGGATATCCGGACCAACACTGGGGTCCCCATTACGTCATGGGCAGAGGGCAGGGACATTTGGAATAGGAAATCCCATCAGTGTTCTGGGATTTCTGACTCCCACCATTGATCCTATCCCTCAAAGTCAGGAGTGAAACGTTCAACCCTGTGTGTTTTCGAGCAGAACTGAACACATGACCTCTGACTATATGCCACCACCAGGCCAAGCCTGACAACTCCCGATTCATCTATGCAATAGGCCCATTTGGCAATGCCTCAGATCGGGACACCCCAACTAGCTTTATCTGTTGCCCTATACACCAGCTAGGCAGTTCTCTGCTCTTCCTATCGATCAAGCTCCCTTAGGGCACAGGTTTAGTATTCATATCCTGCTGACTGTATATAACTGACCTCAGAGCTTTTAAATTGCCCAAGTCTAACAACAATAAGCAGCAGGCACGTTCCCACTGCTGATTACAGCTGTTTACATAAAATAACAGATCAATCCCAACAGCCCTTATATACCCAGAGGAAACACTTTACCTCTAAAATAACCTCAATCTAAAGCAAACATTGCACATTAACCTGAACACATGTCACAACACTCACCATACTCATGAAGGGTAAACATTGGGCCTTAAAACAAAGCACGGCAGCACTGGGTCTGAAACAATACAATAAGCAAAATTCACTAGCTTCCAGAGTACTTCATCTGACGAAGGAGCAGCAAGTGCTCCAAAAGCTAGTGGCGTTTGCTACCAAATAAACCTGTTGGGCTTTAATCTGGTGTTGTGAGACTTCTTACTGTGTTTACCCCAGTCCAACGCTGGCATCTCCACATCTGAAACAATATACAGCAATATTGGGTTTTAAGAACAACACCAGTTCTAAAACAATATAGGGAGACACTGAGTATAAAATAATGTAGTAACAAGTCATAAGTAATACAATATAACATCAAAACCAGGATTTACTGCCCTCCTGCCTGGCTAAGTGTTATGGTCCTGCTGAAGTAAATGGAGATTTAAATAGCTCGCTGTATTTGCCAGGACGAAACACAATGGCAGGGTGTAAAACCCTGGACTAAGTATTAAATAATATGAAGTAATGCTGCATTTAAAATAATAGAGTAATCCTGGATTTAAAATAAAATAATACCATTTAAAATAAAATGGTATTAAAATAATACTAAGTAACAGTAGGTAGTAAATAGAATTAAATAACACTAAGTCTAACAAATCAGACCTTTGGGATCTGCATTTGTCAGTATTCTAATCCAGGAACTGTTCCAGCAGCTTGTCAAAATGGAGGGGCCAGTGGACCAAATTAAGGGCATTAGAATAAATCAAGCCAGCTGCATGATCCAATCCTGTGCTCCAATGGGAAGTTTTTAATCAATTTACTCCATTCTGAGGCTCAATCATAGTATTGGGACCAGGACAGAGTTGCATCAACTGATTTGGTTAGAATGGGCTGGTATTCTGTTTTCTGGAGCCAGGTGAAACACCCTTGCTTCTTCAAAGTTTTTAGGCCTTTTTGAGAACCTCTGTCTTGGATGTTTGTGATTGGGGAATGTCAGTAAATGGATTTAGGACTCCTGGTCTGGGCATCTAATTTTAATAAGGCTGTGTTTTATTTGTGCCCAAACACTAATGGGGCATTCCTGCACATGCACTGTCAGTGTCAGAGGGTAGAATTTTGCATCCCTCCTCGCTGTTGGGATTTTCTGGTCCTGTCGAAGTCAATAGACTCTTGAATAGCACTTTAGAGCCCACCTTACTGCAAGTAAGTAGAGATGGTGATTTTTAGTAAAGTTAATTATTGTCAGAATAATCTTACTGACTAAACTAACAGGTCCAAAGGAAGCCATCTTAGAGGTAATGTGATACCTTGACTGTAATCACTTTATATATTGTTACACTAACAATGAATTAGACAACCTGACAACCAATGATTTTAAGATTGTGAATCTCAATTTTGAGGAATGCTAGAATGAATTGATTGTTACTTTAAAGGTTTGACTATAAAACCCCTTTTTTAATTAAAAAATCTTTCAACAAAATGCATGACACTACAATATTGAAAATCTTTGTTAAGATTCAATATAAATTGCAGTGTGTACCCTACAATGTATCACAAAATATATCGAAACATGTACCGGTAATATCAAAACTGCAAACAGTTTGTCTCTTAACAATCTGGGTCATTAAGATAACTGGCATTAGTAGTTCACTTTTTATAGGTATAGAACTTCAGCTACATTACTTTAGTTATTTTAGTCTTTACATTTTTAATTATGATTGTTAGGAAACCATAAATAGTTATAAAAGATTTTTGGATGGGTAAATAGGAGAAATAAGGTATAGTTTCAGGTAGGTTTAATTTCATGTCTCTGTGCCTGGAAAGGAGCTGTAGTTAGATTTCATGTTGGACAAAAATGTCGATGTGTGGGTTAGCTCCAATTCTTCTGAGATTGTATTGTGATAAAGAGTTAGAGTGAAGAATATATATCATTGCTTAGCAACTAGGGGCCTGTAAGATAAAACAAACAGTTTTCTTTGTTTAGGTAGTTGGAGACAGCTCATGGAGTAAGAAAGCACTTTCTCTCAGCTCTGCTAGGAAAAGCTACAGAGGATCCAGCTTTTTCAGCTTTGTTGTAAGAAAAACTCTACAATAGAGTAATATTTCACACAGACAGTGCCAAAGATCTAAAGAGCAACTATTAAAGAAGCTGGAAAAAAGAAGAAAGATTTCCAGAACATCTAGTTAAGAGGAACAAAGAAGAAACTGAGAAATAGAATAGAATTCTATCAGGGATGCCAGACAAAACTGAGAAGAATTTGATTGGTGAGGACACTGGTGAAAGTTTTCTAAAAGTAATCCTAAAGTTTGAAATGTCTCAATATTGGCTGTAAATAAATTATGAAGTATCGATTTGATATCAAATTTGGTTTAACAGTGAAAACCTTAAAGGGTTAATCCAAAATCCGGTATAAACTCTCATTAAACAGGTCTTTTAGAAAAAATGAACTGAAGTTTAGAATGTGGATCGCTAAGTGAATGCATTTCCATGAGATAAGATTTTAAAGCATATTTTGGGAGTGAATTTGGAAACTCTCATATAACTCTCTTTTGAGCCAGGATTCCATTCTGGAATTTTCCCATTCAGTTAAAGTTTTGAAGTTTATTTATTAGTGTCACAAGTAGGCTTATACTAACACTGCAATGAAGTTATTGTGAAAATGCCCTAGTTGCCACACTCCAGCATTTGTTCAGGTACACTGAGGGAGAATTTAGCATGGCCAATGTACCTAACCAGCACGTCTTTCAGAGCCATAGGCCTGCAAAATATTTATTTAAAAGTTAATGAGATCTAAATGTCATGTTGCCATGAATATTCTGTGGTCAACAAGTGCCGATGGGAGTCATGATGTGGAGACGCCAGTGTTGGACTGGGGTTAAACAGAAAGAAATCCCACAATACCAGTTTAAAGTCTAAACAGGTTTATTTGTAGCAAAAGCTGCAAGCTTTCGGGACAGCCTGCCCCTTCGTCAGGTGACTGGGAGTTCTGATCGTAAAAAGGGCACAAAGACAAACTCAATTTACATGCATAATGATTGGAATGTGAGTCTTGACAGTTAATCAATTCTTAAAAAAGGTACAGACAATGTGAATGGAAAGAGCTTTAAGCACAGCTTAAAGAGATGTGTATTGTTTCCAGACAGGAAAGTTAGTGAGATTTTGCATGTCCAGGCAAGTTGAGGGGGTTACAGATAGTGTGACATGAACCCAAGATCCCGGTTGAGGCCGTTCACATGTGTCTGGAACTTGGCTATCAAGCCTCAACCGGGATCTTGGGTTCATGTCACACTATCTGTAACCCCCACAACTTGCCTGGACTGGCAAAATCTCACTAACTTTCCTATCTGGAAACAATACACATCTCTTTAACCTGTGCTTAAAGCTCGCTCCACTCACATTCTACCTTTAAGAATTGATTAACTGTAAAGACTCACATTCCAATCATTATGCGTGTAAATTGAGTTTGCGTCTTTGTGTCCTTTTTACGATCAGTACTCCCAGCCACCTGACGAAGGGACAGGTTGTCCCGAAAGCTTGTGGCTTTTGCTACAAATAAACCTGGTTTGGACTTTAAACTGGTATTGTGGGATTTCTTTCTGTCTACAAGTGCAGCAATGATAACTGAGTTAGCAGTGCAAAAGCCAGCACCCAATCTTCATAGGCTTTGAGGTGAATGGAAATTGGTCAGTGTCTCTTTTCTTAGTAAGAAGTCTCACAACACTAGGTTAAAGTCCAACAGGTTATTTGGAATCATGAGATTTCGGAGCACTGCTCCTTTATCACCTAAAGAAAAGAACTGTTCTAAATCTCGACTGTTTTGTCAGTTCAGCTTCTCAGCTGAATCTCTGCGCACTGCAGAGATTCCAGTTGTGAATATCATTAAAAACTCGGGGGGCCTATTCGCAGTGGAGTGTGACAGTTCTGGAACTCTGCACACGTGCAGTGGTCCTGATATGTCAGACTCCCCATTTGCTGGCCAGCATTTGACCATTGCAGTGCTGCTTCTCCAGCCCTTCCCCCACAGCCCAATCGCGGGTCCCACAGCAATTCCTGGGCCAGCCCAGACCTCCCCCTTCACCCCACTTTCCAGAGCGCCCAATGCACAGGCCACCCCCCAACCCCACATCCTGGCAGACCCCTCTCCCTTGAAGTCAGGACCGCCCCAGAGGCAGATCCCTCCCACCATACCGACCCGTTGCAAGCGCTGTCCCCCCTCCATCCCAGACCGATCCTGTCTGCAGAGTGGCAGAGGGACCTCCACCCCACTGATCACCCCCAGGCCCTGCCAACAATAGGCCTCACCCCTTGGTACTGCCCAGTGCCCCTTGGGCAGTGCTGGGGACACAGGTTGGCATTGCTATGGTGCAGTAAGAATTCTCACACCAGATTAATTTGGCAGCACTAGCTATCGGAGCCTCAGTGCGCAGAGATTCAGCTGAGAAGCTGAACTGACAAAACAGTCGAGATTTAGAACAGTTCTTTTCTTTAGGTGATGAAGGAGCAAATAGCCTGTTGGACTTTAACCTAGTGTTGAGAGACTTCTTACTAAGAATAAAAGAGACACTGACCAATTTCCATTCACCTCAAAGTTCATGAAGATTGGGTACTGGCCTTTGCACTGCTAAATCAGTTATCATTGCTGCACTTGTTGACAGAAAGAAATCCCACAATACCAGTTTAAAGTCCAAACAGGTTTATGGCACTCTTCAGGTGAGTGAAGACTTGTGTTCGTAAACAAGACATATAAAGACACAAACTTAATTTACTATGGTTGGAATGTGAGTCTTTACAGGTAATCAAGTCTTAAAGGTATAGACTACGTGAGTGGAGAGAGGTTAAGCACAGGTTAAAGAGACGTGTATAGTCTCCAGCCAGGATAGTTAGTGAGATTTTGCAAGCCAAGGCAAGTCATGAAGGTTACAGATAGTGTGACATGAAGGTTACAGATAGTGTGACATGAACCCAAGATCCCGGTTGAGGCTGTCCTCGTATGCGGAACTTGGTTATCAATTTCTGCACGACACATATCAGCGTAGAGTTGCTCAGCAGAGACTGATAGCCAAGTTCCGCACACAAGAGGATGGCTTCAACTAGGATTTTGGGTTCATGTCACACTATCTGTAACCCCCACAATCTGCCTGGGCTTGCAAAATCTCATTAACTGTCCTGGCTGGAGATGATACACATCTCTTTAACCAGTGCTTAATCCTCTCTCCACTCATATTGTCTGTGCCTTTAAGACTTGATTACCTGTAAAGACTCAAATTCCAACCATTATCTTGAAAATTGAGTTTGTGTCTTTACATGTCCTGTTTGTGAACACAAGTCCTCGCTCACCTGAAAAAGGAGCTTAGGCTCCGAAAGCTAGTGCTGCCAAATAAACCTGTTGGATTTTAACCTGGTGTTGTGAGACTTCTTTCTGTGCCTATCCCAGTCCAATGCCAGCAAAGAACTATTAAGTATATTTAAAATACATTTTAAAAAGATTTAACTTACTTACCTGCTTTTCCGCTGGTTTCCAGCGTGGTCTGACTGGCAACTGTTTGCCGGCTCTGGGAGATGCACGTGCATTCCCGGCGCATGCGCAAATCCCAGTTCAAGGCTGGCGACACGTGTCCCACCTCAACCTACCAGAAAAGTTGCAGGTCGTGTTGGGAGAATGTGGCCTTGGTTTCCAAGACTGGCTGTCATCCAAATTAATTGATTGCTGGGTGTAAATAATCTATCTGGCACTCTCATCCTATTTGTGTTCATTACTTGTACAACTACTTGAATCTTAAATAAAACTCTGCACCATAAACAAAGCTCAGTCTTGATTTCTGGGCTGGGATGCAACCATTCCTATGAATTGATGCATTGAGTTTTCAGTAACAAAGGGATTTCCATAATAACTTCATTGCAAGGTTAATGTAAGTCTACTTGTGACAAAAAGGAATAATCCAGACTGGAGAAAGGAATAATCCAGATTTAAGCATGCTATCAACTCCTAGTTGAATGGAGATGTACTTTGAATGTTCAGATATTCAAATCAGAAAACCCCAGCAACTTTCTTCCAAGAAATAATTCAAACATGTTTAGATCAGTTTGTAAGTGAGAAGCAGAACTGGTACAGTGTGACCTGGCCTACCAAAATATTACCAAAACTGAGACCTAGCCTACAAGAGGTCACTTGACTAAGCACGCCTGGACTTTAAAAAATCTAAACATTGCAGTCTGTGTTTCTTTTGCTTCCATTAAAGGCTCTTAGTGGAGTAACTGCAAGTCTCTTAAATCAAACAATTCATCAAAAAAAGTCAGTACCCACATCAATGCCAGAAAAATAGAAGATATCAATAACAGGGAAGACAATGGAGTGCTGGTAATGTTATTGGAGTAGTAACCCAGAATCCTGGGCTCTGGGAATGTGCTTTCAAACCCTGATGTGGGTATGCCGGCGTTGGACTGGTGTAAACACAGTAAAAAGTCTGACAACACCAGGTTTTAGTCCAACCTATTTATTTGATAATATACTCGCAAGCTTGCGAGTATATTATCAAATAAATAGGTTGGACTAAAACCTGGTGTTGTCAGACTTTTTACTTTCAAACCCTACCATGGCAGTTGACAGGATTTGAATTCAAATAATAAATCTGGAATTATAAACCTAGTTTCTGTGATTGTTGTAAATGCTCTTTGCGGAACCTAGTCTAAATATGACTCCAGATCCCCAGGAATGTGGTTTACTGTTAACTGTTCTGTGAAATGGCCTAGCAAGCCTTGCAGTTCAAGGACAATTGGCTGGCCTTGTTGGTGATGTCCATATCACATGAAAGAATAAAGATAAGCAGGATAGCAACAATCAGAAAAGGAAGCTGCAAAGAAGGATTACAATGCTCAACATTTCTGCATTAAAGTTTTTTGAAAGTTAAAATAGAGTCTGTTTGAAAATCGTCAGGAAATGAATCAAATCAAAGCCACTGACAGAGAGATTATTCGCTGGAGAAAGTACAAAAGTATTATTTAAGATCCCACAATGTTCCAAATAAAACTGTGATTTAAATGCTATTTGCAAAGGATCAGATTATTTCTGATAGATGCAATCATGGTTTGGATTTTTTTTTCATTAAAGGATGTAGGTGAGAAGATATGTTTGCCATGGTTAGTAAATAGAGCTGGTGGATGGTTAGTAAATAAATGCTGGAAAATCACAGCAGATCTGGCAGCATCTGAAGAAGAATCATCAGACTGAAGAAGTCATGAAGACTCAAAGCTTTAATTGTTTTTCTCTTTCCACAGATGCTACCAAACCTGTTGAGCTTTTCCAGAACTTTTTTGTTTTATTTCAGATTTCCTACATCTGCTGCATTTTGCTTTTATTTTTCTGTTACGTTACACCTACGTAAATGCTTAATGAACCCATAACAAATTAATTTCTTCACTTTAACTCAAAACGAAATCAGATCAGGTGCCTTTCATTGTGTTTATTAATTCCCAGGAGGCATGTGTCATTTATTGCACTTTTGATGCACTACAATGGTAGTTAACGATGAATCAAGGGATTTCAGTCACTTCAAGACAAAGATGTTCATGCTAAATAAAGGACATTCGTGAATCAATTTGATTTTTACTATTAAGTAATACATTTTTCTGAAAATTTCTTACCATTGTGGGATCTTAATTAACCATAACTGTTCTATGTATTTCTTTCTTGCTATTATTTTCTCTTTCAGGTGATTTCAATTGACCAATATCGTCTCAAAGATTTTTCAATACACTACTTTTATCCAGCTGTAGTCATTTTCACTAGTGGCAACTCTCTCTTTCCTTTTTTTTTCCATAAACTGGATTCAGAGTCTCAAATTGTCATGGTGGGATTCAGAACTCAGATAATCTTTGAATTATTAGTCCAATTCTCACTACGCCGGTTGCATAACCACCACATCATTTTGGAAGACTGGAATGAGATGTTAAGAAGAAACAAGGTAAATTGGGTTATTAAAAGCAATTACCAGACTGGATTTGCTATTGTATTTTCCAGGCACTTTACCAAAAGCTTTGTCTGACCTCCTGGCAAAATAAACAGTGGTAAGGTTGGGACTTGTCTACCAGAGGTGAAAAAATCTATAATAAGGGTAGAAAAGAACCAAAACACAACATACCTAACCAAAGTAACATTAGCTATTATTAATGGCATTCACATATGCAGTCAAAGTAACACCAGCTCTCATAGGCCGCACCAGTACCTAAACTTTAGGAAAATCAAACTCACCCAACCAGAATCAGCAGTATTGCTTCGGAAATAATAGCTATTGTAAATGCAAACGCAAACAGCAACATCAGCTCTATAATTACAGTATTTTAATATCACTTCTGAAATTACAGTACTGATACAGCCAAATGAAGCAATATGGTTTGAATGCAATCACAGTTGCTAATTGAAGCAAAGCTATCAAGTCCAAGTAAGAAAACAATCACATGGAAAAAGCAACATTGATAATAAAATAATCACATTCAACACAATCACACTCACACTTCCAGAGCAACAGCAACTTTTGAATAATTTGGCTGCGGATACATACCAACATGTCTATCCTCATGTTTCATTTGATTGCATGTGAATTCCTGGAGTTGATGAAGCATCTCATTGGGAGTATGCCCCTTTAGGAGGAACAGTGCTGCCTCACAGTGCCAGGGTCCTGAATTCGATTCCAGTCTTGGGTGATTGTCTGTGTGGAGTTTGCACATTTTCCCCATGGGTTTCCTCTGGTTTTCTCCCACAATCCAAAGATGTGCATGTTAGATGGATTAGCCATGCTAAATTGCCCCTTTGTGTCCAAAAATCTGTAGATTAGATGGATTTGCCATGGTGATGGGAGGTGAGCCTAGGTAAGTTCTCTTTCAGAGAATTGGTACAGACCTGAAGGGCCAAATAGCCTCCTTCTGCATGTAGGGATTCTATGGAATGCCTTCTTTGCAGCAGCAGTTGTTGAGTTGCTGCAAACTTTAAATGATAGGAGCAGCTTAAAGGACCAATCATCAACAAAAGGCATTAAGCTTCAAACTTGGATAGAGTTTCTGCTTGATTACATTGAGTTTTCTAGAAATTTTTTTTGGGCGGGGTGAGGGATATTGCTCTGGTGCTTATGGGGGGATTCCCTATATCCATTTTGCGGTGGGGACAGGGGGTGAGGGGCTCTATCAACCCTCTGCCCCATCAACATGACAGCGAAAATCATGCTAGAGAACTGCACACAGTTTTCTTGTCTAAGCCAGCACTCTGTGCATAGAATGCAAAGCACTCAATAGCTTCTCATTCATCAGAGAGAGCAGGTTCAGAAATTCCTACAGAATTTTTAGCTTCAGTACTCAGAAAAATGGTTATATAGACTAGTTGTGCAAAGGATGAATGTAGAGAGCGTGATCCCCATTGAGCAATGAGTGCATTCAATCCCTTACAGAGAGGCCAATGAAGGACATGTTAAAGCTAAAGACCATCTTTCACACACAAATATCTTGTGTTTCACCATTGGAGCTTATTCCAAAGGACAAGACAATATAGTTTGTCACTGATTACCGGAAATTAAATGATCCATCAGTCACTGGTACACGTGCAGAGTCTTTTTTGGAGAAGTTTCTTGGGAACAGAAGATACACCAAAGTATTTGAGCCAAACAAAAGTTACTGTTATGTTCTGTCAAGCAAGGAAACTACATCATGTATCACATTTATGCGATGCCAACAGTGCGGATTCAATTCCTGTATGCTCCCACTCCCAGATCCTCCTATCCTGGCCTCCAGCCAGCCCTGCCCTGCAAGTCTCCAATCTAGTCGCTAGGTCTCCAATTTCTTCTCCAATCTCCAATTAAATCTTGCAAGGCCTCCAACCCCCACTGTGAGACAAAACCTGCAATTCACCACCCTCCACCAAGGCCTTCAGTCCTCCACCTTCCAAGGCTTCCAAAATTCCTCATGTCTTCAACCTACAAATCCTCCCCCAGGATAGGACTCCTCCTGGGACCTAAGGATTGGGATCCATCCCTAGCACGCGGAAATCAACTTTCCTCTAGGTCAATCCATGGAACTGTATGTCTCTTCTGGGCTGCTCCCCATCAGGCTGGTAGCTGTTTTTTCAGGTTGGCTTCTCGGTGGGGAACCTGACTTCTGGGTTTCCCATGACCTGCCTGTGCCTAGCAGGCCAAGAAAGTTAAAATTCCTTTCGCAAAGTCTATACCAGTCAGGATAAATTTGAATATTGAGTTCATTGAAAATGTAAATACAGTGAGTGAAACAACATGAGGAAAAGAAATGTGGGATAGAGATAAAAGAGACAGAAGGAAGAACTGAAAAAAAAAGGTTTTAAAAAAAAACGAGCAATAAATACAATCTGAAAGAATGAGCCTCCACACTTCGAAAATTGATTTTTCAGGGTCAGAGAGGTTTTTCTTTTGCAATAATTAAGACTTATCATGCTGTTAAACATTTACTTAATTTGTGCAAAGAAACTAACATAATTAATGAAAATTTTAAAATGTGAATTAATATTAACAAGCAAACAATTAGACATACAAATTAACATAAAAAGTTAGAAGTATGGCTGCTAGTATTTGGGTCATTGCCAGACTGTTGAATGTAAACAAGACAGCCTTGAGTCCTGAGAACTATGCAGAGGCAGCCATTTAGAAAATCCAGCTGCCTTTTTAGTCAACAAACTATCTGACATACATGTCCTGCACAAACTATAAAACTAATAAGCTTAAATAATCTTGTTTTTGTGAAAGAACTTGTTTTTTTCTCAAAAGACAGAATAATGCATAATAGTAATTATTTTTGATCTCTGCTGAGGTTTCCTTTCAATGTTGGACTATTAGCTTAGGCAGTTAGTCAGCCAAATTTATAGCCACAGACTCAGAGTCTGGCCTCAGCTCAGATTCCCTACAATTGAGACAAATGTACTTTAAAACCCTGAATAATCATACATGATTGTGAGCATGATTCTCTTTAATCATTATCTGCTTATTTATCCAAAAACTGTTTATCCAAGAACAGTTTGTTATGGTGGATCTAAAAATTGCATGTATCTTAAAACATTATTAACATGCTATGATTAGCTTCAGTCACCATTTATAATTCTTACGTCCAAACTTTAATCTGTAATTAGTTTGAATAATGCACATGTATTAAATAAGTACACACATGTTGTATTCTCAAAACTATATTCTTGCAAGAATCCCCATATAAAATAACCAAAATTCTAGGATTCTAAGAGATGATATTGAGAAATTCCATAATAATTAATTCTGCTATAGCATACCTACATATATGGTCTGTTCTAAGATAACTTTCTTAAGTTGGAGACTTCTGGGAGAGAAGACTATTTATTAGAGGATCCATTCCAGAGTTACTCTGGAGACTACAGGCAGAATTTTCTGGCGCCTGTGGCATTGTTTCTGGCAGCAGTTGTTGCTCACCATTGGTCACTGGTGGGTATTTTCTGGTCCCACCGATGTCTGTGGCATTTTGTGTGGATCATTCATCCTGTCACCAGGAGACCTGTCGAACCTCTGAGAGGACCAGAAGATCTCATTGGCAGAAAGGGCTGGAAAACCCCAACCTATATTCCTTGGAAATATATTTTAATTAAATATACTTGGAAATATATTTTAATTAAAAATCTAAGCTGGTAATAAGTTCAAGAGAATAGGTTTACCTTGCTAAGGATTAGGATAGTAGAATTGTTAATACCTAAATACATCTCTCTCATGTCGACTCGGGGGGGAATCTGCTTGATTACAGTTTTCCTAAGTTAATTTGAGTTTGTTTATTTGGTTGGTACCTTAAAAGAGCTACCTAAATGCTTCCCTAACATTTTCTAGCTTTTTAGTGGGTAACAGGATCAATACAGCAACTTTACCCCTTTTTGTGAGTTTTAATGCACAGCTTTTCAATGTAGTGAAGTTATGGAGCAGTAAGCAACCTAGATAGCAACTTTCAGATTTCCTCATTTAATCATGTCAGGACCCTGGAAATTGCTGTCTCATTGGCACTGGTGACAGGCATTAGTCTCAGTCTTATTCTTAACACAAAATCTGGGCCATTGTGCTAAACTAGAACAAAAGTTTAGTGCCAGAATTGGGCAGAAATCCCACTTCAAAAAACAAGCTTTGAAAATACTTCTAATGCTGTACATTATCTTTACTGCCTTGAGTTCAATGCAATTTAGGTGTCTAGGTACATGCCTAATGTTTTGCAGCTTCAGTTTTAAAGTATAACTGAATGTTTATTGATCTTAGTTATAACTGTGCCTAGCCACACACAACATTTTTGCACATTGCTTGCACAGGGCATACCATTTATAATGCACCTCCATGTCTTTCATTTACCACTAAACATGTTACAACCAGCAGCCTTTTGGATAATTCCTTGCATTTATCCTAGCTAGTCTCCCTAAAACTAAAGGGCAATTTAGCAAATTAGTCAAATGGAAGTGAGCTGACCCCTGAATTTTGCATTAGTGGGGCAGAAACCTTTCCCCCAATATAAAATTTAGCTTGAAGAATTCAATTAAGTTGCAAATTCAGGCCTGCTGTTCATATCTGCTCAGGTTAGTATTGCTGCCTCAAGGCACCAGGGAGCTAGGTTCAATTCTGGCCTTGGCTTACTATCTGTGGAGTTGGCTGATTGGCCATGCTAAGTTGACCTTTAGTGTCAGGGGAATTAGCTATGATAAATACGTGAGGGAAAGGCCTGGCTGGGATTGTTGTTGGTGCAGACTCAATAGGCCGAATGACCTACAACGGTACTGTAGGAATTGTATGATTCTAAGTTTAATGGTGGTAATATTGCCTTCAAACAATCCAAGCACTTTAGTTTAATGAATGTTGACTCTCATTGCCATCCATCTACTGGTATGGTTGAGATTATGCACTTAACAGAAGGAAGTGGATTAAGAGAAACATCAGGGTAAAATACAAAATTCCTGAAAATATGAGGGGAGTTGGAGAAACAGAAAAACACCCAAAGTGGTGTTTTTTTTGAAAGTAGTTTAATAGTTACAAGTTAATAGAAACAAACAGAAAATTGTACAAAAATTGGTGCGAGAAACATTAGGCGTCCTACTCAAAGCCTAGCAAGTATACACACAATTCATTCACAAGGAAGATTTTTGCCACTGATGGGGAGTTGTGATGAGAGACGTGAGATAATGATACTGATTGCAGTTAGGAGAAAGCTAAGGGATGATTTAATAGATCTTTCTAAAAAAAAAAGACAGGAAGTACTTCTGGTAATGGCAAAATGCTTGTTTCTTTCAGTGATGACGACTCATGATTTAAGTTGTCACTAAGAGAGGTTCAGAGAAATTTATCTTTGCAGAGAGCGTTTAGAGTATGGCTTTTTTTGGCTTTTAATGGAAAATTGGATATATATTTGAACTAGAGGAAGATATAGAATGACAGGGAGAAGACATTACAATGGGATGAGTGTTGGAACAGGAATAGGCCATTCAACCCATCAAACCTGCTCCACCATTCAAACAGATCATGGCTAATCACCTACAACTGCACCATTTTTTCCCTCACTATCTCCATATCCCTTAATGTTATTAGTATCCAGAAATCTATTGACTTCTAAATTGAACATGCTCAATGATTGAACTTCCATCCTCTTTGGTAGAGAATTCCAAAGCTTCACCATTGTTTGAGTGAAGAGACTCCTCTTCACGATCTGCCCCTTATTCTGACACTGTGTCCCCTAGTTCTAGACTCACCAACCAGAGGAAACCATCCTATCTTCATTCAGGCCTATCACTCCGTCTAATGCTTTTGTAAGTCTTCAAAACTCTCAGCGATATATGCCCAGTTTCCTCAATCTCTCCTCATAAGGCAACTCTGCCATTCCAGGGATTAATCTGCTGAAGCTTTGTTGCACTCCCTCGTTGGCAAATATATCCTTTCTTTGATCAGAAGACCAAAACTGTACATAATACTCCAGGTGTGGCTTCTCTAGGAGAGCAGTGAGAAACACATTGGGCTGAATAGTTTCCAGCTGTCAAATAAACTTCAGTGGTTCTTTGGTTATGTTACTTCACCAAAATGAGCAATGTATATTCGACAGCAATGGCACCCATACATTCACAAAGAGGAACATCAGCTTCACATAATAGCACTCATACAGCCAAACCTGGCAATGTCAATTCACATTACAGTACATGTGTAATCAAAGAAATAATACTGATTCTTAAATGAAGATATGTGTTTGAGGTCATTCATCTCATCACTTCAGTTATTCACAGGCTACAGCTGTGCCATTGCATGTACTGATACTCAAAAAAAATAATAATGAAGAACCCTCCAGTCTAATTATCAGCTACGTTCTAATCATTATTCATGCAGAATGTCATGTTTGGTCTTGAATCCAAAACAATTATTGGTACAATAGGAGTACTATTTTTTAACAAGTAGTATTGAAATGAAAATTCAGAAGAAACAATAGGAAGGGCTAGAAATATTCAACACGTCTGAAAGCAGCCATGGAGAGAGGAACAAAGTTAATGTTTTAAATTGAATATGACACTTTTTCAGAACCCTGTACCTAATTTAGATACGAATTTATCCTTAAGTGATTTATTCTGAAAAATATATTTGGACATAATTTTATTCATTTAAAAATAATTGGGGGGGGGGGGGCAGGAGGGGTGGTGGGAACCATTTTCAGGTCCTGATCCTGCAGTGGCTATCAGGCGCCTCTTGTTGATCTTCCCAGGTGACCAAAAAAGAGTCTGCCTCTGGGACCAATGGGTTCAAGGATGGCATCCACACCACCAGAGGTGGGCACTATTGCTACAGGATGGGTCTCATTTGTGAAGGTCTCTGAAGAGGTTTAATAAAATAAACAATGGCCACAGCTGCCGGATGATCCTTAGCATGCAGGTGGGGCCCACTGATGGCTGGAACCTGCTGAAGGCTACAACTCTAGAGGGGATAGTTAGAATAGTAGACCCGATGGACATCCCTCAGCCAATGCTAGTAGAGCACTGTCAGGTGCCTGCCGGCTTGGCCCTCAGTATGTTGGGGGGGCAGTCCACTGAAAGGAAGATTCTGGTAGTGGCCACTCACAAATGGGCAGTTGACTATGTATATTGGCTCTCCACTGCTTCCAGATAGGTAGCCTCTACCAGTGATGAACAAAATCACCCAGAAGCATTAACTCGTCAAAGCACTGACTGGACACTAAGTTTTGTGAATTTTCGCCAAGTTCTGAATTCCCTGAGGGAATGGGAAGATACAGCTCATTATGTCAGTACTTATTCTGCTAATGTTTCATTCTCAGGATATCAGCATTGCTGTGTACAGTTTTGCTCTCCTTTTTGAGATAGTGATGATGTGTCCTGCAAAGGACTGAATAACTTTCTTCTAGGCTACTTCAGTTAAGAGTCAACTAGTTAAGTGAGATTGGAGTCACACAGGCATGCTGGGTATAGACAGCACATTTCCTTCTTGAGCAGATAATTGGTGAATCAATTGAGCTTTCATGAGGGTCTAATGATCACTTTTACTGATAATAACTTTTTATTTCTGAACTTTTAAAGCTGGATTCAAATTCTCAAGCTGTTACAATTTGAACACATCTTCCTTTGGACTATTAGTCCTGGAACCTCGATTATAAAAGTTGAGTTAAGAAACTACTACACCAGCATATTCTTCTGAATAAGCATCAGTTAGATGGTCGATCAGGCAGGTGCTTTTTGTTGAAGGCCATCTCAACAATGGTACTACATGAATCTCCAGGAATATATGAAATGCAAAGATGAATAAAATATCCACTTGCACTTAGTTTGCTATTTGTTTATACATTTTCAATATGTTATACAAGACATAGAGTGGGTTATTTACAAATGTGTTCTGGTGTGTACATCTGCCATAATATGCCATTAATAGAAAATCAAGCAGTTTTGATCATTAACATCCCATTAGGAAAATTTTTGATTTACCCTCCAGCAGTAAATTAACATAACCCTCTCTTTATTACATTACCTATAACACCTTCCTGAATGTTTACACATAAAATTACAGTAATACCATAAAAGGATAGACATAGACTTGTGTAGGCATTGGGGGAATTTTTAATTTCTTCCATAAATGTACATGGCGCATGTGAAAATAAAACAGCTCTATTTGGCACTACATTCCTGTTCCACAACATGTGAAACATTGTTTATGTTAGTAGATGAAGTATCCATCTAACTCAAACAGCAACCTAATTAACATATAGTAATTAGGATCACATGACTTCATAGCTCTCCCATGGCATTTTAATAGTTACTTAGCATGCTATGGGCATTCAGCTTGGTAAAACATGTTGGGAAAAAAGCAGAGACGAGAAAAAGTACATTTGAAACTTGTATTTGTTTAGCTCAAGAGGAGCAAAACTTGGGGATTTATAGGGAAAGTCTGTATCTTCCTTTTCCATACACAAGATCTACCTGCCCAGACTTAATTAAATTCCAATGGTCAGTTCAATGTCTTACCTTTTCAGGTAAACAATTGGTTGGCAGTGTTTAACTGAGCTCAGGCCTTTAATATTGGCTATACCCCACACTGAGACCTGAATCTTCACCAAGCCAGAAGGGCTCCCATATTCAGCCAAGATGATGCCGGAATCCCAAATGTAGAAGTTTGTCCTGTTTGAAAGTGCAGCTATCTTCACCCAGAAGCAATTTCCTGTTCCAGGATTTTCAAAGCATGACTTGTGTGATTCACTAATTGGAGGAAATGATCTAAACTCACTAGAGATCTTTGAAGGGGTCAGATATTGCTTTAAAATTGCTAAGCATAGCACATAGAAAAGTACCTAAAAAGTCAAACTGTCGGTCATTTAAATCTCCTGCTGTTTAACTTTTGAAAAAAAATGCAGCTTGCAATTGAAAATAAAATCAGTGCTTATAATTTCAATAGATATTTGTTGATTTCAGCCTGAAAATTCCATAATTATAGGATTAGTGCTGCATGACTGCACAATCTATTATCACAGTTCGGGGGGTGCTTGTAATTTCACATTTGATTGACAGTTCCAAGTGATTATAAATGAATTAGCAGTATTTGATGTGAGGCTATAGACACAAGTGTTTGTTTTTGGAAGGGATTAAATGCTTTATGGGATTTAAATGCATTCATCAACAATTTAAATTCTCATCAACATTTTTAAAAATATATTGAAGTCTGTAATAGATACTTTGTACTTCATTTCATCTCAGCATGTTTCCTGAGGTTTGCCCCTGGTGGCTACTGAGTGAGTGGAAAAGGGTGGTGTGAATGGGTTGGCATGAATTGACACTAAATTGGCTTATGTGCTATAAAGGGACGAAGGAGAGGTATGATGTGGCATGGAGGGTATGAGGGGCATGGCTGTGGGTGGGGGGCATGAGCTGACATGGATGGAGCATGGTGAGAGGGGGTGTAGGAATGAGGGCTAGAGCACTTTGTTCATGGTGCTGTTTTTATTACATGAAGTTCCACAGTATTGATGCAAGCCTTATACACAGCTCACTTTGGTACTCAGCAGCCCTTGTGCTTGTCTCTGTACTATTTCTCGTTAGGCAGGCCCAACTTACGTTACCACATGCATCACCACCCGTTTCCCACCCCCTAATGAAAATCTAACCTTTTAGGGAAACTTCTGAGTCAGGTTTGGGAACAAGGTGAATTTTTCAACTCTGTATTCCTGACTCAGGAATGAAAATGCAGTCCTCCAACATCAGCCAGCTTCTTGTCATTGAAACTTCCATTACAGTGGAAAAAGAAAGTGTGCATTGAGCTTTTGACTTGAACAGTAAAATAACTGTGGTTCCATTTCACCCTGTCAAAAATAAATTAAATAGTTTAAATTCACAAATAATCTGAATAACTACTTCTTATAGAGTTGCTTCTTGGATGTAAATATGAAGATTATCTTCTCCATGGACCAAATCAGAACACCCTATCTTAAGGGGTACAGCCACTTCCTGGGACAATGTATCCAGCTAACTTTCCGCATCTTTGATATGTTCTAGCGTTTGCAGCTTGGCCTGCAGCTCAACGACTCTGAGCTAAATTTCTTCCACAGACACTGACAGCAGACATGTTTGCCCTACATGACACAGGTTCCCCCAAGCTCCCACATTCTGCAGCCATGCCAAATCACCTGGCCTGCCATTTTTATACTGTTTAATTACTTTAATTATTTTACTGATAACATTATAATTACTGTCTCTAGTGCTTTCTCTGTTTATATTCTTATTATTTCAATAAATGTCCAACTTCCTCTGATTGAAGAGCTCTGGTTAAGATGAATAAGAAATATTCATCAGCCAGTCTTTGGTACTATGAGTCAACCTTACTACTCTTAATAAAACAATTACTAAATTTGATTGAGATATGAAAGATAAATGAGAAAAATATCTACTAAAATTTTTTTGTAAATATATACTTTATTCATAGTAAATTTAAAAGAACATTACAAAGCATTTCAAAGTGGCCACTACAGCAAGTGTAGTGATACTCATATTTTCTACATAGATCAGGTTGCACTCTAAGGTGCCTCAATACATATAACATCCATCATGTTCAATGTGAGTCATACAGTTCAAGGGTTCTTCTCCAGATTCCATCTTCTCAGTGCACTATTTGATTTGATTTATTATTGTCACATGTGTCAGCATACAGTGAAAAGTATTGTTTCTTGTGCGCTGTACAGACAGAGCATACCGTACATAGTGAAGGAAAGGAGAGGGTGCAGAATGTAATGTTACTTTCTTTACAAGCTAGGTTGTAGTGAAAGATCAACTTAATAGGAGGTAAGTCCATTCAAAAGTTTGATTGCAGCAGGGAAGAAAATGTTCTTGAGTTAGTTGGTATGTGTCCTCAAATGTTTGTATCTTTTTCCTGACAGAAGAAGGTGGAAGAGAGTATGTCCAGGTTGCGTGGGGTCCTTGATTATGCTGGCTGCTTTTCCTTGGCAGCGGGAAGTGTAGATAGAGTCAAAGGTTGGGAGGCTGGTTTGCGTAATGAACTGGGCTTCGTTTACAATCCTTTGTGGTTTTTTTGCAGTCTTGGACAGAGCAGGAGTCATATCAAGCTGCAATACAATCAGAAAGAATGCTTTCTATGGTGTATGTGTAAAAGTCATAGCTGACATGTCAAATTTCCTTAGCCTCCTGAAAACGTAGAGGCATTGGTGGGCTTCCTTAACTACAGCATCCATGCGGAGGGACCACACAAGGTGTTGGTGATCTGGACACCTAAAACTTGAAGCACTTGATCATTTCCACTTCGTCTCCATTGATGTAGACATGGGTATGTCCTCCACTACGCTTCCTGAGGTCCATGGCTATCTCTTTTGTTTTGTTGACATTGAGGGAGAGATTATCATTGTCAAACCAGTTCCTCTATCTCCTTCCTGTACTCCGCCTCATTGTTGTTTGAGGTCTGACCCACTATGGTGGTGTCATCAGCAAACTTGAAAATTGAGTTGGAGGGGAATTTGGCCACGTAGTCAGAGGTGCATAAGGAGTATAATATGGGCTGAGGACACAGCCTTGTGGGGCACCAGTGTTGAGGATGATCGTGGAGGAGGTATCGTTGCCTTACTGATTGTGGTCTGTGGGTTAGGAAGGGTCTACGATCCATTCGCAGAGGGAGGCCATGGAGCTTAGAGATGAATTTTGTAGGAATAATGGTGTTGAAGGTTGACAATAAATAGGAGTCTGATTTAGAAATTAACCAGTGACAACTTTGTATTGGATGTAATGTGACCAATGGGAACAAGTTGTAAGGGTCAGCTGACCCAGTCAACCATGGAACCAATTACAGAGAAATGTAATAGCCAGCTGACCAGCTGATTCACTATAAATAAGGAACTATGTAGAATTGTGAGTAGTTTGAAGTGGTCCAGGGTGAGGTCCCAAGTTTGGAGTAATGATTTTTTTTATTAAACCCTTTCCTTGATACATAAATTGGAGTAATTTTTCTTGTATTTTCATTCACTGCATTTTGAAGAGTTCCTTCTGAAGAAACATCTGACGCAGGTGCCTTTGTTATCTAGGCGTTCCAGAGTTGAGTATAGGGCCAGGGAGATGGTGTCTGCTGTGGACCTGTTGCAATGATAGGTGAACTGTAGTGGCCCAGGCAATTTGGGAAGCTAGAACTGATTCGTGCCATGACTAATCTTTTGAAGCATTTCATAATGTGGATGTCAGAGCCACCAGACAATTTCATTAAGGCATGCTGTCTGGCTTTTCTTTGATACTGCAATGATGGTCATCTTCTTGAAACAAATAGGGACCTCAGATTGGTGTAAAGAGTGGTTAAAGACATCTGTGAAGACCCTCACCAGCTGGTCCATGCAGGATCCGAGTGCTCATGCGGGTATCCCATTTGGGCCAGTCGCTTTCTGTGGGTTGACTCTCGAAAAGGCATCTGATGGTGACATTGGATGACTGTGACTGAAAGGTCTTAGACAGCGACCTATCTCCATTGTGCATCATTCAGCGCGTAGTCCCGGATCTTGGAATGTTTCAGTCTATCATGGACAACTTGCATTTGAAGACCAACAAATTTTAAGCAGAACAAAGAGAGTCTTTCACTGAGTTGATGATCCTCCAGCAACAGCTGACGTTTGTTTTGGCGTATGCCCCTGGGTACAGTCTATAGTGCAAAATCCTTTGTCACAGAACTGCTTGTGATGAACTTCAACAAAAACCACTGCATCTCTCTCCAGAACATCTATGCAAAGGCACATTCCAGAAGCAGGTGGACAATGGTCTCTTCCCCACCACATTAACCTCAGGGCAATATGCAGAAGGGACGAGACTCTGAGGGTATAGAAAGGACCTGGTGGAGAGGGCCTTTCACACCATCAGCCAGGATATGTCTTGGTGTTTGTTTTAAAGTTCTGGAGACTCATCATTCTGCCAAATGACCTTGACAGTCTTCTCAGGAAAAACCCAAGAGAATCCAAGATCTCCTTTTCCCACAGGGCCTAAGGTGTTACGTGCAGACCACTGCCTGGGATGTACGTGTGGTCAAAGGTGTTTCTCTGCATAAACTTTCCCATAAGGGATAGGGAGTACAACATGGTCCAACTACTTGGAACGGTCCATGGCAACAAGACCAGACCCACCCTTGATAGTGGGACAGGTGGAACACTAGCATGGAGTGACCCTTGGTATTTGTGTAATGAAGGCTGATGCATAACTTGATGCAGCCACACACAAAAGGTAGCCATCAGGCAAGGGCAGTGTTGGGTACATTTTTGTCTCCCTTTATCTGGAGATTTGAACATTACATCTCTGTAGGCATGGTCCATTTCTGACCTTGAGATAAAGCATAAAGTGGTTCAGGTATTTGCCACAGTGCAGGAGTGAGGAATGAGCCAAACAACATCAAGAGTGCCTCACACCTGATGACCAGATTTAATCGGCAATGCTCAGTTTTTCTTTTACCAGTGCTAATCGGACTTTCCAGTTTCTAGCCCATTCCCAGTCCCTCCAAATCATATGCCCAATACCTTCAAGCAGTCTGAGCTGACAGTAAAGGGGACAAAGAATTGGTTAGCTCAGTTCCCAAACAGCCTGGCCACACTCTTGCTGTAATTTACCTTGTTCCTGAGACCAGTTCGAACTGGCTGCAGATATTTATCAGTCTGTGCACCTTCGGCAGATCCAAGCAGAAGACAGTGACTTCGTCCTTGACCTGAGTGATCTATTACCTGCAATTATCACTCCTCCTATAGCTGAAGCCTTCCTGATGGACTAAGCAAAGGGTTCTTTGGAACACGTGAATGAGACAAGGGAATGAGGCAGCCTTGCCTGACCACAGATTTAATTGGAAAGCTATCCGCTTCCCATCCATTGATTGAAACTGCACTACTGGTATTTGTGTGGAACATTTAAGTCCAATTGCTAAATCTTGCCCCAAACCCCACTTTGGAGGGCACGTCCTTTATGTAGATCTGTGATATTTTGTCAAGAGTCCCTGGTAAGGCAGGTCTCCCATACATAGGCAATTATCTTCTTTAATATCACATGGTTATCAGAGATCTCCTTGTTGTGTACAGTACAGGTCTGGTCAGGGTGTATCACCAACTCCAGAGAAGATAATCAACTACAGGTAGTCCTCAACTTGACAATGTTCAAGTTATGATGAATGGCACTTTTGGCACTTACACATTGACACTCTATTTCAAATTTACCACGTCAGTCTGACTTTATGGCTCTATGACTTCCCCACCTTTTATATTTTTATTATACATACATACTGCTCTTCATATTTTTAATTGCAACCTTGCCTGAAACAGAGTCAAATAATCCAACATCCAATAAAATATAGAATCATAGAGTGCAGAAAGAAGCCATTTGGCCCATCATGTCTGCACCAACCATAATCCCACACAGGCCCTATCCCTACAACCCCATGCATTTACCCTAGCTAGCCTCCCGATACCAAGCAGCAATTTAGCATGACCAATCCACCAAATCCCACATCTTTGGATTGTGGGAGGAAATCGGAGCATCCAGAGGAAACCCATGCAGGCACAGGGAAAATTCCAGCCAGGAATCGAACCCGGTCCCTGGCACTATGAGGCAGCAGTGCTAACCACTGTGCCACCGTGCTGCCCTTAGTATTGGGTCACTGACCCAGAATAAGCCCCAGGAAGTTATGGAATTTCTAGCTGAAAGACTGGGCCACCTGCCCCTTCACACACCAGGCTGTAATTTCAGGCTGGAAGGTCAGATTGATGCATGGTCACTTGCTAGCTTCGGGGCTCAGCAGGCCACAGAGAACAGTCACTGTGGCTCACAGGTAGTAGGCTGCCTGGCCAAACTACAACCCAGAAAGCAGAGAATGGTTTTTGCTAAAGAATTTTGATGTGTTGTACCCTGGAACTTTGTTGTACTGGAGGTTGCTAACTGGGCTCAAGTCAAAACAAGTCAGCCGCATCTCGGAAAGGCCTTCAGCCGAGGTCTGACTGCATCAGAATGAACATCTTTTATCTGCAGGAAATAAGGATGCAATTTGCTTATGTAAATGCTGCCTTGCCCCACTAATGGAACAAATCCCCCATTTTTAAAATGGTTCCTTTGGGGAAATCAACTTATCATGTTTTGACTTATGATGTTGTTTCCAGAAAATAATTGATTCATCTCTGACCTCCATATAAAGCAGAAGATGTTCAGCACAGTGCAGCAGTGAGGAATGAGTCAGACATGCACCATGTAAAACAACACCAAGAGTGCCTTGCATCTGATGATCAGTTTTTACCTGCAATGCCCAATTTTTGTTTTACCGTAACTAATCGGCCCTTCTAGTTTCTAGTGTATGCCCCAGTCTCTCATTCCTTCAGGGAATCTGAGCTGATGATAAAGGGGACAAAGGATTGGTCAGCCCAGTTCCCAAAGAACGTAGCCATACTCTTCCTGTGATTTACCTGAGGTTTGAAATACCTGTTTTCCTCTTAACGCAGTTCGTCTGTTCTGGATACACAGATTGGATAGTTCTTTTAGATGCTGCTGTCTATCTCTTGGTCTTCCTCTCTCTTGCTTTTTTAGGTGCTACTGTCCATCTCTGGTTCTTCTTCTCTCTTAACAAAGAGCAAAGAACAAAGAAAAGTGCAGCATAGGAACAGCCCCCTCAGCCCTCAAAGCCTATGCTGATCATGATGCCCTAACTAAACTTCTGCCCTTACTCTGTCCATATCCCTCTATTCCCTCCCTATTCATGCACCCATACAGATGCCTCTTAAATGTTGTTAATGTGCCTTCTTTCTCTACCTCCTCTGGAAGCATGTTCCAGTTACCCACCACTCTCTGTGTGAAAAACTTCCCATGCACATCTCCCTTAAACTTTCCCCTCTCACCTTGAACCTGTGTCCCCTTGTAATTGACACTTCCACCCTTAGAACATAGAACATTATAGCACAGTACAGGCTCTTTGGCTCTTGATGTTGTGCTGACCTGTGAAACCAATCTAAAGCCCATCTAATCTACACTATTCTAATATCATCCATATGTTTATCCAATGACCATTTAAATGCCCTTAATGTTGGAGAGTCCACTACTGTTGCAGGCAGGGCATTCCACGCCCTTACTACTCTCTGAGTAAGGAACCTACCTCTGACATCTATCCTATATCTATCATCTCTCAATTTAAAGCTATGTCCCCTCATGTTAGCCATCTCCAACTGAGGAAAAAGGCTCTCACTGTCCACTCTATCTAATCCTCTGATCATCTTATATGCCTCTATTAAGTTATCTCTTAACCTTCTTCTCTCTAACGAAAACAGCTTCAAGTCCTTCAGCCTTTTCTCATAAGACCTTCCCACCATACCAGGCAACATCCTGGTAAATCTCCTCTGCAACCTTTCCAATGCTTCTGAATCCTTCCTATAATGCGGTGACCAGAACTGTATGCAACACTCCAAGTGTGGCCACACCAGAGTTTTGTATGGCTGCAACATGACCTCATGGCTCCGAAACTCAATCCCTCTAGCAATAAAAGCTAACATACCGTACAACTTCTTAACAACCCTATCAACCTAGGTGCCAACTTTCAGGGATCTATGCACATGGACACCGAGATCTCTCTGCTCATCCACACTACCATGCATCTTACCATTAGCCCAGTACTCTGTATTCCTGTTACTACTTCCAAAGTAAATCACTTCACACGTTTCTGCATGAAACTCCATTTACCACCTCTCAGCCCAGCTCTGCAGCTTATCTATGTCCCTCTCTCTGTAACGTCCTTCTGCACTGTCCTCAACTCTACTGACTTTAGTGTCATCTGCAAATTTACTAACCCATCCTCCTATGCCTTCATCCAGGTCATTTATAAAAATGACAACCAGCAGTGGCCCCAAAACAGATCCTTGTGGTACACCACTAGTAACTGAACTCTAGGATGAACATTTCCCATCAACCACAACCCTCTGTCTTCTTACAGCTAGCCAATTTCTGATCCAAACTGCTTAATCACCCTCAATCCCATGCTTCCGTATCTTCTGCAATATCTTAACGTGGGCAACCTTATCAAACACCTTACTGAAATCCATATACACCACATCAACTGCTTTGCCCTCACCCACCTCTTTGGTCACCTCTCAAAGAACTCAATAAGGTTTGTGAGGCACGACCTACCCTTCATAAAACCGTGTTGACTATCCCTAATCAAATTATTCCATTCTAGATGACTATAAATCCTATCTCTTACAATCCTTTCCAAAGCTTTGCCCACAACAGAAGTAAGGTTCACTGGTCTATAATCACTAGGGTTGTCTCTACTCCCTTTCTTGAACAAAGGGACAACATTTGCTATCCTCCAGTCTTCTGGCACTATTCCTGTAGACAATGACGACCTAAAGATCAAAGCCAAAGGCTCTGCAAATCTCCTCCCTAGCCTCCCAGAGAATCCTAGGGTAAATCTCATCTAGCCCAGGGGACTTAACTATTTTCATACCTTCCAGAATTGCAAACATCTCCTCCTTATGAACCTCAATCCCATCTAGTCTAATAGTCTATATCTCAGTACTCTCCTCGACAACATTGTCTTTTTCCTGTGTGAATACTGACAAAAAATATTTATTTAGTACCTCTCCTATCTCTTCAGACTCCCCGCACAACTTCCCACTACTGTCCTTGACTAGCCCTAATCTTATAATCTTAATCTTGACTGGCCTTAATCATTCTTTCATTCCTGATGTACATATAGAAAGCTTTAGGGTTTTCCTTGATTCTGCCTGCCAAAAACTTCTCATGTCCCCTCCTGGCTCTTCTTAGCTCCTCATTAGGTCCTTCCTGGCTAACTTGTAACTCTCAAATGCCCTAACTGAGCCTTCATGTCTCATCTTGACATAAGTCTCCTTCTTCCTCTTCACAAGAGATTCAACTTCTTTAGTAAACCACGGTCCCCTTGCTCAACCACTTCCTCCTTGGCTGACAGGTACATTCTTATTAAGGACATGCAGTAACCATTCCTTAAACAAGCTCCACATTTCAATTGTGCCCATCCCCTGCAGTTTCCTTCCACATCCTATGCATCCTAAATCTTGCCTAATCACGTCATAATTTCCTTTCCCCCAGCTATAACTCTTGCCCTGCGGTATATACCTATCTCTTTCCATCGCTAATGTAAACGTAACTGAATTGTGGTCACTATCACCAAAGTGTTCACATACCTCCAAATCTAACACCTGGCCTGGTTCATTACCCAGTACCAAATCTAATGTGGCCTCGCTCTTGTTGGCTTATCTACATAACTGTGTCAGGAAATCCTCCTGCACACATTGGACAAAAACTGACCCATCTAAAGTACTCGAATTATAGCTTTTCCAGTCAATATTTGTAAAAAGTCTTTGACTATCCACCCTTGAAAAAAGTCTCTGACTATCCACCCTGCCTATGTCTCTCATAATTTTGTAGACTTCTATCAGGTATCCCTCAGCCTCTGACTTTCTAGTTAAAGCAATCTAGTTTATTCAACCTCTCCTCATAGCCAACATCCTCGAAACCAGGCAACATCGTGGTGAACTTTTTTTGCACTCTCCAAAGCTTCCATGTCCTTCTGGCAGTGTGGTGACCAGAACTGCACGCAATACTCCAATGCAGCCAAGGTTTTATATAGCTACAACATGATTTCCCTATTCTTGTACTCAATGCTCCAGCTGATGAAGACAAGCATTCCATAGGTTTTCTTAATCACCTTGGCCATTTCTGTTGCCACTTTTAGGGAGCTGTGGACCTGCACACCCAGTTCCCTCTGTATGATAACATTCCTAAGGTTTCTGCTATTTACAGTACAATTCACACCTAAATTTGATCCTCCAAAATGCATTTGTCTGGACTAAACTCCATCTGCCATTTCTGAGCCCAAGTCTCCAATCTATCGATATCCTGTTGTATCCTCTGACAATCCCCAGCATTATCAGTATCTCCACCAATCTTCGTGTCATCCTCAAACTTATTAATCAAACCACCCATATTTTCCTCCAGATCATTTATATACACTACAAACAACAGAGGTCCCAGCACTGATTCCTGAGGAACACCACTAGCTACAGAACTCCATTCTTAAAAGTACCCTTCCACCGCTACTCTGTCTTCTACAACCAAGCCAGTTCCGTATCATTTAGCCAGGCCACCACAAATCTCATGTGATTTTAGTTTTTGTACCAGTATGCCATGCGTGACCTTGTCAAACACCTTACTAAAGTCCATAAAAGCTATATCCACAGCCCTTCCTTCATCAATTATCTCTGACACCTCTTCAAAAAACTCAATCAAGTTGGCGAGACATAACCTTCCCCATACAAAATCATGCCGCCTGTCACTAACTAGTCTATTTTCCTGTATATCCTGTCCCTCAGTATCTTTTTCAAAAGCTTCCCCACCACTGATGTCAGGCTCACTGGCCTATAATTTCCTAGATTATCCCTACTTCCTTTCTGAAACAAGGGAACAACATTGGCTATTCTCCAGTTCTCTGGAACCACACCTGTGGTCAAAGAGGATGCGAAGATATCTGTTAAGTCCCCAGTTTTTCTCCCCTTGCCTCTGACGGTAACCTGGATTAGATCTCATCTGACCCTAGGGTCCTGTCTGCCTTAATGCAATTTAGGATCGCACTTCCTCCTTCAATATTCTCTAGATCGTTCACATACCTCTCCCTGACCTCAACATCTGTCATGTCCTTCTCCTTGGTGAATACCAATACAAAGTGCTCATTAAGGATCTCATCCACTTCCTGTGGCTGGACACATAACTTTCCTGTTTGCTAAAGACATTTCATGCCCCCTTTTAGTCCTCCTGATTCTACATTTAAGTTCTTTCCTATTTCCATTGGTTTTGTCAGTTTTTAGATGCCTCCTTTTTCCTTTTGACTAAACTTACAATTTCCTTTGTCATTCATGGTTCCCAAAACCTACCATTTCTATCCTTCGTTTTTATGGGGACATGCCTGTTCTGCACTTCAATCAACTGGCCTTTAAAAGCCTCCCACATGCCAGATACGGATTTGCTCTCAAATAGCCACTCTCAATCACATTCCACACTTCCTGGATGTAACTGGTCCTTGCCCAATTAAGCACCCTCACCCGAGGGCTATTCTTGTTTTTATGCATAACTATCTGAAATCTTATGGAATTATGGTCGCTAAGCCCAAAATGCTCCCCCACCAAAACATCGATTACCTGGTCTGGCCACTTCCCCAGTATCAAGTCTAGTATGCCCCCCTCCCTGGTAGGCTTGTCAACATACTGTTTCAAATAGCCCTCCGGGACACATCTAACAAATTGCACTCCATCCTACTCCAGCTGAAAAGAAGTCACAGTCAATATGGGGGAAGTTAAAATCACCTGTCACAACTACCCTGCTTTTTTCACACCTTTTTTCAGATGCTGCTGTCTGTCTCTCGGTCCTCCTTTCTCTCTATTTTTGATTGCTTACAGTCCATCTCGGTTACTCCTCTCTCCCACTCTTTTAGACGCTGCTGTCTGTCTCTAGGTCCTCCTCTGTCTTGTTTTTTTAAGTGCTACTCTCTGTCATTGAGTCCTCCTCTCCTGCTCTTTTAAGTACTGCTGTCTGTCTCTAGGTCCTCCTCTCTCCCACTCCTCTCTCTGGGCTCTCCTCTGTCTTAATTTTTTTTCCAAAAAGAAAAATCTCCTGCTATCTAACCTATCTCAGGACTTGTGTACTTTATTTGAAATTCTCCTGGCCCTTCTGATCTAATTAAAAAAAATTATCCACATGGGACACATGACCCCTTTCTGCTCTGAAAAGATTCCATGATTCTAAGTACTTTATTATTTTAACTGTACATTTATCAACACAAAATGCCATTTGTAAGACACAGGCCTAATCCAGCATGTGCATCTAGATCTGATTGTATTCTTTTATTTTCTCATCCAGGCTTTAATACTAGCTTAAATCTTTGTTATCTGCAATTTTTCTGCCTATTCGATTTAGATGATTATCAAAATCCAAACATACAAAGTTGACCAAGCTACTTCCATCCACCAAACTAGTAAGGACCTATAAAAGTAACGAGGATGGTGATCATCACCTTCTTTTCCAGAAGCCATGTTTTATTTCTTGTAAACACTTCCCTTGTTCAGGTGGTCATGCAATTTATTTCCAATGATCCCTTCCTGCAGCTTACATATAACCAGATGAATATTAGTACAACATTAGCCTTCCTTCAGACCATGGGAAGAATTTTTGAGTCGTTCAGATCAAAAACAAGGCACTCACAGCTGCAGCATTTTGAGCTCCTAGCGCCTTGTAGGAATTGGTGGCCTTGTAGTGACAGGCACCTTACTGGCCACACAAAATGCATGACCTTGTGATCCACTGTGAAGGAGGTCTGTTGTAGGAGGTTGCTGATGTTAGCAACTATCTGCCATGAGAGGTTGAGTCTCCTGACGCATTGTGCTTAGACATGACGAGAACACCTATTGTCTACCAATGGAATCTGAGTTAGGAGTTCAGCCTCTCCCCAGCTGCATCTTGGTGTCTGTTCCATCGTGTAGGGGCAGTTGGCTGAGAAGAAGGCTGCTAGTGCTGCTATTGTTTGTATTGCTCCTGCTTCCAGAGCAGTTGGCAATCATGTGATTTCTCATCTTGATCCTGAGCAGAGATAAAGGTGAAAGGTGCAGTTGCATAAGCTGCTCCCATGCTGCAGCAAAAGCAGGAAGCAGGGAAATGCAGCTGAATGTGAAGTGCCAAGAAGATGAAGATAACTTCCAAGAAGTTGTCACACACCTATCAGATAGTGACAACACCCTCTGAGAAATAAATTGATCTTAACCTCAGCCTCACAATGGCCATGGCTAGAGTTTCTCGGTGCAATTGATCAAAGCCTTCACAACGTATCAGTTTCTGTAAGAAAGTCTTTCCTCCTTGCACCTGAATCAGTGAGCCTGGACGGGCTGACAGGTAACAGCTTCCATGGCTGGGATATCTAGGATTCAAGGCTAAAGGACCTTGTAATTAGCTTCTTAACTACCTCAATAAGCTCTTAATTAGTCACCTGAGCATTTCCTGCTCAACTTCAACGCAACCCTTAGGAAAGCTGGAAGTGAGTGGTCTCACATTAGGATCCTAACACAATATCATTTTCCAGGACATTTCCCATCCTGCTTGTCCCCGAACGTATTTCCAACACCCTGGGAAAATTCTGTCTGTATCTATTACTCTGAATGGACTGCTGAATATCTAGTGAAACACAGAAATACGGATGATGCTTCAATATTTTGATGAAATTGATTCTCAATAACAATCTGCCAATAACAATGAGCATTGTTTGATAGTAAAAAGCAAAATACTGTGAAAATCTGAAATAAAAATCAAAAATGCTAAATCATTTAGATCCAAAACATTGGCCAGAATTTCCCGGCCATTCATGCTGGTGGGATTTTCTGGTCCTGCTGACAATGCATTCCGCTGTGGATTTCATGTTGGTGAAGGGTGCATTCAACGGGGAATCCTGTTGACAACAGTGGTACTAGGAGATCCCACTGTCAGCCAATGACAAGCCTCCTCCCACTGTCTCAAAACACTGTGGATCACATGGTAAATCCTGCCTGTTAACTCTGTTTTCCCTCCAGGGATGCTGCCAGGTATGCTGAGTTCATCCAGTATTGTTTGATTGAAGCTGACCAGAAAAATTAGATGGGTAAACCTGACAAAGATGTTTACACTTTGGGGGTTTGATGAAATAAATCTACTGTCAACTTGACTTTCCAAAAACTATTTTGAAGCATTACTGTAATATGCTGGCATTCTGTGTGCTATGGAATTCACTGTACTTACGCTGTCAGCTAAATTTCATGGCATTGACAGCAACATAATAAAATGCAAAATTATTTGTGCATGCTTTAGCTTATGTTAATACTGTTATTTTAATATTAGCTAATGACCACAGATAATTACTGATGATATCAAGTATGAGAGTTAGCAAATGAATCCATCTTGTACATTAAACCATATTTTATATATACCTCCATAAGTTAAGTATTTAGGACTGAAAGACTGCAAGAGCAGCTAACAGTACAATAGTACAAAGGCTATCTTCAACTTCCTTAGATGCCATTCTGCAAATATTTACATTCAGATTTGCTTCATCACTCCAACTCGGAAATGCAGCTCTCCTTTCCTGCCTTGTTAACCCAAAGCATCAACATTTTTGAAAGAACAAAAAGACTTACATTTAATGCCTTTCATGACTTCAGGCTGTCCCAAAGCATTTTTCAACCAATAAGCACTTTTGAAGTGCAGTCACTGTTCTTATGTAGTACAGTGGTTTTCAAATTGGGGCCCATTGAAACTTTCCAGGGATCTATGAAATAATCTCTCGAGTGGGTGAGAGAGAGTGAAAGAAAGAGATAAAAGCACAAAGGGGAGAAAGAAAAGGAAAAAAAAGAAAAGACAAACTGTTCACCTGGCATAAATGAACAGTAGATAGTATTAGTCATGCACAAGCAACTGACAAGAAATTCTATTCTGAAGCTCTCAAATTATCTCCCTATTTTGCAATGATAGACACCTCAGCTGCCATGTCTCTGTGTCAAGTCTCACATTTACTATCTGATTGAGAGATCAGCAGGTGTTCGGCCAGCTGCTGCTGTGATATGAGGGCACATTTAATTTAGACTTATTCAGTGAACAAAGTGCTATTATAATGCTGACTGGCTTGCTGGTTATTTCCTGCATTCTTCCTTTACATTAACTTCTCGTTGGTTTCATCCTTGCAATCACAGAAAAGCTGCCAGTTTAACTTGCTTGAATCTTCCACCATGTTGCAATAATGTAACTTTGTTATGTGATTAAATAACACAAAAATTGGGCTGGATTTTCACAGTTCTGGACAATATTCCTGAGAATGACGTGATCAAGTGTCATTTGATTACTGTAATTTTGATCAAGGTACAACTTAATAACATGGGGAGGAGGAAAACTCTTAAGTTTATGGGAAGTTATTTTTTAACATCGTCACCTGAAGAAGGTAAACATCTAAAGTAGCTGAGAGTGCTGCCAATACTGATTTAGGAGAACAACTGTTTGCTTTAGATATGAACTGATTGGGTGGAGTTTTACAACCTGTTTATATCGTTTCATGACGGAAAATGCCATAAAATTGGATGTAAATTGGCTAGTGCGAATGGCTCTTGTTTTCGTGCCAATTCTCCCCTTACCACGGGGAAAAAACCCAGCATGATTGGGAACCCATCGAAAATGAGTGAGATGTCAATTTAAATGTTTTTGCATGCATCATAACATCATTAGTGAGTTTCATTCCCAATTGTCCCAGCTCACCTGCCTTTACGACCTCAGTTGCCGCAGCCAGATCAGTCTGGAAAACACTTCTTCAATAAAAGTCGGATTCTGATGCTTGATCAGTGAGGGTGAGTGAGGCGGTAAGTCTCAGTGTTAAAATTGCACCGTGCTGCTCAGAGGGGTTTGTTTCATCGTCGCCATGTTGTGTTTTAGATTGAGGGTGGTTGCGAGTGTGAGAAGGGATGGGGGCTGTTGTTCATCACAGAATCCAACCTCAGACTTTCAGCACAGACTCGGGTCTGCATGCTGACCTCAGGTCTTAGGGGTGCCTCTGGGTCAAGCAGCAATGTCTGTGGTTGTTACTGTATGGGTTCTGGATGTGTGTTAGTCGGGGGTGGGGGGAACAGGGGTGCTGTGTTGCTGGGAGACTATGAGGGGAAATGATGGTCTGTGTTGGTGGGAGACTGTGGAGGGGAATGGGGGGTCTTTGTTGCTGGGGGGCTGTGGCAGGAAACATAAGAACGTAACATAAGAACATAAGAAATAGAAGCAGGAGTAGGCCATCTAGCCCTTCAAGCCTGCCCCGCCATTCAATAAGATCATGGCTGATCTGAAGTGGATCAGTTCCACTTTCCCACTTTCTCCCCATAACCCTTAATTCCCCTGTCTATCAGAAACCTACTTACCCGTGACTTAAATATATTTAGCGAGGTAGCCACCACCACTTCAACGGGCAGAGAATTCCAGAGATTCACCACCCTTTGAGTGAAGAAGTTCCTCCTCAACTCTGATCTAAACTGCCCCCCCTTATCTTGAGGCTGTGCCCTCTAGTTCTGCTATCCTTTCTAAGCGGGAAGAATCTCTCTATCTCTACCCTATCCATCCCCTTCATTATCTTATACGTCTCTATAAGATCCCCCCTCATCCTTCTAAATTCCAATGAGTACAGACCCAGTATATTTAGTCTCTCTTCATAGGCCAACCCCCTCATCTCTGGTATCAGCCTAGTGAACCTCCTCTGCACTCCCTCCAAGGCCAATATATCCTTCCGCAAGTGCGGCGATCAAAACTGCACACAGTACTCCAGCTGCGGCCTCACCAGTACCCTGTACAGTTGCAGCAAGACCTCCCTACTTTTATATTCTATCCCCCTCACTATAAAGGCCAACATTCCATTCGCCTTCTTGATCACCTGCTGAACCTGCAGACTGGATTTTTGTGATTCCCTCTGCACCATAGCATGCTGCAGCTTTTCGCCTTTTAAATAATAATCCCTCCTACTATTATTTCTACCAAAATGGATAAACAAGTTGTAAAACTCCACCCAATCAGTTCATATCTAAAGCAAACAGTTGTGTTCCTAAATCGGTATTGGCAGCACTCTCATCTACTTTAGATGTTTACCTTCTTCAGGCGACGATGTTAAAAAATAACTTCCCATAATAGGGAGTCTGTGCTGTTGGTGGGCTGTGGCGGGGAATGAGGGGGCTGTGATGCTGGGTAGGAGTGAACAGAGTTCTTACTCTCCCGTTCCCCAAATTCCACCCCCCTTCAGATTGACGAGATGACTTTTGGAATGCAATCCATTGACCTAGCTGTTCTTTTCGTTGCTGCTGGAACTGAGGAGGAAGAGCAGGAGGCTGAATTGCAAGGAAAGGAGGCCCAGGCCTTACAACTCGCAGGAGGAGAGGGAGTCGGCCATCAGAGGTAGGATGTGGCCGCCAATCGCCCAGAGGGTTGGGGGAGGGAGGCACGAGTTGGAGGGAGCGGAAACCCCAGCAGTTCCGCGCACAAGTGTCCTTTGAGCAGCTGTTGGACATCACGTGCCACCCACCGACGGCTCCCAGTTCCGAAAGGAGACAGTGCAATGCCTGTGTCATTTGTTGTAGGACCTTGCACTTCGGGGCACAGAGGGATATCCACTCCTAGTGGCTGTGAAATTGGCAGCTGCCTTAAACTTTTACACCACTTGGTCCTTCCAGACCACCAGTGGAGACCTTTGTGACATTTCACAATCATCCATCCACAATGTGAAGTTGTACGAATGAAGTAGTGGCATGATGGGAAAACTGGTCAAGTATTTGGTACAAAATAAGGAAAGCTGATCAAGCTATTCCAAAATGCCAGGCCCCATTGATTCTGCATAAGACCAGAGAAGGTCAAGTTACACCTGACTTCTAAGACCTGATAATGCTGACTCCACATAACTTAGGGCTGGAGGAGTGAGGCGAGATAAGGTCAGAAATGTTCTTCTTCTGTTCTATCAAAAAGACAAGATAAAGGTATGAATGATGAGACAAAGAGTTTTAGGTGGTCTGCAGGTTGTACCATTTTTTATGACATTACTTATGATGCCACTATTTGATCAACTTCCTGAATAAGCTCGGGTTATGCAAACTGATAATGATGATGTATAAATACTGAATTGATTCTTTATGCGGGGGTGGACTTGAGGAAGAATCAGCAAGTCGTAACGATGGCTCTCTGAACTCAAGTTTTTGCCAAAACTGCATGCAGTCTTTTGTAAATAAAGACAAGTTATTTTGTTGGAACGAACTTTGTTGAGTCTCTCTACCACAGTCAAGAAGCAGGAACATTTTCACTTCAACAACAAGTGTGTGAAATAGGTCACGGATGCTCTGTATGCCCAGGCTGGGCAGTATACCAAATTTGATCTACACCTGGCCCAGCAGAAAGTTCAAGCTGCAGGATTCACAGCAATCGCGGGAATGCCAAATGTGCAGGGGGTTATAGACTGCATTTATGTCGCCCTCAAGGCCCTGGTCAGAAATCCAAGAAGATTCTTGAATAGAAAGGGCTTCCATTCAACAAATATGCAATTGGTATGTGACCATTGGCTCAACATTATGCATGTCTGTGACAGACACCTGAACAGCGTGCATCAATCTGAACAGTTTAGATATCCCAGAGGTCTTCGAGGAGCAGCCCAGGTGCAGGGATGGCTCATGGCGGACATGGGATACCCAATTCTGACTTGGCTGATGATGCCTGTGCGGAGGAGGCCTGAGACTAAGGCGGAGACCCAATATAACCAGTTCAATGGTGGAGCAGTGCATAGGGCTTCTCAAAATTCAGTTCAGGTGCCTGGACCGCTCTGGCGGAGCTCTCCAACATAGCCCCTGATATTGTCCCGCATTCTGGTTGTGTGCTGTACCCTACACAAATTGGCACAGCAGCAAGGAAATCTTTTTGAGGAGGAGGACATGGAGGTCGACAGCTGGGTATCATTGGGGAGGAGGTGGAGAAAGAAAAGGAGGGACAGCAGCACCACTCAGCTGCTGAAGAGCTGGCAACAGCCAGGGTCAGACATGCAAGGGCGGCAAGGGAGGCCCTGATCATCGCTCGCCACTCACCTTGGGCAATAGGTGGCTGCATTGCCTCCTGTGAATTCCCTTCATTACTCCCCCGCCCGAGTCCTATAATCTTCTGCAACATTGTAACACCACAGTGGTAGGCCTGGGTATGCTATGTTAATGAGTTTCTTTGGCAGGCAGAAGGGTGATGATGACTTGCTAAGCACTATTATGATGATGCCCTGCTGCATAGGATTCTATTACTTGTGCTCTGCATGTACGCTGGCACCTGGGCCCACATCGAGGTAGTGGGTAAGGAATCACTAAAGCCCCAAACAGGGCTCTGGGGCAGGTTGGGGGATGGAGTGGGAGAGTGAAATTTCTCGTGGGTTCTGGGGATGCCATGGCAGGTGTTGTAGGTCACTGCCAACGCGTGCCATCCACTATAGCCAATGATTTATTTGAGCACCTTCATTTTCTCAGTGACACAACATTGAGGGGCATCCCCCACTGACATAACATGAAAAGTCCTTCTAGCAACCACCAGGGTAATAACATTTCTGTTAGAGACAAATTAGTCACAGGTGGGTGGTGAAAAAACATTTATTAGTGACAACAAAAGTGTTTATTGATAAGTGCTAACATAAAAATATGTGAACAGGATACTTAAAAGTGAATGAACACCCTATCTAACTAATGTTGCCCTCCACTCTTGGGGGGGACAAGGTTTGTGCTTGGGCCCTGGGGCTGGAAGCATGCAGAGATCTGGGGGTCATTTAGGGGAAAGATGCTAGATGAGGTTAAACACTCAGCCTTGCTGCCCGGATTAGGTCATTCATTTTTTTCCAGCACAGATTCCTAGTTCTCTGGGCCAGTGCCCTGACACTATGACACGTGGCCACAACCTCCCAGACTGCAATTGCATTGCTTCCACTGGACAACGTCCTGCTAGGGGCAAGACGGTGTCCCGCCTTGCCTCCACCGCCTCCAGCAACCCATTCAGGTCTGATTCAGAGAATCTGGGTGCTGACTTACTGGAGGCCATTTCTCCCTGCACTGCCTGCCTGTCCACTCTTGGGGTTTCTATGGAGATGATCCTTTGTTAGGGCAGTGCAGCTGAAGTCACTTGGGTGTGTTCAGTGCCCATTAAAGCATTCCAGCAAGTTCAATGCAGTTTGCCTCGTTACCATGCAGAGGAAGCCAAGTCAGGACTTGCTGATGGGACGGGGTATGGGAGGGGAGGGGGGAGGAATTTATGCCTCTGTGATAAGCGGGGGCAGGGGGTGAGAAGGTCATGTCAGGCAGCCATCGGGGTCAGGGAGTGTTGTGGGGGCCATGTCCAAGTGGTTCTGGGAGGGGGGTGGACAGTTAAGGGAGTCAGTAATGTTGGGGGGGGGCCTCCGATGTCCATGGGTGGGAGGGGAGGCTGTATCTGGCCCAGGAAGATATTTTTCACTTTTTCTTTGTGGCTCCAACCTGAGCTGCAGGCTGTCTGATGAATTAAGCCCCACCCACTGCCTCTTTTGGCCAGAAACGGAGCGGTCCAAAATTTCAAAGACAGAGTGCATAAGATCGGGCCTAAAAACGCACCCAAAAAACAGATGGAACTCTTCCATTTATAGACTAGCTGGACACTTGGAAAAACTCTTGTAAAATTCCACCAATTGTGAATATATATAATTAATAAGCAATTGTTAACCACATTGAAAGCAGGTCAATTGGCAGGAACTAGATTATCTGTGGCATCAAACTTAACCATCATCTCTCTCTGGCTTGGCTGGTTTATCTCATCATGGTCCACATCAGTAAAATAGCTGCCTATTGTTATTCTAAGGAATTACCAATTTTCTTAGAAATATTAAAATAGTATTCATATGAGGTTCATACATATTACGAGAATTAAATAGCAATGTAATTTAGGTGCAGTCTTTGATTACTAATCGATTTGTAAAGGGGTCCATTAGAACATAGAACATAGAACACTACAGCACAAACAGGCCCTTCGGCCTACAAGTTGCGCCGATCACATCTATACCTACCAAGCCATAGAACTATCTGTAACTTCCAATGCCATTAGATCCCATATACTCATCCAGAAGTCTTTTAAAAGACCCCAGCGAGTCTGCCTCTACCACCACCGACGGCAGCCGATTCCACTCACTCACCACCCTCTGAGTGAAAAACTTTCCCCTAACATCTCCTCTGTACTTGCTTCCCAGCACCTTAAACCTGTGTCCTCTCGTAGCGACCATTTCAGCCCTGGGAAATAGCCTCCGAGAATCCACCCTATCTATTCCTCTCAACATCTTATAAACCTCTATCAGGTCGCCTCTCATCCTTTGTCTCTCCAGGGAGAAGAGACCTAGCTCCCTCAACCTATCTTCATAAGGCATGCCTCCCAATCCAGGCAACATCCTTGTAAATCTCCTCTGCACCCTCTCAACAGCTTCCACATCCCTCCTGCAGTGAGGCGACCAGAACTGTGCACAGTACTCCAAGTGGGGTCTGACAAGGGTCCTATAAAGTTGCATCATTACCTCCCGACTCCTAAACTCAATCCCTCGATTAATGAAGGCCAGTAGACCATACGCCTTCTTGACCACATCCTCCACCTGCGAGGCCGATTTAAGAGTCCTATGGACCCGGACCCCAAGACCCTTCTGCTTTTCAACCCAGCTAAGACTCCTACCCTTGACATTGTACTCCTGCATCCCGATGGTCCTGCTAAAATGGACCACTACACATTTATCCGCATTGAAGTCCATCTGCCACTTCTCCACCCAGTCTTGCATCCTATCTATGTCACGCTGCAACTTCTGACATCCCTCCAGACTATCCACAACACCACCAACCTTCGTATCGTTGGCAAACTTACTAACGCATCCTCCACTTCCTCATCCAGGTCATTTATGAAAATGACAAACAGCAAGGGTTCTAGAACAGATCCCTGGGGCACTCCACTGGTGACCGACCTCCATGCAGAAAAAGACCCATCCACAACCACTCTCTGCCTTCTGCAGGCAAGCCAGTTCTGGATCCACAAGGCCAAAGCCCCTTGGATCCCATGCCCTCTCATCTTCTCAAGAAGTCTTGCATGGGGGACCTTATCAAACGCCTTGCTGAAGTCCATGTAAACCACGTCCACCGCTCTTCCTTCGTCAATGTGTTCAGTCACATTTTCAAACAACTCAACTAGGCTCGTAAGGCACGACCTGCCCTTGACAAAGCCGTGCTGACTATTCCTGATCATTCTAAACTTCTCTAAATGCTCATAAATCTTGTCCCTCAGAATCCTTTCCATCAACTTACCAACCACTGAGGTCAGAATCACCGGTCGGTAATTTCCCGGGCTATCCCTGTTCCCTTTCTTGAAAATACGAACCACATCCGCAATCCTCCAATCCTCTGGAACCTCTCCCGTCTCCATCGACGATGCAAAGATCATTGCCAGGGGCTCTGCAATCACTTCCCTCACCTCCCACAGTAACCTGGTATATATCCCATCCGGTCCCGGCGACTTATCTATCTTGATAGAATTTAAAAGTTCCAACACAACCTCTTTCTTAGTATCCACATACTCAATCTTTTCAGTCTGCCGCAAACCTGTAGTACAACCTCCCTGATCACTGTCCACCGTGAATACCGAGGCAAAGTACTTATTAAGAACCTCTGCCATTTCTTCTGGTTCCACACAGACTTTTCTGCCTTCACCTTTTATAGGTCCTATCTCTTCTTTTCTCACCCTTTTACTCTTCACATATTTGTAGAACGCCTTGGGATTCTCCTTAATTTTACCTGCCAAGGCCTTCTCATGTCCCCTTCTGGCTCTCCTAATTTCCTTTTTAAGCTTCTTTCTACAAGCCTTATACTCCTCTAGATCCTTAACATCTCTTAGCTCTCTGAACCTTTTATGAGCTTTTCTTTTCTTCCTGACCAGGTTCATCACAACCTCTGTGCACCACGGCTTCCGCGACCTACCAAAACCTCCTTGTCTCATCGGAACGTTATCGTGCAGAGCTCCAGTCAAACATTCCTTGAAAACCCGCCTTAGTCCCCAAGATTCAGGCGGATTAAGGCTGGAAAATCCCCAAGAACACCTCCTTCCAGTTTACTCGTCCAATTGTCTGCCTAATGTCATCATATTTCCCCTTACTCCAGACAAACACCTTCCTAGCCTGCCTGATCCTATCTCTTTCCAATGCTATTGTGAAGGAGATAGAATTATGATCTCCATCCCCGAGATGCTCTCCCACCAAAAGATCCGTCACCTGTCCTTGTTCATTAGCCAGCACCAGGTCAAGTACAGCCTCTCCTCTCGTAGGCTTATCCACGTGCTGTGTCAGGAAACCCTCCTGAACACACCTAACAAACTCCTCCCCATCCAAACCCCTTACTCTAGGGATATTCCAGTCGATATTTGGGAAATTAAAGTCTCCCATCATGACAACTCTGTTATTACTACATCTCTCTAGGATCTGTTTCCCTATCTGCACCTCAACTTCCCTGTCACAATTGGGCGGCCTATAGAAATCACCCAGCAAAGTTATCGACCCTTTGTTGTTCCTAACTTCCACCTACAGAGACTCCGTAGACAGTCCCTCCACGGCACCCACCTTCTCTGCAGCCATGACACTGTCCCTGATCAACAGTGCCACTCCACCACCTCTTTTGCCCCCCCTCCCTGTCCTTCCTGAAGCACCTGAATCCCAGCACCTGGCACCATTGATCAAAAAAATTGAGAACTGTTTAAGATGTCAGAAAGTAGATCAAGAGAGTCAGATGTCCAGGCAACTAGGAACTTCTTGATGAGAATGATGATAATTGCTGAGTGTATAGGCAGGATCACATGAAATAATTAAAACTCTGTAACTAGAAAAGTATGAAAATGACGAACTGTAATGTGATGGGGAAACATGAAAGGGGAGAAAGAGACTTTGTGAGAATAAGCTCCATTGGTTGTAATTGTGCACTTTTCTGTGATTGCATCTTATGTTATCACAGTGCTATGAGCACATGCTGGTTTATTTAATAAGTTGCAAATGTTTGACTCAGTGTTCACAAATTCATCCTCGGTTTTTTAGGCACATGAAAGCAACTTTTACAGAAGCAAAATATTGCAGATGCTGGAAATCTGAAATAAAAGCAGTATGTACTGTGAGAAACTCAACAGGCCAGTGGTGAGAGAAACAGAGTTAATAGGCAGAATTTTCCCATTTTGAGGTTTTTTTCCATGTTGGTGGTAGAAACATAGTTTCCGGCTGCTGTGAACAGAAGGAAAGCATGCCAATTTTTCAGCCTCCAACCTCATTAATTATACACCCGGATAAAAGCAAAATACTGGGGATGCTGGAATCTGAAACAAAAACTGAAACTGCTGGAAAATCTCAGCAGATCTGACAGCATTTGTGGGGAGCAATTAGAACCAACATTTCGAGTCTAGATGGCCCTTCATCAGAACTAAGAGCAAAGACAATCAGCATAGATTTTTACTATTGGGTGGGGGCGATGGAAAGGGGGCAGAGGGAGTGTGGAATTGGACAAATGGAATGTAAACAAGGATACAGAAGGGTGAGAAGGTGCTAAAAGTGTCCATTAGGTGACCAGAATATGAGTATGGCAGAACAGATGAAGAGATTATTAAAGGACTACCTGAGGAATGTGGCAGTTGCACTAAAGCAGGGATGAGAGTGTGTGGAAAGAAGGAGAGCTGGACTAGAGAAGTGGAAAAGAGAAGTGAAAGGAAGGATGATAAAATGGATGAATGAGATGAAATGAAATGGAACAAAATAAATGGAAATGGGGGGAAGATGGAGGGGAGAGTTCATCCTCTGAAGGATGTTGAACTCAATATTCAGTCCAGAAGGCTGTAAAGTGTCCAACGTTGAGGTCATGCCGGCCTTTGGTGGGTTTTCTGACCTGCCATGGCGGCCACCAGTAGAAGATCCCGCTGTGAATTCATGTTAGGAAAACCAATCTAACCCTCCCGCCATATTCTCCCACTGTACCCTCCATTAAACACACTGACAGGGGATGGAGGAGAACTCCTCACCCCCAGCGTTTCAGGTCATGTGATCTTTTTTAAACCCTCTGTCTATTATATTACACAAACATACTTTCTGACAATGGGTGGGAAAGATATACAGAGCTGTTATGAATTTACGTCTGTCATAAACATCTCTTGCTCAGGTGAATTAATTGCTCCAATAAGAGGCTTAAATGCATGACTTTAAAAGGACTCACAGAGTCCTTTTCAGCTGCAGAATAGTGTGATGCAGGTATGTAAGAACAGCATTCCCTGATGATTGGAATTGAATATTGTGTATTTGAATCTCTCTGAAGATGGGTCAGGAGAAGACTTAAATGAGGGGAAGCCTGCTACAATTGATTAGCAACTGTATTTCATAGTTGGCCAGATTCAGCAAATTCAACCATTGAAACTTAGCATTATGGAATAATTCAAGAAGAAGGGCAACAATTTGTATGTATGCTCCTTTAATGTAGTCAAACATGCCAAGGTGCCTCCCAGGAATATTATGATACGACATAGGACACTGAGTCAGAAAATGTGATATTATATCAGACAGTCAAAAATTTGGACATGAAACATGACACCTCCAGGGATGGAAACAATCCCACTGTTCTGTTCAACTGCATAGACAACTACTGAGCTGTGGTTCGTGGTGGTTTGCATTTCCATGGCTGTTGCAGTAGAACTACCTCAGGAGATACTTCTCCAGAAGTGAAAAAGTGGTTTTTCAGTGACAGTAGCCTTAATATTTACTCAGAACTGTGAAGGGGGCAAGTTACATGGTGTTGTGGGGAGGAGCAATTATTTTTGGATGGAAAATCAGGATTAACGATAGGATGTCTATTAACTACAGGATGTCTTTGAAATTTTTTCAGCAGGTTCCCAACGCAGCAGATTGATACCAGGTAAGGAAGAGATCATGGCGAGATGGTGATGGGGTGATGTGTGGTGGGTTTAGAGGGCAAGAATGTTGGTAGTGTGAAGATTTAGAGATTGTGTATTCTGGTTCAAGAGGACATCAGTAGTGGAAGATCACGAGGGATAAGGGAAGTCAAATCGAGGGAGGATGGGAAGATATAAGAATCTGGTGATTCGGAGATGGACGGTGGTGGGGGAGTCAGACATTGGAAGGTATGGGAAGATCAGAGACCAAAGAGAGAGTGGTGGAGACAGTGACCACAGCAGGGTTAGAGAATTAGTCATAGTGGGACCTAATCACTTAGGCTGCAAAAAGGTTGCAAGGGGAAACATTCTGCACACCCCCGCCCCCAAACCCACATGTGATGCTGGAAAGGCACTTACAGCATGATCCCATCCCTTGTCATATTCTTTTACTTGCTGGAATTTCTGAACCTAATGAATCTTGGCCTCCATGGGAAACTAATAAAAAATGCTGTTAAAATCGAGGCATGCAACTTTATTAAAAGATTTCACTGACTGGTTTGCCACCTGAAAGGACAATGACCATTTCTCCTCTGACCCAACTCTGATAAAACTGGAAGGAGGAGAGCTGGAGTTGGATTTGAAATTTTTTTTTGAAAAATTATATCCTATTAATCCCCAACACCATCCTTGGGGGTAAAATCTCTCCCAAGAGCACTGTCTCAATTACCTCACAGAAATGATCCCACTACAGCAGGCCCAGTAAAAGTTAAACATTGTGTGTCTGAACACCATGGATGACATCATCTCACGAGATAACACCATCCACCAGGTACACAGCACATACTCCTGCAACCCGGTCAATGTTGTCTATCTTATGCGCTGCAGGAAAGGGTGTCCTGAAGCATGGTACATTGGGGAGACCATGCAGACGCTACAACAACAGATGGATGAACACCTCTCAACAAACACCAGGCAAGACTGTTCTCTCCCTGGAGGGGAACACTTCAGTGGTCACTGGCATTCGGCCTCTGATCTTCGGGTAAACGTTCTCCAAGGCGGCCTTCATGACAGCGCAGAGTTGCTGAGCAGAGACTGATAGCCAAGTTCTGCACACATGAGGACGGCCTCAACTGGAATCTTGGATTCATGTCATACTGTCTGTAACCCCCATGTTTTGTCTGAACTTTTCACTTACTGTCTTGTCTGGAGACAATACACATCTCTTTAACCTATGCTTAATACTATCTCCACTCACATTGTCCGTACCTTTAAGACTGGAATAGCAGATTAGCTGTAAAGACTCACATTCTAATCAGTATTCTGTAAACTGTGTGTGCCTTTATATGCCCTGTTTCTGATCAGAACTTTCCACTCACCTGAGGAAGGAACAGCATTCTGAAAGCTTGTGGCGATTACTATCAAATAAACCTGCTGGGCTTTAACCTGGTGTTGTGAGACTTCTTACTGGCTGAACATCTACAGGGTTTCCCTGGTTTGTCCCAAAGTTTCCACAGATCTATCAAGATTATGGCAGACAATTGAGGGAATCCTTCCCAAATCTAACCCCAACATATATTACTGGAAGTCTGTATCATTCTTTAAAAGCATCTGTAAACAACTTTGTAAGCAATTTGCATTTGGAATCAAAACAGGCTTAATGGTTAGAATATATACTGAAGGTGCTTCAGCCCTTTTACTTTTAATCTTTTCATTGTTTTAATTCCCTGAAGATTACAGTCCTGTGGATGGCTGGGGATCCTTCAGAATCATGGTGCTTACAACATCATAACTGTGAAGAGCAATCTTGATGAATCAGGTGCTCTTTTGCTGTACATCATTCTCAGAGGTTCATATACTAATACACTACAGCAAAATCTAAAGGTGATGCCACTTCAAATTAAATCAATACCAATTGAACTTTTCTTGCTAAGGCTCAATGCAAACCCATTTGCAAGTCTATGCTAAGTGATTTCTATTTGCTTTGCAATTAAAATGCATTTGTTTTTGAACAGTGCTTAGCCTCCCAAGCAAGTATAAAAGTCAATCAATGTTCCCTGTTGTATGTATATATCAAATGAACAATCAGTTGTAGTGAACAAAATTTAAAGAGACCATTCACAAATATAGATACTAAAAATGGAGAAATTTCTTTCAATGCGCAATACAGTGGATCTGCAGTGCATAAAATTACATTCCTTTGGGGTTCCTGTCCACCCCAACTTGGTAATAGGCACGGTCCTCAGACAGGAAATCCACCTTTGCCCTAATTAAGGCCACTAAGTGAAAATACTAAACAAAAGGTAGCTAGATCTCGGGCAGGAAGGTGGCATGCTCCTCTTAAAACATTGTGACTTCCTTTCCAGATCTGGAGCTGCTTGTTGCTTGCATTGTTAAGAGCAGGCCGCATTGTTGTGGATCTGAAATCAGACCAGATATGGATGGCAGATCTCCTTCTCTAAAGGGCATTGATGAAACAGTTGGGTTTCCTTTGACAATTGAAAATGATCCCATGGTCACTGAGGCTACTTTTTCAATTCCAGATTTTTAATTGAAAACAAGTTCCATCAGCTGCTATGGTGGAATTTGAACCCTTATCCCCCTGAGCGGAGCAGCCTGGGCTTCCTGATTCCAATCCAGTGACATTACCACTATGCCATCATCATACGCAGCTACACAAATTCATACCAATTTTTTGCTGTTGGATGACAGGAGCCCCTAAATTACTAAAAATGGGATGAGATGGCAAGGTAATTTAACAGAAGTACTTAAGATTTGTGTTGACTCTTCCATGGCACGGCAATCACAGTTCAATTTCCACTTTGCTCCTATTTTTTCACCTATTTCTTGTCCAACATGTGGAGCATAGGTGCTCCAGGAGTCCTTCAGTACAGTGTTGGATTATCGGAAGTAAAAGAAAACACCCCAATTTTACATATGAACTACCATATCCCAGAAAGTTTGAATGTCCCAGCGACTTTGATAAGATGGGAGAGGGTGTAAGCTTGTGAGGGGATAGGGTGGGTTGGTGGAGGCTTGGGTGGTCAGCAGTAGGCAGGGTGGTTCCAGTGGGGGGTCAGTACTATGACTAGCCAGGAGTTAGAACTGGCTTTATGTCTTCTGAATTTTCCGGCGCAAATATTCTGCTAAGTCAGAACCATCCAAAGACTCCAACTTTGAGTTACAGCTTCAGAGGATTGCAGGTGCCCAAATAAATTCGAAGCTTACTGGGCAGTCTGTGCATGGGGACTTCCAACGGGTTCACCAGGGTATCTTTATTCTTCTGTGGCTTGTATGCATTGTTGACAAGGACAGCATTTGTTGCCCACCCCCTAAGTGACCTTGAATTGAGTAACTTACTGGATAATTTCAAAGGGCAACTAAGAGTCAGTCATATTGCTGTGGATCGGAGAGTCACATGTAGGCCAAACCAGGTAAGGTTGGCAAATTTCCTTCCCTAAAGAACATTAGTGAATTAGATGGGTTTTTACAACAATAAATGATTGTTTCATGGTTACCATTACTGAGGATAACTTTCAATTCCTGTTCCTTTTTATTAACTTGAATTTAAATTCTACCAGCTGCCAAGGTGGGATTGACCAGTGCATTAGCCAAGTCCACTGACTACCAAATCATCATCTTCAGTGTAACCCTCTGAACTGAGAATCTGGACCAATATCACGAAAGTAAGCCCAAAGCAGTGATAGACTAATTAGTGAGTTTTTAAAAAATTCTTTATTCCAATTCAATCCAATCCAATCAAATCCAATTCAGAGTTCCAACAAGTTGAGACATTCCTGGCCCAAGTTGCAGGGGACTTGCCTGGACTTGTAAAATCTCACTAACTTTCCTGTCTGGAAACAATACACATTTCTTTAACCTGTGCTTAAAGCTCTCTTCGCTCACATTGTCTGTACCTTTAAGAATTGATTAGCTGTAAAGACTCACATTCCAATCATTATGCATGTAAATTGAGTTTGTGTCTTTGTGTCCTTTTTATGATCAGAACTCCCAGCCACTTGACGAAGGGGCAGGCTGTCCTGAAAGCTTGCGGCTTTTGCTACAAATAAACCTGTTTGGACTTTAAACTAGTGTTGTGGGATTTCTTTCTGTTTTACTCCAATCCAACGCCGGCATCTCCACATCCTCATTAAAACTAAACAGACTAATTTGTTCTTAACAGCTGAATAATACTTTGGAGTTAATAACACTCCTAGAATGTTCTGTCTTCTTGTAACTTTGTTTTTATCACTCCTAGTCTCTTAGAGTGAATCAACTAATGATGGTTCAGGAGTGAGGTCTAAAGAGTGCAGGAATTTAGATGAATAAATTCTGGGGAATATATTTACTCAATATTTTGGGTTTAATTCCTGATATATTCCTAATCATCATAAATTAGTAATACAGTGGGGAAATATTTCTTTTATGCTTCAGATTCATATTACTCAAAATGAAGGATATGACTTTTCAGTAACTGAGGTCTTAATTTCTCTACTGTGTGAGGTACTTAGGTTTAAAACTTCGTGGATGCCTACAGAATATAAATATATTGCAATAAAGAATTGCGGCAAATATCACTGAGCTCTCAGCTGGATAAGATGGTGCATATACAAGTCATTAGACAGAGGGGAAAATGATTACAGCTGCAATGTCTAATTTATTAATCTATTTCTTCATTCACATACATTTTTCCATTTGTTGCACCAGAGAATGATGGGAAACGATTTTTTTATCTGTCAGTTAGAGTCACAGATTCTTTAAAGAGTATAAATACATGAGTATGAATTCATCATTCCTGTATATTGTGATGGTTAAAAATGCAGTTTTCCTCAAAGAGAAATCTGTTCTATTCTATCCTCCAACTGATCCTCATATTGCACTGAGAAAAATCACTGAGCATAGGAGAAGGGAAAGGACTTTTAGGTGACCAAGAAGTCATGAAGGAGGATATTGCTAATGATATTTGGCACTTGCTGTATTAAAATAAAATGTGCACTTATGTTGTGCTTTGACACTTGTGGATATAAGATTACTATAGGAAATGGTGGCAAAGGTGATTATAATTGCATGAGTACATGGAGCAAGAAAGGCTGAAGTGCTGGATGGATACTGAGTTGAATGGCTTGAAGACGGGGAGAAGAAATAGAAGTGTATTGGGCGATGATAAGATCCAGGAAATAACCATGAAGGAGATATAGGAGAAGTTGTGCAGCAGACTGAACAAAATAATCTCAGGAGCCCTCAGCTGGAGAACAATCATTTATCTGCAAATGCGTTGGGAAAGACTACCTCAGAGAATGTCTCGAAAGCAGAACCTTCTTACTGAAAAATCGTGAGACATTTACACATTGAGTCATATAGCAGTACAGCACTTAAATTTCAACGTTGCCTGTTTTAGGTTTAGAGATGAAACAATTTGCAGATTTTCATGGATCAGGGTGTCTTCCCTATCTCTTGGAGGCTCCTCCTAATTTCTTGTTGCTACCAAGGTCTGCCTTGCACTGCTAGCTTTGTCTGCTAAGTCAGACCTTTGAGGTAGTACAGAGCTCACCAGGCATTCAAGCTTCTGATGTAGGCCCTGAAAACATCTGAGGTTTACTGATTCTAGCTGGCTGTTTAATCACATAAGCATCCAGCTAGCAGTGCTTGCCATATGAGTATGTTAGTTGAATGGTGTCATTGCCCTGAGTGTGGAATTTTAGTTCACCTTTCTAATACAACTATAGAGTTAGCCCCTTGTAAGTTCATTTAGTAAGTTACACAGATTCCCTACTCCCTTTTGGTTTAACCATCATTTATCCCCTATAAAGATTTTTTAATAAACCATATACGCTATCTGCCCTAATAAGTTGTTGTAATAAACCATATTTCCCTCTTCTAGCAGACTTATTTGGAGGAAAAGTTTTAGGAAAGTTAGTCTGCTTCACCCTGATGCATGTAAAATAAGGGCCTCATTCTACCTCTGCCACTAAGTGGCACTTGAAGGTATGAATAGAGCCTAGGGAAGGCAGACTGCCTGACATCTCCCCAGCCCATGGTAAAATGGGAGAGAGGTCAGGGAGGGCAGCAGATCTCTGTTCATGTTTTTCAGGGAAACAGTTATAATGTAGACAAATTGATTTTGTAGCTCTGGCTTTCCAGTGTCTGAGCTGCAGTTGCTTTCATACATTAATATACATGTGCTTCTCTGAAAGGTGCTTGTGTATTCCGAGGATCCTGTCATAGTGTGTTCTTTCTTGCATTTCCATTTCTGTTGGTGTTTTGCAGCAAGGAACAGCTTTCAAGGGAACTGCTCATCTTTCTCCAATTACCTTAGCGACCGCAATTTGATTCTGACCTTTTATCTAAAAGGAAATGAGTAGGTGACAGTACTCATTTTGAAATCTTAATTGCAGATTATTTCTAACCAACCTCCGCCCACACATTTGTACAAAAATATTATACGTATTAAGGCCTATTTTAATTATTAGTAGAGAATGGATTGCATTTGCCTTTTCTCGTCAGTGTGACCAAGAGACATTTTGGGCTGTGCGCTGCCAATTCAAAGAGAACAGGAACTGGGCCAATATCCTTGCTAAGCCAGACCACTGGGCCTCGGCTCATAATTGGCCTAGGACAGGCAGTCTGGTTCTTTTAGTCCTGGACTCTTATGACTTTCTCCACTGGGTTTACTGGTTACATTGTGCACCAGCTGGCATACATAGATGGACCATTGCTGCCAAATTTAAGTACCAGTTTTCCATGAACTGGAAATATTATCCTAGGAGTATGAAGATGGAGAGGTATGCTGCATGAAGAACAGTGAACGGAAGTTTTGCTCAGGCCAGAATAATCATTCATGCTTCCACCAGCTACAAAAAAATAAAAGTGGCAGCATTTTCGTGCCTCAATTTCCATAGGGGCTTGCAGCAGTTGCTTTAGGGATAGTTGATGAGGTCATTCTACATCCAATATTAATTGACAGAATACACACACTGGCACTGGGAAATTGAATTGGAACTCTGCAAATATATAGCACCTTATTTTTTTTTAGTCTGATAGGATTCCTGTCTGCTTTGGTTGAGAATGGCATTCCCCATTTTAAGGCTTGCTCGAGAATCAAGTTGGATGGGCCTTGTATGGCTATAGAGTGGTCATTGATTAAAATAATATTTCTGTCTGCCTATCAGCCTGTTTTTCATGAGGAATGAGAAAGCACTCAGAGGAAATATCTCCCATTCTGTCTGCAACATAACACTAGAGCTTCATGCGTCCATGCAGCCAAGGAGGTACAGAGTGCAATAGATAGTCTCAACTTGCTTGGATTGATGCAGCTGTAACAACACTCAAGAAGTTGAATACCATTCAGAATAATAAAGCCTGTTTAACTGATAGCTCATCCACTACCTTAAACATCCATCACCAGCGCACACTGACAGCGGTACCATCTTCAAGATATACAATAGCAACTCACCAAGACTTCTTTGGCAGCACTTTTCAAATGCATCACCTTGGTCAGTAGGAAAAACAAAGCCAGCAGGTACATGGAATCACTATGAACTCCAAGTTTCCTTCCAAATCATGTGCTTTTCTAACTCATATAATCATTTTTTCATTGTCACTGGATCAAAATCCTGAAACTCTGTACTTAAAACTGTGGAAGTACCTTCAGCATATGAACTTCAGTGTTTTTAAATTTTTTTTCATAGGATGTGGGCATTGCTGCCTAGGCAGCATTTACAGCCCATCCCTAATTGCCATTAAGAAGGTGGTGATGAGCTGACTTCTTGAGCCTCTGAAGTCTTTGTGGTGTAGGGTACCCATGTGTTGCCAGAAAATAAGTTGCCAGCACTTTCTCAAGGGCAATCAGATATGGGTAATAAATGCTGGCCTCGTTCGTGATGCCCATGCTTCTGCATGCACAGATTAACAGGATTACAAACGGGAACAAATCTTCATAGAAACCAGTTCCACTGTTTACATGTATTTTCCAGCAGCTCGCCATTGGCCACCAGTGAGTTCTTCCTGGCCCACCAATGTCTGCAACATTTTGCATGGCTGGTCCGGCCCACCACCAGGGAACATGCCATGGAAGGTGGGGGGGGGGGGGGGGGGGGGGGGGGGGTGGTGGTGGGTGTGCAGTTTGCCTTTGGTGAGAAAAGATCCCACTGGCAGGGAGGGCTGGAAAATCCCATCCAATGTAAGAACATAAGAACATAAGAAATTGGAGCAGGAGTAGGCCATCTAGCCCTTCGAGCCTGCCCCACCATTTAATAAGATCATGGCTGATCTGAAGTGGATCAGTTCCACTTTCCCGCTTTCTCCCCATAACCCTTAATTCCCTTATCTATCTACCCGTGACAAATAACTCTCTAACTCATTTTCTAGCAACACATGGGTACCCTACACCACAAAGACTTCAGAGGCTCAAGAAGTCAGCTCATCACCACCTTCTTAATGGCAATTAGGGATGGGCTGTAAATGCTGCCTAGCCAGCAATGCCCACATCCTATGAAAAAATTTTTAAAAACACTGAAGTTCATATGCTGAAATATATTCAGCAAGGCAGCCTCCACCACTTCAATGGGCAGAGAATTCCAGAGATTCACTACCCTTTGAGTGAAGAAGTTCCTCCTCAACTCTGTTCTAAACTGCCCCCCCACGCCCCCCCTCCCCTCTTATTTTGAGGCTGTGCCCTCTAGTTCTGCTATCCTTTCTAAGCGGGAAGAATCTCTCTACCTCTACCCTATCTAGCCCCTTCATTATCTTGTAAGTCTCTCTAAGATCCCCCCTCAGCCTTCTAAACTCTAATGAGTACAGACCCAGTCTATTCAATCTCTCCTCATAAGCTAACCCCCTCTTCTCCGGTATCAGCCTGGTGAACCTTCTCTGTACTCCCTCCAAGGCCAATATATCCTTTCTCAAATGCGGGGACCAAAACTGCACACAGTACTCCAGTTGCGGCCTCATCAGTGCCCTGTACAGTTGCAGCAAGACCTACTTGCTTTTATATTCTATCCCCTTCACAATAAAGGCCAACATTCCATTTGCCTTCTTGATCACCTGCTGCACCTGCAGACTGGGTTTTTGCAATTCGTGCACAAGGACCCCCAGGTCCCTCTGCACTGTAGCATGTTGCAGCTTTTCGCCCTTTAAATAATAATCCCTCCTACTATTATTTCTATCAAAGTGGATAACCGTATCACATTATGTCACACTCTACTTCATTGAATAATGGAGACCACGCAACAGTAAAATGAACATCATGTAGCATACACTGCTACCATGGTTATGTTCTCCTTATTTAAAGTTCACATCATCAGGTTCAACTAAGGTTGCCATCCTCTAGGATTGGCTGGAGTCTCCAGGTTTTAAAGCTCAATCTTCAAGACACTGCTCTGTGCAAACTTGGAGAAAAATAATTGGATATTAAAAGTGGTTTTTTTTGTAACTTTCTTTGAACATTTCCAGATTTTAAAAAATAGAAAATGGTAAGGCTGTTTAGCTGATAGACAAACAATATCCAATTGGGTAATGAGTCTTTTTGCTCTCCACTTGGTACTGGAAGGCACTACATCACAAGGATGGATGCGTTAGCTGAATGCTGGACAGGTGGGGTGAGGGGGAAGCATGTCAGAAATACATTTTAATCTCAGTTGGCAACCATAATTTCAACACTTATTATTTTGTTTTCTGCTGTTTGCTTTAGCTGAGCAACAGAAATAGGGACAGTATAAATCTTTGGAAAGACCAGCATTTAGTTCTCCAAAGATTTTCTCTTCTTTGCATCACACAGTCAAGAAACTACCATTTAACGGACTGATTCTATGTTTTAAAAATGCCATGGTGCTCCCGTAGTATTAATACTTTTTATGTAAAAGCTAGTTATAACAGTTTGGGAAATGAACATTACCAACCATTAAATATACACAGACAACCAATTAAATGTCTGTGATTTGGACGCTTTCACAGATTCACTGGAGCATGTTCTGCAGTAATTGTCTCTGCTACCAGTATAGATAAAAGTGACACTGTCTTGACATTTTCTGAACTTCTCAGGGTTAATGGCAGTGCTACGCTTTTACTCACACCTCCACAGCCTTGGTATACATCGACCATTTTGGTTGAACTTGAAGAAAGCCCTGTGTTATCTGTTTCATTGCTTTGAAGTTAATGGTTGAATTTTAAAAAATATATCCATTTGTTATTTAATACTTTTGTTTCTGAAATGTTTTCTTGTTTTGTCATTTATCTTGTTCCCTCCGAAATAACTCTATTAATTCATTTTTTGGGGTGTTTGCGTCATTGGCTGGGCCAGCATTTATTGCTCATCCTCCATTTCAGAGGGCACTTAAGAGTCAACCACTTTGCTGTGGATCTGGAGTCACACGTAGGGCCTAGTAGGTAAGGATGGCAGATTTCCTTCCCTAAAGGGACATTAGTAAACCAGATGGGTTTTTACGACAACGGTTTCCAAATGTTTTCTTGAATTCGAATTTCACTATTTGCTCTGGCGGGATTTGAACTGGGGTCCCTACGGTGGCATAGTGGTTAGCACTGCAGCCTCACAGTACCAGGGACCCAGATTCAATTCCAGCCTTGGCCGACTGTGTGGAGTTTGCATGTTCTCCCCGTGTCTGCGTAGGTTTCCTCCGGGTGTTCTGTTTTCCTCCCACAGTCCAAAGATGTGCGGGTTAGGTTGATTGGCTATGCTCAATTGCCTTTTGGTGTCAGGGGGATTATCAAGGTAAATGCGTGAGGTTACGGGATATGGCCAGGATGAGATTGTTGCCGGTGCAAGCTTGATGGGCTGAATAGCCTCTTTCTGCACTGTAGGGATTTGATAACTCTATGATTCTATGATCTAGTTCTCCAGATTACTAGTCCAGTGATAATACCACTGTACCACTGCCTCCTCATTATTTTTGAATGTTTATTTATGTGCATCTAGTAAGTGATAAATACACACCAGCTAGGGATGGGGATAAATGTCAGTCATGTTCCATGTCTCAAAAATGAAAATACAGGTTAAAAATATCTCAGCTTTCATCCAAAAGTTGAATAAAGCATAAACTTGAAAGGGACAAATACATAGATAACCTATACTAAAAAAAAAATTCATGGGATATGGGCACCCCTAGTTGGGTCAACATCTCTAATTGCCCTTGAAGTGAATAGTTTGCTTGGCCATTTCAAGAGTCAACCACATTGTGGATCTGGAGTCACATGTAGGCCAGACCAGGTAAGGAGCACATTAGTGAACCAGATGGGCGTTTATGAAAATCAATGTTTTCTTGGTCATTATTAGACTTTTAATTCCAGATTTTTATTCAGTTCAAATCTCATGATCTGCCCATGGCAGAATTTGAACCCAAGCCCCCAGAGAATTATCCTAGATCTATGGATTACTAGTCCACTGACAATACCAGCACCACCTCTCCCTCTATGAGCCAAGCATCAGGTACCACAAACCCTGTTGAAGAAAAGTTAACTGCATTCTGCAGATGTTGATTGATGGCCCCGCTGTTGCCATAATTTGCTTTGTAAGTCCTGAAAAAAGGGGATGATTGACTAGCCATATTGTGACAGTTCATCACATTAGTTACTAGCTGTAAGGTTGAGCTATAGACTATGAGATACTGGACCTGATCACCTGCCTCAGGAGTGACTCTCTGCAGGTGACTAACTAGCGACCCCAAGTGCAATCAGAATCTGGGCAGGGGAAGGCAGGACATGTGACAAAGGCCAGATCCACTGCATGTGAAGGAGGCTGGCGTTCAGTTCATCTGGCTAACCACCAACATTGCCTGCACCCACCCCCCAAGCCCAACCCCCATCAGTAATTGCAATTTCTAGGCAATGTCAGGTCCCCATTAGTAATGGGACCTGACACTTACCTAGAAATTGCAATCTTACTGTCTTCAAGTGAGTTATGTAGATCCCTACAAGCAGGTGTATTCTTTAGCTCCTTGAGGAGGAAATCTTCCAACTTTAATTTACCTGAGGTAGTTTTGAATTAATGTATTTACCAGTTCAGTCATTTTAAGGTATGTTTCTGTTATGAAAAGACTTTGGTCATCTGAATTTCATTTACGTATAGGAAAACTTTGGCATGCATGCATTACACAACTTTGATTTGCGACCCTTTGAATTTATTTCAACCAAACCTTTGCAGACCACCATTAAACATAAAGTTGCAAGTATGTATAAACAAAAATAGCTGTGATAAATAAGCTGAGCTCAATGGGACTAGATCTGGCACAGAGTGGTAGTGTCATGCAAAAATCCTAACAAATCTGAAAAATGAATTAAAAGAAGAGAATTTAGAGGTGGGTGTGAAACTTAATTATTGATACACAAAAAGAGAGCTTTGCCTCAAAATATGTCTGGAGTATTTGAAAAAGAATAAAAAGAAAATGTGGAAAACATTCTATTCATGCCACACTGGAATTTCATTCAAGGAAGAAAAACAACCACAATGTACCTTAAGCTCTACAGAAAATGAAACACCTGAACAGCACTGTTTGTTGTCCAGTTGGCTTATATACATGCATTCACAAATGGTTACAAGAAGGTGCTATTACACTGCTCCCTCCTTAATTAAATGTGAAGGTGGATTTGCTGGCCTCCCATCATGAACGTGCCAGTGGGTTCAAAGCTACCAACATTTCAAAAGATATTTCAACAAGATGTAAACCGCAATAACAAGATCAGCTCCTCTTCTATCCAAGACCGCAAGAAACTGCAAAGATCATAAATGAAACCCAGTCCATCACTCAAATCAGCCTCTCACCCATTGACGCTGTCTACACTTCCCGCTGCTTCGGAAATGCGGCCAGCATAATTAAGGACCTCACGCACCTCGGATATTCTCACATACATTTTCTTCTGTCGGGAAAAAGATGCAAACGTCTAAGGACAAGTACTAACTGACTCAAGAACAGCTTCTCCCCTGCTGCCATCAGACTTTTGAATGGACCTACCTCGCATTAAGTTGATCCTTCTCTACATCCTAGCTATGGCTATTACACTATATTCTGCATATTCTCGTTTCCTCCTCTATGAATGTATGCTTTGTCTGATTAGTGCACAAGAAACAATAATTTTCACTGTATACTAATATGTGATAATAATAAATCAAATCAATGATCCAAGCCAGGAATCAAACCCAATTCCCTGGCACTGTGAGGTTAACTACTGTGCCATTGTCCTGCCCTAGACCCATCTTGAGTCAGAAGAGGGGTTTTCTTCAATAAAAACTGATTTTGACTTTCAATTCAATTTTTAAACCTCAGTCATGTTACTATTTATTTTATCAGATTCATTCCATTCTTCCAACTTCCTTCTATTTTGTGAACCATTAAATGTAAAACATGGGCCAAAAACCTCCATCCTTATTCGTGATGTCACTGAAAGTGAATGGCATTTTGGCTGGAACAACAAATTCTCCATTCTTACTTGCAGCAGGCAGGGCATGGGCAAGATTGGAGAATCCCACCCATTACCAATATGTATAACCTTAACAGCCGCAATTTTTTAGCCGTGTCATGCTCGGCGCAGAATGCGCTCAAGTGGAGAAGCTGAAGAATCACAGGTGAGAACTTTAGTGCATTGTGCAAACCTTGTCGGTATCTTCCCACCCATTGCTCTCACATATAATGTGGGAACCAGATCTGAATTTTTAAGTGAGTATTTAAATATGCGCAGTCTGTTTGAGGCCAGATCTTCCTTGCTCCCAGGGTTTTCTGACCCTTGGCCGTAATGAGAATCCAGCAAGAATCAGTGTTTGTCTCCACAAATGGAGACCAGGTGTGATGGCTATGCCAGACACGGGGATAACAGAGGGGCTGGTTGGTGGTGGTCTTGTAGACCAGCAGCAGTTGGGGGAAATGACTGGATGTTGTCCTTGTGGCAGTGCCAACCTGGCAGTGCCAGGTGAGTCCTGTCATGGTATAAGGGCAGAGCCAAGGGAACTGGGACATGAGAGAGGTGGAATCTGAGGGAAGTGGGGCCAGAGGGAACTGGGGCATTTTAGCTGAAGCACGCGGAGGGGAAGATCGCACTGAACAAAATACACACCACCACAATGAGATAAAACATCCCAACACCTTGTTCATTATGGCTGGGACTTCAATCAGGCCAAGCTCAAGAGCATCCTACCAAGTTACCACCAACATGTCTCCTGGCTCCACCAGAGGCCCAAACATCCTAGACCACTGCTACACAAGTATCAAACATGCTTACTGCTCTGTCGCCCGCCAGCACTTTGGCAGGTCAGACCTCAAGGATGTGCTCCTGCTCCCAACTTACAAGCAAAACCTGAAGCAAGAGAGTCTGTCAAAGAAAGTCGCGCAATGTTGGTTTGAGGAATCGGATGATCTCCTACAGGACTGCTTAGAACCAATGGACTGGTGAATATTTAAAAACTCTGACCAGCCTGAACGGGTATGCCACTGCAGTAACTGACTTCATAAGCAAGTGTGTCGAAGACTGTGTGCCAAAGCAGCAAATCACTTGTTTCTCAATGGTAACCATGGCTAAACAGGTATGTTCACTGCGGCTGAAGTCTTGGACAGGGACATTCAAGTCAGGCAACCCTGACCTATACAAGAAAGCCAGATATGATCTAAGGCGATGCATCAAAGATGCCAAAAGACAGTAGCAAACCAAGCTAGAGTCTCAGGCTAGCCATACGAACTCCCGACTATGACGAGGACTGCAAGACATAATAGGCTGCAAGAAGAGGATATGTAAAATCGCCAGCTCCAACGCATCCCTCCCTGATGAGTTCAATGCATTCTATACCCATTTTGAGTAAGAGGTCAGCGACAGCACACCCTCCATCTGGAAGCCATGAAGACAGCCATCATCCCGGTACAAAAAAAAGCCAAACAGCATCGCTCAATGACCATCATCTGGTGGCTCTGACATCCATCGTTATGAAGTGCTTTGAAAGGTTAATCACAGCACAAATCAATTCCAGCCTCCCAGATTGCCTGCATCCAATAAAGTTCGCTTCTGTTGCAACAGGTCCACGCCAGATGCCATCTCCCTGGCTCTACACTCAACCCTGAAACACCTAGATAACAAAGGCACCTGTGTCAGACTCCTATTCATTGGCTACAGCTCAGCCTTCAACACCATTATTCCTACAAAACACATCTCCAAACTCCGTGGTCTGGGGTTCCATAAGAACATAAGAAATAGGAGCAGGAGTAGGCCATCTAGCCCTTTGAGCCTGCCCCGCCATTCAATAAGATCATGGCTGATCTGTAGTGGCTCAGTTCCGCTTTCTCCCCATAACCCTTAATTCTCTTGCCTACCAAAAACCTATCTACCTGTCTCTTAAATATATTTAGTGAGGTAGCCTCCACCACTTCAACGGGCAGAGAATTCCAGAGATTCACCACCCTTTGAGTGAAGAAGTTCCTCCTCAACTCCATTCTAAACTGCCTCCCACTTATCTTGAGGCTGTGCTCTCTAGTCCTGCTGTCCTTTCTGAGCGGGAAGAATCTCTCTACCTCTACCCTATCCATCCCCTTCATTATCTTATACGTCTCTATAAGATCCCCCCTCATCCTTCTAAACTCCAATGAGTACAGACCCAGTCTATTCAGCCTCTCTTCATAGTCCAACCCCCTCATCTCCGGTATCAGCCTAGTGAACCTCCTCTGCACTCCCTCCAAGGCCTAAATATCCTTGCGCAAGTGCGGCGACCAAAGCTGCACACAATACTCCAGCTGCGGCCTCACCAGTGCCCTGTACAGTCGCAGCAAGACCTCCCTGCTTTTATATTCTATCCCCCTCGCTATAAAGGCCAGCATACCATTCGCCTTCTTGATCACCTGCTGTACCTCCCTCTGCAACTCCCTCCGTTCCTCCCTCTGCAACTGGATATTGAAGTTCTTAACCCACAGACTGCAATTAGTAAGGATAGGCAACAACACCTCCTCCACGATCATCCTCAACACTGGTGTCACCCAAGGCTGTGTTCTCAGCTCCCGACTATACTCCTTATTCACCTATGACTGTATGACCAAATTCTGCTCCAACTCAATTTTCAAGTTTGCTGATGACATCACCATAATGGGTTCGACCTCAAACAGTAATGAGACATAGTACGGGAATGAGATAGAGAGTCTGGTGAATTGGTGCGGTGACAATAATCTGTCCCTTAATGTCAACAAAACAAAGGAAATTGTCATCGATTTCAGGAAGCATAGAGGAGAACATGCCCGCCTACATCAACGGGGATGAAGTAGAAAAGGTCAAGAACTTCAAGTTTTTAGGTGTCCAGATCACCAACCACCTGTCCGGGTCCCCCCATGCCAACATTATAGTCAAGAAAGCCCACCAACACCTCTACTTTCTCAGAAGATTAAGGAAATTTGGCATGTCAGATATGGCTCTCACCAACTTTTACAGATGTACCATAGAAAGCATTCTTTCTGATTGTATCACAGCTTGGTATGGTTCCTGCTCTGCTCAAGGCCGTAAGAAACTACAAAGGGTCATGAATCAAGCCCAGTCCATCATGCAAGCCAGGCTCCCACCATTGACTCTGTCTATACTTGTTACTGCCTTACAAAAGTGGCAGTATAATTAAGGACCCCGCACACTCTGGACATACTCTCTTCCATCTTCTGTTGGAAAAAAGATACAAAAGTCTGAGATCACGTACCAACCAACTCAAGAACAGCTTCTTCTCTGCTGCATCAGACTTTTGAATGTACCTACCTCGCAATAAGTTGATCTTTCTCTACACTCTAGCTATGACTGTAATACTACATTCTGCACTCGCTCCTTTCCTTCTCTATGAATGGTAAGCTTTGTCTACAGCATGCAAGAAACTATAGTTTAAAATGCTTTTGACAGTATACTAATACATGTGACAATAATAAATCAAATCAAATGTGGGGGAGAGGTGTCATGAAATGGGCATGAATGAGGAGGGTCATGAAGGGTGGGTCATAAAGTGGGAGTTCATGAATGAGGGTTCAGGAGAAGATTTGTGAACTCATTGGGAGGACCCAATACACTGATGCCAATGATATTTAATGTGGTGGAGGTGGGTAAACATTCTCTCAATGAGGGCAGGGTTAAGGAGGTTCCTTAATTTCCATGGGAGGGGAAAGAAAGGAGGGTCCTTCATTTCAATTTGAGATCAGGGCACCCTTTAAAAGTTTGGTCCAATCTCTGTGAAACCAAGATTACCAGCGTTTTCAGGCCCTGCTCCTCTTAGAATCAGTGCAAAACTCACTTCTCTCCCAAAAAATGGTTAAAATGTCGACAATTGCCAACGTTAAACACACCTGTTTTCTCAACCCAAAATGACATTTTGGGTGGAATTTTCCAAAATAAATTCTAAGTGCCGTACGTGCAAGAAATGAACAAGGTTGAAAATGCAATCTTATGGTTATTTGTCCAAAAAAAAGAGCCAGAGTGTGATTCTCGCCAGCAACGGGGAGATTGGAGCCTCAGCTTGCTGGGGAAGATGGCTGGTGAGGTCTAGAGGCAGCATTGTGCAAACACCTTGATCTCCCCATGTCGGGAGATTTCCTATCATCCCACCCCCCCCACCACTTCCGACTGACACTGGGACTCCCAACCCCCACTGACAGCCACTCCCCACCGATTGCCCCCGCTTCTGCAGAGTTCCCTCCCTCCCTATTCACTAAATCGCCCTTCCCCCGGCACAGTTCCCCCTTGCCCTCCCCACTGATCGCACCTTGGCAGAGTACCCCCTTCCCTCCCACTCTAACAGAGTCCCTCCCTCCCACTCCTGGGGGGCTCCCCATTTGTCTCTGGCTCCACTCCACTTTGGTTCCCTCCCCTTGGCACTGTCCCTGAATTATGGTGCCTGGTGGGCAATGCCAGGGTGCCCAGTATGATCAGGGGAGTTGGAAAACCAGATGTGAACATAATATTATTACCTTGCTCTGCTGAAAGATGGGTGGGATGAAGTCGTAAGATCATGGCCTTGGTAATTCTTTGAGGAAATTCCATGCAATCTTTCCACTGTCAAATATCTTGAAATTGGTGCTAGGGTTCCTGGTAGCCACATTAGCAACTTATGCTGATGATCTTTCACCTAAATATTTTGGTTCAATTTCAGGCTTCCTTTTCTCAATCTTGTTTAGTCTATAATTTCCTCTGTAAACACAAGGTGAGGAATATTAGAGTTTCACCATGTCATCCTGCTTCAAATGGAGCAGAGCACACAATTCAAATTAAGCGTGTTCTTGTTAAACAAATGCTAGATACAAACTGAAAGAAATATCAAATGTCATCAAATTACAAACTGGTGAATTTATTATTTATTTACCATTACATGCCTCCCACTGCCACATGCAGAACACCAGCTGAATTATTTTTCCTCAATCTTGACTTTTTACCTGGATTGTTTCTCTCCGATTGTGCTAAATGTAGTTTCACTTTGAAAACTTGATTTATTTTCAGCTCTTCTAAAAAGTAATTCACCAGTTTGTAATTTAATGATATCTGATATTTCTTCCAATTTGTATCTAGAATTTGTTTAACAAGAGCACGATTAATAATTTGTGCTGCGTGCCCTGCCGCTCCATTTGAAGCAGGATGATGTGGTGAAACTCTAATGTTTTTTACCTTGTTCATTCTATAATTTCTTCTGTAAACACATGAACAGCAAAGAAACTATGTAAACTATCTAGGGGTGATGTTACTAGCTCAACCCGCCAGATCACCATGGCAAGCTGGTAAGATCGGGCGAGAGGTGAAAAATTGGGTTCACGCCTGTTTTTTTGCATCTCATGATGTTACCAGCACTGAATTGCGGGCAAATTCAGCCACACATCCAGGAACGGCACAAGGCTGATTTCATTATTTATAACCCAAGTTAACTCTAATTAGAGAGTCCTGGACGCTATCTTCAGGCTCACATGTACTCACCCCCTCGGTCGGGTCCTCACTGGCAAGGATCATGTGTGGTTCCCCACCACCCCTCTCAGAGACCAGCCATGATTGCCTCACTGGTGGAAGCAGAGTCCACTGAAGGCTCCAGATGGTAGGCGGAGGGGCCAAACTGACACATTAGCACTGCCAGCTGGGTACCCTATCACTATCAGTGGCACCTAAGCAGTGCCCACTGGGCATCCTAGCAAAGCCCACAGGACATCCTAGTGCTGTGCAGTGGATATGGTGGTGTGTGGCCTGAAGGGGGCATGGCCTAATGGGGGTGGCCCCATGATGGAGGATGGGGCCATGACAGGATGAGGCAGGGATGCTCAGTAGGTAGGGGTTACTCCACATTGGGTGAGTGGGGTTCGGCAGTTGCTGGGAGGGCATCAACTGCTGCAGTAAATCGGCGGTGGGGAAAATTGGCATTAATCACAGCGCAATACATGGTTCCTTGTTTCTGGGTGGTGATCAGCTCTTTTTCCCTTCAGTGCCGTACAATTGTGTCCAGGAGTTTGCCTGTTTGGCACTTAAAATGTTGTTAAGATCGCCATGCCTCTGCCCCCCCCAGAATTTTTCTGGTTATTGTTTGATTGTTTGGAAACCCTTTGACCCCCCCCTCTGAGCAACTATTTATCATAATGAAGAACAGTTGTTCTTTAAATTCTGCACAATTTACGTGCTGCCTCTGCCACACTCTAGCTTGTCATGTCCATGGTTGCAAAAGGTACGATAGTTGGTTCTTTTCTACAGCTTGACAGATTCTACGCCGTTTCACTGCACCGTCTATGTCCTTATTTAATCCTGGCCCCCAACAATAAGTTCTCACTAGACCCTTAGTCAAGCTTAAGTTATCCATGAAGGCCCACCTTCTCAAACTTGCCCCTCATCTGCAGCTGATCCTCAGGTTAAAATCACCAGTCAACTCTCCCTCTCAAAAGAGGAGAGCAGCCAATAGTCATCTGGGACAATGACAACTTTACCTTTTAATGCCCTTTAAGGAAGTACATCTGATATCCTTAACTGTACATATGATTCTTGACACAGCAATGTAGTGTGGCCAATTGGGCCAACTAAGATGGTGGTTTTCAAAAGCACGCTGGGATAATTGGACAAATGCTGAACCAGACTGGCTGCAGCTGCAAGAGATGGAATACACAGGATATCGGCCATCTCTCGGACAAAGGACACTTTCTGGTCAAACTTGATTGTTTACCAGACATAGGGGCACCTTGACCCCTTATTTGGGAGGGAGGTATGTGACCTATGTGCCTCTAGCACCTATAGGCATGGGCATTAGGTACACACCCAGGGATTGGGTTGGCAGCACCTGATTAGACCCTACCAAGCAGGATGATCAAGTCCTGATCGATTGATTTGCCAAAACGACACAAAAACCAACGAGGTATAAAGGGTGCTGCACAACAGAAGAATCTCTCTCTCTCTTCCCCAACAAAACAACAGCAGTGATCATCAACAGCAATGACTAGCACAAGGAGAGCCACCCCACCCAAGGAAGGAAGAAAGGCCAGAGCCAGAGTATCAGACCAGACCAAAAGGACCAAACTATGTAGAGGAGTACGAGACCAGCACACAGATAAAGGCCAATATCTGCCTGGGTACTCAGCAGTAACGCAAAAATTATGTCATGGTCTAGTATTAGACCGCAACTTTGATATTCTATAAGATAACTTATTGTTGATTAGCTGGATTATTAATTGTGTGTAGTAAATATTGTTGCATTAACACGAGGTCTATTCGCAGTCCTTTGTCTACCGTGTAAGATTTAAAACAGACTGTGCGGCAGGCGCAGCAACATAATTGGTAACTCTGGTGGGGCATCGACAAGAAGTAACTTTGTTGCTCCGATATCGAATTCCACAGAAATTAATATTCCTGGAGATTTATCCTGAGCCAGAATTAAGAAAGCAAATGCCCCACGCAACGGCCAGGATTTCAAGTAAATGAAAGGTGTGGAAGGTCTATATCGAACACTTACTTTAAACCTGGAGCTAGCAGGTGTAAACTCCTTATTGGACAAATTACTGCTTCTGGCAAATTATTTATTTTCATGTGTTATTACTAACAAGGAGGATAAGGTAAACTCCACAGGTTTACATTAGAATCCCGAGGGATTAGGACCGGAACACAGCCCAAAGCCATACCCACAGTCCGATCAACTCCCTACATCTTGCCATTGAATATAGAATGGTAGGAAACATTACAGATGTAGAGGTGTCCCATATGGGAAACAAAAATCATGGAATACATTAAGAAAGGGTGGCTCACCTGGGCAGAATTTTGTGCCAATAGTGAGGCGGGACCGGGATCCCTAGGACAGAAGTACCGAGACGATCTGAGGAAAGTTCAGGGAAAACGGGCAGTCAAAAGTGAGAAAGTGACTACCATGGTGAGCTGCAAGGAACGGAACAAGAATTAAACAAATACAGTTCATAAGGAACTGGAGGAATCAAAGCAAGTGCAGGAGGAGGAGGGGGGACAGATTAGGAAATTAACAGGAAAAAAAGAGGAGGAGGAGATTAAGAAACAAAGGAACAGCAGCAGAAGAGCATAGAATAAAAGCCAAAAAGGACAGAGGGGTAAACAAAATGAAAAAGAACAAATTAGGCAAATTTACTTACATCTGGGCAAAAAGCCTGTGTCAGCCCCCTGATTAAAATATGTTCTGCAAGCCACCAAAGGGTGTACATATGGAATTAAAGTTAGAAGCCAAAACAGGACCTCCCCACCTTGCAACTGAAAGGCAGATGCATTGGCCAAAGCAGGTGCCTGTATGGGACAATTTTAGCAGCCACCCATAGGAAAGCAAGTAGATGCTGTGGCCATTTGCCAAGCTAATATTGCTGACCTGCTCCAGGCACAGCACACTGATGATTCCCTAAAACAAATCTTGGAAGGAGTCTACCCAACCCCATATGAGAAATGAAAGGACAAAATACAAATTCAGGATGGTTTTATATTAAAGGCAGGCACGTATGTAGTCTCTTCCCAAGAGAGAAATCAGCTCATCTACCAATACCACGATGGACATGGACATCAGGGCATTGAGGCAACAACTGAGCGATTAAAAGAATTATATTGGCGGCCCGAAGTACATGATGCCGTCACCCATTACATCGAAAATAGCTTAATTTGCGCTCAAAACAATCCAAATAGGTATGCCAGGAAAGCAGAGTTAAAAGCATGCGTGCCCCGTAGAAGGCCCCTGAACAAACCTCCAAGTTGATTAGATTGGCCCGCTACCGCTATGCAGGAGTGGATTTAAATGTGTCCTGGTAATAATAGACACTTTCACCACTCAATCCAATACAGCTAAGGCCGTGAAAATATTAGCCCAACAGTTGTTCACACAATGAGGTCTTCAGCACAGAGCACTAAGGGACATATTTCACAGGTGGGTGATGCAGAACGTTATGCCTATGTTTGGCATCAAGCAGAATTTCCACATCGCCTGCCATCCACAATCCAGTGGAATTGTAGAGTGCACGAACTGAATGTTAAAAGGGATCATTAGGAAAACTGCAGCAAAATAACACATGGGATACCGTGCTTCCCTTTGCCCTCATGATGGTATGCAACACCGTTTCCAGCTCTATTGGGTTCACCCCCCACACATTAATGACAGGCCGACCTATGAGGGGAGCTGAATATTTATTGGGATTTGATTTAACAGCCTGCAATCACAGCGCTCACTCACGAGAAAGCTGTCCAGCAGACAATCAAAAACATTGAAGCAGCCCAGTTAGCCACGGCTGTCTGACTAGGAGTTACAAAAAAAGCAAGGCATATTTTGATAAAAGAGAATATACAGTGGACCAGCAGGTAATAATTTCCCTCTACAACCCCAGTTCTTTCTTGTCTTCAAGATATGCAGGTCTACACACCATCACCAATAAAATAAGCCCCTCAGTGTATAAAGGTCCTGATTGCCAATAGGAGAAATGGTTGGTTCCACGTCAATCAACTGAAAGCTTACGGGACTCAGAATAATCACTTCCACCATCTCACATTAGCAATAGGGGAGGATGACAGTAGTGACCTGACTGGCCTCACCCAGGAAACGCATTTCCCTGGATCTCATCCATTTCCAGATTCAGACCAGATCCTTACCCCTATCACGCTACAGCCAAAAGCCTCTTCCACATCTGAAGTGCCCCTAGGGGTACTGAGCAACACAGACATAACAGGAGACTTGCGCAACTCGCTAGATATTGGCCCTCACGGCATTATGAATTCTCCATAAACATAAGCCCCACTCGCCCCAGACCCAACAGTGAGGCCCTGACTAAACAACACCGGGCTATTTTGATGGGTACATCTGATGTCTTATTCCTCCACCTGGGTAAGGGACCAGACACAGCTTGATTAGAATGGGAGATGAGGATGAAGGATCCCCAAACCAAACACAGATCTCAGTGCAGTCCAACAAACAGACCACAGGTATGGAGGCCAGGAGAGGATGTAATGATGGAGCCACATGAGAAAAAAATTCAAAGAATGAGTCTCTGTTGGGCAATTTGTTAACGGAAATGACTGGCCGACCTATGATGCACTTATGGGAGCTAAATAATGAAATCTAAGGTGCTCCAAATTCAGCCTACAATGCAGACCAATGTAAGATACAAGCATCTCTGATGGAAACATTCACTTATGAATCCCTCAATTTGCAGGTCCCCTGTGAGCAACCAACATTAAAATGTCCACGGTTAAATGCAACCAATTCATCCCCATGTCGTCCATATAATGCTAGTATGATTAACCGGGTTACCTACACAGTCTGGTACCATTCTCTTTGGCCATCTGTCTTCAGTTAAGACAGAACTTCAAGGCGACAGGGCTAAACTTTGAAATCATTCGGTCTTTGAACTCCACGGCACTCATGAAAAGGACACCTTATCTAACCCATGACGTACCGATGCCAGCGTCTTCAGGTCGTAATCCCTAGGGCCAATGGTGACTGCTGCTAAAATAAAACAGGCTGCCTTGATTTTGCTGGTCAATTTAAACAAGCTGTTTTTTGACCACTCCACAACTTGTACATTTATTGATCTGAACAAAAATTTGCTTGGTTGTGGTTCACAATAGTGGAAAAAAAAACGCAAATGATAATCGAGAAACCTGAGCCCGCAATACCAGATTGATAGAGCTAAAAAAAAGAGTTGTGAAGGGGTTGGGGTGGTGGGGGGGGGGTGCATGGACAGTAAATACATGTTTATACACAAATATTAGACATGATAACAGCAGAAATTAAAATTGACCTCCTCAGGACAACGACGGATGACAATAAAAGATGCAACTTTAGGACCTGTCAGACTCCATCAGGATAAGCACGCAGGACACCCCAAACAAGATTTATTTTTGTATCCTGGCTATTTATAATTTGCCCCGCCTGACGCAGGAGAATGAGGGGGGTGTGTTATGGGTGCACGCCGATAAAAGTATAATGTTTAGATGTAACAACCAGCGGCTGATATACAAAAATCTAAATGGTAGTTCTGCTGAATGTTGTGTGAGTCACTGTAGCAGGGGATTGGAGGGGATTTTCAAATAATGGGTGCCCCAAAATTGGATGTCAGGCTAACAGCCCAGAAAAAGGATTAAAGCTCGAGCAGCGGTGCCCTGGGACACTCAGGGGGAAATTTTGCCGAGTATGAAATCGTCGTTCGTCCATCGTCATCGATGAGGACATCAACACCATTAGTCATTTTGAGGCTGGTTGCGGTGTGTCCGAAGATGACTGATCAGGCCAATTCGGGCACGGATTGTCCTGGCACATATTGGACAGACTTATGTAGACACTGTAGTTGATGCGCTGGTGGCTCCAGACTTGCGCAGCTCACGCTTAAGTTGTGCTTCAGTAATGCACCTTGCTTTATGAGCTTGACAGCCTTTGTGGATGAGGCAGCGCCAGATAGGGCAGTTTTGTGCCAGCGTTTCCCAGGTGGTCGTGTCAAGTGACTTCAGGGAGGCTTTGAGTGTGTCTTTGAAACGTTTCTTCTGCCCTCCATGCGAGCGTCTTCCAGAGGAGTTCCCCAAAAAGGAGTTGCTTGGGTATGCGCTCGTCTTACATACGGATGACATGACCTGCCCACCGGGTCTGTGTTCTCATCAGCAGTGTGTGGACTGATGGTAGACTTGCTCTAGAGAGAACTTCAGTGTCTGGTACTTTGTCTTGCCATCGGATGCATAATATTCTGTGAAGATAAGGCATGTGGAAATGATTGAGCTGTCTTGCATGCCTTCGATACACAGTCTACGTTTCACAGGCATACAGGAGGGTAGTGAGGTGAGTACCACAGCGCTGTAGACCTTCAGTTTTGTTGCTGAGCTGATTCCTCGACGTTCCCATACAGTGGAGCGCAGTCTACCAAAAGCAGAACTTGCCTTTGTTATTCTGCAGTTAACTTCTGCACCAATAGTCACTGCTTGGGAGAGGGTGCTGCCAAGATATGTGAACTGGTCCACGGCCTGTAGTTTCTGCCCTTTGATTGTGATTATGGGGGTTCTGTGTTCGGTGCATGAGGAGCAGGCTGGTGCATGACTTTGGTCTTTTTAATGTTGATGGTGAGTCCAAAGTTGTCCCAAGCCATGGAAAATTTGTCCATACTGACTTGCATCTCTGGCTCTGAGCCAGCATACAGGGCGTAGTCATTGGAAAAGGAGGAAATCTCTCAGAACAGTCTCCTTCACTTTGGTAATATCTTTTGGTAATAGCTGCAGCATGCTATGGTGCAGAGGGACCTGGGGGTCCTTGAGCACGAGTCGCAAAAACCCAGTCTGCAGGTGCAGCAGGTGATCAAGAAGGCAAATGGAATGTTGGCCTTTATAGCGAGGGGGATAGAATATAAAAGTAGGGAGGTCTTGCTGCAACTGTACAGGGTACTGGTGAGGCCGCAGCTGTAGTACTGTGTGTAGCTTTGGTCACTCCACTTGAGGAAGGATATATTGGCCTTGGAGGGAGTGCAGAGGAGGTTCACTAGGCTGATACTGGAGATGAGGGGGTTGGGCTATGAAGAGAGACTAAATAGACTGGGTCTATATTCATTGGAGTTTAGAAGGATAAGGGGGGATCTTATAGAGACGTATAAGATAATGAAGGGGATGGATAGGGTAGAGGTAGAGAGATTCTTCCCGCTTAGAAAGGATAGCAGAACTAGAGGGCACAGCCTCAAGATAAGGTGGGGGGGGGGGGACGGTGGCGCAGTTTAGATCGGAGTTGAGGAGGAACTTCTTCACTCAAAGGGTGGTGAATCTCTGGAATTCTCTGCCCGTTGAAGTGGTGGAGGCTACCTCGCTAAATATATTTAAGTCACGGGTAGATAGGTTTTTGATAGACAAGGGAATTAAGGGTTATGGAGAGAGAGCAGGAAAGTGGAACTGATCCACTTCAGATCAGCCATGATCTTATTGAATGGCGGGGTAGGCTCGAAGGGCTAGATGGCCTACTCCTGCTCCTATTTCTTACGTTCTTAAGTCTCCTCAGGTTGAAAAGCTTCCCATCCACTCTGTACTTGAGGCTGATTCCAGCACTGTCCTGATAGGCATCATTCAGCATGGCAGTAAACATCATGCTGAACAGTGTGGGTGTGAGCACACAGCCCTGTTTGACACCATTGGTGACTGGGAATGCCTCAGGATTCTCTGCCATCCAGTACTCTGGCCATCATGGAACTGGCGCACCTTCTGAATGAATTTGGGGGGGCAGCCGAACTTTGACATGATCCTCCACAGGCCTTGTCAGCTTACAGTATCGAAGGCTTTCGCGAGGTCGACAAAGGTTGTGTAGAGCTCGCGATTCTGTTCCTGACACTTCTCCTGAAGTTGACGCGCAGCAAAAATCATGTCGGTCATCCCACGACCTTTGCGGAAGCCACACTGTGACTTAGGACGCAGGCCCAGCTCCAGATGAGTGACTAGACGATTTAGTAGGACTCTTGCGAGGGTTTTTCCTGTGATGGAGAGCAGCGAGATTCCCCGGTGGTTGTCGCATACTTGCCGATTGCCCTTCCTCTTGTAGAGGTGTACGATGGAAACATCTTTAAGTACCTGAAGAATGGATCCTTGCTTCCAAAAGGACTGGAGCAACTCGGTGAGCTTCTCGATAAGTGCAGGACCAGCAGCTTTATAGATCTCTGTGGGTATGGCATCTGTTCCTGGGGCTTTGCCACTGGATAGCTGGCTGACAGCTTTCGTGACTTCTGCTACTACCGGTGGGTCATCCATGGCGCTGTTGATATCAACCTGGGGAATCCTGTCTATTGCCTCACTGTTAATAGATGACAGTTGGTTGAGGACGTCTTCAAAGTGTTCAGCCCATCTCGGCAGGATCTGTGCCTTCTCTGTAATGAGAGTTGTACCATCGGTACTCAGGAGAGGGGAACTCCTGAGAGATTGAGGTCCATAGGGAGTGAAGAGGGCTTCATAGTACTGTTTCAAGTCATTTCTGTCAGCGTTTCCCTGTATTTCATCTGCCTTGGCGCTCAGCCAGGCATCCTGCATTTTACACAGTTTATTCTGGACTGTCCTGTGAGCACTAGTAAAAGCATTTTTCTTGGCAGCTGAAGATGGGTCGTTCTGACAGGCCCGATGAAGAGGGTGCTTTTCAACAAGTAGAGCCTGTATCTCCTCATCCTTCTCATCAAACCAATCATGCTGCTTGTGGGAGGGCCTGAGTGACTTCAGCACAGATGTATGGATAGCATCCCTGAAGTGTTCCCAGTTGTCCTCAGCGCTGCCTGCGAGGTGTAGGTCAGCAAGCTTGATTTCTAAGTCTTCAGCTAGTGCTGAAGCTATGCTGGGGTTCTTTCATTTGGCCGCATTGATTCTTTTCATAACCTTGCTTCCTTGGGTCTGATGCAGAGCCTCATTTTGGAGACAATGAGCTTGTGATCTGTCAGCACCACACATGGTCTTGGTTACTCTGATATCCTGCCGGTCTTTTCTCCTGACGATGACATAGTCGATAAGATGTCAATGCTTAGAGTGGGGGTGCTTCCAGGAGGTCTTGTTATGGGTAGGCAGACGGAAGGTTGTGTTGGTGATGAGGAGGTCATGTGCTGCACAGGTCTTCAGTAAGAGTAGGCCATTACTGTTACACTTGCCCACTCCATGCCTCCCAATGACTCCCTGCCAAATTGCACAGTCACACCCTACTCTTGCATTGAAATCACCAAGCAAGATCAGCTTGTCTGTACTGCTCACTGCTGATAGTCGGGTGTCTAGTTCTTCGTAGAGTTTGTCTTTCATCTCGTCCGGGTTGTTCATTGTAGGGGCATAGGCGCTGATCAGGGTGGCTTGACTTCTGTTCTGTAGTGGAAGCTGTAATGTCATAAGCCGGTCGTTCAAATGTTAAAAGTGAGCCCGCGTTCACCACTTCATCTGGCAGCTCATTCCACACTCCCACCATTCTGTGTGAAGAAGCGCCCCCCCAGCTCCCAATATTCCCTTTAAACTTTTCCCCCTTCTCCCTTAACCCATGTCCTCTAGTTTTTTTCTCCCCGAGCCTCAGTGGAAAAAGCCTGCTTGCATTCACTCTATCTATACCCATCTTAATTTTATACACCTCTATGAAATCTCCCCTCATTCTTCTGTGCTCCAGGGAATAAAGTCCTATTCAACCTTTCTCTGTAACTCAGTTTCTCAAGTCCAGTGACACCCACTTTCCGTGAAAAAACAGAAGTCTAAAGCACAAAAATAAAAATTAGGGAAGAATGGAGAGAGAGATGTATTAAAAAAATTACAGTAGTGCACACTCCCATCCCAAACACCTGAGCATTCACTTATAATATATTATAATATATATATTTATACCGGGGCAGCACGGCAGCACAGTGGTTATCACTGCTGCTTCACAGCTCCAGGGTCCTGGGTTCAATTCTCAGCTCAGGTCACTGTCTGCGTGGAGTTTGCACAATCTCCTCGTGTCTGCTTGGGTTTCCTCCGGGTGCTCCGGTTTCCTCCCACAGTCCAAAGATGTGCGGGTTAGGTTGATTGGCTATGCTAAGAAATTGCCCCTTAGTGTCCAGGGATGCGTAGGTTAGAGGGATTAGTCGGTATAATATGTTAGGATATGGGGGTAGGGCCTGGGTGGGATTGTGTTCGGTGCAGACTCGATGGGCCAAAGGGCCTCTTTCTGCACTGTCGGGTTCTATGATTCTAATAATGAAAACTGCCCATGTAATGTTGTCGGGCTGTAATCATCATCTTCTAGCATTATAAAACTCTTGCTTTGCATCTCACAAATCCTTAGTCCTCAATTAAACAACTCATATTGAGGAGACTCCTCCAAATATCCCCATCCTTATTGATAGAGAAATCCAGCACATCAGTACAAAAGAAAAGGCATTTGCATTCACAACAATCTTCAGCCAGAAGTACTAAGTGGGTGATCCATCTCAGCCTCCTCTGGAAGTCCCCAGCATGATGTAGAGATGCCAGCATTGGACTAGGGGAAACACAGTAAGAAGTCTCACAACACCAGGTTAAAGACCACTTATTGTCTGTACCTTTAAGATTTGATTAGCTGTAAAGAATCACATTCCAATCATTTTTCTGTAAATTGAGTTTGTATCTTTATATGCCCTGTTTGTGATTAGAACTCCCACTCACCTGACAAAGGGGCAGCCAGCAGTCCAAAAGCTAGTGGCTTTTTCTACCAAATAAACCTGTTGAATTTAACTGGTGTTGTGAGACTTCTTACTGTAGTCCCCAGCATCACAGATCCCAGTCTTCAGCCAATTCGATTCACTCCACATGATATAAGAAATGGGTGGAGATACTGATACTGCAAAGGCTATGGGCTCTGACAATACTCCAGCAATACAACTGAAGAATTTGCTGTACCCCTAGCCAAGCTGTTCCTGTACCACTAAACACTGGCATCTATCCAATAATGCGGAAAATCACCCAGTTATATCCTGTATGTAAGAAATGAGGCAAATTCAACCCAGCCGATTATTGCCCCATCAGTCTACTCTTGATCATCAGTAAAGTGATGGAACAGGTCACCAGTGTTATCAGTGCATTTAGTCAGCAATACCTTGCTCACGAATGCTCAGTTTGGGTTCCGCCAGGGTGACTCAGCTCCTGACCTCATTATATCCTTGGTTCAAACATGGAGAAAAGAGTTGAATGCCAGAGGGAAGGAGAGAGTGACTGTCCTTGAAATCAAGGCATTTGATTGAGTATGATACCAAGGAGCCTTGCAGAACTGCGTCAATGGAAATGAGGGGAAAAACTTTCCACTGGTTGAAGTCATTCTTGGCTGTGGTGGTTGAAGGTCAATCTAGGCTCCAAGAAATCACTGGAGGAGTTCTTTGGTACAGTGTCCCAGGCCCAACTATTTTCAGCTGCTTTATCAATGACCTTCCTTCCATTATAAGGTCAGAAGTGGAGGTTATTCACTGATGATAAGAAATGATCAGCACCGTTCACAATTCCTTAGAGGCTGGAGCAGTCCATATCTGGTTTGAGTTGACAAGTCACAAACAACATTTATGCCACACAAGTGCCAAGCAATGACCATTTCCAACATGAGATGAACAATTCAATGTCATTACCATACTAAATTCTCCCATTATCAACATCCTGGGGGGTGCCATTGGCCAGAAGAAGAACCGGAATAGCCACAAATACTGTGGCTACCAAAGCAGGTCAAAGGTTAGGAATCCATGCTGTAAGTAACTCATCCTCTGACTCCCCAAAGCACAAGTAGGAGTGTGATGTAATACTTTCCATTTCCCTGGATAAGTGTAGCTCCAACAACACAGGAAGCTTGATACAATTCAGGACAAAGCAGCCCTCTTGATTTCTACCCTTTCCACTAACATTCATCCCCTCCAGGCGTAGCCCTGTGAACCATCCTCAAGATGTACTGCAGAAAGATTGCAGAAAAGATTTAGTAGGACGCTACCAAGATTTGATGGTTTGAGTTATAAGGAGACACTGGAGAGCCTAGGACACAGGAGGCTTAGGGGTGATCTGATAGAGATCTATAAAGTAATGAGGGTATAGATAAGATAGATAATCAACACCTTTTCCCAAAGGTAGGAGAGTCTAAAACTAGAGGACACAGGTAAAAGGTAAGAGGAGCGAGATTAAAAAAAGTCCAGGGGATAAGTTGTTCAGGTGGGTGGTGAATGTCTGGAATGAGCTGCCAGAGGTAGTAGTAGAGGCAGATACAATTTTGTCTTTTACATAGCATTTATTCCAATCTTACCCAAATAACTGTCAGAGGCTTATGGGCCAAACACAGGCAATTGGTGCTAGCTTAAATGGTAAAAACTGGGTGGCATGGACAAGTTGAGCCAAACAGCCCGTTTCCATGCTGTAAACCTCTATGGCTCTAACACACCATGGTTCATAGAAGAAGATAGCAGGAGGAGGCCATTTGGCCCTTTGAGCCCTTCCTTAAGCAGCACCTTTCAAACCCAAGTACCATCTAGAAAGGCAAGAGTGGCAGGCAACTGAAAACATCACTCTGGAAGTTCCTCTCCAAGTTACTCACCATCCAGACTTGGAAATATATCACCATTCCTTCACTATTGCTAGGTCAAAATCCTGAACCTTCCACTCTACACCTCAGCGATTGCAACAGTTCAAGAAAGCAGTTCATCACAATCTTCTCAAGAGCAACTAGGGATGGGCAATAAGTAATTGCCCACTTCCTGTAAATGAATTTCAAAAAAAACCCTCTTTCTCGCATCCTACATTCCCTTAATCTCTTCTAATTTAGAAGCTGCTAATGTAAGCATGCACTTTTTACTTTCTGCTCTTCCAAATCCCACCCTGTCCCTTTTACATTTCAGGTATCCAAGAATTGGAGGTTTGGTAGTCAGTGGAAGAGAGAGAAGACTTTAACAAGGAGCAAGACACTTCACAATTTCAATTGCAGCCATCAGCTTAGATACTCACACATGTGTCTTGAGAGGATAGCATATGGACAAGATTTGTACATGATGACACTCAGGCCAGCATTGATTACAGAATATGTTGCTTAAAAGAAGTCATGGTAGTCTTCTGAATGTTAACAGCAAGTCTTTATCAACTACTTGTAACAGTTTATACATTATAAATGGCGACAGGCAAGAAGCTCCCATTTAAATTTAACACGTCATTTGCTTACCCACACTCACCCTATGTCATGTGCCTTTTACATAACTCTGTGGGCAGCATTGTACTTATTTCTATATTAACTCTGTATGTATCAGACCCTTAGAGTACACCTTCCCAAGTCTGTACCTTATGGCTATGGGCCAGGATTCTACCAAAACTGGTATTGGCGAATTGGCGAATGTGGACTGGGAGAGCGCGTTGGAGGGAGGGTCTGTTGAGGAGCAGTGGAGGATCTTTAAGGAGATCTTTCTTGGTGCTCAACAGAAATTTATTCCGATGGTCAAAAAGGATAGTGGGAGGAGAGGTAATAAGCCGTGGATAACGAAGGAGGTGAAGGAAAGTGTTAAACTAAAAGCGGAGGAATTTAGAGTAGCTAAGAGTAGTGGGCGAGAAGAGGATTGGGAGAGGTTTAAATGTCAACAAAGATTGACAAAGAAGTTGATAAGGAAGGGTAGGAGAAACTATGAAGCTGGGCTAGCGCTTAATATAAAAAAGGATAGCAAGAGTTTTTATAAATATATAAAAAGGAAGAGGCTGGCTAGGGTGAATGTTGGTCCTTTAGAGGATGAGAAAGGGGACCTAGTGGTAGGGGATGGGGATATGGCTAAGATATTGAATAACTTTTTTGTTTCTGTCTTCACGGAGGAGGACGTGAATAATTTGCCGGGTGTTAGCGATGGAAAGGTGGTAGGACTGGAGGGTCTTAATGACATTACTGTTACTAGAAAGGCGGTGCTCGACAGACTAGAGGGGCTGATTGTGGACAAGTCCCCAGGACCGGATGGAATGCATCCGAGGGTTCTGAAAGAAATGGCGGAGGTGATAGTGGATGCCTTGGTGGTTATTTTCCAAACGTCGCTGGATTCCGGGGAAGTGCCGGATGATTGGAAAACGGCTAATGTTACGCCATTGTTTAAGAAGGGTGCCAGGCAAAAGGCGGGGAATTATAGGCCGGTTAGTTTAACGTCTGTGGTAGGTAAAATGTTAGAATCTGTCATTAAGGAGGAAATTGCGAGGCATCTTGAAGGGAATTGCTTGATAGAGCAGACGCAGCACGGTTTCATTAAAGGGAAGTCGTGTCTGACAAATTTACTGGAGTTCTATGAGGATGTGTCTAGGGCGGTGGATAGAGGAGAGCCGGTGGATGTGGTCTTTCTAGATTTTCAGAAGGCGTTTGACAAAGTGCCTCACAAGAGGTTATTGCAGAAGGTCGAGGGACATGGAGTTGGGGGTAGGGTGTTAGCGTGGATAGAGGATTGGTTGTCAAATAGGAGGCAGAGAGTGGGGGTCAACGGGTGCTATTCGGATTGGCGGATGGTGACTAGTGGAGTGCCCCAGGGGTCGGTGCTGGGGCCTCAGCTTTTTACCATTTATATAGATGATCTGGAGGAGGGAACCGAGTGTAGAGTGTCGAAATTTGCTGATGACACCAAGATTGGGGGAACGGCAAATTGTGCGGAGGGTGTGGAGAGTCTGCAGAAGGATCTAGATAGGCTGGGCGAATGGGCCAGGAAATGGCAAATGGAATTTAATGTTGGCAAGTGTGAGGTGGTCCACTTTGGTAGGAAGAATGGTAGGAAGGATTATTACTTACGGGGTGAAAAACTGCAGCAGGCGACGGTGCAGAGGGACCTCAGGGTCCTTGTGCATGAGTCGCAAAAACCCAGCTTGCAGGTGCAGCAGGTGGTCAGGAAGGCGAATGGGATGCTGGCCTTCATAGCGAAGGGGATTGAATATAAAAGTAGGGAGGTCTTGCTGCAGCTGTATAGGGCATTGGTGAGGCCGCAGCTGGAGTACTGTGTGCATTTTTGGGCGCCGCACCTGCGCAAAGATATTTTGGCCTTGGACGGAGTGCAGAGGAGGTTTACTAGGCTGATACCGGAGTTGAGGGGGTTGAGCTATGAGGAGAGGCTGAATAAACTGGGCTTGTACTCGTTGGAGTTTAGAAGAATGAGAGGAGATCTCATTGAGACGTATAAGATGATGAATGGGATGGATAGGATAGAGGTGGAAAGACTCTTCCCGCTCAAAAAAGACAATAGGACTAGGGGGCACAGCCTCAAGATAAAGGGGGGGCGGTTTAGAACGGAGTTGAGGAGGAACTTCTTCACTCAAAGGGTGGTGAATCTCTGGAATTCTCTGCCCGTTGAAGTGGTGGAGGCTGCCTCGCTAAATATTTTTAAGACGCGGATTGATGGGTTTTTGATAGGAGAGGGGATTAAGGGTTATGGGGAGAGGGCGGGAAAGTGGAACTGAGCAGCGACAGATCAGCCATGATCTTATTGAATGGCGGGGCAGGCTCGAAGGGCTGGATGGCCTACTCCTGCTCCTATTTCTTATGTTCTTATGTTCTTATGTTCTTAAAACCAAACAAAGTGCTCAAAGGGAGGGAAAAACAGGAGAATTTTCTACCCATTCATTGGGCGTACTTACTTGAATGAATCTCTGACACTGTGCAATACAGACTGTCTCAGACTGATTTGCGCTTAAGTGGTGGGCAGGGCCTATTCCCACCCGATAGGCTGACAATATAGTGCTGAGCAGGCCACTGTGCATTAACCAATCTCAGTGCAGAGATCAGCACATGCGCACTGGACCCACCTCCACCCTCCCAAAATCGCTGGCCTCCCCTGGAATCCCGATCACTGGTCTTCGACACCCCTCCCCTGATCACTGCATGACTGGACCCTCTCCCCAGGGCCAGTCCTGACGCCCAGCCCCCCGGTGGCCAGCCATAACCCCCACCCATGGCCAGCCCTGGACCCCCCACTATGCACACCAATGACAATGCCCGAATACCTTCCCCCCACTTGGATACCAACCCCAATCGCTCTCCTCCTCCCCTTAAGGTTCCTAGTGCAGGATGACAGCAGGTCCTCCCCCACTGATTGCCCCAAGAGGCCCCACCCCCTCTGCAGTGCCTGGTGCCCAGTGGGCAGTGCCAGGCTGGCACTGTCCAAGGGGCATCCCCTTACTCCCAACTTCCAGGGGGGCCTCAATGAACTTTGTTCCCACTAGCAGGGAGAGGATACCTGTTCCCCGTTAGTGGGGAGCAGTTGTAATCCCTGCTGATGGGAATCACTCCAGGCAGTGGGCGTGGTGGGGGGTTGGGGGGGAAGAAAAACGAGAGAGAGATACGTCATCAGGCCTGGAAAATTTGAACAATACCATCCCGGGCCTGCTGATCATATGGAAATGTCAATTTCCATGACATTTCAACATGATAATCAGCCCACTTTGATTTCTGGTGCGGAGCTGATGGTGCTTAAAAACAGCGACTGGGAGATTTGCGATCGGGGGACACTGATCGTGAACCTCACAAAAAAGGACCCCCCACGGTTATTGTCTCTTTTTGGGGAAATCCCACTAGCATGAACAGTGATAAGATTCTGGCTTTTGTGTCTTATATTTGTTGCTTGCATTTACCCTGCTTTACAACCTTAATTCAATTTCAACCTTATTGCTATTACTCTGTTAGCAATTTTGCAACATTCTCACTGATCTGCTTTCTTCAAGCCCTTGAACTTAAAAGCTAAAACAGTCTTGAGGTTTCATAACTTCCACATCACGTTCACCGTTCTGTCAATGGAATGCAAGGCTGTTAGTTCTGGTGCTTGCTATTGCAAGCATTTGGGTATGCTTTCATTCTTTTCTTCCACTGTTTTACGTTGAACCATGCCTGGTCAGTCCGGTTGTTGCATTGATCTATGGTTTCTGTTACACTTCATCTTTTGCAAGGACAAACATGGTATTCGCCTCCCTGGCACTGTTTCCTGTTCTTCTTTCTCAATGTGGACCATCTCAAAGCCCTCTGAGGTGCAGGAAAAATGCTCCTGTTCCGCAAAAAAGTTTGTGGTATGCTCATCTCTGCTTTATGGTCAACGGTGGGACGTTACTATCAGTTTATTTATTAGTGTCATCAAGAAGGCTTACATTAACACTGCAATGAAGTTACTGTAAAAATCTCCTCGTCATCACACTCCAATACCTTTTCAGGTATACTGAGGGAAAATTAATCATGACCAATGCATCTAACCAGCACATCTTTTGAACTTGGGGGGAAACCCATGCAGACAAGGGACAATGCGCAGACTCCGCACACACAATGACCCAAGCCAGGAATCGAACTTGTGTCCCTGGTGCTTGAGGCTGCAGTGCTAGCCACTGTACATCATGTCACTCTAGAGTCCAGCAACCTCCATAGGTGTGTCATGCTGGCTGAGATTTATAGTGTGTGCACGGTTGCTGTGTCAGCCATTGTTGGATGGTGAGGCTTCTCGGACTGCTGATCACTCTTGCACACATCCACTAAAGGTGTTATGGTAATCTCATGGGCAGTCAGTTGGTCTGCCCACTGTAGGCATTCTCTAAGGGAAAGGTGTTATTGGGTGAGAAGTGTTATCCATTGATCATAAGGATCTTGACTCTGGTCTGGAGCCATTGTACACATGCACTGCAGGCATATAATAAGATCTGTGCTACCAACAGCATTGTTGTACTCAGGTAAATGTTCATCCAGACTGGGCTGTTGTGAACGAGCTCTTTACAAGTCATCTAAGTGGGTTTCAAGTATGTTACAAACAGCACAGCCTCATCAAGGGAAAACTCTTGTCATTACTTAACAGTTTAGAAACTGGCGAGTAGGAACAAAAGGAAAAAGAGGTACAACAGGAAAAGGAGGCTGAGAGATTTAGGAGGGGATTACAAAGCTTAGAGCACAAGCGGCTGATAGTATGGCCATTAAGGATGGTGAAAATCAAACTGGGCAGGCATCCGTAACCAGAATTAAATAAGCACAGATATTCTAGAGGACAATAGGGAAGGAGGGGATTACAGAAGTAGGAAGGAGTGAGACCATGAGGAGATTTGAAAACAAGGATGAGAATTTTAATATCAAAGTTTGTTAAAGTAGGAACCAATGTCGATCAGTGAGCACAGAGTTGATGAATGAATGGAATTTTGAGAGAGTTAGTAACAGAGCTTTGGATGACATTTACATTACAGAAGATCAGAGGCTGGTGAGTCATATATATAGTTTTTCAGCATAGATATGATGGGGCAAAGAGCCTGTTTCTACGTCAGCCATGTGAGGAACCTCAAATCTAATCCCATTTTTCTAGCGCTTGGTCTGTAGCCTTGTATGCTTTGGCATTTCAAGTGAGGATTACATTGGAATATTTAAATCTGGAGGTTACAAAGGCATGAAGGTTTCAACAACAGAGCTGACACCAGTGGAATCTTTGAATGTTAAATTAACTGAATAGATTGATGGACTGCTGTGAAGAGAAAAAATGGTGAGACACACTCACTTGATCATACAGTTGCAGCCACCAGCTCAAAGTAAAGAGATAGAGACCAACAGAGAAAATGCATACAGAGAGAAAGACAACTTTTCCTCATTCTAATTTTAATTTGATTTTGCAGGTAAATAAACTATTAAGGGATGCAGTTCATCCCCAATTCTCAGATCAATGCTTACATAACAAGACTCCATTTTGAAGCTCAGACTGCAATTTTATATTCTAAAATTTCATACATTATATATAATATTCCCACATATTATGACTAGATCTCACATCACATTGCTTACAATGAATTGGAGATACAAGTAGTTCTGAGAATGTGTTCTATGGTTTAGTGAGAATTAAGGGGATTGAAGTCTAGGAAGGGTTAGTCAGATTCAAGATACGATTCCAGAGCACTGGTAAGGGAAATGTTTCCAGTGATACTGGAAGTGACTGGGATTTGGTAGTATTGGGAGGGTAATATTAATGTTAGGCAATTTATATCGAAGTAGCCTAAATTACCATTGACCCTTTCCAACTACTATCATGCTTACAATCCCCGCATCTTTCTACCCATTAACTTCCTTCTTGATGTAGTCAGAACCTGTTGTTGTTATTTAGTCAGATATATTGTGGCCCTCTTAGTATGCTGTATTTTTTTCCACAATTACTGGTGGAAAACAATTATATAATATTGAAGCTCTGAACTGAGAAATGGTTCAAGCATTTCAAATCTATACAGATCCCACGCCAAATAAAAATTAAGTGGATTGACCTTTGGCTATGTTAATGGAACAGCCATTAGACTTTGTAAACAGAGATACATACCATCTTAGCACCCAAAATATGCTGTGCAATATATGCTCATAATATTCCTACCCTTCACCTGATTCAGATTCCTCAGAGAGGAAATCCTTCCTCATTTGTCTTAAATGGGCATCCCCTTGCTCTGAGGTTATGCCCTCTAGTCCTAGGTTCTCCTAACAAGAGGAAACAACCTCATATCCTTTCAAGCCTCCTGAGAATGATTTGACTCAAAAAAAAAGTTGCCTCTCATTCTTCTAAATGAGAATGAGTAAAGGCCCAACCCACTCAACCACCCCTCAGAAGAAAATCCCTCCAAACCCAGAATTAATCTAGTGAACCTTCTCTGGATTGCCTCCAGTGCTAGTGTATCTTTCCTTAGGTAAGGGGAGCATTCCAGTTGTGGTCTAATTAGTGCCTTGCATAGTCTTAGTTTATACTCCATTTCCTTTGAAATGGAAGCCAATATTCCATTTGCCTTCCTTATTACCTGCTGAACCTGCACATGAGCTCTTTCTGATTTATGTATGATACTCCCTGAACCTCTCTGCTGTAGCTTTCTGCAGCCTTTATCCACTTAAAAATCACAGGTAGCAAAGTGGTTGAAACTGCTGCCTTACAGCACCAGGGACCTGGGTTCAATTCTGATCTTGGGTGACAGTCTGTGTGGAGTTTGCACGTTCTCCCCGTGTTGGAATGGGATTCTTCAGGGGCTCCAATTTCCTCCCTGTTAGAGAATTTCAAAATACTCTGGGATTTAAAACACTAATGAGCTACTAAAAAACTGAGTAGATTAACTTTGGATAAGAATTACAAACTGCCTTAATATATTATAGAAGATACAGTCTACATAGAAACACAAAACCAGTTAAAAGATTTAAAACATATTTTTGATTTAAAAAGGGTATTTCAGATTTATTTTCTGTACACTTTGGTCAAAATGCAGAGTGCCCCAGGGCATAATGGGATGACAGATACCTGAGAAGAGCCACAGTCTTGACAGGATGCAGTCGGCATCCTATCCTCTGTATGTGACATTTATTAACAATGACTGACCTGTACCAAAGATGATTGATTCATACCTGGTCTGAATGAACCAGAAGTTGGGAAGAGTAATTTTGGAGATGTTGTATTATGTTGGTGAATATAATGTAATTCAGAGAGGCATCAAGCTGTCTGATGTTTTCTCCCATCATACATTGCTCAATAAAAGAACATCTTTCACCAGGATACTGCTGTGTCGCGAGTTGTTGTATTAAACTTAAACTTAAGCTCAATACTTAGCTTCTGAAAAAACCCCGTCTACACTCCCACAGTCCAAAAATGTGCAAGTTGGGCTGCTTGGCCATGGCAAATTGTCCCTTAGTACCCCAAGATGGAGAGGTTATGGGAATTAGCAGGGCAAATATGTGGGGTTATGGACCTAGGACCTGGATAAGATGATCTGTCGGAGTGTTAGTGCAGACTCAATGGGCCAAATGGCCTCCTTGTGCACAGTAGGAATTCTAATGTTCAGCTCCTTTGTTCTTCCTATCAAAGTGCACAACTTCATTGTTGTACGTCTGAATGGTTGCATGACTGCTCTCAGAGCTGGTAATGTGATTTGACAGTAATGACATCAGGGTATTGCACAGACTGTTTTAGTCTGCCCTCTGTATAGGCAACATCTCTTAGATTCAAACTGACATGAATAGCTTTATTCAATGTGCACAAACCACATCTTTTCCTAATGTTTAAAACCCACAACCCCTAACATACTTAGAACATCACAAAAGAAAATTGGTGATGAGTCGGGATTTTATTTCCCCAAGAACAGTGAAAAAAGAACTTAAGATAACATTGGATCCTCACAGTTCAAATATTAGAATCTAGGGAGAAGCAACAACATGTTTAAAGATTTAAGCACCAGAGCAAGTAGGCTGAATATGAAAGAGCTCCTTGTGTGATTTTAAAAAAGGGGTTTTCCAATCAGAAATGGTCAAGATTCCAGGCAGTGTATCTAGCATGTGTTAAAAAAGGATGTTTTGCTGTACATCTGGAGACATTTGAAAAAAGCAATACATCAAGTCAATGGGCAGTAAAAAAAAACTATATACTGAGCAGTTGAGTCACTAGTGCCTGGAAGCAAAACAGAGTCAATTAGAATCCATGGGGCCTTTCAATGAAGTAAATTAATCATTTGAATTCCTATGCAGAGTATTTTCAGTACTTCATACAAGTGAATAAAATTTCAGATGAACTGTTCATACCAGCTTTTCTCATTACAATAGGAAATAAAACCTTTAATTTGCACTGGAACTTGGTTCATCCAGCAAGGCCAGGAACCTAAACTTATGATAATTTGATAAAGGTCATTGAAGAGCTCTCTAAAGCCACTGATTATTGTGGAATGGTTCAGGTTCCACCGAAGCAATCAAGTGAAAGTGAATACCTTTACCATCATTGTGCTCTCAGTATTTCTTACTTTTTCATGCCCTAGTACTACACCTAGGTGCTTCCCTGGACATCTGCAACAGAGGCGACGGCAACCTGCTGACTGCTATGCTCTGTAGTCTGATGAACTACATGAGCATCTTTTGGTAGACTTCAGTCTACTTTTCAGTATCCACCATGTGGCAGGTTCACCCTCGTCATCCAGAATAGATAGACTTGCTGGGGCCACAGGGAGGAGACTTGGACTGCTGGACAGTCCCACAGAGTCCTGACTGGATTGTTTTGGGTCCAGCTGATACTGTTCCTCCCTGAACTTTGGAGAAGGAGTTCCTGGAGGGAGAATGAGGTGTCCTGTCCCATTCATGACTACAGCAATGATGTGCAGTTCTAGACTCAGGTCTTCTTGGCAGATGCCACCCTTTCAATGGCAGCCTCAATGCACTTGCATGTTGGTGCCATTACATCAGACACAATGTGCATGGACTTCTCCATCCATTCTGAACAGCTGATGGTCTCTGATAACCCTACCTTCTATACTCCTGCCAGTTTTTGGAGCTCTAACATCTGAGGGCTGATTCCAGAGACTCAGATTGAATAAGAACATGGTCTTCAGTAGTCCCTCAAATGTCAATGATCTTGACTGTCATGGCCTCCACTAGATGTGGACCTGAATCTGTGCTGTACTCATCAGGCAATGGGTAACCTCATGCACTCAGGTGTTTGCCTCTGCACTGGTAGACGGTGAAAGCGAGTGAAGTGATGGTTCAACATTTAGGTATCCTCAGGATCCTCATCTGAGGTGGCCTGGGACTGGTTGGCTGTGTGCTCTGCCTTTTCTTGCTGATTGCCATAATAGCAAGAACAGATAAATAGTGATTAGTCTGCTGAATTTTCTGTCCTGCTCACTAAAATTCATGTGGCAGAAACAATTCCATCCTCAATCTCCCATTGTTACCAAATTGCTTAAGGTAAACATCTGTTTGTAGTGTTTCTAGGCAAAACCGGTATATCAAAAACCTTGGTTCCATCAACTCAGCCATTATTTCCTTCTATAATTTGCATTTTAACATTGTTTGTTTTTCTTGAGAGCTTTCCCAATTATTGGGTTCCTTTTTCCATTTTATCATTTCCTAACATTGGAGAGATTCCTTTTAGGCAGTCAAAGATCAGTAGGAGGTCCTTTAACCCCACGATGGGAGCCAGAGATCCAGCAAGCTCACCACCAAGACTTGAAAGATGGTCACCAGTATAATCAGTGTCATGGGGTTAGAGCTCTCAAGAAAAACAAACAATGTTAAAATGCAAATTATAGAAGGAAATAATGGCTGAGTTGATGGAACCAAGGTTTTTGATATACCGATTTTACCTAGAAACACAACAAACAGATGTTTACCTAAAGCAAATTGTTAACAATGGGAGATTGAGGATGGAATTGTTTCTGCCACATGAATTTTAGCGAGCAGGACAGAAAATTCAGCAGACCATGTAAAGGTCCACTGACCTCAGGAGGGGATTTCCAGTCTTGGGGCAAGCGTGGCCAGAAAATTCCACCCTGAATGTCAAAAGGTAAAGATGGTAAAAGTTAAGAGATTAATTTCGCACTTACATTCTAAAGGATGAATTCATGTAATAAAGGTAATTAAATGTACTGCTGAAAAGGGTTGTTCAGATAATTGACGATCAAAGATAAAGCAATATATCAGGGGTAGGTACACCATATGCAGGAGAACTGCAAGTGGGCTGATGAATGGTAGATGGAGTTTCATTCAGACAAATGCGAGATGATGCATTTTGGTAAACTGAACCAGGGCAGGGCTTATTCAGTTAATGGCAGGGCATTGGGGAGAGTTACAGAACAAAGATCTAGGGGTACATGTTCATAGCTCCTTGAAAGCGAAGTCACAGGTGAATAGGTGAAGAAGGCTTACAGCATGCTTGGTTTCATCAGTCAGAACATTGAATACAGGAGTTGGGACGTCTTGAAGTTGTACAAGACATTGGTAAGGCCACACTTGGAATACTGTGTGCGGTTCTGGTCACCCTATTACAGAAAGGATATTATTAAACTAGAAAGAGTGCAGAAAAGATTTACTAGGATGCTAGCGGGACTTGATGGGTTGAGCTATAAGGAAAGGCTGAATAGACTGGGACTTTTTTCTCTGGAGCGTAGGAGGCTGCGGGGAGTGACCTTATAGAGGTCGATAAAATAATGAGGGGTATAGACAAAGTAGATAGTCAGTATCTTTTCCCAAAGGTAGAGGTGTCTAAAACTAGACAGCGTAGGTTTTAGGTGAGAGGGAAGAGATACAAAAGTGTCCAGAGGAGCAATTTTTCAACAGAGTATGGCGAGTGTCTGGAACAAGCTGCCAGAGGTAGCAGTAGATGCAGGTACAATTTTATCTTTTAAAAAGCATTTAAATAGTTACATGGGTACAACAGGTATAGAGGGATATGGGCCAAATGCAGATAATTGGTATTGGTTTTTGATAAAAAGGGCGGCATGGACAGGTTGGGCCAAAGTGCCTGTTTCCATGCTGTAAACCTCTATGACTAACTGTTTTGAGTCCACAGCAGCAAGCTTTGTCCACTCCCATCAATCTGTGCCTGGAGAGAACCCGTTTGAGAAGTCAGTTATCTCTTTCCTAAATCAAAAGCAATTCCAAAAGATACTGAAGTTTGGTGTGACAAACATTGCTGGGATTTTGCTTATAGTTTTAAAACTTGTTTGGGCAGGCTTAGCTCTGAAGTTCGGAAAGCAGAGAGCTTTGAAACTGGATAAATTTAAAGATAGTACAGCCATTAATGAAGTATATTTCTGGTTGATGTTCTTGCGCGGGACAGGCGAATCTTAGCCTACAACAGATGCCCCCCCAACTCCCCCGCCCTGCCCCGCTCCCCACACACAAGATACAATGCGTTGCCTGTTTAAACATATACAATGAGGTGAAAAGCTGGTGATTTGGTCTGCTTTCATTCCACTGGCCAAAAGTTGACATGCCAACAATCCTGCCCATCACCAGAGTGGGAAGTTCCACACTAGATGGTTAGTCCTGGCCTTTGGGTTACAAACCCATTAACATAAATGCCTTCATAACTGTGCAACATGGCAAACCAACATCAAGGACACCTTAAAGTTTAAACATTTGACCACTGTGTAGATCTGCCTTTTATGTTTTGATTGAAAGAAGAAGTTAAATAAGACACAAAAATAAACACATTTCTGCAGTATTTTTGCAGTTTAGAATTTGATTGTGTACCAGCTTGACTTAGCAGGTAACACTGTCGCCTCTATGTTAAGTATGACAGCAGGATCTCAGCATTATCACCTTAGGATGGCAGCTCTAATATTGCAGCATTATCTCAGCACAGCATTGAAGTGTTGGGCAATATTGTCAAGGGTGCTTCTTTTAACTGAGACTCACCTTGATAGCCTGTTCAGGTAAAAAGTCAAGGAACCTGTAACACTTCGAGGAGGAGCAAATGTCCTAGTTAACACTTCAAATGTCAACATACAGAAAATAGCAAGTACTGATCTTAATACTCTAGACCCCTATTTCAAATCTGTAAAGGGGATTTAAGTGCTTGAAAATTCCTTTGACTAGATAGAATGCCCTTTCAGAGAGTTAATGCTGAATTAAAGGGCCAAATGGCTTCCTTTTGCACTCTAAATATTCTGTGATTCTGAGTTTATCCACTTTTTACACACATTCATGTCTAATTTTAATATTAGAGAATTTTGTATCTCCCAAATGGCATTTTACCTCTCGCAAAGGGTACCTTACTTCTCCATAAAGGCACGTTACCTTTCCAAGGTTGGCTTGGACTATATCCAAAAGTTACCTGATCTTTCCATAGAACTCCACTAATTTCAGATCGTCTCCAAATAGGTGAACTTCTGCTTTGTAGCACTGTTTTGAAATTAAATTGGTTGTAAAGTTTTTTGGGAAATAGTGAAAAATATTTAAATGGGGCACTCAGGCCAATTTACACATACAAGAGGAAGTAGAGAATGCTTTAGCTGAAGGCCTCTATTAGAGCCTGGAAAATGTCTAACTAACATTCATGCCAACACCATGTGCTGGATTTTAGCTGGCCCAGTAAAACAAGGAATGTTCAGTAGAGTGCAGGGAACCAGGATATCAAGGTTTCATTTACTCCATAACATACTCAACCAACAGATATTCTGTCTGAAAACTAGCTTGACTGAAACTGAAAATAAACCCCAGTTAACGGACTCCATTGTTTAAGTTTCACAGGTTTTATTTTGACAGCTGAACCCATTAAATGCATGGCTGAGTTTCAAAAACCATTCAGCCACTTAGCCAGTGTTCACATTTTGATTGGCAGTTTTAAGGGATTATTAAATAAGCTAAGTGAATAAGTGTTTATTTTTACAACACATTGGCCCCTTGACGGCAGTGATTTAAATTTTCTAGAATAATTTGGTCAGACAAAATTTATGTATTTTCTTACCACCCATAATCAGTATATTTGTATGGAAGGAATGCTTGTTTTCTAATCCACAGAGAGGTGTCCCATTTTAAATAATCGCAGCCACACATTTTTCAAAAACCATAAGGTTGTTCATTTGCATACATTTGCCACAGAGCTTTAACATATAACACATGATCATGATTAGATGCAGGTGAAAGCGTAATAGTACAATTACAATTTATGATTGTCTCAGTCGTGACAAATAGAGTTTCTTGGATGAGTAGTGAAGTGCTTGTAGAACCGAAGCTACTCGGTCAGCAATGAGGCTCCTTGCAGTCAAATTTCTTGGACGGTGGTTCTCAGGTGAACTCAAAGTTGGAATAGATTGGGGAATCCTGCTCTCATTTAAGTTTATTACCTTGGCTGCTTTGATGACTTAAAAGCAGACAAAATGGCTTGCTCAACATGTGACTTGTGCAAGTCCCAAGTCCCTTTCTGGAAATAAGTGATGTGTCAATTACACATCCTTTGTACCATTTATCATCTTGAAACTTATCTAGTTTTGTTTCGCTATGGCGGGCTTGTCCAGTTTTTTTGCTCACAAAGCAGGTTTGCATATTTTTTTCACTTGAGGAGCCGATCAGCAAACTTCAGTGATGTTTGGCACAACTCTACTGAATTTAAAAGTTGAGATTTTGAGGAAAGAAATAATTGCTAAGCAAAAGTATGGCAATTTTATAGCAATAAATTAAAGTTATAAAGGGTAAGTATTAAAAACCAAGAGGGTCAGCGTATGTGAGTGGGTGCTAGAGTTTGGGGGGGAGGGAGGTGGAGGGTGGGAGGGGGTGGAAGGGGAAGAGGCACTTGCATATATATTGGTTTGTGGTGGATACAGAGTGGTCATTGGGTGTAAGGCAGATTCTCATTTATCCCACACACTTGTTTGAGCCTCTGGATTGCAATTCAGGAAAAGGAGACACAAGTTCTGCTTCTTCTTAAATTACCTTTATTTCTTCGATCCAACTTCATATACAATTCTGCATCAAACTCCTGAGCCACCTGCAGCCCCTTTATATCTGTGACTTCTATTGAATAACATCATCAAATTAGGACTTAATTGGATGGTCTGTTAACCCACTCCTAACAGCTCCCCGTCCCTGGGGAAAACATTTTGGGGAACATTGTTTCCATGGAAACAAAGAACACTATTTCCCCTTTGTTTTTCAAAGAAGATTTGAAGAAAAGCAGACATTCACAGAAAGATAACGCCTTTCCTTAATGTCCAACAGTTTCTTTGAACTGCCTCTCTTAGTAAAACAATCGGGTAACTGATAGCTACTAACGACCCATTTAAATTTGATATTTCTCCTTTGTCCAGCATCTGCTTTAAGCTGGCTATGTTGCTCCTCAAACTTCTCATTTACACTTTGTGGAATGTACATTTTCCCCACAGGAATTTGTCAGTGACTCTCAATGGGTATTTTGTCCAAATCCCCTAATCCCAACATTTCTGTTAAAATCTGGAATATATAAAAGGCCACATGCTCTGTTGCTTCTACAAGGTAAAAAGTCTGACAACACCAGGTTTTAGTCCAACCGATTTATTTGATAGTAAACGCACAAGCTTTCGGGGTGAGTCCCTTCGTCAGGTGAATGGAGAGTTCTGGCCTCAGACAGAGCATATAAAGCACAGACTGTTTAGAGATTACTGATTAGAATGCGAATCCTTACACCTAACCTGCTGTTCAAGACCTGAAGTGGCTGACAACGTGAGTGGAAGGAGCACTGATCACAGGTTACAGAGATGTGTATTGTCTCCAGACAGTACAGTAAGTGAGGTTTTGCAAACCCAGGCAAGTCACGGGGGTTACAGATAGTGCGACATGAACCCAAGATCCCTGTTGAGACCGTCCTCATGTGTGCGGAACTTGGCTATCAGTCTCTGTTCAGCGACTCTGCGCTGTCGTGTGCCGTGAAGGCCGCCTTGGAGAATGCTTACCCGAAGGTCAGAGGCTGAATGCCCATGACCACTGAAGTGTTCGCCAACAGGAAGGGACACACGACAGCGCAGAGTCGCTGAACAGAGACTGATAGCCAAGTTCCGCACACATGAGGACGGTCTCAACAGGGATCTTGGGTTCATGTTGCACTATCTGTAACCCCCATGACTTGCCTGGGTTTGCAAAACCTCACTTACTGTACTGTCTGGAGACAATACACATCTCTGTAACCTGTGATCAGTGCTCCTTCCACTCACGTTGTCAGCCACTTCAGGTCTTGAACAGCAGGTTAGGTGTAAGGATTCGCATTCTAATCAGTAATCTCTAAACAGTCTGTGCTTTATATGCTCTGTCTGAGGCCAGAACTCTCCATTCACCTGACGAAGGGACGAACCCCGATGCATTTACTATCAAATAAATCGGTTGGACTAAAACCTGGTGTTGTCAGACTTTTTACTGTGTTTACGCCAGTCCAACGCCGGCATACCCACATCATGGCTTCTACAAGGCTTAGTGTTTCAGCTGTCAATATACTTTTAACCACATTGCTTCCCACATAAGGGGGAAAACATTCTCCCTTGCTCCAACACCCATCCCCCCAAAAAAAAAATTATAAAACCTCCTGAGCTTGAAACCCCATCACAAATTGGCACAGGATGTATCACTATAAACTATGAGTTTCAAATGCCTAAGATCACTCAGAAACAGGAACTTCAGAGCCATGCCTGCATTTTTAATTTGATCGACTATGTTTGCTCTCATTAGGTCTTCCACTGTAGGATCATTTTTGTACTTAACTCTGGAACATCAAAACTAATGTCTAGTCTAGTCTGTCTACCTAGCCAATTCAAGCTTCGGAGTTCCTTTTTCTCTCTTCGAACCACCACGTCCTTTTGTGAAGCCCTACCATGACTAATTGCTATTGGGCTGATACTGTCCAAATAAGATTGCCAACACACGGTGATACCTGACTCAGTCTGTCCAATTTCCAGCCCAATATATTTGAAAGTGCTTGAATCCTGACTTCCAACCCTGAATTCCTTCCTCAGCCCATAGGTTACAATAGGTTCAAAATCACTACTATTACCACCCCACAAAAAAACATGCATCAAAAAGATACCAAAAATATTTTCTTCATAGTGTTAGTAAAACATCACAAGATCCACTTTCAATTGACAACAGCCTAACTTTAACAAACTGGCTTTACCAAAAGTACCAAAATCTAGATGCATCATTTAGTCCATTTACACATTTAACTTCCAGAGTATCCCTTCTGTGTTAGCAGCCCCTTTAGGAGGACAGATAAAAATCTCTGAAGCTGACAGCCCTGCAAAAAGGCAGCTTTTATATCTGTACGTTTGCATTCCCATGCCTTTGTAGCTAAGAGAGCCAAAAAGAACTTTAAAATAACCTTTCCTGCCGTAGGTGAATCCACCTAAATCCTGTTGGAAATTTTCTTCAAATCCCCTTGCTACAAGCCTGACTTTTGCCTTGTAAGTTCCATCAGGAATCACCTTTTCTGAAAAAAAAATTGGAGAGGTAGAGTTCTTTGTCCCCCATCTGGTACTTGCATGTATACGTCAAATACGTAGTTTGGCATCTTTTACATCTAATTTATTGTAGGCCGCCAAAATATCATGGGCACATGTGCTTCTATTCCTTGTAGCATTCCTAATCTTACTCCTGCTCCGAGACCTTGTCCCCTTGACATCCTGCTCTGTACTACCACTACTTGATTTTTCCCTCCTGCTGTGGGATGTTCTTTCAATAGTTCAATTTCCTCCTGCGATCATGTTCACTATTAGATTTAGTATCTGAACTGGTGCTACATTTCAGTGCCCTTCATTTTTGAACTTCGTGTTTCCAATCCATGGTCTTGGCATCCTCCCCTGTATTCTGTACAGTGTTCATACTTTCCAGTGGCCTTCATTCTCTACGAATGACAGCTGCATTCTTCCATTGGCAGGACTCTTCAGGCAAGTATGTCACTTTTGCACTAACTTTTGGCAATGGTCCTCAAAAAAAAATGGCCTGTGCTAGTTCCTCTACAAATACCCTGTATCATACTTCTGTAACAGAAGTATCAGATGATCTTGGTTACTCATGTTTGTCTTCTCTAAATTTGTAAGTTGTAATTTGTACCCATTATCCTTGATGAATGTACCTCAATAGTCAGATTACCATGTTGCCAAACAATTGTTTTGCCATCCATGCCTATAACCTTCCTTGGGCCTTTCCATTCATTAAAATTGTCTCCTATATAGTATACTATGTCTCCTTGCTGAAAGATGGTGTTTGATGATCAGACAATGTGCCTTAAAGTTCTGCGAATTCTTTCAGAGATTTCTGCTTCCAAAAAAATGCTCTATTTATACACAATGCATTTAAATACTCAAAGGCAGAGCCAATTGTATTCCTTTCAAGCTGGAGACTAGTCAGTCATTCAAAAATGGACAGAATTTTAGGATTTCTACAAATACTAATTGATATTGACTACAGCCCAACCATCTGCAACATTTTTTTTTGCATGTACCACCCATGGTAAGGCTGAATTAACTTGCAATATGGTCCGCCTGCCAAAATTTTCTGATCATCTCATCTATGGTTTCTCACACAGCTCGTGACCAAATGGGGTTTCTGCAGCCGTATTCATGATTTCACACATATCCTTGAACTTGCCAGCAAATTTCCTTCCATTGTCCATAAGGAACTTTGCCAGTGGCCCCATTCCTGTCCCTATCCCATTCTTCCATGATTATTTTTCTCTTTATTATATACAATGGTTGATTGACTAAATCTGGTCACTAAATCTACAAGGTGCAAAATGAACATATTGTTTCCTTTATCCTAGATCTTAAAACGTCCATGGCCACAACATCGTTAAAATCTCTGGCCAAAGATAGAGTTCATGATAGTGTCCTTCCGTACTTCCTACAAACCTCATACTGATCACTGACCTGTTCTATAAGCTTAGTACAGTCTCAGCTCTTACACCTGCAACCTCCAAGCAGATGGATGTGCAAATTGCTGATGCAGCTTCAACACAATGAGCTTTTTAAAATCAGCTGAAGTCTCATTTCTGGATGCTAACACTTCATTAACCTCTGTACCTCAAATTATTTTTCATTAATGGAATATAATAGTGTCCTGACGCTAAATTGTAAGTCCACCGTTTTCCCAAAAGCTGTTGTCTTATTTTCTACGTGTGCTTTCTTATCAATGGTCTACTTGGAAGCAAAAGTATCTTGCTTGACACAACATCTGCGCTAAAGAAATGATTCACTCCAGCAATATTGCAAGGGATCACCACTCTTTTCAGGGACTCCAGAGTATTATCATCCCCAAACCTGAAACATGTGGAACTTTCAAATTCTTTAACTTTGTTCTGATTCAGCATTTAAAGAGTCCGGGTAACATTTTAACCAGTCAATTCCACACAATAGACAGTACAACTCACTGTCCAATACAACACAATTAAGTGACTCAGCAATTAAAACTTCCATGACCGGAGTAAAGCTTCTTGTTACAAGACACTGCCTTTTTTCTGGTCATTGTCTCTTTCCTCTGATTCTTCCATGTCATGTGTAGCTTCAAACATTTTAATCATCCCAGACAGTTGAAATGAAATTTAGAGTCACACCAATGAATCCTACCCAGGGCATTTCTGGGGTTCATTTTTCCTCTTACCCTTCTCTAAATCCTTCCACTTGTTATAGACATTTCTGTCCTTGTAGTTTCTGGATCCTGATCTTCTGCCATATTCACGTGGCCAGCTTGTGTCTACATGGTCTAATCATCCTGTTAACAGTATATCTGCCACAGTCTGTTTTATCACCAATTGACACAAATAGGTCCTTCATTTGTATAAAAAAAAGCTATGGGTATAGAATGTTTCCCTAATTTTTTTTTGAAAGGCCTCTAACATTTGATCATAACAAGGTACTTTTGTCTGTAAATTTAACTTTGTCAAAACCAGAAGCCTATCCATACTTATGACGTTGGCATTTAAGTTGGACTGTGCCAACACAGACTGTGGAATTTCCAGGCAGTGTTTTTGCAGCCTTATATAGTCTGTTAAATTCTATCATATACACTTCAATAGAGATATCCTCTGATTTCCAAAAACTATTCAAATCATACCAAGCTTCATTCATACTTAATAGGTCATCCTTTTGATAAATCTTATCCATAAACATTAATAAATTACCCAGACCTTCCTGAGCCCAAATGTTTCAGCTCCAGTTCAGAAAATAACCAATTTTACAACAATGTGGTAAAGAAAAAACTGAGGCCATTCCTTGTTTTTCCTTTACTCGAATCAGTTACTTTAGCCCACATAATCAATTTATTTCTCCATAGGTCATAACATTCAGTTTCTGGAAATAATGGCTGATAGTCGTACCTTGACACTTTTACTCTAGATCCAGTCATTTTGTTGTCTCCTACTCACTCCTTAGTTGATTAGAATTTGAGTGAAGTCTGCTCCCTTTTTTCTTCAAAAAAGTTAGAACTTGCAGCCCTTGGAACAAACAACCATCCTCTACTACCACTGTTTGAGCCTCTGGATTGCAGTTCAATAAAGGAGACACAAGTTCTGCTTCTTCACAAACTACCTTTATTTCTTTGATCCAACTTTACATATAATTCTGCATCAACTGCCAGTGCCACCTGCAAGTCCCTTTATATATCAGTGACTTCTATTGAATAATTGATATCAAATTAGGACTTAACTGGAAGGTCTGTTAACCTATTTCTAACAACACTCACTCAGTATCTCACACTGTCCTCCTTACACACATTCTCTCATGGAGGCACACATCAGCAGCCAGTTCCAGTACTCCACTCCCAAAGCCGTCACCTAGCAGTCCAGGTCAGGGCTGCTGTTCAAGGCTAGAGCTGATTAGGTCACCACCCAACTACCTCACCTGCCTGCTCACCCTAGTTCCTGACCTGTCACCCACCACCCCCCCCCGCCCCCCCCACTCTGGGCCATCCACACTCATTGAACTTGCTCTTACACTGTAAGCCCCCAGCAATAAATAGATATTAAAAACTTACCCGCCAACGGAGGACATATTGCTGGTTCAAACAAAAACTGGCTTCATCCTATATTAGCTGCTGATGGGCAGCTATTGGGAAACCTATCAGCAACCAATGTATGGAGAAACCAACCTGTGATTGGCTGAGCAGACTGAACTTTTTTTGAAATTCTTTCTGGGAGGTCTTGAATTTGAACTGTTACCAACACACCAAGGGCATAGCGGGCCACTTAACAATACTTCATGGGCCACATCCGACATATAGGCTGTGTCCAGGACAAGTGTTGGAAAATGGAGTTAGAATAGGGGTTAGGCGGTTATTCTTTACTGCCACAGATATGGTGGGCTAAGGGGCCTTTCCTGTACTGTAGACCTCTACAACTCAATGACTGTAAGCACGGGCTAAGGAACCATCATAATACAATGCAAAGTCAACGGAAGCCATACACATACATGGGTTGGGGCAACACAGTAGCTGGCAGCATGAGGGACCTGGGTTCAGTTCCTGGTTTTCATCATTACCTGTATGGAGTTTGCACATTCTCCCCGTGTCTGTGTGGGTTTTCTCTGGGTCTTCCGGTTTCCTCCCACAGTCTGAAAGACATACTGGTTAGGTGCATTGGCCTGATCAGGTGTCAGATTGTGGCAACTAGGGGGATTTCACAGTAACTTCATTGCAGTGTTAATGTAAGCTTACTCGTGACTCATAAATAAACTTTAAACTTTGGAGATTCACTGTTTACTTTGTCTATGGTCAACCTGAAATACAATCTAGCTGGAATGCTGTAGTTCTTTCATTGATGGATGATCCCCTTAAACACAGAGATGTATGAGTTCCCCAGATGGGTATGAATGTCCATACTTAGTTAGGTATTTAGTTGAGTCGCAGAACCATCTGGAAATCAAAATGCCAAAGGTAACATGATTTTCAGCATCATTTTAATCATCTGCGTTCAAAATGTTGTTTAAAGCAGACAGAGTTTGAGATTCCAGGCACTTACAAAAAATAATGTCACAAGTTTCCACCGCTTTTGAATAAAAAAAACTTTAAACTCACAGGTAAACTGTGATTAAACACAATGAAAAAACTCCTCAGAGACTGGTGTCCCTTCAACACTTTATAAACTTAATTCTACTCACAGAGTCTTTCTAGCACAAAGTCAGAATCTGGAGTGCTAGTAGACCTGACACTCCCATATTAATATACAGGTGAGGCTCCCTGATTGGGCAGCCAATTATGGTCTCAGTTAGGGAGCTCATACTCCAAAACGCCAACCGTATGGACTCCGTTGAAGTGTTACACACAGTATGCTGCACAATACATGGCAGATACTACGAAGACAGATCCCATGAATTTCTCAGCAACCCACCTAGATACTGGTGTTCACTGTGAGTTATAGAATCTTGTTAAAACTCTGTCAATGGTCATGGTGGCAGACAGTGTCACTCTTGTTTGGGCATTCTGTGCTCAATAGAGGCTCCCCTCTCCACTCCCACTAAATAGGTATCATCACCCCTAATTTCTTCCCACCCATCTCAGCCAACCAATCATAGCATCCGCATCAACTCCCTCGCTAGGATCTCTGACTGGCCCCTGCAGATTTGCCCCCTACCTTGGTGTCAACCCTCCAGTGATGATTCTGTGCATGACTGGTTACAGTATGGCCATCACTCTAAGTGGCACTGCTATGACTAAAGAACTTCCAGCCGTATGATTGGTTGGCAGCTCTCCAAGGTGAAATTTTCTCCCAGGGAGGAAGCCACAATCTGAGCCAATTAACAGCTTGATAACCAAAAAAATCAGGGCGGGCATTCTAACCTTGCAGAGGTGGACTGCCTCGACCAGGGCAAGAACACCACCTCCGCAAAAATTTCACCTCTTGAATTTTCTAGGACATGCCTAGGATTCAAAAATAAGGTGTTGTAATGATCACCAAATAGTCACTTCCCATTGAAGTTGAAGCTTTGAAGGATCAGCAATATCTATCCGTTTTCTGAAAGGACAGAAGGATGGTAACAGCAAGTAAAATATCCATCTCTTGTCACTAAAGAGGCAAGAAATGTAGTAATAGGGAAAAGAAATGACATTTAGTTAAACAAATAAGCCTACAGACAACATCAAAAATCTGCAAATTGAAGATTTATTTGTGCTATTTTAAAGAATCTTTTTGGTTGGCAAAACAAATCTATTTTGAATATACACGCAGCTGCTTTACAAAAATGTGTTAACGTTACTGAAGAAATTTATCTAGTATTCAAATAAGCATTCTTAGTTATCTTTTGCTACTGCTTTTGTTAGTGTTATTTTTCCACAGGATGACTCCCAGGCCAATTCTCCAGCCCTGTACACCCATGTGCAGATCGCTCTGGGGCCACGTGTACTGGAGAATCTTGCCCAGTGGGGGCATGAATCAGATTAGCACATTTAAATAAGGATTTAAATATGCAGGGTTACTTTGAAGCTGGACTCCTTCTGCTCATGGGATTCTCCAACCCTTAGGGGCAGTGGAAATCTGGTACCAATCACAAATGGTCTGCTAAAATGGAAACCAGTCATGATAGCTATGCCAGGGGACTCAGAGGCCATTGAAGCCTCCGGGTGATCGAGGAAATGGCTGGGGTAGTGCCCAGGCACTGCCCCCAGCACCGTTTGTGCCAATCTGGCACTACCAGGTTAGCAGTGGCAAAGAATGAGGCTTGAAAATGGGGAAAGGAAGGAGGTTCCTGAAGATGGATGGGGGCTGAAGGGTGGGGGGCATGTTAAGAGGGAGTTGATGTGTCAGGAGGTGGGGGGGACCTCGGTGGGCCTGAAGCGAGGAACACCTTTGATGACCCCATAATGCGGTGTTACTCACTTGGGAGTTTTTTAATAGAATCCTCACAATATAGGAGACCATTCAGCCCATCGAGCATGCACCAACAGTAATCCCACCCAGGCCCTATCCCTGTTACCACACATATTTACCATGTTAATCCCTGATACTAAGGGTTAATTTAGCATGGCCAATCAATGTAACCCACATCTTTGGACTTGATGTCAGCGAGTGAGGAGGGGAGGTCTTATTGCAAACAGGAGTCGGAAGTGGGTGTTGGGTTGTAAAAGGGCATCCTGATCTCTGAGGAGCTAGTCTTGCCAGTGTCTATAGGTCCCCACTCCAAAACAAATTCTAAGTAAGAATCTCCGTAGGCTCCAAATAAATATTTAAATGTAGTTGAATTGTAATTTGAATCTCTCTGACCATCCCAGTGGGAATCTCACTGGGGACAACACTTCAAAATGTTTTGGCAGAATTCTGCCCACTTATTTTCAATGCATTCTTTCCTTGAAGTGTGTTAAATTGCAGATGGACAACCTTTCGCTTTAGACTAGCAAACAGAGTTAGAGATCAAACATTGTGAGGTATAATGTATAGGAGAAGTGCATTGTTCTCATGTGACATTCAGCCTTTTCCTTCACAGTTTTTCCTCTACTTGTCCTTTAACGTTTTTGAACTTTCTCCTACGTACGTTAATAAATGTAGATGCACCAGGGAAAATAAGAAAAGGAATGATGAGAGTGTGATGACAATTTGCCAGACTGTTAAGAAACAGCCCATTTACAAGTCCCAGCTATTTATTGAATGTGGCCCAGGGTGTCATGCCACTTGGTGGGTGTAAATTGGAATGCTTTCTGAGATTCTGGAAATAGAAGGTAGCTATTTTGAAATTTCATTAAAAAAAAATCAAGAACCCATAACTTATTTATTTGTTTAGTTATTATACCATTTTCTATGTTGTGGCCAACTTGGATTTTCCTTGCAGGGTTACTAGAGATTCCAAAATGTTGCATTTCCCTCATTACTAATACAGCTTCCACTTAGCAATTACTCCAAATATAAATTAATTCAAAGAAAGGATAGGGTTGTTAAACATTTGCAGTATGACAGAAAAATGGCATTGAATGCAGTTTTCTGCGGTTAGTTGTGTTGACCTGCTCACACAGTGCTTTGATTCACTCTGCCATTCAACAAGGTTGCTTGCTGGAAGCAGACTCATACAGTTTACCCTCTTATACGCAATGGATTCACAAGCATTTGACCCTTGCTTTACTAAGCAATTCTTGTAGATTAAAAACATATCTCAAATCTATTAATTTATTGTAATTGAAGTCCAAACCTCAAAAGATGAGAGATCAATAAATAATATCCACCATGCACAAGCCCAGGCCACCACCCATGTTTCCGCAACCCCACAACCCATCCCTTCCACAAATCCTGCACTGCCCCATGATTTCCTTCAAACTTGTGAGGCTCAAAATAGCAAAGGTCACCAGAGACAACTTTGAAAAGCAAATGTGAAGTTCATCAATCTCCACAAAAGACAGAAACAAGGAACACAGATGAAACAGAACACAACACCTGCACTTAAGCTCCATGATGATATTATGAAGTTCATTATTCTTTGGCTTGGAACAATATTTGTTGTTATACTTTATTCAGACACCAATTATATACCTTTGCTTAAATGGCCGATTCTATTAATGTAACTGTTTTGCTTCCATGACAGCAAAGCATCAATGGAAATGATACAAGTTGGTCCAACAGCATCATCAGTACTAGTACCTCAAAACAGAATGCCTCCAACATTATCACTACTTCTAAGACTACTCATATCTCTAACAATATATTTAATAATATTAGTATCTTCAACAATGCAAGTAATTTCAAAAATAAAGGTATTTCCAACAGACACCAGCAAGAAGCATCCAAAATTACTGGTATCTCCAATAATATCATTACTTTCAACAGTATCCTCAACAGTACCAGTTTCTCCAATAGTGCTGGTATCTCTAACAGTGCTGATTACCATCTGTGGTAGTGTATTTTCCTTTATTACACTCAGAGATATAGGATCACCCATGGCAAATGGAATGCCAGGAGCCACAAATATCACTTTATTTTGAACTGCATGCTTTATGTATTGCTGGCTTGTACAGATCTTCCCCCAATACCCACAGAAGATCTATAATCAGACAATTAACTGCATAGTTCAGTTGCATCTGTTTCCTGTCATGTTGCAAAATTGAACTTGCAATGTAGGCGAAGTGGATTTCAGAGCAACAGGAGCCAAGGTAAACCATGCTGCTTTATTTTGATGTGGATATGCCGGCATTGGACTGGGGTAAACACAGTAAAAAGTCTGACAACACCAGGTTTCAGTACAACCGATTTATTTGATAGTAAACTCACTAGCTTTCGGGTTAGCCCCTTCGTCAGGTGAATGGAGAGTTCTGGCCTCAGACAGAGCATATAAAGCACAGACAGTTTACAGATTACTGATTAGAATGCGAATCTTTACACCTAACCTGCTGTTCAAGTCTTAAAGTGGCTAACAATGTGAGTGGAAGGAGCACTGATCACAGGTTAAAGAGATGTGTATTGTCTCCAGACAGTACAGTAAGTGAGGTTTTGCAAACCCAGGAGGTTACAGATAGTGCGACATGAACCCAAGATCCCTGTTGAGACCGTCCTCATGTGTGCGGAACTTGGCTATCAGTCTCTGCTCAGCGACTCTGCGCTGTCGTGTGTCATGAAGGCCGCCTTGGAGAATGCTTACCCGAAGGTCAGAGGCTGAATGCCCATGACCACTGAAGTGTTCGCCAACAGGAAGGGAACAGTCTTGCCTGGTGATTGTTGAGCGATGTTCATTCATCCGTTGTTGTGGCGTCTGCATGGTCTCCCCAGTGTACCATGCTTCGGGACATCCTTTCTTGCGACGTATCAGGTAGACAATGTTGGCCGAGTTGCAAGAGTATTTACCGTGTACCTGGTGCATGGTATTCCCACATGTGATGATGGTATCCATATCGATGATCTGGCATGTCTTGCAGAGGTTGCTGTGGCAGGGTTGTGTGGTATCGTGGTCACTGTTCTCCTGAAGGCTGGGTAGTTTGCTGCGAACAATGGTCTGTTTGAGGTTGTGTGGTTGTCTGAAGGCAAGAAGTGGGGGTGTGGGGATGGCCCTGGCGAGATGTTCGTCTTCACCAATGATATGTTGAAGACTCCGGAGAAGATGTTGTAGCTTCTCCGCTCCAGGGAAGTACTGGACGACGAAGGGTACTCTGTCCACTGTGTCCTGTGTTTGTCTTCTGAGGAGATCGGTGTGGTTTTTCGCTGTGGCGCATCGGAACTGTCGATCTATGAGTCGAGCGCCATATCCTGTTCTTATGAGGGCATCTTTCAGCATCTGGAGGTGTCTGTCACGATCCTCCTCATCTGAGCAAATCCTGTGTATACGGAGGGCTTGTCCATAGGGGATGGCTTCTTTAACATGTTTAGGGTGGAAGCTGGAGAAGTGGAGCATTGAGAGATTGCCTGTGGGCTTGTGGTACAGTGAGGTGTTGAGGTGACCATCCTTGATGGAGATGCGTGTGTCCAAGAATGCAACTGATTCTGGGGAATTGTCCATGGTGAGTCTGATGGTGGGGTGGAATTTGTTGATATCATCATATAGTTGTTTCAGTGATTGTTCACCATGAGGCCAAAGGAAGAAGAAGTCATCGATGTATCTAGTGTATAGCATCAGTTGAAGATTCTGTGCAGTGAAGAAGTCTTGTTCGAACCTTTGCATGAAGATGTTGGCATATTGAGGTGCAAATTTGGTCCCCATGGCTGTTCCATGTGTCTGGATGAAAAACTGGTTGTTGAAGGTGAAGACATTGTGGTCCAGGATAAAGCGGATGAGTTGTAAAATTGCATCTGGAAACTGGCAGTTGTCAGCATTGAGTACTGAGGCAGTCGCAGCAATGCCATCGTTGTGGGGGATGTTGGTGTAGAGGGCCGAGACAACCATTGTGACGAGGAGTGTCCCTGGTTCAACTGCTCCATGTATGCTGAGTTTCTGTAGGAAGTCCGTAGTGTCGCAACAAAAGCTGGGGGTTCTTTGTACAATGGGTTTCAGGATGCCCTCAACGTAGCTGCAGAGGTTCTCACACAGAGTCCCATTGCCCGATACGACGGGACGACCAGGTGTGCTTGCCTTGTGTATCTTTGGGAGGCACTAGAGATCTCCAATGCGGGGAGTATGTGGAATGAGAGCACGGAGGGTGTTCTGAAGGTCCGGATCAAAGGTCTTGATCAGATTGTTGAGTTGACGAGTGTGTTCTTTGGTCGGATCGCTCGACAATCACCAGGCAAGACTGTTCCCTTCCTGTTGGCGAACACTTCAGTGGTCATGAACATTCAGCCTCTGACCTTCGGGTAAGCATTCTCCAAGGGAGGACGAGGCAGCGTCCGATGTTCCTCTTTGGGGAGGGGGTGAGTGAGGCCAGACCATTCTCTGGCAAGGGATGAGTGAGGCCAGATCGTTCTCTGAGGTGGGGAGGAGGGAGGCGAGTAAGATGTATCTCTGGATGTGGGGGGGGTGGGGAGGCCCAATCGCTCAGTGGTGGGGAGGGGGTCAGACGGATCTGTGGAGGGGGGGGTGGGGTGGGGGGAGCAGGGGGGTCTGCTGCCACTCTGCGGGCGATCGGTGGGGAGGGTGGCAGGGGTGGCGATTGGTCTGGGTAGTGGAGGGGGTGGGTGGATAAGGGGGACAGTGACCTGTGTGGGGGTCATCGCTCCTGCTTGTTGCTCCTGGGCCGTTTTCTCTGCTTTCTGCGGCTCAGGAGCGATCTAACATGGGTGCACTTTTTCAACTTTTTTTCTGCCTGTGCATGCACAGTTCAGAGCTCTGACCATTCTGGGCGTGCTAAGCCCCGTGAATGGGACCCGCATTTTTTTTCAGGCTGACTGCGTATGGGGGTGCCTGAAAGTAGATTTCTAAGTCGGATCTGCATTATGCCCAGATTCAGCACTTAGAATGAAAATGGTAAAATCAGGCCCTAAGTGTCCAGTTAATTTTAATGAGTAAGAATTTTTATCTACATATTGATTTACAACTCTTAATGGATTAATGCAAATCTTGAAGTTTTAATGTTTATCTATTAATCACAAGTAAGGCTTATGTTAACACTGCAATGAAGTTACTGTGAAGTTCTCCTAGTTGCCACACTCCGGTGCCTGTTTGGGTCAATGCACCTAACAAGCACATCTTTCAGAACGTGGGAGGAAACTGGAACACCCAAAGGAAACACATGCAAACACGGGGCGAATGTACAAACTCCAAATAGACAGTGATCCAAGCCGATAATTGAACCTAGCTCTGTGGCGCTGTGAAGCAGCAGTGCTAACTTCTGTGCTACTGTGCTGCCCCTTGTTTCGCTTAATTTTTGTTTCTCTTAATTCTTCAAAACAGCAGGGAACGAGGCATCACTGCAAGCATATTTTTGAAGGGTTGGATAAAGTGAGAGTAAAACTTACCCGACATTTCCTGTTTCAAACCTGGGCTATTTTTTTCGCTGGGACTCATCCACATTCCATCGGCCAACCGCCCAACAAAAGTGGATAAAATGAGGCAGCTAGCCAACTCTGGGCAGGTCAGAATCTAGTGTCAACAGCTCTCATCATTAATGCCAAGATAACTTACGATGCAGAGAGTGAAGGGAACAATCAGTGCCATTTTTAGGTGGGGAGTGAGACCAGATAGATGTTTCTGCTCTTCCTGGCCCTAACTAACCCAACACAAAAACAGAAAAGGCTGAAAACTCTCAGCAGATCTCTCAGCATTTGTGGATAGAAAATGGAGCTAACATTTTGAGCCAGAGCTTTTATTTTGACTTAACCCATTGGACCTCCTCTTTTTGCATAACAACTTTTATTCACTGGAGCTTCCATTGGAGAGCTTATTAGGCTGTCAAAATATAAAATTGGTGCCCCAGTGAAGTCAGTGAAGATAAGCTTATGTTACATAAGGATACTGCATGAGTCAGGCAAGAAATTTGGTTGCTTAAATGAACTGGCCTGGTTGCCAGGCAGATGGGAATTGAGTTGGAATAGTTGCACAGCTATTTTAACTGCATTTCCACTCTGATGGGTTGTGTTAAAATTCTCTCATCTTTCATGATCCCAACTAAACATAATTCTCCATCCTAAAACTGTACCACTCAGAATGCATTCTTGGCTTATTTTCCCTGCCCACAAATGGATTTTCCATTTGAATCTTTCCATTGCCAAAGCTGTCTCCTTTATTTGTGCCGAGCATTTATTTTCAGCTTCATTTAGCAGCAATGATTCTCATCTCTAGACACCAACCTCTCTCTTTATATCAAAATATTTCATTAACACTACTATCACAATTCTTTTGTTTCAGACTACAAATAAGCCATACACCATCTCCTTCTTTTTCCCTGAATTCTCACTCAGTTGAAGATTCAAATTTGATGCCCATCCAACTCAATTTCTCTCTAGAGCTCAGAACTTTTGGTATTCCTTACCTTTGCTTATCTTTCTTTCTGTTTACAATCTTACAACTTTTAAGATTTTTATGTCAATCAAGCATTACATCCTGCTTAATCTCAGTTTCTTGTTAGCTCTTTTCAATCTTGATGATTTCCTGCACTATAGGTCTTTGTCCTTCATCTTGGTTCCTCAATAAAAGAGATGTGGAAAATCATTTCAATCGTAATACAGCACCAAAGATCAAGTAAAATCGTGTTTTGTATATGCATTGAACTATTACTGAGAGTAACAATTTAAAACTACATTTAAGTGCTGGCCTGACTGTTATGAGTTGTCTCACCTCTGAATTAAACAGCTGCTCATGCAAATCCTAGAGCATAATCAGTGCTCTACTGCGGAGGGAAAGATACCATGGCATCATTCAAAGAAAGCACAGGAGCTTTCCTAATACCTCAGCTAATGTTTACCTTTCTGCACTGTAATACCACACTGTTGTATTGGTGATTCACCTTCATTTTAAATGTAATTTTGCTGAATGCAACTTGCCTGTCAATTTGCTCATGGAACAGCAATGAAGCAGGGGGTGATTATCTGATCTCACTGCATCTGGAACAAATCCCACCGATCCCAGAGAATAACATGCGGACCTAAAAATCAGTTTTGCACCTGGCACCGCCAAATAATTTGCAATTGTCATGACCCCTTTCCAATGGTGTGAACAGGATTGAGACTGATTAGCATGAGATTGAGTGGATTTCAATCTCATTAGCGAGTTCAGCATGTGATCCTCCCCCCTCCTTGAATGCTCACACCCCTGAATTTCTGCTGGTTTACACTAGCGAAGAGTTGATGCAGTGGTACGCCGGGTGGCTCTGGGGCCATTAAAGTCTCCACATGGTTGGGGAACTGGTTTGACTTGATTTGATTTCTGGTGCCTGGAACTCACTGTCGGGGAAGTAGAGGAAGCAGGTATAATGGTGACTTTTAAGCGGCATCCAGACAAATACATGAATAGGATGGAAATAGAGGAATATGGTCTCCAAAAGGTTCAGATAGACAGCATGGTCGGCGCAGGCTTTGGAGGGTTGAAGGGCTTGTTCCTGTGCAGTAATTTTGTTTGTTCTTTATTATTGTCACATATACAGTGAAACGTATTGTTTCTTGCATGCTATACAGACATAGCATATCATACATCGGGAAGGGAAGGGGAGAGTGCAGAATGTAATGTTACAGTCATAGATAGAGTATAGATAAAGATCAATTTAATATAAGGTAGGTACATTCGAAAGTCCAAAGGCAGCAGGGAAGAAGTTGTTCTTGATTCATTTGGTACGTGTCCTCAGACTGTTGTATCTTTTCCCCGATGGAAGAAAGTGGAAGAGGGTATATCTGGGCTGCATGGGGTCCTTAATTATGCTGGCTGCATTTCCGAGGCAGCAGGAAGTGTAGACAGTGTCAATGGTGGGGAGGCTGGTTTGAGTGATGGACTGGGCTTCGTTCATGACCTTTGTCATTTCTTGCAGTCTTGGACAGAGTAGGAGCCATACCAAACTGCGATATGATTGAAAGGAATGCTTTCTATCGTGCATCTTCCTTAGTCTCCTGAGAAAGTAGAGAGATTGGTGGGCTTTCTTAACTATAGTGTCTGCTTAGAGGGACCAGGGCAGGTTTTTGGTGATCTGGACACCTAAAACTTTGAAGCTCTCACCCCATTCTACTTTATCCCCATTGATGTAGACAGGGTTATGCTCTCCACTACACTTCTTGAAGTTGATCTCTGTCTCTTTAATTTTGTTGACACTGAGGGAGAGAATATTGTCGTTGCAGCAGTTCATCAGGTTCTCTACCTCTTTCCTGAACTGTGTCTCGTCACTGTTTGAGATCCGACCCACAACAGTGGTGCCATCAGCAAACTTGAAAATCAAGTTGGAGGGAAATTTGGCCACACAGTAATAGGTGTATAAGGAGGACACAGCCTTGCAGAGCACCAATGTTGAGAATGATTATAAGAAGTCTCACAACGCCAAGTTAAAGTCAAACAGGTTTATTTGGTATCTCTATTTATTTCGTGATTCAACTGATGAAGGGGCAGCACTCTGAAAGCTCATGATAAACCTGTTGGACTTTAACCTCGTGTTGTGAGACTTCTTACTGTGCCCAACCCAGTCCAATGCCAGCAACTCCACATCGAGGATGATCGTGGAAGAGGTGTTGTTGCCTATCATTACTGACTATCGTCAGTGGGTTAGGAAGTCGAGGATCCAGTTGCAGAGGGAGGAGCCGAGTTCCAGGCCATGAAGTTTGGAGATGAGTCTCGTAGGAATAATAATTTTAAAGGCTGAGCTGTACTCTATGAATATAAGACTGACATAGATGTCTTTGTTTTCTAGGCATTCCAGGGTTGAGTGTAGGGCGAGCGAGATGGCATCTGCTGTGGACCTTTTGCAGTGATAGGCAAACTGTGGTGGATTCAGGCAGTCTGGGAGGCAGGAATTGATATATGCTTTTCGGAGCATTTCGTAATGATGGATGTCAGAGCCACCAATAGATAGTCATTAAGGCATGCTGCCTGGCTTTTCTTTGGTACTGGGATGATAGTCATCTTCTTGAAGCAGGTAGGGACCTCAGATTCTAAAGAGAGGTTGAAAATGACTGCTAATACTCTCACCAGGTTGTCCACGCAAGACCTGAATGCTCATCCAGGGACCCCATCGGAGCTAACTACTTTCTGTGTGTTGACTTTTGAGAAGGCTGCTGTGAGGTCGGCAATGGTGACCTTGGATATAGGTTCATCCAAGGCTTATGGATGGAAGGCGTACTCTCATTGGCCCTTTGCTTAAAAAGGGGAAAGAGTGCATTGAGCTCATCAGGAAGAGTGCATTGGAGCCAATGATTTTACCTGCCTTCATCTTGTAGCCTGTTATGTCTTGTAGACCTTGTCATAATTGGCGGAGTCTGTATGGCTAGCCTGGGATTCTAGCTTGATCTAGTATTGCTTTTTGGCATTTTTGATGGATCTCCCTAGATCATTTCTGACTTTCTTATATAGTCATGATGTGGATATGCTGGTGTTGGACTGGGGTAAACATAGTAAAAAGTCTGACAACACCAGGTTTAAGTCCAACCGATTTATTTGATAGTAAACTCACTAGCTTTCGAGGTTTCCCTCTTCTTCAGGTGAATCACCTGAAGAAGAGGGAAACCTCGAAAGCTAGTGAGTTTACTATCAAATAAACCGGTTGGACTTAAACCTGGTGTTGTCAGACTTTTTACTTTCTTATATAGGTCAGAGTTGCCTGACTTGAATGCCTTAGACTAGACTTCACCAGGCAGTGAATATCCAGCACTGGAATGCCTGGGCAGTGCCCACTGGTCAGCACCCATCTGGAACACTAGTGATGCCCAACTGGCACACCAGCTGTGCACAATAGTGGCCAGACAGCCCAGTGCCAGTTGAGCTCCACTAGTATGCCAGGTGGCACTGCCAGTGTGCCAGGGACAGTGCTGAAGGTGCAGGGCCTGGACAGGAGCTCTTAAGAAGTTTGAGGGCCAGGTTTATAGAAAGAAAAAGTTTTCATCCATTGAGCTTGAGTAAAGTGTGAAAGATGTCCCAATACAGCATTACAGCCAACCGCTTTTGAAGCGTAGTCCATGCTGTAATTAGGAAACATGGCAGCCAAATTGTGGTAAGAAGTCTCACAACACCAGATTAATTTACAGACCCAATTTATAAGATAATGGCCATCCCCACACCCCCACTTCTTGCCTTCAAACAACCGCACACCCTCAAACAGATCATTGTCCACAGCCTTCAGGAGAACAGTGACCACGACACCACACAACCCTGCCACAGCAACCTCTGCAAGATCTGCAAGATCATCGACACGGATGACATCATCTCACGTGAGAACAGCATCCACCAGGTACACAGTACATATCCTTGTGACTCAGCCAACGTTGTCAACCTGATACACTGCAGGAAAGGCATGGTACTTTACAAGACCATGCAGATGCTATGACAACAGATGAATGAACACCACTCGACAATCACCAGATAGGAGTGTTCTCTTCCTGTTGGTGTACACTTCAGCAGTCATGGGCGTTCAGCCCCTGATCTTCAGGTAAGCATTCTCCAAGGCAGCCTTCACAACACACAACGCAGAATCGCCGAGCAAAAACTGACAGCCAAATTCCGCACACATGAAGATGTCCTCAACTGGGATCTCAACCAGGTCACACTGTCTGTAACCCCGATGACTTGCCTGGCTTTGCAAAATCTCACTAACTGTCCTGGCTGGAGACAATACACATCTCTTTAACCTGTGCTTAACCCCCTCTCCACTCACATTGTCTATACCTTTAAGACTTGATTACCTGTAAAGACTTGCATTCCAACCATTATTTTGTAAATTGAATCTGTATCTATATATGCCCTGTTTGTGAACACAGCTGCTCACTTACCTGATGAAGGGGCAGCACTTTGAAAGCTTGTGCTACCAAATAAGCATGTCAGACTTTAACCTGATATTGTGAGATTTCTTACTGTGCTTATCCCCGTCCAACTCCAGCATCTCCATATCATGGCAAATTGTGCACAGCAAATTCCTACAAATAGCAATGGTTGAGGAACGAGTATTGCCATGGCATCTTATATATCTATTTGAGAACCCAGACAGGGTCTCGTTAGCACCTTATTGAAAGGCAACACTACTGAGGGAGTAACGTTTCCTAAGGACAGCATTGTAGTGTCTGCCTAGATTGTGTGCTCAAGTATATATATGCTCCTGAATTAAAGTTTGCATAATATGTTATCATCTTCAATGACAGCTGTGTTTCTCTTTCTATTAGAGGGTTTGACAGCCACTTGATATGAATATTCATTAATTCACTAAAGCAAACAACAGGTGTTTTGATGCAATCATTTATGCAATTCTGCAAAGAACATTACAATTTAAATGTCATTTTCCATCAATTTTATGAAGCAGCATTTAATGCTCAGCTGGACACAGGTCACAGAAGTTACATTCAAGCAAAGTAATTTCAGCAGGCTTTCTTTTCAATTTTGAATAAAATGGATAACATGAATTTCCAGTAGGGGCACTCCTGAGTGACAAATAGATATAATTCCAAAGCAAATTGCAGCATGTGCATCTATTAAATCTTTTTTCTTTAGATTATCAGCTGATTAAGTCCCTATTAGTAATAATTTGATTAACACATTATAAGGAAGAGTAGGAATAAATAAAAGCAGACAAGAGCTGGCAGAATTAACAAGGAACTAATGCAGCCCTGCTGGGACTGTAACTTCACCATAATAGAAGGACTAGAAAATATTTGTACGATTCAAATTAAAATAGCCCTGATGAAAATGTTGCCTATTAAAGGAAACACTCAAACAGCATGATGGCCATATCATAATAGCAATCAATGAAATCAATCATCAGCTTCTTAATATTTTAATCATCATTACTTCACACTCATGCCCTTCTTTACTACTTAGTGTAATTTCCTGTGACAATAACATTGCAATATTTGAGCTATAGAGTAGATGTGATGAGTCACAACTGAGATTGCATAAAGTCAATGTCATATTTGATGTAACTGTTGCCATGCTGTGGGAACACATGCTTGATTAAATTGAACCTTAGCTTTCAAAGGCAATCAGACTTCAATTAGTATTCCAGTGCACTGTTAATATGAAATAGTACAAAGCTCTTTAAAGGCACTAATAAATATTATTTGGGAAACTTTGCATTATGTTGGTGCAAGCAAAGGCAAAATGTGCAACTTCATCAACTGCCTATGATGACAATGATGTAGGATTGTCTATTACAAAGTAAAAGTTTTGTTGAAAGGAAATCTACAAACTTGGACTGAAAAAAAAACAACGTAATAAACTTCACAGATGATAACCTACATAACTCTGACAAAAGTAAATTATCTGTCCTCACCCTTCTAATCTGCCTGAAGCCTTTGAAATAATTGACCACACAATCCTTCTCCAGCAACTCTCCTTTCCTCAGCTGGAAGGAACTGAAATCACCTGGTTACCTATTTGTAGTAAGAAGTCTCACAATGCCAGGTTAAAGTCCAACAAGTTTATTTGATAGTAAACCCACAAGTATTCTGTAAACTGTGTGTGCCTTTATATGCTCTGTTTGAGGCAAGAACTCTCCACTCACCTGATGAAGGGGCAAACCCCGACAGCTTGTGGGTTTACTATCAAATAAACTTGTTGGACTTTAAATTGGTGTTGTGTGACTTCTTACTGTGTTTACCCCAGTCCAATGCCGGCATCTCCACATCACACCTATTTGTATGCAGCCAGAGAATCAATACAATGCTTTGATCTCACATGATCAGATCTGGGATTCACCAAGGCTCTATCCATGGCCCTCTCTTATTTTTTTATCTACATGCTACCCCTTCATAAAATCATCTAAAAACTTAGAGTTATATATCCAGCTTTACCTCATTACCACCACTCTTGCTATATTCTCTAAATTTTAAAACTATTTGTCTGACAGACAATACAGGATAAGGAGAAATTTCTTCTATTTAGTATTTGGAAAGCCCAAGCCATTGCCTTCCATCCTTCTTATAAACTTAATCCCTAGCCACTAACTCATTGGCTCAGAGTTTCACTCCTGAGTCTGATGTGCAGAGATGGGTAAATTATCGGCGTTATGTATGTTAAAAATGGTCACCCACAGATCAAGTTTCTATTCCAAGATGAACAGTTTGGATTGGAAATCTACCTTGCCTACCTCAGAATGAGCGCAGAGGCTGGCGAGTGTGGAGTCAGGCTGAACGGAATCCTGAATTAAATAAAGAAAATAAAAGAAAAGAAAAACAGCCATCCTGTCCTAAACATTCCCCCCACTCGCCATGTCCCATCCATGCCAACCTATACCATCTAATGCCTCTCACCTATCTCCTGTAGCCCCTCTACCCAAACCCACGGCTCCTCATATCCATGATCCTTTATAGCCTCTATGTTTATGCAGTGCCAACTCATGTCAACCCATGCCATCCACACATCATTCTTTGCTCTTACCTCCTTCATTCTAACGACCTAGTTTCCTTTTACGTGTTAAACAGGTTTGACAGTTCCTTTACAATTGGGCAGTTACCCTGGGACCACAACCAAGGTGATACCATACCTCTCCAAAAGGGTACCTTAGCTAAACAAATGAATCCATCACATTCAGATCAACTCTCACCTGTTTTAATCTGGACATTCCAGGTTCCACATTCCGAGTCTACTAAAATCCCACTTCACTAGAAACAATTGATGACTTAATTAGCCAGCTACCTTTGTAAACCATGCATGCGCAAACTTGTCCTAACACCTCTCCCTCCCATGTAAAATCAGAACATGCCATGTTCAGAGGGAGAACTGGTCATTTCCAAGTGTTTTGCCAAAATGGAGAGTCTCTCCATTGTCTCAAAAATCTAAATCTTTTGCTCTCTCCTGGCAAATGATTGAGACTGACTTAGATTCTGGTGTCATCTTTGACTCCAACATGAGCTTTTGACCAAATAACATCATTAAGATCACCTATTATCTTCAAATAATATTATCTGACAGCATGACGACATGATGGTTAGCACTGCTGCCTCACAGCATCAGGGACCCGGAATTCGATTCAATCGGATGATTATATGGAGTTTGCACATTCTCCCTTTGATTGCATGGGTTTCCTCTGAATGCTTCGGTTCCCTCTCATGGTCTAAAGATGTGCAGGTTAGTGCACTGAAATTGCTAACTTGCTCCTTAGTGTCCCCGGTTGTGTAGGTTAGATGGACTAGCCATGGTAAATGTGTGGAGTTACAGGGATAGGGCGGGTGAGAGGGCTTGGGTAAGATGCTCTGTTAGAGAGACACTACTGACAGAAGGGCCAAATGGCCCCTCTTGCACTGTAGGAGTTCTATAATTTTATGACTCTATCTGTGCCTCCGTTCACCGGCTTCTGAAATGCTTGTTCATGCCTTTATTGTTTCTGGACTTGACTATTCCAATTTGAGACCTAAATCGCACAAAGTCCATTTCACCCTACAATTGCTGACCTACATTGTCCCTGGTAACTAATGCCCTGATTTTAAAATTTTAATCCTTCTTTTCAAATCCATCCATGGCCTTGTCCCTCCCTAAATTGTAATTTTCTCCAGCCCTACAATCTTCTGGGGTATCTTTGTTCCTCCAACTCCAGCCTTTTAAGCATCCTCAAATTGAATCACTTTCCTATTGTCAACAGTGTCTTCACTGCCAGTGCTCTAATCTCTGGAGTTTTCTCCTTACACTGCACCATTTCCATATTTCTCTTTCTTTTTTAAGTCACTCCTTAAAACCTGCCTCTACAATGACCAAGCTATTGATCATCTGCCCTATATCTCTTTATGTGATAGAAAAGCAAAAACAGAAAATGCTGGAAAATCTCAGTAGGTCTTTCAGCACCTGTGAAGACAGAATAGAGCCAATGTTTCAAGTTTGAATGACTCTTCATCAGGGCAGATGACCACATCTCTTTGTGCGGTTTGGTGTCAAACATTTCAAGATGCTCCTGTAAGGTGCCTTGGGACACTTTACCACTCTGCTGGTGTTTTTTAAGTACAGGTTGTTGTGGCTGTTGTTGAACTCATAGGGAAAAGTGAGGTAAGTGTGTTAAAGACATAAGTGAGGATAGATTTTAAGGATACTTACAACGATGGGAGGTGAAGCAGAGCACAAGAATTTAAGAAGAGAATTCCAGAGTGTGGCAGTGAGATCTGTGAGCAAAGTGTGGGTGTTTGGAAAGGAGAACCTAAAATGGGATACAGAGCCAGTGGAATTTGTAGAGGAAGATCGGTTAAGGCCATAAAGAATTTGTAGATGAAGATAACAATTTATTTTTAGAAAATATAAGGAGTAAGGAAGCCCACTACGACAGGCACTTTGCATGGACAAATTTGATTTGCTAAAGATTGAGATATATATTGTATGTCGTTAAAATGTATAAAACCAAAGTCTTTAGAATGGCAATATGAAGTAGGTACAACAAAAATGGACACTGATAAATTCCTCAATGTATTTTTCTTAACTGATTACTCCAAATGTCTTTCATTCACCGCACAGCATATAACCAAGATTGTTTAAAATAAATTGTTAGACCTTAGTTATCCCTTTTATTTCTCCTATGCATTACTGCTCAAACTTTGGGAATCAAAGCAGTCAACTAAAAGCTAAACATAAAAGACAGCTTTAGGATTGATTACAATGGAAAGTTAAATCTTAGGTCAGCTAGCTCAAATTAATCACAATTATGACAATGACATGTCTCGTTGTAAATTCTGAGAGACAAGTTATGATCCCTCCAGTCTGATAACTTCTTAAAAGAAATTTCTTCAATGGGAGTTCCACCCACATTCTGAATGGTAAACAACAGAGACAGACTGCCTCTATCTTTCTGCTCTCTCGATCTCTTTTCTGTTTTTGTTTTTCTATCACATAAGGAGATATAGGGCAGATGATCAATAGCTTGGTCATCATAGAGGCAGGTTTTAAGGAGTGACTGTGCCTGTGAGTTAGAACTTAGAACATAGAACATTACAGCGCAGAACAGGCCCTTTGGCCCACGATGTTGCGCCGACCAGTTAAAAAGCAATGACCCTCTAACCTAAACCAAAACCTTTCCATCCATAAACCTATCCACGGATCTCTTAAACGCCCCCAAACTAGGCACATTTACAACTGCAGCAGGCAGGGCATTCCAATCCCTCACCACCCTCTGGGTAAAGAACCTACCCCTGACATCCGTCCTATAACTACCACCCCTTAATTTAAAGCTATGCCCCCTCGTGCTAGCTTTCTCCATCCGAGGAAAAAGGCTATCACTGTCCACCCTATCTAAACCTCGAATCATCTTATATGTTTCAATAAGGTCCCCTCTTAGCCGCCTTCTTTCTAACGAAAACAACCTCAAATCCCTCAGTCTCTCCTCATAGGACCTCCCCTCCATACCAGGCAACATCCTGGTAAACCTCCTCTGCACCCTCTCCAAAGCCTCCACATCCTTCCTATAATGTGGGGACCAGAACTGCACACAATACTCCAAGTGCGGCCGCACCAGAGTCTTGTACAGTTGCAACATGACGCTGCGGCTCCTGAATTCAATCCCCCTACCAATAAACGCCAAGACACCGTATGCCTTCCTAACAACCCTATCTACTTGATTCCCAACTTTCAGGGATCTATGTACACATACACCTAGATCCCTCTGTTCATCCACACTATTCAGAGTCCTACCGTTAGCCCTATACTCTACACATCTGTTATTCCTGCCAAAGTGAATTACCTCACACTTTTCCACATTAAACTCCAACCGCCACCTCTCGGCCCAGCTCTGCAACTTGTCCAAGACCCCCTGTAAACTAAGACACCCTTCCTCACTATCTACCACACTTCCGACTTTGGTGTCATCAGCAAATTTACTAATCCACCCAGCTATACCCTCATCCAGATCATTTATAAAAATTACAAACAGCAGTGGCCCCAAAACAGATCCCTGAGGCACACTACTCGTAACTGAACTCCATGACGAATACTTACCATCAACCACCACCCTCTGTCTCCTATCCGCCAGCCAATTCCTGATCCAATTACCTAAATCACCCTCAATCCCATACATCTGCATTTTCTGCAGAAGCCTTCCATGGTGAACCTTATTAAACTCCTTACTAAAGTCCATATATACCACGTCAACTGCCCTACCCCCATCCACCTCTTTGGTCACTTTCTTAAAAAACTCAATAAGGTTAGTAAGGCATGACCTACCCTCCACAAAACCATGCTGACTATCTCCAATCAATTCATTACTCTCCAAATAACTATAAATCCTATCCCTAATAATTTTTTCTAAAACCTTACCCACAACAGAAGTAAGACTCACTGGTCTATAATTCCCGGGGAAGTCTCTGTTCCCCTTCTCAAACAATGGGACAACATTCGCTACCCTCCAATCTTCTGGCACTATACCTGTGACCAACGACGACCTGAAGATCAGAGCCAAAGGCTCTGCAATCGCCTCTCTTGCCTCCCAGAGAATCCTAGGGTAAATCCCGTCCGGCCCAGGGGACTTATCTATTTTCAAACCCTCAAGAATATCTAGCACATCCTCCTTATCAACTGCAATACTGTCCAGTTTACAACCCCGTAACCCAGTGTTCTCCACAGCTACATTTATGTCCCCCTGCGTGAACACCGAAGAGAAATATTGATTCAATGCCTCTCCAATCTCTTCCGGCTCCACACACAAATTCCCACTGCTGTCTCTAACTGGCCCCAATCTTGCGCTAACCAACCTTCTGTTTTAGTGATATTTAGGAAAACCTGCAGACTGATTCCACAATTGTTTTCTATTGATTTTTTCCCTATCAAAGCCATCTTCAAGACAATGTGAACCACAAGGGTATTGTATGCATGTGGAAATGTTCACGAGCTTCCCTTTAGACCCCAAACATGTTCCTATCTTGAAAATAAATAGGCAGTTTAAAGTACAATACCTGACATTCCTAACACTTCCCTGGGATATTAAAGCTGACAGATTATCCACAAGCAGTGCAAATGCTCTGGTCATTGTTTACAGGTGTAAATATCTTGCACCTTCTTCCTAGTAAAACAAATGGATCCCTTTTTAAGTTTCAGCAACCAAAACACCCAGGCTTGTTGGCAGCACAATTCGGGATAGGTCACATGACCCTGTTACTTCTTCCATTTTACCTTACAGTCTCAAAACACAATAATCTTAAAAGTCACATATTTTTTACAGAGTTCAAATATTATACAGAGCTAGAGCACTCAAAAATTAAAATATTCAAACAATTGTGAATCACAGAGGAAAACCAAACTCCACATAAAAGGAGCATCATCTCTGTGAGAAAATGTTTGACACATTCCACAAACTCGCAAAATAAATGGTGTACATTGCATCAAAACACATCTTTGTGTTATCAAACTATATTGACACTTAATTGCAGTATTGAAGATATGCTGCACCATGAGTTGTGCCTTCTTTCACCTGACATGTTAAAGTCTCAGGTGGATATAGTTCAAGGCTCTAATATCCTGTGTATCCAATAGGAGTTAAGTATAGAACAGTTTTAGAAATCTCAACTTAAAAAGACATGCCCTGCCTCATTGCCTTTTAAATCTATTCACTCGGTGAGTCCTAAGACTGCTAGGACAATGAGAGAAGATAATAAATAGGGAAGATAGGAGCAGAGGATTCTCATGGGACCTGCAGTCTGACTGCATATTCCTAAACCACAGTGTAATGCCACATCTCTTGAATGATCAGTGACTTGAGGAAGATGAAGCACAATGTCAAGAGTTAGCACAGCTCTCCACAGCAGGAAAATCCCCAGCTGCTTCAGTGCATAACCCAACGAGTACAAAATCTCCCTATAGAAATAAAAGACAAGGGCAATTGATATTAACCAGAATCTCTTGTATGGGAAGGGAGGAGATTTTCTAATACATAGCTACTCTAAAGGTTTGGTTGATGTGTAAGTACTCACTGCTTGTGCAGATGCTCTCCTTGTAATTTCCTTGAAAAAAAAGTGCCGTTTATTAGGGTTTTGATGAGAGAACATTGACCTGGAACATTAAATCTCTTTTCTTCTATACAACTACTGCAAGATTTGCTGATCATTTCTTATATTTTGCAGTATTTTATGTTAGTTGTGTTGGCTGGTTTGGTCACCCACTGACCCTTTGCACCTCCAAGCAGACTAAGTGTTTGAAAAAAAATAGAAAATGCTGGATAAAGTCAGTAGGTCCAAAAGCCTCTGTGGAGAATGAAACAGATTTAACATTCTGAGTCTCTGTGACTCTTCTTCATAGCTGAAGAGGGATAGAAATGTGATGGATTATACAATTGGAGAGTGGGTGCAGAAAGTGGAGCAGGATGGAAGGTCAGGATAGGTGGCGGCTAAGAAGAGATGACAAAGATATCATGGACACAGGCAAAGGATGTGTTATAGGTAGTGTAGAGACTAAAGAAGATATAGATAGTAGCATAAAGGTAAGATAGCCAATAATAGCAGAAGAAAGGTGAGTGCTCAGTGAAAGTAAAACTAAAGTCAAACACTGGGATTCTCCCCAAAAAATTCTAAGCATCGAATTCACGAGAAAACTGGATTATATCACACTGATTTTTTCAGAGGGAGGTCGCACAGGAATCTACCACACCCTGTGCAATGCAGAGGCCACCAGCATGATTATCATTAGATTTCAGGAATGCGGCCTATTTCGCCCAGGAAGCTGACAGTTCAGGCCACTGTGCACAAAATGTCATCCTCCTCATCGTTGGCCAGCCCAAGACTTCTGCAGTTTGGATCCCAAACCTCCCATGGCCTGATCGTGGCCCCCCCCCCCCATCCATTTGTGGGCCAGTCCCAAACATACCCTCTATCCCGGACCAATCTCCAGCCCTCCCCCAACTGTGAGGATCCCCCCACCCGCCCCCAGAGGCAGATGTACCCCTGCAGACCCCACCCCTCCCTGGCTGACCACTCCCCCCCAGCCTGCCCCAATCACTGGCCTCTTCCCGCCCCGAACTATCCCAATTCAGAAAAGCAGCAGGACGCTGCCACCGATGATTGTCCTTGGACCCTCTCCAACAGGCTCTGCCCCCAGGCTCCAGACCACCACCACCCGCCACCCCCAGTTGGCAGTACCAAGGTGCCCTTATAGCATGGACACTTTGCCCCTTGGGGAGTGCTGGGGGCACAGACTAGCACTGCCAGGATGCCCATGACCATGAGGCACCATCCCCCCTGCTGCCTCAGGGGTTCTGATTGGTCTCCCTTCACTCTAGCAGGGTCATCCTGCTGGTTTCCTGAAAGTGGAGAGCTAGTCTGAACCCCGCTGGTGTGAAATACTCCTGGTGGGATGGGGGATGCTAGCAGGCCTGGAGAATTCAGTCCTGGGCTGCAATTTACATTAAAACTACATTAAAAGTAGATTAAAATAACTTACCTGGTGTTCCCGCCAGTTTCCAGCATGAATCAGACGGCGCCGGATATCCACCGCCAGGAAATGCGCGCAGTGGGAGCGCATGCGTGAATTCCAGAATTGGCCAACACGTGATTCTCCCAGCCTGCAGCACTAAAAAAATTAGTGCGCCAAATGGAAGAATTCCCCCCACAAATGACAGATGGCCCTTTGAGGAAGGTGGGTGGTTTTGCATTGGGTCAGACAAAAGAAGGGTCAAGATAGAGGAGAAGTTCGCAGCCTAAAATTGTTTAACACAATGTTGAGTCCAGAAGGCTGTCACATGCCAAATCGAAAAATGTGGTGTTGTTCCTCCGGTTTGCATTGGGCTTCACTGGAGCATTGCAGCAGACCAAAGATGGACATGTAGCATGGGAGCAAAATAGTGAGTTGAAATGGCAAGGTAAGGAAGGTTGGAGTCATGCTTGCAGTGAAGGTGTTCTGAAAACCAGTCCCTAGTTTGCATTCAGTCTCCTCAATGTAAAGACGACCACATTGGAAGCAATGAATACAGTAGAACAAATTGAAAGAGGTTCAAGAGAAATGCTGTTTCACCTGAAGGGAATGTTGAACTCTTGGACAGTGAGGAGGAAAATGGGAAGTTGCCATGGGAAGGATGAAGGTGGGAAGAGATGAAGGTTTAGGAGTGATGGAGCAATGGACCAGGATGGTCCCAATGGAGGCTGACAGGAGAGGGGTGTGGGGGAATGAGGGAAAGCTGTGTTTCATAGTGGTATCATGCTGGAGTTGGCAGAATAGGCAGAGGATGGTTCTTTGAATGTAAAGGCTATTAAGATGAAAAGTGAGAGGACAAGGGGGACCCTATCAGGCATCTGGGTGGGAGAGAAAAGGATGATATCAGAGGTGCAGCAAATGGGTTCGACATGGTTGAGGGCAGTTGGGTGCAAGGGGGAACTTTGGTTAGAGAAAAAGGAAACATATTAGAAGCACCATTTTCGAAGGTAGCATAATCTGAACAGATGCGGCGGAAATGGAGAAACTGGGGGAATGGAATGGAATCCTTACAGGAAGTGGGGTGTAAGGAATTGTATTCAAGATAGCTGTGGGAGTCAGTGGACTTGTCATGAATATTGATGAACAGTCTATCACCAGAAATGAAGGAACGGAAAGAAAGTTTTGGAAATTGGCTATGTGAAGGTGAGGGAGGGTAGGAACTGGAAACAAAATCAGTACATTTTTCCAGGTCCAGACGAGAGCACGAGTGCAGGAGGGAGCCTAAATTAGATTGAAACAAGGAATGTTTCCATATACTCCACAAAAAAAAGACAGAACGGGCCCATGTGGGTACCCATTGTCATGAAGAAATTGTTCAGTGAGGGAACAAGTTCAGTCAGGCAGAGGAGAATAGTGGTGGATAGTGGTGGATGGGGATTGTTCGGGCACCTGTTCAAGGTAGGAGTGGAGAAAACTCAGACTCACCTGGTGGGGGATGGAGGTGAACAGAGTTTGGACATTCATAGTGAAGAGAAGGCAGTTAGGATCAGGAAACTGGAAAATGTTGATATGATGTAGGGCCTCAAAGGAATCACGAATGTAGGAGTGGAGAGAGACTGGACAAGGGGAAGCAGAATGTAATCAAGATAGGTTCAGTAGGGTGGGAACAGGCTGATGTGATGGGTCTACCAGGGCAGTTCTGATTGTGGATTTTGAGAGGGAGATAGAAGTGGGTTGTGAGGATTTGGGGGATTATTGAGTTGGAAGTTGTAGAGGGAAGATCTCCAGAGGATATAAGGTCAGTGAAAATCTGGGTGCTTGCAGACAAAGACTAAATTGTAGAAGTGTTTCTATTGACAACTGTGACTGATTGTTATGGCCACAAAAGATGTTAATTGCTGAGTAACGCAAATCCCAGAGGGCAACTTGACTTAACAGACATAACTTTTTGTTTGTATTCTGAAAGCGAGAAGGAAATGTACTCCTCTCAGCAGCAAAAAGTTTTGGAAATTTAAAATTGGAAGTAAAAGGTTTATTGATAAGAAGAAAGCTTAAACATATAAGATTATAGTTATACAGTTAAAATTACTCTTGCAAAACATCCCCCTCCCCCTGTAAAAGACTCCCTATTTGGTCAGATCCTCAAGAAAATACATTTGAGTCAACACTTCCTTGTAGATTTTAACTTTAAAAATCCAGTAATATTACCCAAGACAAGCCATTATAGCTGTAATGATCTGGCAAACCCACTTCTACCCTGCTGTGGGAATCCAAGAAATCTTCAGACACAAGACCATTTTTCACAGCCCAAGACCTTTCTGGTTTGACTGGTTGGCTGATTCAAACTGCATCTTCTCCCTACCCAGAGATGTTTCCATCAAGTGGTCTTCCCCACATAGCCAGTCCCAAATAGTCTCACCATTCTTTCTGCCTTTCATCTATGATCTTATTGTCTTCAACACTTCTTTGAACTTAAATTTTCCAAAATATAAAAAACTTTTGTGTTTTCCCATGACCCTCACTTTCGGTCAAATAACTTTGCCTTGTTTACTTTGTGAATAGTGGAAGTTCCTTTCTTCCCTTTGAAATTTAAGGCTTAAGAAAATCATGTCCCTAATGCAAATTCCTAACTTCTACATATTTACTTATAAAGACACTTCACTGTAACTTCATGACAAATATAGGCATTTAAGACCTTTACTTTTTTTATCTCAACTTTTCCAGACAATGGTTCCCATTAATCTTTTCCAGCTTCATTTGATCATTTGCACACATGGACACAGGCACACAGCTTATTTCCTAAAAGCATCCATTTTCACACTGATGTACAGGAAAGATATAACAGAAGCCATATGAAAACAAGACTGTTCATTGAACAGGCCACTGGAATACTGAAGATGTGATTCCAATGTCTGGAGAATTCTTAAGGGAACCCTTCAGTAAGCACCAGAATGTATTTTGATAATTCTGATCGTGGTCTACTACACCACTTGCAAAGTGTAGCAGAGAATACAAGCTGCAGAAGAAGGAAGATGATGACCACCCTACTTTTTAGGGAAGGAGAAGGAAAAGGAGGAGGGACCACTTGGCAGAATTTTTTTAATTCTTTCATGGGATGTGGCAAGACCATCATTTGTTGCTCATTTTTAATTGCCCTTGAACTGTTTGGCTTACTAGGCCATTCCAGAGGGCGATTAAGAATCAACCACATTCCTGTGGACCTGGAGTTACATGTCAGCCAGACTAAATATGGTTGGCATATTTCCTTTGCTAAAGGGTATTAGTAAACCAGATGGGGTCTCATGACAATTGGTGACAGTCACATTGTCACAATTACTGAGACTGGCCTTCAATGCCAGATTTTATTCATTAAATTTAAATTCCATCAGCTGCCATGCCGAGGTTTGAACCCATGTCTCCACGGCATTAGTCCATACTAGTTCCAGCCATCAGACAGAAGTCAGCATGTGAGAATCTGATTGGGGCGATGGGTTGTGATGTAGAGGGAAGGAGTGAAAGTGCTTTGAGCAGAGTCCCCTCTTCCACTTCTTTCTCTCTCTTTTCTTTCATGACCTACTTGCACTTCCCTGCTGGTCAAAAGTGGAGAGTGCTTTGCTACACTGCAGTAAAACATTGAATGGCAAGTCAAATTTAAGCTGGCAATCTGTGTGTGTCAAGACCAACATACACTTAGTTGTCTACCATGCCTGATCCTCTATGCAGTTGGCCACCTTTTCCAAAAAGGTGAACATCAGCACACAGGCCTCAGACAATATAAGCTTCATGGCACAGATGGAGTTCTGCAAACTCTCTCCAATCATATGCGGTGCAGTGAATAGAGCTTATAGAACCTCATATTTAATGCTGCTGCTCCTTATTGATAAGCCCAAGATTCAAAATTTGCAGAGAGCTGAACAAAGCTGTTCTGCATCCTCTATTGGGACCTCTCCACTGCTATCACTGTCACTAATAGCTGTTTCTGCTCACTTCTGATGTGTGGTTCACATGTGAAAATCCAACTAACTGTCTTGGATATCTGACCAAGGACTGCATAGCTGAGCATGCAACATGTGATGGTACTTCTTCAGAATCAGGAATCTCCTCTGAGGAGTCATGTTCCTCCTCTCACACCAGCTACTAAGTGATATTTGAAGGAACAGTGGGAGAGAAAAGCTGACAAGGTGAGTGGAGTCAATGTCAAAATTGAGCATATTATCATATTTTAGTGGCTGCTGACATCAAGTTAACATGAGTGAGTATTGTATGTCATGTGTCTGTGATAGTGTCAAGGAGATCCCAATCTCATAGAATCATAGAACCCTACAGTGCAGAAAGAGGCCCTTCACCCCATCAAGTCTGCACCGACCTCAATCCCACCCAGGCCCCACCTCCATTGCCAATCTCTCCATTGCCAATGGCTATGCATCCTGCACTGTAGTTACTGCAAAAAAATTAGAAAGCACTATGTTTTACGTGAGAAATACCTTTGTTTGAAAAGGGTGTCAGGGAAAAGCCTGCGAACTACAGGCCAGCAAGGCTCACATCTGTGGTGGGTAAGTTATTGGAAGGTATTTTGAGAGACAGGATCTACAGGCATTCAGAAATGCAAGGACTGATTAGTGACAGTCAACATGGCTTTGTGAGTGTAAAATTATGTATCACAAATTTCACTGAGTTTTCTGAAGGGGTAACCAAGAAGGTAGATGAGGACAGTGCAGTTGATGTTGTCTAAATGGACTTTAGCAAGGCCTTTGGCAAGGTATCGCACGGTAGGTTTTTGCATAAGGTTAAATCTCATGGGATCTAGGGTGAGGTATCTAAATGGATACAAAATTGGCTTCTGTGGTTGTAGAGAGTTGTTTTTCAGACCTGGAGCGGTGTGCCTCATGGATCAGTGCTGGGTCCACTGTTATTTGTCATTTATATTAATGATTTGGGTAATAATATAGGAGGCATGGTTAATAACTTTGCAGATGACACCAAGGTTGGTGGCATAGTGGACAGTGAAGAATGTTATCTCCGATTGCAACAGGATCTTGGGCCAGTGGGCTGACAAACGGCAGATGGAGTTTAATTTAGACAAATGCGAGGTGATGCATTTTGGTAAATCGAACCACAGCAGGACTTACTCAGTTAATGGTAGGGCATTGGAGAGAGTTACAGAACAAAGAGCTCTAGGGGTACATGTTCATAGCTCATTGAAAGTGGAGTCACAGGTGGACAGAGTGGTGAAGAAGGCATTCGGTATGCTTGTTTTCATCGATCAGAACACTGAATACAGGAGTTGGGACATCTTGTTGAAGTTGTACAAGACATTGGTAAGGCCACACTTGGAATACCATGTGCAGTTCTGGTCATCCTATTATAGAAAGGATATTATTGAACTAGAAAGAGTGCAGAAAATATTTACTAGTAAGCTACCCGGGCTTGATAGTTTGAGTTATAAGGAGAGGCTGGATAGACTGGGACTTTTTTCTCTGGAGCGTAGGAGGCTGAGGGGTGATGTTATACAGATCTATAAAATAACGAGGGCCACAGATCAGCTAAATAGTCAATATCTTTTCCCAAAGGTAGCAGAGTCTAAAACTAGAGGGCATAGTTTTAAGGTGAGAGGGGAGAGATACAAAAGTGTCCAGAAGGGCAATTTTCTCACATTGAGGATGATGAGTGTGTGGAGCAAGCTGCCAGAGGTAGTAGTAGAGGCGGGTACAATTTTGTCTTTTAAAAAGCATTTAAATAGTTACAAGGATAAGATGGGTATAGTGGGATATGGGCCAAATGTGTGCATTTGGAATTAGCTAAGGGGTTTAAAAAAAGGGCAGCATGGACAAGTTAGGCTGAAGGGCCTGTTTCCATGTTGTAAACCTCTATGACTCTATGTATCCTGCAATAATGAATGTTTGGATTGAGATTTCAAGATTCAGAAAATGTTATGTTGGCTGGATGCCAATATTTTCAAGTATCTTGAAGTGAAAGCTTGGGGTCTTTCTTGGATGAGTGACTTGCATGACTGATGAGAATTTTTTCACCAGGTAAAGAACAAACAAGAGACCAAGACATTTCCACAACAAAATGCTCCATACAATAGCAATATTTCTATGCATTCCAAGACTCTGCTTAGCTCCAATGTATTGCCCTGGAGTCATGATGCTTGGAGGGCTGCTCCCTGTTGTCTCTCACCCTCGAATTATGCACTGTCTTCTTCTTGAGAGAAAGACAAGATATGGATATGAGAAATGAAATATGTTGTGAGAATGGGACAACACTAATGGTATAAGGTCACTGTGAGGAATGAATAATAGTAAAGGCCAGAGGTGACTATTCAGTTTGGAATGTGAGAAGGTGCCTTGAAAGACAGGGATTGGGTATACTTGAAAGGTATCTTGGTCTGAGGAATGCTGTGAGAAGATTGAAGAGTTAGAATGAGGGTTTTGCTGTGTACCATTTCCCTTTCCTTCTGTTATCAGGTTATTGAACCTCTTGCACTGAGTGGGGCAACCCACACTCCTACAGTTCAGCCTCGTAGCCACTTCTGGCCATGCCTATTTGATCTTCTCCCTCCTGTCCAATGGGAACATTTTTTTTCTGTGGGCCCTTATAGCCTGGAGCATGATCTTCAGGGATACATCAAAAAACTGAGGAAGCAACCTTCTATCATTGAGGCTCCATCACTTGGGTTGCTTCCTGTCACTTGGCTGTTACAGAATGCTTCCATTCTGGCCTTTGCCTGAATGCCTTTAGGGGCAGCACAGTGGCACGGTGCTGTCTCACTGTGACAGAGACCCAGGTTTGCTTTGGCCTTAGGTGACTGTGTGTGTAGAGTTTGCATGTTCTCTCTGTGTTTGCGTGGGTTTTCTCTGGGTGCTCTGTACAGGTGGATTGATAGCCAAGTTCCGCGCACATGAGGATGGCCTCAACTGGGATCTTGGGTTCATGTCACGTTATTTGTCATCCCCATGACTTGCCTGGGCTTGCAACATCTCACTTACTGTCCTGTCTGGAGACAATACACATTTCGTTAACTTATGTTTAATGCTACCTACAATCACATTGTCTGCACCTTTAAGAATTGATTCTAATCAGTATTCTGTAAACTTTGCGTGCCTTTATCTGCTCTGTGTGTGACCAGAACTCTCCACTCACCTGATGAAGGGGCAAACCTGGAAAGCTAGTGGGTTTATTATCAAATAAACTTGTTGGACTTTAACCTGGTGTTGTGAGACTTCTTACTGTGTTTACCCCAGTCCAACGCTGGCATCTCCACATCAGGTGGATTGGCCATGCTAAATTATCCCTTAGTGTCCAAAGGTGTGCAGGTTGGGTGGATTAGCCATGTTAAATGCATGTGGTAATGGGGATAGAGTGGAAGGGAGGGCCTGATTAAGATGCTCTTTTGATAAGTCAGTGAAGACGCGATAGGCCGAATGGGCTCCTTCTGCATTGTTCGGATTGTATGGTTCTATGGTTCTAAGTATTGAGACTTCAACACTCAAGTGTGGATCATAATCATGTGCATCCACCAGAGGCAAATTTACATTTCTGAGAACCCCATGCTCTGCCTCTGGTTCAAGGTCACCCCCCCTCCCCTGCAATGATATGACGCTCCATTCCTGGTGAATTAAGACCCACTGGAAATGGGGGCAGCATGGTGGCACAGTGGTTAGCACTGCTGTTTCACAGCGCCAGGGACCTGAGTTCAATTCCTGGCTTGGGTCACTGTCTGTATGGAGTTTGTACATTTTCCCTGTGTCTGCATGGGTTTCCAATTTTCTCCCACAGTCTGAAAATGGTGCTAGTTAAATGCATTGACCCACACAGGTGCCAGAATGTGGCGATTAGGGGAATTTCACAGTAACTTCATTGCAATATTAGTATAAGCCTTACTTGTGACTAATAAATAAACTTTAACTTTACTTTATAATGTCAAGCTCTGCCCTCAATGGTATCTTGTCTTTCTGGCCATGCTTACCTCAGCTGACACAGTGCAAGTCACAAAAGTACTGAAAAGTACACAGATCACTGCTTCAAGCTTTTTAACCTATGAAAATAAGCTTGTAATTGATGATTCAAATCCACAATACAAGCCACAGGAACCCAAAAATGTACAGCACACAAATTAATGCTCACTGCTTCAGCGCTTTGTAATGGATGAAAACAAGCCTGTAATTGATTAATTCAAATTCAAACCCACATTGCAAGCCACAAAAATACAAAAACTACAAAGATGACAAATCACTGCTCAAATGATTTCATGCTTTTTAACCTATGGAAACAAGCCTGTAGTTGATCAATTGAAATCCAATCATACCTGTTGTCAGCATGACAGTATAGATGGTCAATATTGCTATCTGTGTGTCCTAAGGCGAGCAAACATGGAACCGGCTGATAAGCAATGAGATAGACAAATCAACTGACGGTATGACAGTACAGCACAAGTCAGTGCAGGACAGGATGAGCCAGAAAAAATCCAGTGACTAGAACATGGGATAAATAATGCATACGGACTTGCATTGTTCAATCTTGCTTGCTGTGATAACCCATACAAGTCCCTGTAGGAATGTTAATCAATGACTCCCCATGCAATTCCTGGAGATTATCACACTTGTAGGCCTGAATATTTTCCCGCCATACTTGCAGCTTTAGTGAAGCTCTGCTCACAGCAATTTTCAATGCCCAAATTCAAATTGGCAATGATTTCCAAAACATTTGTCTCCAAGAACTCAGAAGTGTGGGATTGTAGCTGGACAAAAGAGAAATTGCTCTATAACTTCACCATGACCGGTCACATATTTTAAAATTAATGTTAATTGGTCCACATGACTCACATGTGGTGTTGAATCAACTGTTATGAAATAGCATTTGGCGTCTTTTACTTGTTTAGTGAATTGGTTTCTGAGCCACTATTATAGTGATGAATTCATCATACATTCTGTGCATTAAAAAGTTTCTCTTCCCTGGGCCACAATATTGATAGCTTTTCAAATGCGCTTTGAGAAACTTGTCAAATTCACTGAGATATTCAAGGCAGGCTAAAAGAATTACCTCTTCAACTTGACACCAATGCCTCATCACATCCTCTTAAAGGAAATCCCAAGGAAGACAGCAGTTTGACTTTGGCAACCACATGTCTCAGCACTTTCCTCCAGCAAAAACATTCTTTTTCTATTGAGCTGAAAATGCAGAATCAATTCTACCAGATGTATCTATGAACAAACACACATAGCTTTAATATATGACTTTTGGAAGTTTCAAAATCTGCAAGAGCTCTTCCAACATTTCTTCAGATGCAGTACCCAGCAGTGAATGCATATTTCCCTTTACTAGGTTCAAGGAATAATTTGCAAACATACCAGTAGACTGCCTTAGTTTCTGAAAAAAAATCAACCAATTTCTCTTCTCACCATCAGAAAATGAGATTCATGAAGACTTCTAAACTGCTTTCGACCTCCAAAATCAAAATCTTCTCTCAAATTGTTCATATTACCTATATTCTCTGGTCTGTTTATTATAAAAAATTCAATTATACCCAGGGGAATAGATTTTAGCCACAAGGCAATGTCTTCAGATTTCTTCTCTCAATTCAGCTGCAGAAGAATGAATTTGGGCAGGATCTTGTAGTTCTATTCCCACTTCAGAGTTTACTTCTTCTTGTTCTTGAACTAGTTCAAACTTTTCAGGCAACGTGGTATCGCTGGAAATTGTCAAGTCAAAGATAATTTACCCATACTTTTGGTGGATGAGGATGACTGTGTAGTTTGGGCGCCGCTCAACAGTTCAAACTTTCTAAGGTAAAATGAGAAACTGTCTTTTTGCCTAGCTTCATCCTCTTGCCTTGCCTTCAATTTTCTGTGCTTTAGACAGCCACATTGATAGTGTTGTTTCACATTGACTGATTTTAACCATTACATTTTCTGAAAGTGCATGCTTTTTTTTGCCCTTTTCAGCCCTAGGATTCAAGCTGCCTCACTCAGTCGATGACCTCACTGCTATGCTGGTTCACTGGCTGCCTGGTTATGGTATGGCCTCGGTCTTGCTTTCCCAATCCTTCTTGCTCTGGCTGGGGTTTAATCCTCCTTTCTCAATGACCTTACTGTAATGTTGGCTCACTGGCTGTCTGACTGTCAGTCTAGCATTTTCACCTTGACCTTGACTCTTGCACGGTCCTTTTCAGTCCTACAGGTTTGGTCGAGTCATGCTGCTGCTCCCCGCAACAATTGCCGGCACCTCCTCAGCCTTCGCACATCACCTGTGCTCGACAATGACCTTGGGAAATGTGCTCGCTAACTCACTGGCTGCCTGGCTTACTGACTTCATCTTACTTTCACCTTCATTTCATTGCCCAGCAGCTCCTCTCTTTTGTCTTGCTGTTGGCCAGGCCGAGTCGCTCTGCTGCTCCCCTTGACGACTGCCAGCATCTCCTCCACTCTTGCATTTCACCTCTGCTTGATGATGACCTCAGGAAATGTGCGATCTCACTCACTCACTGGCTCTTTCATAAAATCCCTACAGTACAGAAGGAGGCCATTCGGTCCGTTGAGTCTGTTCTGACCACAATCCCACTAACACCCTATTCCTATGATCCCCATTTACCTAGGTAATCTCCCTGGCACTAGTGTCAATTTAGCACGGTTGATCAACCTAACTCCCACATCTCTGGATTGTGGGAGGAAACCGGAACATCCAGACGAAACCCAAGCAGATATAGGAAGAAAGTGCAAACTCCACACAGTCAGTCACTGAGGCCGGAATTGAACCTGAGTCCCTGGCGCTGTGAGGCAGCAGCGTTAACCAGTGTGCCACTGTGCCAGCATCTACTGCCACCATACCGTTCACCTTGCCTTTGCTTCATTGCCCATCAGCCTACTCTTAGCCTTGCTACTGGCCTGGTCATGTTGTCCCACTGCTCCCCTTGATGACCACTAGTGCCTCCTCCTTGGCTGTCGTACCTGAGGCAAGCTCGCTGTTGGATCAGACTATTCTGGCTTCCTTGATTCCTGGTCCTGGTCATTAATTGGCTTGCCTTCTTTTATGTATTTAGGTTGCCCATCCACTTTCCTCAACCCCAGCATGGGGATTGAGAGTTGCACCGCTGCTCCCCTTGATGACTGCTGGCCAGTGACTGCCCTCCTCATTTGGTCCTCGAATGCTTGCACCACCACCACCCACTAAGATAAGATCATAATATCATTGTTGGCTCAGGCTGCCTAGTTGGCTCTCAGCCTTGGTTAAAAAACAACGGCTGCTGCTGTTTGAAAAAATATTTTTAGAGATCGTCGTTGCAGCTGCTCTCTCCTCCAAAGTCATTAAATGATCTTGCACACTGTTTCCCTGCTCTAGGGATATCTCCACTTTTGCTCTTTGTTGGTTGCTGATAGGCTCATTTGTATTTAAGAACATAAGAAATAGGAGCAGGAATAGGCCATCTAGCCCTTCGAGCCTGCCCTGCCATTCAGTAAGATCATGGCTGATCTGTCGTGGCTCAGTTCCACATTCCCGCCCTCTCCCCATAACCCTTAATCCCCTCGCTTATCAAAAACCCATCAACCCGCGTCTTAAAAATATTTAGCGAGGTAGCCTCCACCATGTACCACAACGACCGGATTCTCACCCTCCCACTCCAGGTTCCTCTGCAGCCCAGATGCGACATCCCAGACCCGAGCACCAGGCAGACAACACACCCTTCTGTGCACTTTGTCATTGTGACAAAGGACAATGTCAATACCCTTAACCCCACTATCCCCAATTACTACTACGTTCCTTTTCACCTTCTCTTTGCCTATGTCCTGCGTCTGCATCACTGTACTGTGTGCAGTTTGCTCACCAACCTCACCCCCCTCGTTCTCATCCAGACTGGAAGCAAGAACCTCAAACCTGTTATGCAGATTGAGAGGCTGAGGCATCCGCTCCCCACCCTCCTTCCTCTGCTCCCCACCCTCCTTCCTCCACTCAGCAGCCCCCTCCTGTTCCTGACCCTTAGAGTTAGCCAGTCTAGGGGGGGTGGATGTCACTTGCACCCCATTGACAATGTCACCCTCTCTCCCCCTGATGAGCCTCAGTGTCTGTAGCTCAGATGCCAGCTCATCTACCTTGAGCTGGAGCTCCTCCAGCAACCTGCACTTACTGCAGACATGGTCACTGGGAAGGACCCTGGGGTCCACCAGCTCCCACATCATACAGAAACAAATCACATGCCCCTCCATTATTCACTGTAGTAATATTGAAAATTTCAACACGAACTTACCTGGCCCTTTTTCTCTCCAGCCCTTTTGCTCCTAAGCCCTAGTAGCTCACTCTGCTTCCCTCTCACTCTGCTGCCCGCTCCGATGCTGCCCGCTGTCTACACCAGGCCTCCTTTTAAACCTGGCGCTGTTTTAAAGCCTGCTCCCCCACAACCCCCTGCTATCCACTCCCTTAGAATTCTTAAAGCGGTAGATACAAAAAGCCCGCAATAATGCTTTTAAATGATTTAAACAGTTCTACAAGGTAAGTTCTTACTACAAAAGTGCTTTAAACTTATTTAAACAGGTTTTTAACAGGTAACTTCTTATCTGTCTTTCTGCTCCTTCACTCGTCTGCTCCAGCAAACAATGGAAGCCGCCTATGAGCAAATTCAGAGCTCTCAGGCTCTGATTGGTGTCCTAAGGTCATGAGCAAGCATGGGGAGCCCCAGTTAGTTGGGGCCCTGTGACCAGGCACGATGTGTTTCATTGTAAGTCTGCCTCTGCCTTCCACTCCAAATGTTCATAAAAGAGCCATGGTAAAAGTCATGCTGTGAACCTGCAGGTTGCTTATACCACAGCCACTGGGTTTAATCATTAAAACACAATCTTGATCTATGGAATCTGTAGGACCAGTAGGATACATGCATCAGCCATTGCCTGAATAGAATATTGTTCGAATGTTCTGTTGGCTGCACTGAACCTGGTTTCAAAGTTTGTTTTTGTTTTGTTTTGTCAGGCCGTAATTGAAAGTGAAACTGAAGCTTCAGGTTTTGGGGAAATGAAGCTGTGACCTCAGACTTCTGGGAACACTTAAAATAACTGAAACCAGACAAAGGCGTAGCACCATTTAAAAGCTCAGATTACCCAGTGGTGCAGTGCAGAAAGGCTGTGGACAGTTGTGTGTGGGACTGTTTAAATGAAAAACCTGACTGCTGGATCCAAGAGCAGGGATAAGAAAAGTAAAGTGCTTATTTTGAAGGTATTTATTGACCACAGGCACCCATTTTGGTGAAGGCGATGCCCATGGAACTTTAGTTGGTTGGGACCTGCTGCCAGAGGAGAATCAAAGCTAAACCCTGTGAGAAGAAAGGAAGTGCAACTCTATCTGAAGAAGACAGAGTTTTAAACGGTTTCCTGGCTAATGTGCTGTCATATATGCTGAGCAGACTGCCTGATAAATCTGTGAGACCAATATTTGTTGGATGTGCTAACTGAGGTATAATCAATGGCATGTATGTTGACCTTAAGAGAGAAAATGCTGGAAAATCTCAGCAGGTCTGGCAGCAGCTTGTGAGTATATTATCAAATAAATAGGTTGGACTAAAACCTGGTGTTGTCAGACTTTTTACAGCATCTGTAAGAAGAGAGAAGACCTGACATTTTGAGTCCAGATGACTGTTTGTCAAAGCCTATTGACTTTGATTTGTGTGTTTTACACCCAAGGAATCACTGGTCTGCCACAGGCCACACAAATTTGGTAGGAAGTCAGGAGGTCCCAGAAAAATTGGTTTTCCAGCAAATAAATAAACTTAGGACAGGATTTTCCATTGCGTCTGCCCCGAGGTCAGAAATTCCTGCCCGAAATCAATGGACCTTTAAATTTTCCATCCCACCCTCGACAATTCCCACAGCGGGCCAGGCTGGAAAAGTTACCCCTCAGTGCTTCACATGATTTACATCTCAACTGAGAGATGCAAATCAGGCCCCTTTTCTTGGTCCTCAGCTGAACATAAAAGACTCCATGGCATCATTTTGAAGAAAGCAGGAGATTTCATTGAGTGTCCTGACCAATATTTGTCATGCATCCTACACCACTCAAAACAAATGGTCTGATCATGATATCCTTGTTGTTTTGGAGCTCTTGTTATGTGCAAGAGTGTGTTCTACATTACAACAATTAAAAAATAAATAATTGCCTGTAAAGCAATTATTTGACAGTTATAAACAATGATATATAAATGCAAGTACGTCAATATTCCGCAGCAATGTATGCTGGAAATGGCTATTTCACAGTCAAAATATCTCTGAATCTGAAAGAAGTTAGATTAAGAACATAAGAACATAAGAAATAGGAGCAGGAGTAGGCCATCTAGCCCTTCGAGCCTGCCCCGCCATTCAATAAGATCATGGCTGATCTGTTGTGGCTCAGTTCCACTTTCCCGCCCTCTCCCCATAACCCTTAATCCCCTCTCTTATCAAGAACACATCAACCCGCTTCTTAAAAATATTTAGCGAGGCAGCCTCCACCACTTCAACGGGCAGAGAATTCCAGAGATTCACCACCCTTTGAGTGAAGAAGTTCCTCCTCAACTCCGTTCTAAACCGCCTCCCCTTTATCTTGAGGCTGTGCCCCCTAGTCCTACTGTCTTTTTTGAGCGGGAAGAGTCTCTCCACCTCTATCCTATCCATCCCATTCATCATCTTATATGTCTCAATGAGATCTCCCCTCATTCTTCTAAACTCTAACGAGTACAAGCCTAGTTTATTCAGCCTCTCCTCATAGCTCAATCCCCTCAACTCCGGTATCAGCCTAGTAAACCTCCTCTGCACTCCCTCCAGGGCCAAAATATCCTTGCGCAGGTGCGGCGCCCAAAACTGCACACAGTACTCCAGCTGCGGCCTCACCAATGCCCTATACAGCTGCAGCAAGACCTCCCTACTTTTATATTCAATCCCCCTCGCTATGAAGGCCAGCATCCCATTCGCCTTCCTGACCACCTGCTGCACCTGCAAGCTGGGTTTTTGCGACTCATGCACAAGGACCCCGAGGTCCCTCTGCACCGTCGCCTGCTGCAGTTTTTCGCCATGTAAGTAATAGTCCTTCCTACCATTCTTCCTACCAAAGTGGACCACCTCACACTTGCCAACATTAAATTCCATTTGCCATTTCCTGGCCCATTCGCCCAGCCTATCTAGATCCTTCTGCAGACTCTCCATACCCTCCGCACAATTTGCCTTTCCCCCAATCTTGGTGTCACCAGCAAATTTCGACACCCTGCACTCGGTTCCCTCCTCCAGATCATCTATATAAATGGTAAATAGCTGAGGCCCCAGCAATGGACCCAATGTTGATTTTTTTTTTACTAACAAGAAATAAACTATTCTGGCATCCTTATTAAAAAGATATCTCTCCCAAGATGAAGGGGGCGATTCTCCCAAAAAACTTCTAAGTGTTGAATTCACAGGAAAACTGGAGTAATTCACATGTTTCTTTCAGTAGGATTTCAGACTAGAATCTCCCACACTGTGTAATGCAGAGGCCACCAGCATGAATATCATTACATTTCAGGGGGCGGAGAGGCTGAAAGCAGCAGGCCTCTGTGGACATCCAGTGGCCCCGAAATGTCAGTTTCCCGTTTGTTGGCCAGCTCAATTGCTGCCGCCCCAAAATCTCCACTGTCTGCTTGCAGCTCCCCGTCCATTTGCGTGCCACCCCGAACACCACTCCTATTCCGGGCCACCCCAATCTCTAGCCCCCCCGCCCCAGCAGTGACAATCTCCTCACATTCCAGAGGCACAAACAACCCCCTTGGCAAACCCCAACAGACACCCCCCTATCCTGCCTGATCAGATCCCACCCCTACCGATCATGTGCTAGCCCATGCCCCCAGCAGGCACTGCCGCTAGACCCCACCCCCCAATATGCTCCACCCTTTGGCACTGCCCCGGTGGGCAGCTCCCTGAAAGCGTGGAATCACTGTAATCCCCACTGGACTGAAACACTCTGGCGGGGTGGAAGATGCTAACGGGCCCAGAGAATTCAGTTCCAGGCCTGCTAAAAGCATTTAAATAGCCACTGGAAATCCAGGCCTAGGAGATGCAAGTGCAGTGTGAACGCTCACAGAAATCCTGCAAATTAGCCGATGCGTGATTCTCCCACCCTCCTGCACTAAAAAAAAAGTGCAGCAGGATGGGAGAATTGCCCCCGAAGTCCTTTCAGTAGCATCATTTTGTGATGAAGATTACAACCACTGATGGACTATTGATGAGCTGAAAAATGAATTTGGGGAGGTTTAATTTTTGTTGTATAATGTAGTGAGGGAGTAAGTGTAGATCACCTGAGGTGGCTTCTGTGACCAGGTGAATCTGTGGCAATGCCCAAGGTGCAGAGGCTCCGTAAATGGGGAGTTATTACAATCTCCAGAATGTTACTAAGCAACAAAGACTGTTCTTCCATTATCTAATACTAAAGCAATACTCTAAATATGAGTATTAAATCAAATAGATGTCAACAGTCAGCATTTTAAGTTGACAGGCCGTGATTCAATCCATGTGTTAACTTGTAAGTGTTTCATGAAAGAAGTGTGCTTTTATTGCAATTGAATTGGAGGTTATCGGTGTCAACTATTCAAATCAGCCAAAAAGTCAGCCTGTGAAATATCAGAGCTGATCAACAGAAAATGCTGGATAATCTCAGGAGGTCTGACAGCATCAGTGGGGAGATAGTAGAGCTAATGTTGCGAGTCTAGATGACACAAAAGGTCCAGTGACATTTTCCAGTATTTTTTTTGTTTTTGTTTCAGATTCCAGCATCCACAGTATTTTGCATTTATCACAGCCAATCAACTCAGTTACAGTATGAGACAAGGAGTTGTCAGAGCCAGTCAGATTGGGTGGAGCACAGAGTTACATAGTACAAGCTGGAAGCAGACTGGTTGCAGGTTGGATTGAAGGCAGTTTGAAACAGTCAGATCAGTTAAAAGATGGCATAGACGCTCTGAAGCCCATAGGAAATTACTTGTTGCAAACACTGAAGATTTATGAATTTAAAGCAGAAAGGTTTTAACATCAACTAATGCTTTCAGGGAATCACACATGAATGTTTATTCAGAGTATGTTTCCATATAAGTTCTCTGTCAATATAAACTGCTAAAATGTTTCTTTAATTTTTATCAAATGTACTTTCTTTGTTGCAGCCATTTGTTTCATATACATAATTCTTCCATTTTCAAGATTTTTGAGGTAAGGAACACGAGCTTTCCATAACAATGCAAATCTTTTTACTTGGGCAGTTTTCGTGATTGGATGGTAACTTTAGAGAGGGCCTAAACCATCCATAGATAAGAATGAACCTAACATTAAAAATCTATAAACATGTATCAGATTGTGAATCCCAAACAGGAGACAGTCAACTCTCAAAGTATAAACTGAAATATGCATTTATGTTTTCCAGTAAAAACAAACATTTTTAACAAGTTTAATACAGCAATGTAAGCTCACAATATTCCCAATGAATGCACAATATAGTCAGGTGGCATTCTTCTGTTTGTTATTTTAACTGAAGTGTATAATTCCCTTGTGGGAGTTGAAACAAAACCAGATTTTCATGTATCTCTCCATATCAGAATGGAAGTTGGCAAGATTTAAACATGGCAGACAGGAGTGGGTGCTTTCGACCCCTGCCATTTTCTTTGATTTGGGCCCATTTGAGAAAGACGTGGTTTATGGCATTGCAGGGGAGTTGTGAACCATTGGAGAAACGTGGTCTGGAGTCAGAAACAATTCAACAGGGAAGTTCAAACAGTGTTTACAACTTTACATGCCCATATTGAAATTGTGTATAATAAATCTATATATATATAGTGATTAATGATGGAGATCTGTTTAGAAAAAGTAAGTAACTATTACATTGACCAGCATTGTTATGGCGTTTTGATGCATTAGAATAATTTAACTCGTAGAGAAAATGCTATTCAAAAATATTGCCATTCTGATTTCAAGGTGTTAATTTTCCCCTGTGATTCAATATTTTTCTTTGATAGATAAACTTTCAATCTGTAAAGGCTTTGAAGGGGTGGAACAGATGGCCATCTGTTGAGTCTTTGAAGCAGTACAATAGATGGCCATTCATTCAACTACCTCAAAGATTTTAAAATATTAAAAAGTATTTTAAAGTGTGCGGCAGCATGCTGCCACAATGGTTAACACTGCGCCAGGGACCTGGGTTCAATTCCTGGTTTGGATCACTGTCTGTATGGAGTTTGCACATTCTCCCTGTGTCTGTGTGGGTTTCCTCCGGGTGTTCTGGTTTCCTCGCACAGTCTAAAGATGTGCAGGTTAGGTAGATTGGCCATGCTGAATTGCCCCTTAGTGTCAGGGAGACTGGCTGGAGTAAATACATGGGGTTATGGGGATAGTACGTGGGTGAGATTGTGGTTGGTGCAGGCTCGATAGGCTGAATGGTCTCATTCTGCACAGTAGGATTCTACGATTCTATGGTATTAAGGTCTTAAGACTTTATTTGCACAACTATGCAATGGAATCCGTTTATTAAAACCTGGTTAAGCTTCAAACACTATTAATGTATTCAGATCAGCATGGGTTATTCATATAGTTGTCAAGTAGACTATGAATTTTATATTGATGAAAAGTTATATGAACAGTTTGTAGAAGAGGATTCTAAGTTAGCTAAGAAGATAACATAGGTTTAATTCAATAAAACATTGGGAGGAAGAGTTATAGAGTCATAGAGATTTACAGCACAGAAACAAGCCTTTGGCCTAAGTTGTCCATGCCGCCCCGTTTTTAACCATTAAGCTATTCCCAATTTCCCACATTTGGCCCATATCCCTCTATACTCATTTTACTCATGTAACTTTCTAAATGCTTTTTTAAATACAAAATTGTATCTGCCTCTACTACTGCCTCTGACAGCTCATTCCAGATACTCACCACCTTCTGAGTGAAAAGATTGCCCCTCTAGAACCTTTTGTTACTCTCACCTTAAACCTGTGCCCTCTAGTTTTAGACTCCCCTACCTTTGGGAAAAGATGTTGACTATCTACCTTATCTATGCCCCTCATTATTTTATAGACCTCTATAAGATCGTCCCTCAGCCTCCTACATGGCAGAGAAAGATGTCACAGTCTATCCAGCTTCTCTTTATAACTTAACCATTAAGTCCTGGTAGCATCCTAGTAAATCTTTCCTGCAGTCTACCTAGTTTAATAATATCCTTTCTATAATAGGGTGTACACAGTATTCCAAGTATGGCCTTACTAATGTCTTGTACAACTTCAACAAGTTGTCCTATCTTCTGTATTCAATGTTCTGACCAATGAAACCAAGCATGCCGAATGCCTTCTTTACCACTCTGCCCACCTATGACTCCACTTGAACCTGTGGAGCTATGAACCTATAATCCTGGATCTCTTTGTTCTATAACTTTCCCCACTGACCTACCATTAGCTGAGGAGGTCCTGCCCCGATTCGATCTACCAAAGTGCACTGTCTCACATATATCTAAATTAAACTCCATCTGCCATTTATTAATCCACTAGCCCAGTTGAATAAGATCCCGTCGCAATCTTAGATAATCTTCTTCACTGTCCACTATGCCACCAATCTTGGTGTCATCTGCAAACTTACTAACCATGCCTCCTAAATTCTCATCCAAATCATTAATATAAATGACAAATAACAGTGGACCCAGCACTGATCCCTGACACACACTGCTGTTTACAGACCTCCAGTTTGAAAAACAACCCTCTGCAACCACCATCTGTCTTCTGTTGTCAAACCAATTTTGTGTCCAATTGGCCTTGCCCTGGACCCTGAAAGATGTAACCTTATGCAACAACCTACCATGCGGTATCTTGTCAAAGGCCTTGCTAAAATCTATGTAGACAACATCAACTGCACTGCCCTCATCTATCTTCTTGATTATCTCTTTAAAAAACTCAATTAAATTCATGAGACATGATTTTCCACTCACAAAGCCACGCTGAATATCCCTAATCAGTCCTTGCCTCTCTATTTGCCTATAGATCCTGTCACAGTAGCTTCTAACTTATCCAGGCATTAGGCACGCTGGTCTGTAGTTCCCAAGCTTTTCCCTGCAGCCCTTTTTAAACAAAGGCAAAATATTTGCTACCCTCCAATCTTCAGGCACCTCACCTGTGGTTGTCAATGATTCAATTATCTCTGCTAGGGACCCATAATTTTCACCCTAGCCTTCCACCACGTCCTGAGATACATTTCATCACATCCAAGGGATTTATCTACCTTGACACGCTTTAAGACTTCCAGCACCTCCTTCTCTGTAATATGTACACTCCTTAAGACATTTATTTCCACAAGTTTTCTAACATCCATTCCTTTCTCAAATACCGATGAGAAATATTCATTTAGGATCTCACCCATCTCTTGTGGATCCACACATAGATGATCTTGTAGATCCTTAAGAAACCCTACTTGCTCCCTAATTAGTCTTTTGCCCTTTATGTATTTTTGTAGCTCTTTGGATTCTCTTTTGCACTATCTGCCAAAACAATCTCATGTCCCCTTTGCATCCTTCTGATTTCTCTCTTAGCTCTACTCCACCAACTTCTATACTCTTAAGGGATCCACTTGATCCCAGCTATGCACGTCATATGCCTCCTTCTTTTTGACCAGGGCCTCAATATCCTGAATCATCCAGAGATCCCTACTTCTACCAGCCTTGCCCTTCACTCTAAAAGGAATGTGTTTATCCTAAACCCTGGTTAACACACTTTTGAAAGTCTCCCCCACTTCCTAGATGTCCCTTTGCCTGCTAACAGACTCCTCCACTCAACTTTTTAAAGCTCCTGTCTAATACCATCAAAATTGGCCTTACCCCAATTTAGAATTTTAACTTTTGGGCCTATCATTCTCCATAGTTATCTTAAAACTAATGGAATAATGGTCACTGGTCCCAAAGTGATCCCCCACAAGCACTTCTGTCATCTGCCCTTCCTTATTTCCCAAGAGAAGGTCAAGTTTTGCCCCATCTCTAATCAGGCCATCCACATACTGAATGAGAAATTCCTCCTGAAACTACGAAAGATCGTGAATGTAGCCCAATCCATCATGTAAACCAGCCTTCCATCCATTGACTCTGTCTACACTTTGAGCTGCCTCAGCAAAGCAGCCAGCATGCTTAAGGACCCCATATACCCTGAACATTCTCTCTTCCACCTTTTTCCATTGAGAAAAAGGTACAAAAGTCTGAGCTCACGTACCAACTGACTCAAGAACAGCTTCTTCCCTTCCACCATCAGACTTTTGAATGGACCGGTCTTGCATTAAGTTGATCTTTCTCTATACACTAGCTATGACTAACACTACATTCTGCACTCTTTCGTTTCTTTCTCTCTGAACAGTATACTCTGTATACTGCGCAAGAAACAATAATTTTCACAGTATACTAATGCATATAGTGGACAGTGAAGAAAGTTATCTCCAATTGCAACGGGATCTTGATCAATTGGGCCAGTGGGCTGACAAATGGCAGATGGAGTTTAATTTAGACATATGCGAGGTGATGCATTTTGGTAGATTGAACCAGGGTGGGACTTATTCAGTTAGTGGTAGGGCGTTAGGGAGAGTCACAGAACAAAGATATCTAGGAGTACATGTTCATAGCTCCTTGAAAGTGGAGTCGGTGGACAGAGTGGTGAAGAAGGCATTCAATATGCTTGGTTTCATCGGTCAGAACATTAAATACAGGAGTTGGGACATCTTATTGAAGCTGTACAAGACATTGGTACGGCCACACTTGGAATACCGTGTGCAATTCTGGTCACCCTATTGTAAAATGATATTATTAAACTAGAAAGAGTGCAGAAAAGATTTACTAGGATGCCACTGGGACTTGATGGATTGAGTTATGAGGAGAGACTGGATTATCTGGGACTTTTTTCTCTGGAGCGTAGGAGGCTGATGGGTGACCTTACAGAGGTCTATAAAATAATGAGGGGCACAGATCAGCTGGATAGTCAATATCTTTTTCCAAAGATAGGGGAGTCTAAAACTAGAGGGCATAGCTTTAAGGTGAGAGGGGAGAGGTACAAAAGTGTCCAGAGGGGCAATTTTTTCACAGAGGGTGGTGAGTGTCTGGAACAAGCTGCCAGAGGTGGTGGTAGAGGCGGGTACAATTTTGTTTTTTAAGAAGCATTTAGATAGTTACATGGCTGTGATGGGTACAGAGTGATATGGGCCAAATGCAGGCGATTGGGATTAGCTTAGGGGTTTATAAAAAAGGGCGGCATGGACAAGTTGGGCCAAAGGGCCAGCATGTTTCCATGCTGTAAACCTCTATGACTCTATGATTCTTATGTGAAAATAATAAATCAAATCAAAATCAACAAATTTCTCTCCATCCAGGTCCCCAATACTATGGCTGTTCCGGTCAATGTTAGGAAATTTAAAGTCCCCTACTATTACCACCCTATTTTTCTTGAAACTGTCTGTAATCGCCTTACATATTTGTTCCTCAATTTCCTGACGACTATTTGGGGGCCTGTAGTACAATTCTCTCCTAATGATCTCTCCCTTCCTATTCCTCAGTTCTACCCATATAGACTCAATGGGGGAACCCTTGGATATATCCCCTCTCAATATTGCTGTGATCTTCTCCCTAATCAAAATCGCAACTCTGTGTTACTTCTCTTCCTGTTCTATCTTTCCAATGGCATCCGTACTCTAGAACATACAGCTGCCAGTCCAGCCCTCCCTTGGCCATGTTTCAGTAGTTAAAATGATTTTTACTCAACATTGGATATTAATGGTTTTTAATAATGTGTGAATGCATTTAATTGTATCTTTATTCAACCAAGAAAACATCTTTTAAATAATATATATTAATTAAAATTTAGTATGTTCGTGCCACTCAGTAAAATGGTAACACTGCAAATATTCCAAGCATTTAGTTATAGAATGCAGAAGCAGCAGTTATGGAATACTCCGTCCGAAGGGGAGGGTGCTGAACTGGGGGAAGGCGAGCTATAGCCGGGTTAGGAGGGAGCTGAAGGACACTGATTGGGAGGGACTGTTAGCTGGCAAGTCCACAGTTGGCAAGTGGGAGGCTTTTAAGGGCAAACTGAAAATGTTGCAAGAAAGGCATGTGCCAGTTAAGCAGAAGGATGGGAAAGGTAGGATTAGAGAGCCGTGGATTACAGGAGGTATTGAAGACTTGGTCAGGAAGAAGACGGAGGCATATGTTAGGTCAAAACAACTGGGTACAGAGAGTGCGCTGGAGGAATATAGAGAGAGTAGGAGGGAGCTAAAAAGGGCGAAGAGAGGGCATGAAATGGCTTTGGCTGATAGGATTAAGGAAAATCCAAAAGCATTTTACTCCTATATTAGGAGCAAGAGAGTGGTTAGAGGGAAAATTGGTCCTCTTAGGGACAAAGGAGGGGAGTTATGTATCGAGTCGGAGGGAATGGGGGAGATCCTGAATGAATACTTCGCGTTGGTATTCACTAAGGAGAGGGGTTTGGTGTCGTGTAGGGTCTTGGAGGGAGCTGTAGATCAGTGGCAGGAAATATCCATTACGAGGGAGGAAGTGCTAAGGCTTTTAGGTAGCGTAAAAACGGATAAAGCTCCGGGGCCTGATGGTATTTATCCCAGGCTGCTTAGGGAGTTGAAAGATGAAATTGCTGGGCCTCTGACACAAATCTTTGTCTCTTCTTTGGACACAGCTGAGGTCCCAGAAGACTGGAGGGTAGCTAATGTTGTACCGCTGTTTAAAAAAGGTAGTAGGGATAACCCTGGTAATTATAGACCAGTGAGTTTGACATCGGTGGTAGGAAAATTATTGGAAAAAATTCTTAGGGGTAGGATGTATGAGCATTTGGAGCGTTGCGATCTGATTAGGGATACGCAACATGGCTTTGTTAGGGGGAGGTCTTGCCTTACGAATCTGGTAGAATTCTTTGAGGAGGTGACAAAAACGGTTGACGATGGGCGAGCCGTTGATGTCATCTATATGGATTTCAGTAAGGCATTTGACAAAGTCCCTCACGGTAGGCTGGTAGAAAAGGTTAAGGCACATGGGATACAAGGACAGGAAGCTAGGTGGATTGAAAACTGGCTGGGCAATAGGAGACAGAGAGTAGTTGTCGAGGGGACCTTTTCGGGCTGGAGGCCAGTCACCAGTGGTGTGCCGCAGGGCTCAGTACTGGGACCTCTCCTCTTTGTAGTATATATAAACGACTTGGAAGAGAGCGTACGTGGTGTGATCAGCAAGTTTGCGGATGACACCAAGATGGCAGGATTGGCAGATACTGAGGAGGAATGTCAGGTGACACAGCAGGATATAGATAGGTTGGTATATTGGGCAGATAGGTGGCAGATGGAATTTAATCCTGACAAATGCGAGGTGATGCATTTTGGAAGGAATAATGCAGAGAGGAGCTACGTGATAAAAGGTAGGCCGATTAGGAGTATAGAAATACAGAGGGACCTGGGAGTGCAGGTTCACAAGTCTATGAAGGTGGCGACACAAGTAGAGAAGGTTGTGAGGAAAGCTTATGGAATGCTAGCCTTGATAGGAAGGGGTATAGAGTATAGGAGCTGCCGTCTAATGCTAGATGGCCTACTCCTGCTCCTATTTCTTATGTTCTTATGTTCAGTTGTACAGAACGTTGGTTAGACCACATTTGGAGTACTGCGTCCAGTTCTGGTCACCTTACTACCGGAAGGACGTGGAGACTCTGGAGAGAGTGCAGAGGAGGTTTACCAGGATGTTGCCTGGCATGGAAGGACTGAGTTACGAGGAAAGGTTGGAGAAACTGGGACTCTTCTCCTTGGAAAGACGGAGATTAAGGGGGTACATGATAGAGGTATATAAAATACTGAAGGGAATAGATAGAGTCAATAGTGGTAGGCTGTTCCCTAGATTGGGGACAATTACGAGAGGTCACGATCTAAGGGTGAGGGGGGAGAAGTATAATTTGGATATGAGAGGAAGGTTCTTCACGCAGAGGGTCGTGGGGGTATGGAACGCGCTACCGAGTAGGGTGGTGGAGGCAGGCACGTTGGACTTGTTTAAGGTTTACTTAGATAGACACATGAGCGAAACAAGGATGGAAGGTTATAGTAGAGGGTATTAAATAGGGTCAGAGCCTCGGGACGACACCGGAAATGTAGAATTACATGTTAACGTTTTTGTCTTTTTATTCCGCAGATGTCGGTCCACCTTGTTGTCAAACGAGGGGCATGCACACGGTGGGTCGTGCGTGGGCTGCTCTTGGAGGTTCCGGGAGTGGCCTAGTACTTTGTGTCGGTGTGTGTGCTTAATCCTGGACCAGTAGACGGGCGCCGCAACAGTTCAGTGACTAGCACTGCTAGCTGTGCAGATACATGGATTTGGGCCTGTGTCTGTGGGAGTTTGCGCATTCTCCCTGTGGTTGCGTGGGTTTCCTCCGGGCGCTCAGGTTTCCTCCCACACTCCAAAGATGTGCTCTTAGGCTGATTGGTATACCAAATTGACACTATTCTCCCCTGAATCTGGCTAAGTTAGGGGTTCCACTCACATACACACAGGGTAGGGTAGGTGTAGGAGGATGCGGCGGTGCGGGCTCATTGGGCCGAAGGGCCTGTTTCCCACGCTGGGTTGTTCTTTGTTCTTTGGAATTTGAATATTTGTGATTTGCTTAACAGTAACAATGTTTCAATATAGGAACAAAAGATGCAACAATGAATTTGGAATGTAAGAGTTAATTAACAAGCATGAGATAACTCAACTGAGTTTGATGTCATCAAGATCTTTGGTATTTATGCCACAGATAACACAAGAAAAGAATGACACCTTCAGATTGTATCAAATAGGTGGGAATCAGATATTGGAAAGTACTGATAGAAATGTCGCTAAATTGGGTGGCATACTGCAATTGACTAAGAGATTTTACATTATAAAGACTGCCAATTTAACATGCAATTAAATCAAATTATGCTAAAGACTTGGAAAAAAAGGTATAGTTGTATTTGAATTTTGGCACAAAGTTGAGATCTTTAGAAGGCTTAGTGATGCTCTGTCCTGCTTGGCAATCTGACGATCTCCCTTCGGCCGTTGTTTTATGATCTTGTCTATGTAAATTTTATATGTTTTTCATAAATTTTGGTATGCTTTTAAACTGAAAGATTTTGTCTTTGCAAGATTAATTTTCAAAATACTTTGTTTTTCTAAGGAATCAGGCTATCATTCAAAAGATCCCCTCCTTGCATAATTTTTAATAAGATTACATTTCTTGAAATGTTTTTGAATTGCTGTTTGTTTTCTTGCCTATTGTATGAGCAGTTAAAGGATTTTTTCCCAGTGGAATTTGCATGATTGTGTATTTGATTGACAGTTTATGAACTCCTAAGAGGAAATAGGTTTTGTGAAGGAGTGTTTGATTGGTTGCTCGTTTATTTTGACAACTTCATGAACTCCACAAATACCTCCCAAGATCTTTTGAGAACTCATGAATTCTGTCTACAGTAGATTTGGATTTGAGGGTATGGAGGGGGCATTGGGTATGGGGAGTGCTGGATGCGGATTGAAGTGGTGAGAGCTAGAGTGTCTAATACTCATATAGTACAAAACTAAGCCAATACCCTCATGAATAGAGGTGGTTCTTCTAGCTTCCCCACCTCCACATCCATTCATCTCCATTCCCACTCTTCTCTCAGTCCACGATCACCAACCCATGATGAAAACAGTGAACACTGCTCGGCAGGAAATAGGATCACAATGACAATGACAATTCCTGCCTTGAGGATCAAAATCCATGCCAAGGTATGGCCAAGCTATCAGATTAATTGTAACACAAGGCAATCGATCAGCATTTTAAACATTCATCCATTATCATCATCATAGCCATTTTTGACTTTAGAATACAATGCATTTTACAGCTCAGGATGTCCCTAAGCCTTTTACAACAAATTAAATACTTTTGAGGTGTAGTCACCACTGTAATGTATAAATGCGATGACAAATTTGGGCACAGGAAGCACCCAGGAACATCTATGCAATAAATGTTCATGTAGTCCCGTTTTAATTGTCGGTTAAAGGATACGGGGACATTGGAAGAATCCTCTTGTTCTTCTTCCAAATATTGCTTTGGGATATTTTACATCCACCTGAGAGGGAAGGTTAGGCTGCAATTTAATATCTCATCAAAAAGTTGGTGGGGAATCGTTTCCACTACGTCATACTTGCATTTCCACTGCAATTTGCCCCAAAACAGTTAAACTAGCACAAAAGATCAAGGAATTTCAAATGCAAATTACAATCATTTAAAATTGGATTTCTCTGGCATTTTGTACTGATTTTAAAAATGTCACACTAGAACAAACCTCTACCACAGAGCTGGTTATGCATACAGGTCAAATTCATCACTTCTATGTGTTTCCACTAAATGCATCCATTTGTGAGCCTTCATAAATGCTCTTAAGTTTAATGTTTTTAGACACAAGAGCACCTTTTAAAAAGTACCTGATAAAATCTTCTTAAACATTAAATTTGTTTTTAACCTACTTGAAATCCAACTGAACATATACAGATATAACTAATAAATGGTTCTGTCTAGTTCTTCAAAGTCATTTTGGATTTTAAAATCAGATTATTCACAGTGCTGAACTAAGTACTCTCATTAAATATGCCTATTTGTGGCAGTAAAGTCATTCTTCAGCTTATAGTAATAAAACTGCACTCAGGTACCATTCTTAAAAATATTTGAGAATTTTTCAAAGCAATTTTTCTTAGTTATCTTCTAGAACATTGTGCAAGTGCACTGGTTCATAGATGATTTTGTGACTATGCAAATGACTTTGACCAGATCAATTCAGAACACTCATAAAATTTGCTCCCAGATTTCCAATTGTGCCCAAAGTGGAAACTAAATGTTGGAACCTCTGACCCTGCCGCACTCGCTCAGTGCTGCTCTGAGGTGCCAGCCTGAATTATGGGTTCAAAACTCTGGAGTGGGTCTTGAACTCAACTATTTGAGTCAAGGTGAGGATGATATCACTGCTACAGCTGATATCACATATATTATAATCACTTCAGGAAGATTCTATCATTTCTTTCCAGCCTCTAAATATAATTGAACAAAACTTCAGATTATGAATTTTAACATTTATAGCCTTTATTTGCTCAACTTGGAATGATAGTATTTGATAATAATTCCATTCTTCCAGCAGCTGAGGAACCATCATGTTCTGTAGTGTTTGTTGTAATCTTTATAACCTTCAATATCATGCATATGTATAATATACATTTTAAAGGAGACTTTCAACACAACATTAATTGATGTTATTGAGAACCTATTGCTTATTTAAGGGGGTGGAGGCTGGGGGATTTCAAATCATAAAATCCTTACAGTGCAGAAGGAGGCCATTGAACCCATTGAATCTGCACTGCGAAAGATCATTTACCATGGCTAATCTACCTAACCTACACAGCTTTGGACACTAAGGGGAAAGTTAGCCTGGCCAATCTCCCTAGCCTTCACATATTTGGATTTACCGAACACACTCTGAATACATGATGCATTACCAATTTGATTTCTTTTAAGAAATCGCCAGTAGAGTGAATGAAAGAATCCAGACAGTTTAATTGGGCTTTTAGAAAACATTTAATAAGGTACCTCATAACAGGCTATCTATAATCCATGAGTTTTATAAAGTATTGATATCTAGGTTCATTCACATCCTTTAATTCTGAGCTTGTACTTTAATTTAAATAATCTGAGCTGTGTTTGCTTTTCAGATATGGAAATTTACCTTGGTTTTGGGTATTGAGTAATTACAGGACTTGTTGACAAAGATGCATTATAGAAGCTTCTACATTCTGTGTACACGAGGGTTGTGGGGGCAGTGGTCTGCGCTACAATACCCAGTGAATATCACAACATTCACTAGGCAGGACAATTGGTTAGAAAAGGATCAGTTGGCCAAGGAATTAAAGTAATTGCCCAAAAAGTGAGAGAAAGAGAGATGTATCATGAAACCTGTAGTTTTTCTTTCAGTATTATCACATCCGCAGAGTGTCAGAAAAATCCATGTCACATGACTAAATGAAGAAAATGTATACTCTGGCAAAAAAGACATGAATGATAAAAAATTATATCATTCTTAATATTTCATATTGGAAAGTGTTACATAAAATTTTAAACTAAAGATTTTGCTTTAGATATTGTTTTGCCACTGTCACCAAGCAGACTATAATTTGTACCAGGGCCAGAAAGAAATATTAATTTAACCTTTTAAAGATAATCTCAAACTATAATGTCCAAATCAGGCCTAAAATGTGTCAAATGTCTATCTTAATGCAGATTCAACCACAGAGTAAGCCTTGGCATAGAGATGGCTTGGAGGCATATTAATGACAGAGTAGCAAGAATGATAAATCCACCACAGAAAATGTGAGTTAAGGAGCAAAGTACTTCAAAGTTACATTCACACTGGCAGCCCCTGCTTCACGTCGTTGAGTTTCAGCAAGAGACAGTAAATGAAAGCATGGCTGATCGCCTCTGCAATTAACAAATATGAAGATAAGCACCAGCTTGAATGTCTCTAAGAGATCTGGAAACAGGGGGTCAAAATTAAATATATTTACAAATCCTTTGTTTTACACTTGCCCATGAATTGCTACAGTAGGTCACAAGGGGCAACGTTTAATGTTATCCTTTAACGGCCTTTTGTGTGCTGGATCACCCAGTAGGAAATAAGATGCTGGAACTTGTCCCTACCTGCCTCACTTGCAATCATATGTTCCAGCTACAGAAAACATGGACCCAGTTCCATTCTCTTCAAGAAAGCCCTGGAACTTTAGGAATCTTAAGGAGATGGAAACCTGACCAAACATGGCTTGAGTCCATTTACTCAGCCTCTGTGTCCACAGAAATTAAGATTTTCTGGCTACAAGTGACAGGAACATTGTGCTTTCATATTTTAAAATCTCACCAGTAGTTGCAAAAAGGATTTGTGGCAAAATAAGGGAGAAACAAATATCTCAAAGTACTTACTCATTAACTAATACTGCAGTGTACCATAGATTGTGGAAAAAGTAATATATAGGGTGGGAGTGGAGGGGATGTTTCCTCTCGTCAGTGAATCTAAAACTTGCAGGTCCCTTTAAAAATAAGGGGTTGTTTATTTTAGGCAGAGATGAGGAGAAATGTTTTCTTTCAGATGGTTGTGAGTCCCTGGAACTCTCTTCCTGAAAAGGCAGTGCAAGGAGCATCTTAGAATATTTTTAAGGTGGAGCTAAAATGGATTCTTGATCAACAAGAGGATGAAACATTATTGGAGGTAGGCAGAAATGTGGACTTGATGTTACAATTCAGATCAGCCATGATCTTATTGAAATGTTCGATGAGCTGAGTGGCCTACTCTTGTTCCTAATTCATGTATTCATATTTAATTATTTAACTGAGAAAATGGCGTTTTGAAGAAAGAAATTGCTTGGATCATAATCTAATTTTTAAAAATGATTGGCTCAACTTTTCCAAATTGAATAGGAAAGGTTTAGAGGGTTTTGGGCCAAACACAGGCAAATGGGCACTAGTTCAGTTTAGGAAATCTGGTCAGCATGGAGAAGTTGAGTCAAAGGGCCTGTTTCTGTGCTGTAATGTTGACTTTATGACTCTATGGGCGGGATTAAGGCCTCTCTCGGGCCAGACCGGAAATTCCCACCCAAGGTCAACAGAGATTTCTGTTGTCGGACCTTGCCCACTCCAATTCCGTAGCAGGCAAAGTGGTAGAGTTCCAGCCTATACCTGTAAACCTTATTCAAAATGAACAACGCAGCTAATATATTTCTCCAGTGCATAATTTTTAAATTACCGGACTGAGCAAATAGTTGTCAAGAACAGTATGATGGTAAACTGGGCTCTAGTAATTGGACAATCTACATAAAGCTGTCAGATAATGTTTAATTATAGTCAGGTAAGTAATGTAACTTGCATTTATAAAGTTTATTTATTATTGTCGTAAGTAGGCTTACATCAACACTGCAATTAAGCTACTGTGAAAATCCCCTAGTCGCCACAGTCTGGCGCCTGTTCAGGTACACTAATGGGAGAATTCAGCATGGCCAGTGCACTTAACCAGCAAGTCTTTTGGACAGTTGGACAAAATCCACATAAACACAGGGAGAACGTGCAAACTCCACACCAACAGTGACCCATGGCACTAAGAGGCAGCAGCGCTAACCACTGCGCCACTATGCCACCCATATGATGCACCAGTTAGAGCTGTGTTCATTTAAAATCCTTTGGAATTAGCACATATATAAACATAAGCTTGAGAACTGATGGTTGACTGTGGGGGACACGGCCCCAGACATTACTTCAATTGCGTTATGCAGCAGATGCTATTTGCTGACAAAGCCAAATCGCAGAGGGAAACTTGTCTTACTGATCATAATTATTCTTTTATATTCTAAAAATGAGGAGAAACGTACTGATCCCCAGAAATGTTGAATTTTGGTAATGCTTTTGGGATTTTAAAATTTCGGTAATGCTTTTGGGATTTTAAAAAAACTATTAAGAGAAAATGTGTAATAACTGCAAGAAATTGATTGGCAACACGGCAGATAAAAGAAAATGAGTTTTACTTATAAAAAACAATTATATACATAGAACAGAGGTAAGAAAGCTTGTAAACCCATGTCTGGTCTCTAACTCCATCTGTAAAACAATTGCCTCTCCGTGATTGGGCCGATGGGTCATGTGACACCCTATAACAACCCCACTTTCCAACAAAGGGGCATGCCACTACATAAACAAAACCTAAGCACAAAAAATTCAACATACACAGTTGAGAAAGTCTTACAAAACCTCAACAAAAGAATCAACCTAACCAAACACACAACTAAATACCTTCTTGGCTACACTTCCTTATAGATTTTAAACTCTAAAAATTCAGTAATAATTCCAAGAGCAAAGCTGATGCCACTTTAGAAACTTCTCAAACTCTTCCCCTTGGCTGTGGAAATCCAAGAAAATTCAGAAACAAGATTCAATTCCTGAAACAAAGTCTTTCACAGTTTCTGATGGCTGCTTCAGATTTTGTATCTTCTCTTGGCACAATGATGATCATAAGGTATCTTCCCCTCTCAGCTGACACAACCCAACTCAATGGCTGGAATTTTACCGCCAGGGTGAGCAAGGCTCACAGAACAGAATTCTCCATTGGCCTCAGGCGGGATTTGACAAGCCTTGCCCAAGCCAGTCATAAAATCCCGGCCAACATCTTAAATATCTTTTTTTCCCCTTTTCATCCTTGATTCCATTCTTCTCAGCACCTCTTTAAACTCAGCTTTTCCAATATATAAAAATCTGACATGTTTTCCTCTTGTCTCCCCTTTCAGGTTAAATAAAGTTTAATAACTTACCTTCTTTTGAAAATTTTGTAAATTGTAAAATTCTCTTAATCTCCTTTGAAATTTAACAGCTAAAAAGCCAAGTTCCTATCTATATCTTAATTTTGAAACCAAACTTATTTATTTATAATTCACTTCACCATTGCTTCTCCTTATACTTAACTGCCAGGATTCTCCCAAAAAAGTTCTAAGTGTCGAATTCAGGGGAAAGCTGGAGTAAATCATGCTGGTTTTCTCACTGGGAGTTCACACTAGAATCTCCCAAACTCTGTGCAATGCAGAGGTCACCAGCGTGATTGTTGTTAAAAGTTCAGGGGGGTGGGGCCGATTCGCTCTGAAGAGGCTGAAATAGGTGCAATGAGCAGGAACTCATGCATGCGCATATCTCTGGGAGATTGCTAAGAAGACCTCTCAGCACTGAGATCACTGCCATCAAAGCCCATTGCTGGCCTCGCTCCAATCACTCCCCCATCCCACCCACACAGACATCGCTAGCTTCTCTTACTATCCCCCCCACGCACACATCACTGGCCTCTCTCCCCACCCCCCCATACAGAAGTCGCTGGCTTCTCTCTCCATCCTGCCCCCCCCCAACACACACACACACACACACACACACACACACACATCGCTGGCCTTTCTTCCCATCCCCCACTGAGCCGGATATTGTGGATACCGCATTCCTCACCCCCACACCCTCCCTCCCAGCCCCCACCAAGAACATACTGGCCTCTGGTGCTTTGCACAGAAATTGAGCTATGCTGCCATGCACACCCCCTGCCTGCAAGCATCCCCTGTTGAATTAGATCCTTGAGCATAGCACCCCCTCCCCCACCCCAGACACAGGAGCTTGTTGAATGAGAGCCTTGAGTATGGCACACACCCCGGACACAGGAGCTTGTTGAATGAGAATACAGGTTCCCTTCAAATTTCTGAGAAAGAAGTTTTACCATCCGGCCTGTGACTGGCCCAAACTGACCACACCTGTACTCCCCTAACAAGCCAGAGCTGTATATAAGCTGCAAGAATGGACACACAGCCAGTCACGCCCCAAAAAGATGCTGGAAAGAAATGTGCCCTGAGATTCCCTGAGGCTGACCAGGCCCGCCTGCTGGATGCAGTGGAGGAGAGGCACCAGCTGCCGTTCCCTAATCATGGCCATTACCCAAGGGATAGCGCCACGAAGGCATTGTGGGAGGAGGGAGCAGCTGTATTAAATGTCAGTAGCCTGACACAATGGTCTGGGAACAGTATAAGAAGAAACTGTATAACCTTCTTCGGGCTGCAAGGATGAGTGTGCATCCACTTTTGAAACCTGCACATGTTCGGGATTGATCTCAAACAATGCTTAGATATCGGAAGGGCATCCAACAAAACCCTGCACAAGAACTGTATTCAACCCCTTACCATCCCCCTCAACCAGTAAACCCCCCGCCCCCCCACCCCGCCCAAGAGGTGATTCTTTTCTCCGAAACTGCCAAGACAAGGTCTTGGCATTAATGTAATGAAGTGCATGGTGTGTAGACATACATTGCACACCATGCACTTCATTACATTTATGCTTGCAATCCATCTAATGTTCCCACAGGAGAAAACCGCACACAACCAGTGAGAGAGAGCACTGACTGGTGTGCCTGAGCAACTGACCGGGTGTGAGCAGCATGCCATGGAGCTGGCAGGGGGTGATTCAATGGTCAGAATGTGACTGACTGCCAGGTCAGTGTCCGGCATGCAAGTGAGTATCAGCTTAACTCTGTTCTTCCGAAGTTCTCTTTGAAGTAAGTGCGATGCTGCACAGGCTGCTTTCTCTCCCTTCCCCTAATGTGTGTTCTTTATCACACCTCTGGACCCAGAAGTACCTAGCCCCTTGGATGTTGGCACCCTCCCACTCTCCAGCTGCTCTGGAAGAAATTCCCCACGACACTCCAGATGACCTCTCGGAGGGAGGCCCTAAGGGCCCTCTGGGCAGAACCAGTGAATCATAACAGGCATCTACCATACGACCCACCAACACAGATGACGGGTACTTTTAGTGTTGAGGTTTCTGGGTCACTTATTGGTGAGCACATCACAGACACTGATGTACGATGGGTGGAGGCGGGCACAAAGAGGTTGCCAGAGACAAGGATTCAGCTGTCCACGAGCCAGATGCTGGGCCTCAGGTTTCATTCATCCTGAAGCTGGTGGAGATGCATCAGCAAACCCGGGAAATTGTGGATGGACTGTCAGCAATGATGCTGCAACTGCAAGGCTGTTTAGTGGAAGCAGAGTGCTGTTGCAGGAGGTGGTGTTGGCACAGCATGCGAACCAGGCCTACACTGCAAGGGTGGTGCCTGCAGTGGGAAGTCTGGGTGATGGGTCTTTCATGGGTGACAGGGTCCAGGCCATCATGGAGACATAGTAGGCCACAGCCAAGAGTATCACCAGCATCAAGAAGGCACATTGGTCTGTGGCCATGGATGTCAGAGGCGTATTGGAGACCTGCTGGCCATGGCTGTGACTTTTGCTGGCGTTCTGGATACACTGCAGGCCATGGTTATGAGTTTTGACAACTTAGCCCAGTCTCAGAGGGCTAATGCTGAGGGGCTCCACAGCCTGGCTCGCTCACAGAATACTATAGCGGAGGGGCTCCAGAGTTTGGCCAAGTCTCAGAGGATCAGGGCTGAGGGAACACAGACCATGGGGCAGATGCATGTGGGCTTCCAGGACTGGCAGAGCTCAGTCCAGCCACCCTGCTGACCCATGTGGTGTCCCCAGGGCCTCGAGGCACCCTAGGGAGGAGGAAGTGCTAGAGTCTAGGCCGGGGCCTCCCACCCAGGAGATTCTGGATATCCCGAGGCCTTCCAATTCCTTCCTTCCTCACACTGGGGCACCTCAGAGCCAGCTAGATGAACAGGGTGGCACAGAAGCAGTGTCATCCGCAAGCCCGCCAGAGCTCTCCAGGTCTCGGCCACCCAGGGGACTTCCACCAAGGGCAATCACAGCAACGAGGCGCAGATCACAGCTGGACACCTGCACCTCTGTTGTGCGTCCTGGGGAGCACCTAGAAGAAGCAATAGGCCACACAAAGTTAGAAAGTTGTAGGTTTACCCAGAGGGCACAGATGAAGGGCACCAGTAGTCAGGGTTTCTTTGGGCTAAATGTTAAGAGCACAATAAATTTTTATTTGCACCTCACAGCTATGACTAACCTGTTTCTGATTCTCCCCCCAACAAAGCTGAGTGCTCCCCATTCCCATGCATTGAGATGCTGACTGTTTTGCTGTATGAAACTCAGCCACATTATAGAGTGCCTGCCCTATCTTCCCCAACATCCACCTGACCCTTAGTGAAATTGGACCTCCTGCACACCCCCCCACCTCCCCACTGGTGGCAGCCCTGACTCATTGCCCCACACACTTGTGTTCCCAACCCTTACTGCTATGTGGGCCAAAGTGGCAGTGTGCCTTCGAAGAACAGGTAGGAGTCAGACTTGAGTGGCATCATAGCAGGATCCCAGTGTGCACAACAGCGAGTCATCATCATCCTCCTGCCTTGAACCAGAACTTGCAACCATTGCCACCCCAGGCCCATTAACAGATTTTGGTGTTTCTGGGGAGACAGGGTGGCAGGGTGAAAGAGACTCGGGAAGAGTGTGAGGGGAATGGGATGAGAGAGAGTCGGGAAGAGTCATGTAGTTTGAGGGTCCATTTCAGGATTGAGGGAAAATAGCGGCTGCATTCGCTCCTGGAGTGTGATGAAAGTGCGTGTAGCAGCCCCCACACTGCACAGCACCAGCTATGCGAAGCAGGCTGTTATCAAGGGGTCCCTGGCTGCGCTGCCCTGCTGGGCACCTGCCATCACAGCCTGTCCTCCATCCTCTGGCTCCTCATATGGCAGGACGTCCACCTCGTTCCCCTCGCCGCTCCTCCTCCTCATGCTCCAGCTGGTCTCCCTGCTGCTGATCGATGTCTGCAGCACGTACCACACAATAATGATGCACACACAGGGTCATACTGGAGGGGACCCCATGAGCACTCCAGGCAGTGGAACTGCATCTTTGGCAGGCCTATGCACTGCTCTATTATGGACACGTGGCAGTATGGGCCTCATTGCAGCAGGTCTCCACCTCAGTCTCAGGCCTCCGCAGAAGCAACTTCCGCCATAACATCAGTGGGTAACCCTTGTTCGCTGTGAGCCATCCCAGCAGCCTGGGCTGGTCTTCAAACAGTCCAGCGCTGTCTGACTGCCTCAGCGTGAAGCTGTTATGGACACTTCCTGGGTGTCGTGCATTGTCCTGCCTGATCGTCACTTGATGGTTGCAATTTGCACGTTCAGGGCGAGGAACCCTTTGCGATTGAGGAAAGCTGCAGTGCTCCTTGTGAGGCCCATAGGGTGATATGGGGCCTATCCACTGCTCACTGGATATTGGGCATCCCTGCAATGGCTGCGAGGTCTGCAGCCTGGGCCTCCTGCTTATCATGGCCTACATCAAAATGACTATAATATTCTGCCTGGGCCTACAGGGCATCTGTGACCTGACCAACGATGCATGGAGGCCTGGGAGATCCTGCAGAGGTCGCCACTGGCTGCCTGGAAGTACCCAGTGACATAAAAACTAAGGGCAGCCGTCACCTTCACTTCTACAGGGAGCAGCTGGCCACCCCTCCCCTCAGATGTCAGGTGTGTGAGCAGCTCACACAGGTGCCAGACCATACTCTTTGAGAGTTGCAGCTGGCAATACCACATAAGCTCTGACAGGGCCTCAAAAGAATGCCGGGTCTGGTACCTCCTTGCCCTCTGCATACTTCTTCTTCTGGGCACCATTGCAGGAGACTGTTCTCCCACCTCCTGGCCCTCAGCAGCAGCCCTCTGTCCCCCTTCCTGAGAGACTGCCAGTGGCTGCTCCTGCGGCAGCCTCCCCATGCCCCCCACCTTTTGAGCCATCTCCTCCTCAGCCACTGCCATTATCGCCAGCTCCAAGTCAATGAACGCAAGATCATTCTGCACAGTGGGGTTTGGACAGAGCAAAATAATGTAATAGGCTGTATAGATCCAGCATCATCCTCCCCTCCCCCAATCCCTCACTGGGACCAGCACTCTCACTTGTTGTGGCAACACCACAAAATCCACAGTTCCATGTGTGACCTGTTTAGTTGTGTAAAATTGCCATCATGACAACAGCTGACATAGTGAGTATGCAGATTTGTTTGCAGCCGTGGACACTGCGCACTCTTGAGCCATTGCCACATGTGCAACTGTAGCATTCTGTTCCAGGCATGTGTTGCTGGTCAGGGACATGATTACTAATAATCACTAGGTGGGTCCCCACTGAATGCAGAGTCCATGCAGTACGATTGTGTGTGAACCTGGGCACCCCTGCTTGGAGCACCAGCTGCTTGAGCTGAGCAGCCCTCAGTCAGCACATAGTGCACGCCACCCCCACGCCTCCCGCCCACCCCGAAACCCCAGTACTCAGTACAGTCCCTGACCACACCTAGCAGCAAAAACAAAGCAACAGCACAGTGGCTGCAGAGCGCAGCCTGACCAGGACTCATACAAGGGCCCCTCCTCAAGACAGCATTATAAAATGAGATCCTTCCCTTCCACCATCAGATAGCATGTAACATTCCTAGGCAATGGGAACTATCTGAAGACATCCGGGAGGATGCCCATACCAAGCAGTACATCTCCAGGGCCTGCTTCCAACATCCCTCACACTCCAGTAGTTTACCTTCTCACACCTGTTCAATGTTGCCACACCAGGATCTGGATGATATATAGCAGTTATAATCTGCACCAGAATGACATCACACCTGAGAGGTGGGAGATGCTAAAGAAGGCGTAGATTGTTGTGATGAACCTGCTAGTGGCATGTAAACGTAGGGTAAATTATGCAAATTACCGTTACATTATTTTTCAGCATTGTTCTGATGATGCCAGGAATCTTGGGGAGATGCACATGGGGTGTGAGCACTTACAGGAATCCCGCGAATTGGCCAAATGCATGATTCTCAGAGCCTACTGCGCTAAAAATTATTTACTCCTTTTATCTCAACTCTTCCAGACAAGCTGTGTTAAACTATCCCTGCTTAATTAATCATTTGCATGCAACACACACATAGACATGTCATTAATACAGGATAACACAGTATTCCCAAAAATATTTAAAAAAAAACATCTATCCTCACAGTTTGCAACCATCTAATCAAGTTTCAAAACAAAATTGTTATTTTAGCCGTGCTCAAGTGAAAGAAAACAGTAAAATTTGAAATCTATTATAAGACATTCCAAAAGATTGAATCGGATTTACATATGTAAAATTAATGATAGGAAAGATATAGACAATTTACTCCCTGTTACTGCCACTAGTAGTATAAATGCTATATCATCTTATTATTCAAAGTAATGGGTTAAAACTTGGCCAAGTTAATCCCCTTACTTATATCAGGGAAAATTAATTAACTAAGTGCATATATATTGACAGGTCAGGGCTATAAGAACAAAACAATGCTAAGTAGAAAGCTCTTGAAAAGTAATTCTCTGTGTGATACAGGTAACTATTTCTCTTAAAAACAAATATGTGTACAATATATGCTATTTGGCTATTTCCTTTTGGAGAAAAAAAATCCTTAGTAAAGCAGAAAGGCTGTGGAGAACTAATTACAGATTCTCGACATGATGAGCAAAAGTGGCATTCATTGCCCCACCTAGTTATCTTGATAAAATGGTGATGGGTCTTCTTTCTTAAACCAATGATAAAGATATTCTTCCAATACCATTTGACAGGGAATGTTAGGATTGTAACACATCAATGAAGAAATGGTGATATGTGTGTGAATGCAAAAGGTATGTGGCTGGGAGGAGAACCTGGAGAGGAAAGTCTTCTCATGTCCCTGTTGCTCTTGTCCTTCTCTGTAGTGAAAATTTTGAGTTTAAATACTCCACTAAAAAAATTGTTGCTGAGTTGCCGCTGCAAGTTTGTCCACTGTTGCACTAAGCATATGACTGAGAAATGGGGCTCCCAACAATGGAGTCTATGAATTTAGCTTTTCTAATTTCTGTTTTGAAATCGAGTAACTACCTGCTTGTCACTGTTTACTAACTGTTGTCTTTTTTTAATATACGTGGAGCAAAGTAAAAAAGGGAGGTTATTAAATTTTTTACAAGTATCAAATCCTTTCAGGTAGATTTTAATGTTCTCAGAAAATTCTCACCAATCCTTCACTTTCAAGAACAAAGTTTGTTGTGCATCTTTCACATAGTATCGAGTGCCTCTCTGTCTTATGAAAGATTGAAACATGTGACCATAACTTGGAGACCAGCTTGAATGAATGGCCCCATTGTTCAGTCGTTGCAATATTTGCTCAACAAACTTGGAGAGAGTGATTGTGCTGTAGCTAGAAATTTTACAAGAAGTGTTTAAGAAAAGGAAGTTATGAGGCAAACATCACTCGGAAACATTTTACCATTCCTAGGGAAGATGCTAGCAACAATATGACAATTAATTCCAACTTAGATTGGTAATCATGATGAAAGATGAACAATGGGGCAAGTTGTTCAAGTTAACCTATTAAACAGGACTTCTTCAATGTGATAACATGAAGGAAATTCAATACAGTAATTTTTCACTCTGAGTTAATTTAGAAAAGGTGAAGGTAAGTTAACATACAGACGTACAAATTAGGAGCAGGAGCAGTCCCCTCAAACCTGCTCCTCCATTCAATAAGATCTTGATTGATCTGATTGTCACCTCAACTCCACATTCCCACCTACCTCCAATAAACTTTCACTTACTTGCTTATCAGGAATCTATCTAATTCTGCATTAAAGATATTCAGACTCTGCTTCCAGTATCTTTTGTGAAAGAGTTCCAAAGATATGCAACCCTCAGACAGAAAGAAAATTGTCTGAAAATCCGTCTTAAATGGGTGACCCCTTATTTTTAAACAGTGACTCCTCTTCCTAGATTTGCCCACAAGAGGAAACATCCTTTCCACATCCACCCTGTCAAGGTCTCTCAGCATCCTCTATGTATTGATCAAGTTACCTATTACTCTTCTAAACTCTAGCGGATACAAGCCTGCCTGTCCGAGCTTTCCTCATAAGACAATCCTTCCGTTTCAGGTATTATTTTAGTAGTAGTGCTTCTAATGCATTAACATCCTTAAATAAAGAGATCAATACTGTACACAATATTTCAGATATGGTCTCACATATGCCCTGCATAACTGAAGCAGAACATCTCTGCTTTTATATTCAGTTCGCCTCACAATAAACGATAACATTATATTAGCTTTCCTAATTACTTGTTGTAGCTGCATATTATTGATTTGCAACTCATACACCAGGATATCAACATCTCTCTACAATTCAGAGCTTTGCAATCTCTCACCATTTACATAGTGCGCATTTTATTCTTCCTGCCAAAATGGACAATCGCACATTTTCCTACAAATTATAAAAGGAGAGGGACTAATGGTGGAGGGGCTAATGGGGGAGAGCATCCACTGCCACTCTGCAGGAATCAATGAAGGGGGAGCTAGGGAGAGGGGGCCTGACACCACTCTGCAGGGATTGACAGGGAGAGGGAAGGAGGCGTGGCCCGCTGTCACTCTGTAGGGATTAGTGGGGGAAGGGAAGGAGAGGGAACCTGCTGCTACTTTGCAACGATCGGTGGGGGAGGGTGGTGGGTCTGTGATTGGTGGGTGAGGGCGATCGGTCTAGGTGGGGACTGGTTGGCGGGGTCTGCACCTTGGGCCTGACGCTCTCTCTCTTCTATCAGACCCCTGATATTGTTAAAGCGCATGTGCAGCATTAGAGGTCTGTACATGTGCACTACTTCCTTCTGCTGGGTTTTGGGAACATTATGCCTCATCCACAGGCTTCTGCAGTGAGCAACAGACCTACTCAGAATTTTGCAGACAGAGTGCATATGCGGGGGCCTGAAAACATGCCCATAAGATGGATCTGAAACTTTCCCAGTTTCCAGTCCACCCAGCACTTAGGAAAAAAAGGTAAAATCGTACCCCCCCCCAAGTTTCTGAAAGCTAAGAACCAGACTCCAAATTAACCAAGGAAACATTTTGAACTTCTCTAGAAGCAGTTAAATCACAAATCTGGACATTTCCCTTAAGGTCTGAGGAGTTAGTTAGATTACTCTGCTTTGCCTCTACCAGGCTAGCCGAGTCAGATTGTCCATCTGTAGAATAGTTCTCCACAGAATCTTGTTATGATAAAAAGGAAAGAAATTTCACAATTATTAATCTCAGTTGTTGTCAAGAGGCAGCATAATGAATCACTAATTGCTTGAATTTGACTGCAGCAATTATCCTTTTTGATGCCTAGCTGAAGATTTGGCAGTCTGTTCGATGTTCATAATAAGCAAGACCAGAGTGGAAAACAGCATATGGCGTGTTCCAGGTCATTATTTTATAATGCCCAGATCTTGTGCCATTTAAATATCACTATATATTTTACGATAGCCTTGAGTCAAAATAGTTACCTTAAGTTGTACATTTAATTTTGATTTCATTAGTTCCCATTGTTCTGTAACTTGTTTCTGTGCCTTTTATATACAAAATCACTCTTGGGAAACTCTTTGTTATTTTGGACTGGCACAACATTTATTTTTCATAGAAAAAAGATGGAATCATGAAGAAATAATGTTTTGGAATTGGTTTAAACTAAATTCCTAATTATAAAAACTGAAATCTTAACATAATGGAATAAATTAATATTTCATATCATACTGAACTCATTTCATAAAGTTCTGCATGATAGACCATTAGCTACGCTCGACATTGTTGGGATGTAGGATAGATTTTGACTAGGAATAAAAAAATGCCAGCGTAAAGACACAATCCCCTTGACTACTCTTCGGGAACTATTATAAAAAAGAATGAAATCAACCTGGATTGTAATAAATTTATCACATGATGTAACTGATCACTCAAACGAATTTTGATACATTCCATATTAAAGGCTAATAATTAGACTCAATGCACCGGGGGTTCAGAATCAACCCTGAGACTGTGAAAAGTAGATAAATATTTACAGTGGATGATTGTGAAAATGGAGGTGGTGGGTTCAGTTGTGTACTATTCTAAAAGGAATGGGTGGATTTTACATTTCTTGGAGTGGGAGATGAAATAGAAGGTGAGTGGCCTGCTTGCTCCTGCCCCCTAGGATGGGCAAACCAGGTGTCAGGTGGACAATTAGTAACTGCCCAGTGGAAGATGGCCAATTATTCGTCCAAAGAGCGCTCCAAACCCAATCTGAAGGCTAGGCTGGGACATCATGGGGCAGTGGGGTTCTGCCATGAACAGTTAGTCAATAATGCCTAGAAACTAAAAGGCCCTCGATCTGTCTTTATTTCATTTCGAAGTCCCAAAAAAGTTAATAAATGATGTCAAAAATTATGCAGTTGCTGCCACCTTGACCAGCAGAATCTGTTGCTACATTCAGCCCTGGTCCCTGAGGCAGGCACTTTCTTCCACCCTCGTGCTGTTTCAGCATAGCTGCCATCAAGCACTCCAAACCTTTTCCTGTCTGATGACATGAGAGTCATTAACAAGCCCAATAACTTGTTAATCAGTCAAATGGCTGGTGGGCTTCCAATATCTGCGACTGCTCATTTTCCATAATTTATGCGATTGGTGTGATGACATCGTATTGCCGACACAATGTCATCACTTTGTATTTATGTTCTTGTGGAGGGGAGGGAGTTTGTGAGGCAACCTGATTTGCAGCCATAAAATACAGAAATCCAGCCCTATGAGCCAAATGGACCCCTTTTGTGATGTAAACCCATATGCAATAATGAGCAGAAAATGATAGGTGTCAACATAAAAAAATGAGAAGGTCATTTAGCTCCTTGAGTCTGTTCAACTAGATCAGGAGCGATCTATGTCTTAACTCCATCAATGTGCCTTGGCTCCATTATTCATATTAATCTTTTTTGGAAAGTTCTAGCAATGACAGTTGTGAGATTTGTAATCTATCGAAGTCTCAGGAGACATCAGCCAGGATTCTCCCAGAATAAAACTAAGGGGGTGATTCACCCCCAAAAATTTTAAGTTGTCAAATTTATGGGAAAATTGGAGTAATTCACAATATTTTCTTTCAATGGAAGTTCAGCCTAGGACCTGCCATACTCTGCAATGCAGAGACTATGCAGAGTGGCAGCAGAATACCCCCACCCAACTTATTGCCCCCGTAAGCCCTGCCTCCCCAGGCCCTGGCTATTATAAGCCCCACCCCCTTGGAGCAGTGCCAAGGTGCCCCTGGGCATGGGTACTTTGCACCTTGGGCAGTGCTGGGGGCACAGGCTGGCACTGCCAAGGTGCCCATGCCCAGGGGGCATTACCGACTGGGGGCCCCTATTGCCCCCCCTTTACTCCAGCAGGCTTGTCCCAATAGTTTCCCAAAAGTGGGGACCTACTGTAAACCGTGCTCAAGTGAAACATTCTGATGGGGTGGGAGAGGCTAGCAGGGCCAGACAATTCAGTCCTGGGCCTGCTGATCAAATTAAAACAACATTAAAAATAAATGTAAATGACTTACCTGGTGATCCCATTGGTTTCCAGCACTGAGAGATGTGCACGCGGTTGGAACATATGCGCGAATCCCCACACATGCCTTGATGTGAGATTTTCCTATCACGCTGCACTAGAAAACTAGCTCAGCAGGGTAGGAGAATCACCCCCTCAGCGCCTAAAACTGAACAGAACAATTTCCTGCCCGTTTCTTGTGTGTACTTATTGATACAAATTTCTGACACTCAGTGCAATGCAGAATCCCTCAGCGTCATTCATGCTGGAAAGTGGGGGGCATGGCCTCATCCCACCCGAGAGACTGGCAGTATAGTATTCAGTGGGCCACTGCGCATGCACCGATTTGTCAGTGGGGAGATCAGTGCCTGTGCACTGGTCCTTCATCACTGGCCTCTGGCTTCCCCTCCCACCACTGACACGCTGAACTCTGCCAGGGGATTGTTAGGAGAGGGAAGGGGGTGAGCAGGGCTGGCCATTTAGGTGAGAGGAGAGTAGGATTCAGAGCTGCCAGGAGAGTTGAGGCTGCCGGGACTGCCAGGAGGCAGGGCAATCGGGGAGATGGGGGCTGGCCAGGGGAGATATCAGGGCTGGCGCAGAGAGGTTCAGGAGGCAGCGATTGGGAGGGCTGGGGAGGTCATAGGGGCAGCAATGTGGGATCACAGGGCTGGCCAGAAATTGGGATGGCCAGTGATCAGCTGGCTGGCAGTGTAGGGCCACTGCGCATGCACTGATCTCTCCTCTGACAAATCATCACATGCGTATTGGCCTACTCAGCACGACGCTGCTGCCCTCTCCAGTGGGAGTAGGCCCCATCCTCTGATTTTCAGAGGGAATCCCGCTGGGGCACTCCATGATGCACAGTGTGTCAGAGATTCAAAGTGTAAATCACACTAAAAGAAATCAGCAGGCGTTAATCTAGTTTTCACGCAAATTTGGCACTTAGAATTTTATTAGGAGAATCCCAGCCTATGTGTTCTAATGATCTTTTGAACTCTCAGTTCTCTGAAGTCTAATCCCTTACAATACAGCTCAACATGTATTTTATAATTTCCTGCTGTACCTGCATGTTAACTTTTTGTGTTTCATGTACGAGGACACCAAAATTTCTGACCACTGTTATGACCAGTCCCCAGTTGAGTTCCCCAGATTTGTTAACCTGGGTGAGGTCATTCAACTTGTTGCAGTTTAGCTGGGAAATCTCCAAATTTTTATGCCCTGGATGAATTGGCTCCTTTTCTTTATTCAAAACTGCCAGCTCATCACAACAAGATTAATCTACAAAAAAATCCCTCCCTTTGCAAGTGTCTTTTCTCCGTCCCAATATTTACATTAGAAAAAGAGCCAATTTAACTAGACTATAAAGATGGAGTGAGTTTATTAACTTTTAACAACAAGAAAATAATAAAAGAATGCATAAACATTCACACAGATTAGAAATGAGAATTGAGTTGAAAGTATACAACATTTGTGAGTAGATAATTGCGCATTGCAGCCATTGCAATTTGAGATTCCAGTGGTGCTGACTTCAGCAGGTGAATAGATGATTATGAGATTACAGTGTCCTACAGTTTGGTGTGGAAACTCCCTATATCAATTTCAGCTGTGGTCTTTGCTGACTTGAACAATCAGAGAGATAGAGATATGCCTGCAAGAAGCTTTTGCAGAGGTGCTGCTGCTGGCTTCTTCTTTGATGTCACACACATTCTGACACCTCAGCAGTGGTTCACACACTGACACACATACTTAGAGCAGCATTTCAGCTGGCTTTTATCACAATCTTTGTACATTCCTGGAAGGTGAAATCCATAAATCTGTCTGGATATTTTGCTCAGAATATCTCTTGATGAGATAGTATTCATCTCCCATTATGACCCATTGTCTCTTCCAGAGATGGCAATTTTTAAAAAAATTAATTTGTGTGATATGGGCTTCATTGGCTAGCTAGGCCAACATTTATTGCCCAACCTTAGTTGCCCTTCAAAAGGTGGTGATGAGCTGTGTTTTTGGACTGTTACAATCCCTGAGCAGTAGGTACAAAGACTCACATTCTAATCAGTATTCTGCAAATTCTATGTGCCTTTATATGCCCTGTTTCTGATCAGAACTCTCCACTCACCTTATGAAGGAATAGCGATCTGAAAGCTTGTGGCGCTTACTATCAAATAAACCTGTTGGACTTTAACCTGGTGTTGTGAGGCTTCTTACTGTCTGTAGGTACAACTACAGTGCTGTTAGGGAGGGAGTTCCAGGATTTCACCAGCAACGGCGAAGGAGCAGCAGTGTATTTCCAAGTCAGGATAGTGAGTGACTTGGAAGTGAGCATCCAGGTGCTGGTGTTCCTAGGTGCCTGCTTATCTTGTCCTTCCAGATGGTAGAGATAGTGGGTTTGAAAGGTGCTGCCTAAGGAACTTTGATGGGTTCCTGCAGTGAATCTTGTGGACAGTACACGCAGCTGTAGTTAATTGATGATGAGGGACTGAATGTTTGTGGTAGGGGTAGCAATCAAGCGGGCTGCTTTATCCTGGATGTTGTTGTGCTTCTTGAGTGTCATTGGAGATGTACTCATCCAAGAGAGGATTCAATTGCACTCCTGACTTGTACCTTATAGATGATAGACAGGGTTTGGGGAGTCAGGATGTGAGTTATTCACTGCAGGATTCCTAGCCTTTGATCTGCTCTTGTAGCCACAGTATTTATGTGGTTAGTCCAGTTCAGTTTCTGATGAATGATAATCTCCATGTTGCTGATAGTGGCGGATTCAACAATGGTAATGCCATTCAATGTCAAGGAGCAATGATTAGATTTTCTTTTGTTGGAGATAGTCATTTCCTGGCACTGGTGTTGCACGAATGTTACTTGTCACATGTCAGCCCAAGCCTCAATATTATGCAGGTCTTGATGCATTTTGACATTGACTGCTTATGTATCTGACGAACCACAAATGGTTCTGAACATTGTGCAGTCATCAGTGAACATCTTGACTTCTGAAAGTCATTGATGAAGAAATATGCATTAGAAATATCTTTGTCTGGCAACAGGGGGGAAATCCATTGTCTCTCAGAGTTTCATTGCTAGTAAATCAGCCAGTGACTAACTTTACATCTACAGCCATCTTTGGCTTAGTTGTACACTTTTTTAAAAACTCACAGGTTTTATTCAAAGTTCAATATTTCCAGATGTAAGTTGATATTTTCTCTTCATTATTATGACACAACCAATGTTTAACGGTTCCTCATCATTTAAAATATTCATTTTCCTTCCAAAGTTAATAATCTCACATTTTCTTAGATCATTCTGCATTTGTCACCTACCTGCCCATACACTTAACCTGTTTATATTTATTTTTAGACATTTTGAGCTAAGAATTCATTTACCTTGCAAGCCCAGGGTCATGATTCACAATGTGTCCACTCCCATTCAGATTAAGTTGAGCAATAATCAAAACTCATTTATCATCTGAATGATTGTGGTATAGCTCCAACATTGCTCCCTGTCACTTAATAGTGCCAGCAAGCTTTACATATAACAAGTGGACCTGGCAGCATTGTTTGCCAATTGCATACTAATGGCAGCCTGCACTTGTTAAAGATAGGCTGTCCCCGAAAGGAAAATTTCACGAAAAGATTGCTGCATGGAAGATTCTGGAAAATTGACATCAGGGTAGATAAATGATCCACAATTACAGATCTATTCTGCACTTTCCTCCTCCTAAAGCTCCACTTCTGTCTGTTCTGTCTGTACCATATTGTGTTTGTGGCACCACAGATCAATACCATCCTCGAAACCCTGCAGGTACAAAATGATGGGCACCCTTGATTTTCCAGTCATGTAAATTGCACCTTCAGCAATGGCTTGCTGAAAAATTATCTTTCTGCTCATTTATCCCATGAAATTTTTCTCTGTATAACTAGTAGGGCTTGTCACAAGTGCCAAGGCCTCAGAGAATTCCCCTTATCTCCAAGGGGCACTTGCTCACTTTAGGTGCAGGAGTGGGAACCTATGGGAGATCTGATCTTGCAAAATGAAGAAATCATAGAAGCTTCCTGGTGGCACGGTGATCAGCACTGCTGCCTCACAGCGCCAGGGACCTGGATTCAATTCTGGCCTCGGGTCACTGTTTATGTGGAATTTGCATATTCTCACTGTGTCTGCCTGAGTTTCATCTGGGTGCTCTGGTTTCCTCCCACAATCCAAAGATGTGCAGGTTAGGTTGATTAGCCATACTAAATTGACCTCAGTGTTAAAGGATAAGCAGGGTAAATATGTGTGGTTACAAGAATACAGCCTAGGTGAGATTGTAGTCAGTGCAGACTCAATGGGCTGAAAGAATCCTTACAGTGCAGAAGGAGGCCAATGAGTCTTCTAGGATATTGTGCGCAGAAATACATGACAACGTGATCACACACCAGCTGAATGCTAAGGGAATGGAATCCCTTCTGATTGAGAAATACTCCAGGCTGACTAGAAAATACCTGAATGGCCATTTGTATGTAGACAATGACTCACTGCATCAAAAGTAATACAGACACAACAGCGAATCTGAGAGGGCTATGTTTTAGTTTCATTGTCAAAGCAGACATAAATGGCAACCTTGGAGATAAACTTGGTGGGCACCTGATACTGAAATCCTCTCCCCCAAACACCCACCTTGGCAGTAAAAATTCAGCAATTAAAATCACCCAGTTAGAGTTTACAGAAGTAACTGTTTGTAATTAAATAGTAATTTACTAGGCTATTAGTTAGTAGACATGTGAAGTCATCAGTAACAAGGTTGGTTAGTGGCTGTGCATGTATTACAGGCTACATGAAAATTAATACATTTTGTATTGGTTCTGGTGGACTGTTCATCCATATCTGGATCATCATCATGTACTTTGTTTTGGTTTCATTATCAGTTAAGACATATTGAATAGGAGTTATAGCCAAACTATATCTACTGCTTATGAGTTATCTGATTTTATTCTGTTTGAATATATGCCTTGCAAATATATTTGTGTAACCTCAAGATAACCTCAACAGCCCTTTCTCTTGCTGATTATCCACATCCTTACTTCCATTTACGAGAACAATGATATTCCTTGGGTAATGTTGTGGTCCTGTGGAAGCATTATGAAAAATCACCACCCTCTTCTGAGCCAGTAGAAGAATTGATTCCGTCATTATGTATTATTTAATGCTCTGCTGGATACAAATGGAGATAGGATCATGGTCTGTGAATAATTCTCAGTAAAAAGGAACTACTGAGTATATAGAGAATGCAATTAATAGTGAATGATCCTTTTTTATGATTTCTAAAATTATGTCACTCCAAAAAGTCTAAGGACTAATTGTGCTGGTCTATGTCATCCAGAAGCTTACAGCTTTTTTGCATGAACTCCAATAGCTTATAGCCTATTCCAGTTCATTAGGGGGGAATTCTCCCATCGCAACCTGTAAATTTTCTGGCGGGTTGGGTCGGGAAATGTGTGTCGGCCATTTTCCAGAGCCAGAGAACAGTCGTAGTCGGGACCTCACTGGAAACCAGCGGGAAGAAAGATAAGTGATTTAAATCTTTTTAAAATGTATTTTAAATCTTTTTTATATGTGATTATCGGACCCGGCACGGAACTTGCCGGACCTGACAGCATCTCCCACCTCGACGAGCGTATTTCACTCCAGCGGGGTTTAGAGTAGTCCCCCATGTTTGTGGAACTAGCAGGAGATCCTGCCAGAGTGAAAGAGGGGCAATCGGGGCCCTCAAGGGGGTCAGGTGGCTGGGAGGGTAGGCTCCCCTGGGCATGGGCACCCTGGCAATGCCAGCCTGTGCTCCCTGGCACTGCCCAAGAGACACCTTGGCACAGCCCATCAGGCATTGGGCACTACCAAGGAGGCAGAGTCTATTATGGGCAGGGCCTGGGGCGGTCAGTGGGGGTAGTCCCACTGCAACACTGCATGGCGTTCAGTCTACGCTAGAGGGAGGCCAACGATTGGGGCGGGCTGGGGGGTTTATCTGCCATCGTCAGGGAAATCTGCCTCTGGGGGTGGTCAGCAGAGTATGAATCTGCCGGGATTGGGGGGGGGGGGGGGTGGTGGGGATGGGGGGGTTGGTGAGGAGACTGCCACTGCTGGGTGTAGGCAGCTGGACATCGGGGCACTCCAGGTCAGGTGGGGGCGTTGGGACTAGCCTGGGAATTGTCATGGGGGCTGCAATTGGGGCATGGGAGGGGTTGGAGGGGCAGCACTGTGGTGGTGATCCCGGGCTGGCCAGCAAAGGAGACTGACAGATTGGGCAATTGCGCACGCGCAGAGTTCTAGAACTGTCAGTTTCTGGCGCGTATAGGCCCCCCCCCCCCCCCCCCAGGTTTTTAATGATAGTCACGATTGTGACCTCTGCATTGCACAGAGCAGGGAGATTCAGATCTGAAGTCGCACTGAAAAAAACATTTGTGATCTAGATCAGTTTTTCTCGCCAATTCAGCACTTTTGGGAGAATTGCCCTCAGAATTTCATCTCAGCACTTGTACAGTCAGATGCGCAAGAAAGCAAGGTAATTTTCAACCTTTACTTTTTCAAATACACAAGTAATGGGCCAGAAATTGCTCAAGTTATAATGACGCATTGACACTGTATACGACTATTAATTAACAAATCCAGCAATTAGTAGAGTAAAAGTGATTTGTTATGATCTAGAGAAGTGTTTGATGATTTGCACCACTTCCTCCTTATAGAAGATAAATGTCAGTTCTTGCCTTTAAGTTCTCCACAAAATTGATGGATTTATGAAATTGTTTTCAATTATTCCTGCCATAGCCTTATAGTTTGGTAAATTAATGCCATAGAGGACTCCATTAGCAGTGTAATTTGTGGACCTCACATGACACTTAACTTTCAAGGTGTGAATTCTTGCTCCAGCATATAGTTTATTGTTCTGAGAGGTTTATTCTTTGGGCCAGTCTTGCAGTTCATACTATTCATACTAAGAGTCAAATGCAATAATATTCAGGATGCAAAGCTGTCTCAGTTGCAATTCGGATTTTCCCAGGAAGTCAATACTATAGTGTACACTGAGTGCTTCACTGCCTAACTATGATTGTGACTCAGAATATTTGTACATCATATACCTAATCTCCTATTCATTCATTAACTTTTCAAGGGCCAAGGCAACATTTCATAAATACACTGGAATACAATGAGAGTGATTCTCCCACCCCAGCACACTACCTTTCTAGCACCGTGGGATGGGAGAATCTTGCATCCTGGCATGCGCGGGATTCGCGCATGCATTACACAGAGTGTAGGAGTTTCTAGTGTGAAATCCCACTGAAAAATCCAACATGAATTATCCCGGTTTTCCTGCAAATTTGACACTTGCAATTTTTTTGGGAGGATTCTACTCAATATTCTTTTCTTCTGTTTGCTCTTTTCAATTTATTCTTACTTCTTTCTGTCACCTTTTTCTCAATCTCGCCATGTGCCTATCTCCCAGCCCTGGATTTCTAAATGTAATTAGCGGGCCTGGGGTTGAATTTTCCAGGCCCACCAGAGTATTTCACTCCAGTAGATCCCCACTTTTGGTGAATTATCGGGACAACTCCACTGGAATGAGGGGTGGGGCAATTGGAACTACCAGGGATTGGACATTGGAGGGTAATGCTGCATGGGCATGAGCACCCTGGTGGTGCCAGCCTGGGCATCCTGGAATTGACAAGGGACAAAGTGACCATGCCCAGGGGTCACCTCGGCATAGGGCAGCACCAAGGGGGGAGTTCCAAAGGGTGTGACCTAGGGAGCAGCAGGGCCTCATGGGGGTCAGGGCCTGGGGGTGATCGGTGGGGCTGGCAGGTCCCATTGCGACTCTGCATTGAGGCAACAGGGAGGCCAGTGATCAGGGCAGATAGGGAGAAGGGTCAGCAGGGGGAGGTGTCTGCCTCCCGGGGGGGTCTGCATTGCCGGAGGGGAGAGGTGGGGGGATTGTCACTGGGGGAGAACTGGAGATCGAAGACTATGGGGGCATCAGGACTACTGGGGGGAACTGTGGGTGAGGGGGCTGGAGATCGGGGTAGGTCAGGAGGAAGGAGAGTCAGGATGGCCCGAGAATGGTTGGGGGACCATGACTGGGCCGTGAGGGGTCAGCACTGAGGATCCCGGGCTGGCCAGCAATCAAGCTGGCAAGCAAACGGGGAGGCTGACAGTTCGGGGGCATTGCGCATGTACAGAGGCCTGCTGGTTTAGCCTCCTGGGTGAGAATAGGTCCCACCCCCTGAAATCTATTGAGATTCATGCTGGTGGCCTCTGCATTACACAGAATGTAGGAGTTTCTAGTGTGAAATCCCGCTGAAAAATCCAACATGAATTATTCCAGTTTTCCGGCAAATTTGACACTTCCAATATTTTGGGGAGAATTCTATCCAATATTCTCTTCTTCTGTTTGTTCTTTTCAATTTATTCTTATTTCTCCTTTCTGTCTTTTTCCCAATCTCAATTATTATGACTAGGATGGGAAGAGTGCATATAAGCGTAAATGTTTAATTAATTCACCAAAATGGCCAATTGTTTATCTTTGTTACTGCTAGACTCAGAATAAAAGAGACTTTAACCAGGTTTCTTTCAATAAACTCTAAATGATAGATTGAGTATGACACAAAACCTTTCTTGAAAATCGAGTTGCAAAACTGGTTAACATACATATTTAATTTTGAAGTGTAACAATTTACCCTTTTGAAAAATCTCAACAGGCACACATAAACAAACACAAAATAGAGGACAAGACTACTAAGATCTCTATATAGACTGACTTAAGGGAACACTATTTGAAAAAGGATAAAGTTCAAAAAAGCCTGGATGCTATCAATTTGGTCACTATAGTTGTCTGGAAGTCCTTTCCAAAGGATCTTTGATGAAATACTAGGGTGATTCTCTGACCTTGCCCTGCCAATATCAGATCACACCAGTTCTGGAAAATAATGTGCAGGTCTAAAAATCCATGTTGCACCTGGCACCAAACTGTTTGTGATTCTCCTGGCCTCTTTCTAATGGTACAAGCTAGTTCGAGGCTGATTAGTATATTTAAAGTAGCATTAAAATACGCATAGTCCATTTGAATCCCAGTGCATAGAATTTACTTTGGGTACGGCATGATATCAAGAATCACTATTGATCTCTGCTAGTGGAGATCTAGTGCAATGGTCATGCCAGGGGGCTGTGATAGGGAGCATGGCCAGGCAGTCCCCATTGGGCATTGCCCACCTGGCAGTGTTCACTTGGCACACTAGTGGTGCTTAATATAGAATGAGCACTCAAAGGGCTGTAACTTCCTTGATGTGGTAGTCAGCATTGAATTGCCAATGCTGTGCCTACTTAACTACACCATATTTCTGTGCCTGCCTTGCCTGTCCTTTCAATGACTGGGTGAGAGCAAGCAGCGCAACTATCATAAAAGCCCAGTGTCACAGACTAGCAGAGTCAGATTGAAGAATAACACACCCTGTTTTCTGTGGTACTAGCTGTGAGGATTGGAGGCCAAGCAGGGGCAGTTGGTCATCGAGGAGGTGTGGGGGCGGGGGGGGGATCAGCTATCAAGGATGGGTAGAATCGGTTTTACATCAGGGGGTGAGAAAGGGCTTGCACATCAGGGAGAAGTGGAATTGGTCAGACATCAGGGGATGAAGCTGGATCAGACATTGGACGTGGGGCTATTTGGTGGTTGTTGGTGGGGGAATCACGTAGGGGGTGCTTGGCAGAGTTGGGGGTTGGGTCAGGCCTGCAGCTTGCAGATCCGATCAGGTCAGGGTGGTGGTTCGGCTGCACCCTGGGGACAGGAGGAGGGTGTGGAGGTCCAAGTCAGACCAGCTGGGTGGGGTGTTGGGTCAGATCACGGTGTGAAAGTCGGGTCTATGGGGTGTGGATGTGGAGTGCTGTGTGATCGAAGTAATCTCATGGGGGGGTATTGGGTGTGTCGGGAATGTGTGGAATACTGTGAAGGGTTGGCTAAACATTAGAAGGTAGAGTAAGGGAATTGCCTGAGTGTTGGGCTATGGGGAAATCGGTCAAGGTCTTTACAATAGTTACCCAGAAGTTAAAAGAAGTTTTAATTCTTCTAACTTCTGAATAATTATTGGTGTAATGCTTTCAGAACCATCCAAAGTTTGCGATTTAAATCGTGTTTTCGGCTGGTTTACAGCTCAGAGCAATTGCCCAGGAAAGTTTGTACTTCTGGGCAATAGCTGCGTAAATACTTGCCTGTGAAGTATCTGAGGGATACCCAACGCATTTTTGGGATAATCCCACTCCCATCTCCTATCCAAGTTGACGAGCTCAGAAGTTATGGTCCCAAGTGTTTGTGGTACTGGACATCACAGAGGAATCCTGTGAGGGTAAAACCAGCAATCCAAAATTTAAACCATCTGCTTAAATACCAAGGCTTTTCACCCATTGAAACTTCTGAGGTTTCCTCACATGTATCTTCAGAATACATTTGGGAATGTCCCAAAAAAGTTGAAGTTCCCAAAATGCGGGAAAACACAAGCATTTCCCACAAGTTTTTTCAGCATAAATGCCAGAGTGAATCTCCGACATTCTGAGCACTGCAGAATGCCTCAACAGGATTCACTCTGGAAAGCAAGGGATGGGGCCTATTTCTGCCCGAGAAGCCGGCAGCATAGCGCTGAGTGGGCCATTGCGCATGCGCAGATCTGTCAGAGCAGAAATCGGCGCACGTGCAGTGGCCCCCCCATTGCTAGCCTCCCAGACCTCCCCAACCAAGCCCCTATGTTCCCCCACCCAGCTCAACAACTTAGCCTGGGCGTCCAGCGTGAATCCCGCAAAATGGTCACCATTGACGTCTCTCGGTCCACTGCACTACTCGAGCAGCACAGCGGGGCTAGGAGAATCCTGGCCCAGTTTCCAGTGGTCCGGAGACCTGAAGGTCTGGATTGTGTACTTTCTGTCAAGTGAGCGAATCTGTTCTGGGATAACATGTTGATGGTTGGGTTATAGAATTCTACATTGATTTTATTTCTCATTCAACATTGAGCAACAATTCATTATTTATCAATACATAATGTCAGAGATTGTCGTTGAACAGCATTGGTTTACCACCCTGCTGAGCTTTTTCAGAGTTTCCTCTTGCCTTGTTGTTGCTTGCTGTCACAAACCCTTACTATTGTTGAAGAAGGGAAAAATAGCCTCCATCTCAGATCTTGTTCACTTTATATTGAAAGTTCAGTAGTGATTTCTTTCATTAATATTTGACCAAATTGGTAATAATTTATCATGAAAATTAAATTTTCAACATCATAACACAGTCAATATAGAGGCAAATTTTGGCACTTATGATAATTAGTTTGAAATATGGACATTCAATATTATAGTCTAACTTCAAAAGGGATTGAGTGAATCATAACTTTGCTGTCTTCTCTGCAGAAATTTGAACTACATTCTGTCTGCTTCTCCCATCACCATTTTCACAGATACAGTGTTTTCATCTTCTCACCATTTTCTAGCAGCCAGTTGTGTAAATGTGAACTACACCCATCTACATGTGAGTAGATAAATAGCAGTTAAATGTGATCGAGAGAATTCAGTATGAGGCAGTGCAGAGGTGAAGTGCCCCAAGGTCGACTGTTGCTGCAATATTGGCTCTGAGTTTGAAGAAAGACCATTCCTAATACAGGATGGTAGTGGCCCAGGAAAATATATGGATCGTAAAGAAGTATTCCTGCTCCTCCCTGTCCTTGACAATGAAAGAGGGACGGTTCTTTGATCAGACTTTCAGCTGTTATGAAAATAATTTAAGTGCTTTCATTTTTCTGCCCATGATCAGTATGTTAGTATGGAAAGGAGACGTTTGTTTTCTTACCCTCAGAGTTAATGTCTCAATTAAATAATTCCAGCAGGAAGTTTTTCATGAGTTTAAAAATAAAGGTTATTTATGTTCACCCGCTCACCCCAAACTTGATGTGCCATTTCATTTAGTCACCTCATGCAAACTCTGCACACATGAAGATTAGACACTAATAAATACAGTGTTATCTCAGTCTCTTTCATGGCAGGCCCCGTTTCTTCTTTGATGAAGTAGTTGCTTTAGTAGTAGGCCTGGTTGAACGAACAATTTTGAGTAATTCGTGAGTTCTCTTGTAGTCAAATTCCTAAGAGGATATATCTCAGGTAAACTTGGAGCTAGAACAGATTAGCGTGTCTGTCTATCAGAAATCTCCCACTTTCAAGCTATTGTAGTTTATTACCTTTGTGGTTGGAAGGCTTGCAGTTTGTTTGATGGCTTTTTCTGTCAGAAAACAGCTTTTTGCTGATTTAAAAGCAGTTAAATGGCTCCCTCAATTTGTGACCTCCAGATGTTTTAAGTCCTTTTTCTAAACAAAGGCAGGGTTCATGTTGATTCCAATCCTATGAGTGAATCTCAAGAGTCAAACAACAACATTTAGTTTGGATGAGGGAAACTACTGTAGTCTAGTGGAAGATTGATTGGACCCATTCACACTTGTCTCATGCATATTGAGCTTTGATGTCCCCATTTCTTCAGGGATAAACAAAGAGTCAGATTGCCTGGAATTATATAGTCCTTATCTGTTAATCCATTGTTAAACAATGGAATGTGAATACTGCAGATGGCTGCAAATGTCCATGCTTAATTAGGTATTCACTTGAGACTTTGGACAATGTGAAGCTCAAAATGACAAAAGTCATGATTTATAGTAGGCATTTTAATTGTCTGTGCGTGTCCAGCTTTTAAAAATATTGCCTGGGACATGACAATGGACCTACATGGGGAACATTGCTGCAGCTATAGGCAAGGAGAAATTTCTGCTGGTAAAAGCTGTTCTGGCGTAGGTCAAATTAAATTATTTCACGTCAGGAAATAAGTGCAATGTCATGCTTGATTCTTTATTCAGAAGAGAGGAAACATCATATACACCCATGCAACTTTGTGCTGAAGAACTCAGATTCGAACTGTACCAGGTCTAAGAGATTCTGTTACAACTTTCAATGTTTTATAGGGATATTTCTCCTTTAAATTTTTATACGTATATCTTGTCATCGAGAAGTTGAACATTTTTCAGTGTTCTATCCACTTTCACAAGAACATTAGTGATGCTATTTATCGAAATCTGTATGCTGCATTTATTAACTCACAAAAGAATACCACTAACTTATTATTTAACTGAAATCCAAATTCATCTGACATCTAACCATTACTAAATGGAAACACCATCCCCACCGCTTTTAGTGTGAACATTGATTTTTTTTTAATTCAATCGTGAGACATGGGCATCTTTGGCTGACAAGCATTTATTGCCCATCCCTAATTGCCTTTGAGAAGGTTGTGATGAGCTGCCTCCTTGATGCCAATATTTGTCCAGTGGACATCATAACCAAGGAAGCCTGTGAAAATTGACAGGCAGACAGATAGAAGTCAACTCTTGACTCAGCCCAAGAGGACTAAATTTTACATTTCAAAGTATATCAGTTAAATTAATCTAATATCAGGATCCACAAGGAGGCATTCAGGGCCAGAATTGAGGTGCTTGCAATGTCAAGGAACTCAATAACTTCCAAAGAACAGCTCGTTGCAGATCTAAAGGTCCCCGGGCTGTTGCTACGTATTTTAATTGGTAAGACAGTTCTAATGCCTGTCAGAGGTTGACTTAAACAGGCTGAGTCCACCCTTATCTTTGTCACTGGAGAGTTTGTAATTGGCTAAATCCTCAATAGAAGTTATGCTATTGCTGCTTGAAAAGATGTATAAATCGTAACTGCAACAGACAATATCTCACCAATTATCCGTTTCATGACTTCTTCTAACATGATGAATAAATTGTGCTAATTTATTTTTTCAATAATGAGACAGAGTACAGGAATGAGATAGAGGATCTGGTGAACTTGTGCAGCAACAATAATCTCTCCCTCAATGTTAACAAAATGAAGGAGATTGCCTTCGACTTTAGGAAGTATAAAGGAGAACATGCCCCTGTCGACATCAATGGGGACAAAGTAGAAAGAGTCGAGAGCTTCAAGTTTTTAGGTGTCCAGATGACCAACAAGCTGTCTTGGTTCCCCCCATGCCGACACTATAGTTGAAAAAGCCCACAAATGTCTACTTCCTCAGAAGACTCAGGAAATTTGGTATGTCAGCTACGACTTTCACCAACTTTTACAGATGTACCATAGAAAACATTCTTTCTGGTTGTGTCACAGCTTTATATGGCTCCTGCTCGGCCCATGACCACAAGGAACAACAAAAGGTCATGAATTTAGCCCAATCCGTCATGCAAACCAGCCTCCCATTCATTGACTCTGTCTGCACTTCCTGCTGCTTCAGCAAAACAGCCAGCATAATTAAGGGCCCCACACACCCCGGACATTCTCTCTTCTGCCTTCTTCCTTCCAGAAAAAGAAACAAAAGTCTGAGGTCACATACCAACTGACTCAAGAACAGCTTCTTCCCTGCTGCTGTCAGACTTTTGAATGGACTTACCTTGCATTAAGTTGATCTTTCTCTACACACTAGCTATGACTGTAACAATACATTCTGCACTGTCTCATTTCCTTCTCTATGAATGGCATGGTTTGTCTGTCTAGCACGCAAGAAACAATACTTTTCACTATATTAAAACATGTTAATACATGTGACAATAATAAAATCAAATCAAAATCAAGTCAGTTCTTTAGAAAATATTTCAAGTACAACCTATTTAACCTATAAACAAAAGTTCACTTAAAATTTACCAGCTTTCAAATGTTTCAAATACTTTCCAGTCTGAAAGAAGTTGAAACATCCATTAGCACTCCTTTGAGGTATGAAGTCAACTTAATGATCTTAAGATTTACAGGAACAACTCAAAACAGCAATCAATAAGGCTGACTCACATTACAAGTCTTCTCTAACAGGTAGCCAATCAGCAAGTTCAGAATGAGTACAGTTCCTAAGTATAACTCAGTAATCATTAACACTTCTACATTTAATCAGCCAACTTGCTCTAATGACAAAGCTGAACCAGTTGACAGAGTTGCTTTACAGGTACAGACAGTGTGAGTGGAGAGAGAGATAATCACCGGTGGGGTTGCATGGTGGCACAGTGCTCAGCACTGCTGCCTCACAGCGCCAGGGATCCGAGTTCAATTCACTGTGCGGAGTTTGCACATTCTCCCTGTGTCTGCGTGGTTTTCCTCCACAGCCCAAAGGTGTGCAGGTTACATGAATTGGCCATGCTACATTCTCTCTCAGTATACCCGAATAGGCACCGGAATGTGGCAATTAAGGGATTTTCATAGTAACTTGATTGCAGTGTGAATGTAAGCCTACTTGTGATTAATAAATAATCTTTACTTTAATTTTTAGGGGCATTTATGCTATTACCTTAGCATCAGTATGCATCAGTTTCTTTTCACAATTAGGATGTGGTTATAAAGTAAATGCTTCCTCTATACATTGTTAGGATTTAATATGGAATTGAATCAAAGTGAGATGTCTCACAACACCAGGTTAAAGTCCAATAGGTTTATTTGGAATCATGAGCTTTCACAGCAGATAGCCAAGTTCCACACACATGAGGATGACCTCAACCAGGATCTTGGGTTCATGTCACACTACATGTAACCCCCACCATACTGTCTGGGTTTGCAAAACCCTACGAACTGTCCTGGCTTGAGGAAATTCACACCTCTTTAACTTGTGATTATCCCTCTCTCCACTCGCACTGTCTGTACCTGTAAAGACTTGATTACCTGTGAAGACTCGTATTCCAACCATTCTTCACATTCCAATCTGTAATTATCTTGCAATTGTATCTTTGCCTATATATGCCATGTTTGTGAACCAACCTCTCCATTCACTTAACGAAGGAACAGCGTTCGGAAAGCTCGTGATTCCAAATAAACCTGTTGGATTTTAACCTGGTGTTCTGAGACTTCTTAATGTGCTCTCCCCAGTCCAATGCCGGCATCTCCACATCATGAAACAAAATGGATTGAGACTCCCTGGAGGAAGCCATCTCTCTCCTTTCCTTTTCAGAGTCAGTTCAGGCCTTTGTTTCCAATTTGCACTGCAAATTTAACGCTGGATTTTCATTGAGTCGGGATGATTTCAAAGCCCTTTAAAAATGGTGAGTAGGGCCAAATTCTGGGAATCCTGACCTAGATTTAGAGGCTGCCTGATTTTAGGTTCTGTCTTTAAAGGATATGGGCTGGTTTCTGTCAAAAGCCCTTGGTATTCCTGATCTGGCAAACTCCATTTTGGAGATGGGCATGTCCTACTTCTCCGCAATTTTCATGAGAGTTAAGTTTAGTTTTATTTATTAGTGTCATATGTACGCTTACATAAACACTGCAATGCAGTTATTGTGAAAATCCCCAAGCATCCAAGTTCGTAAACAGCCATGGTTCACAGCCCCAAAGAGGAGTTATAAACCTTAGCCTTTCTGAAGATGAATTCCAAGCATCCTCCTCATGCCCCCTATGCTAAGATAATGGCCTCTACCCAAGCTCCATGGCCCCTCAATTCCCCTGTACTAAGCTATGCCCTTCCATCCATCCTCCACAGTCCTTCATATCCTCATGCCAAGTCGCGGAACTCCACCTCATGGTCCCTCATGCCTCCATGTCAAGCTACGACACTCCACTCATCTCCATGGCCCTTCTTGCTCCCTATGCCAACTATGTCATCCCATGCCCATTGACCCCACAATATACTGCATAGAACCAATGACCCTTACACTGACAATGGGATGTATAAAAACATTTTTAAAAAGTAATTCATTCATTACTTTCTACTGTGTTAAGAAAAAGTACAAAGCATGACAATGCAAGAAAAATGTCAATTATTCAAACCCTATAGATAATCAATCTACAGTTATACAATAAATGGCAGGGGCATCAAGAGTATAGAAACACAAAGGGACCTAGGTGTGCAAGTCCACAAATCCTTGAAGGTGGCAGCACAGGTGGAGAGGGTGGTGAAGAAGGCATATGGTATGCTTGCCTTTATAGGATGGGGTATAGAGTATAAAAGCTGGAATCTGATGTTGCAGCTGTATAGAATGCTGGTTAGGTCACATTTGGAGTACTGTGTCCAGTTCTGGTCGCTGCACTACCAGAAGGACGTGGAGGCTTTAGAGAGAGTGCAGAGAAGGTTTACCAGGATGTTGCCTGGTATGGAGGGTCTTAGCTATGAGGAGAGATTGGGTTGACTTGGGTTGTTCTCCCTGGAAAGATGGAGAATGAGGGGAGACCTAATAGAGGTGTACAAAATTATGAACGGTACAGATAGGGTGAATAGTGGGAAGCTTTTTCCCAGGTCGGATATGATGATCACGAGGGGTCACGGGCTCAATGTGAGAGGGGAGAGGTATAACTCGGATATCAGAGGGATGTTTTTAATGCAGAGGGTGGTGGGGGCCTGGAATGCACTGCCAAGTAGGGTGGTGGAGGCAGACATGCTGGCATCATTTAAGACTTACCTGGATAGTCACATGAGCAGACTGGGAATGGAGGGATACAAACGAATGGTATAGTTGGACCAATGAGTGGCACAGGCTTGGAGGGCTGAAGGGCCTGTTTCTTGTGCTGTACTGTTCTTTGTTCTTTGTTAACCCTTGAACCCATTTAACCTTGTGTAAATAAACATTATGGAAATGACCATAGAGATCAGAGAGGTAATGGTTTCTATTGGGCTCAGTTATTTCAAAAGAGTAATGGATTTCTGGGCTCTCAAGCCAGCTTGGTTGGCCTAAGTTGTACCAGCATCTGTTCTTCAGCAATGAAAATCCTGTCCTTGTGTGTACTTCCTCCCCATCTGAGAATTAACCCATCTCCAGCTTCCTCTTCCTGCCTTGAGAATGAAAATTCAGGCCTTAGTTTCAATGTAAGCAGATTTTGACTTTGCTCCAAAGATGAACTTCTACTCGTGAATGCAAGATGTTATTTTATTCCAAGGCATTGCTGCTGCAGATCTAATTCGAAACATGGTGATACCATGTTTAGATGGTTCCATGGCTCCATCCATTAATACTTAGCTCAGTCAAACCTTGCTGCCAATATATTATGCTGTACCAGTATCCCATTTTTGCTGAGTTACCATGGGTCCTAATTTCCAAATACTTCAAATTTAAAAATCTTATCCTTCTGCCATCATGACCTGTTCTTCCCCATCTCTGTAACTTCCTCCAACACAATAATATACCCATCCAAATTCTCCATTTCTCTAACTCCTGCCTCCTTTGCATCTCCATCCCTCCTCCCCCAATCCACCATTAGTATTTTAAGAGGAAGAGTCTAATTCTAAAGTAATACAGTCGGGAGATAAAGTAATTCAGAAGGAAGGGAGAAAGTGAGAAAATTGGAATACAAGAAAATCAGAGAAAGCAGAATTAGTGCTTCAATAAAAAAGGTTGCTTCTTTGTTGATTTTATTTGTACAATAGGGTATTTTTTATGTTCGAGCACACTCAGCAAAGATATGCAATTTCACACTCAGGCAAAAGTCAATATGCCCAATTAACAGTTTACTTGATTTTTTTCCATTCATTAATTTTTATAACCAGAAAATCTCATAAATGGTGCTAATCTCAGTGTTTAAATGAATGATTGTTTATCCTTCTCATCAAAACTTGCACTCTGGATGTTACAACATAAATTTGCTTTAGCCCAAATTTAGTACAACAGGAATAAGCTTACATAGTGCAAATTACTGTTGTTGTGGTTTAAGCCTCACTGTCATAACATTGGTCATTTTGCACACAGGAATGCCTCACAAACAGAAAAGTGATAAACAATCAGCCATCTGGCTTTGGTAATAAAAGCAAACATACCTGAAAAAAAACTCCCTATTTTTCAGATAGTACCATGAGATATTTTGCATTCACAGTAAGAAGTCTCACAACACCAGGTTAAAGTTCAACCAGTTTATTTGATAGCAAACTCACAAGCTTTCGGAAACACTGTTCCTTTGTCAGGTATGTGGAAGGTTCTAATCAGAGAAGGGCATATTTTGCATTCACCAGACAGCAGATGTGGCACCTCAATGTAGCACTCTCCCATCATTAAATTGAAATGTGTACTGGGATTGTGTGCTAAATTCTCCAACCCTGTCAGCGGCAGGTTTGCTGTGAATGGGCAGGAATGGAAAATCTAGTGACAACCAAAAACCCATAACCTGTCAGCATAAAATCACACTGCAATTCTTCCAATAGTGGGTTAATAGCAGATTGGTCTTCCTTCTGTTGGTGGCATGAATGTCATTTGTATCTCATGAATGTGCATTAAAACACTTCTTGCTTATGTCTCACTAGGCCTTCTAAGCTTGCATCACTCCTACAGGAAATGACAGTGGCATCAAACACAATTGCTCATGGTGTGCACAATATAGTCCTTGACTGGCAAGTGACTTCGAGGTGCCAACGCAACAGAGAACAGATACAGAAATACAGCTTCAAAGAGGCAAGAAGCCCAACAAACAGTCCACAGGCAGAGAATCAGCTCTTTCGAATTGTGCCGTAGGAGGCTCAGGCTCCCATGATAGCTCACTGATAAAATCTGTAGCCCCCAAAAATAAGACTTCCTTCCCTGGAAATCAGGTGAGCATGTGTTACCAGCAGCCATTAAGGGTGGATTAAGATTTGAAAATTCCACCCAACTGCCAAAGTAATCTGAGGGTAGGTGGACGAATCAACTGCTGGCTCACCAGGCAAGGTGGAGGGGAACTGGCCTGTGTGTAATCTATGAGGTTTCAAGCATAGAATCTGACAGGGGATCCCACCATTCAGGCCAGTGAGACAGGTGCCATCAGAACAACCCATCGCTGTACCTAGCCTCAAAATGTTAGAATTCCGAGTTATGTATTCAAGTATCTGGAGTCAGGATTAAATCCACAACTTTCTGACTCAGAGCTAACAATGCTAACACTTAACTAATGCTGATATCTTAAAAGTAAGTTTATTGCTGGAATATAAGATATAACAATATAAAATTGTACCTGATAGGTTATTCTAAATTATGATGTACATTTGATAAAGTTTAACAAATGTAGATAATATAATTAAGTAGCTCCATTACTGCAATATAAAGATCTCTATTACGACAATATAAGCAGTTACGTTACCTTCACAATATATGAGCTGAGAAAATTTCAAAAATGGTTGATTTATTGGTCGATTTTGAGAGCTTGGAATTTTTTTATTCATTGGAATTAAGGATTTTTTTTAAACAATAACTTTTAAACTCCACAGTCTCATAAAATCCCTTCAGCACAAAAGGGGACCATTTGGTCCATCAAGTCTGCACCGATCACAATCTCACCCAGATCCTATCCCCATAACCCCAGTTATTTACACTACTAACTCCCAACACGAAACAGCAATTTAGCACGGCCAATCAATCTAACCCACACGTTTTTGGACTGTGGGAGGAAACTGGAGCACCTGGAGAAAACCCACTCAGACACAGGGAGAATGTGGAAACTCCACACAGACAGTCACCCAAGCCAGGAATTGAACCCGGGGCTCTGGTGCTATGAAGCAGCAATGCTAACTACTACGTCACCATGCTGCCCTTTAGAAACTGTACACTGTGGAAGAAAGCCATTTGGCTTATCGAGTCTGCACCAACAATAATCCCACCCTCACCCTATCCCTGTAATCTCATATATTTACCCCACTCATCCCTCTAACCTACGCATCTAAGGGTCCTATTTTACCATTTTGATTTTAAGTGCTGGACGGACTTGAAACTGGGAGTGTTTCAGATCCGACTATTAGACCTGTTCTCAGGCACCCTCATATGCAGTCTGCCAAAAAATAAATTGGCAATTCCGAATTGTGCCACAGGAGCCTGTGCTTCGGGGCTTAACACACCCGAAATCCTGCAGCTCCAACTGACACTTAAACTAGGCTTGTACTCATTAGAGTTTAGAAGAATGAGGGGAGATCTCATTGAGACGTATAAGATGATGAATGGGATGGATAGGATAGAGGTGGAGAGGCTCTTCCCGCTCAGAAAGGACAGTAGGACTAGGGGGCACAGCCTCAAGATAAAGGGGGGGTGGTTTAGAACGGAGTTGAGGAAGAACTTCTTCACTCAAAGGGTGGTGAATCTCTGGAATTCTCTGCCCGTTGAAGTGGTGGAGGCTGCCTCGCTAAATATTTTTAAGACGCGGGTTGATGGGTTTTTGATAAGAGAGGGGATTAAGGGTTATGGGGATAGGGCAGGAATGTGGAACTGAGCCACGACAGATCAGCCATGATCTTATTGAATGGCGGGGCAGGCTCGAAGGGCCAGATGGCCTACTCCTGCTCCTATTTCTTATGTTCTTATGTTCTAACTGTGCATGCACAGAAAAGAAATGATAGAATGCTGGCCAGATAATGCCTTCTCCTGGCCTCCCAGGCCAGATAATGCCTCCTCCTGGTCCCCATAGACACTGGCTCACCCCCACAACATTACTGACCTTCTTATCCCTCCATCCCCTTGCCATCCAGGCCGATTGTGGGCTCCTCCCCCGCCCCATCCTCCTCACTGATCACAGCTAGAGTAGCAGCAACCCCACCTTCCCCCCACTGATTACAGGCAGAGTGGCAGTGGACCCCCTTCTCCTTCACTGATCACAGGCAGAGTAGCAGCAGATCCCACCTTCTCCCTCACTGATCACAGGCAAAGTGGCAGTGGATCCCGCTTCCCCTTCACTGATCACAGGCAGAGTGGCAGCAGACCCCTCCTTTCCCCTTATTGATCACAGACAGAGCAGCAGTGGACCCCCTTTCCCCCTCACTGATCACAGAGTGCCACGTGGACCCCCCTTCCGCCTCACTGAACACAGGCAGAGTAGCAGCAGATCCCCCCCCTTCCCCCTCACTGATCACAAGCAGAGTGGCAGCAGACTCCCCCATCCCACCCAACGATCTCAAGCAAATTGTCAGATACTCAGCACTTACCTCCTCATTAGCAGGAGCACCCAAATTGGAGCATGCCTGGTTTATGCCGATTCTGGATGGGCAAACGTGATGGTAAAGGGGAAAGTGCCGGTAAGGTTGGATGTGCAGCCCAGTAAGTCAATTTAAATGCATGCAATCACACTGCTCACCTCACGCCCGACTTTACTGTGCCTGAAAAGAGCACAACCTGATGGTAAAATCGGGCCCTAAGGAGCAATTTAGCGTAGTCAATGCACCTAGCGCACACATCTTTGGACTGTGGGAGGAAACCAGAACATCCGAGGAAATCCATGCAGACACAGGGAGAATGTGCAAACTCCACACAGACAGTCCTCCAAGCCAATAATCAAACCCAGGTTCTTGGAACTTTGGGGCAGTAGTGCTAACCACTGTGTCGCTCACTCTTTGGTTTAGGAAGAACACTTGGACACTGATTTCCAGCTGCTGTGTATAATGATTACAACTGACTTTAGCAGTTGGGTGGAATTTTCAATTCTTAATCCACCCTTAATGGTGACTGGTAACATATGCTCGTCTGATTTCCAGGGAAGGAAGTCATATGTTATCAGTGAGCAGTTGTGGGAGACTGAGCATCCTGAGGCACAATTCTAGAAAGTTACTTCTCTACCTGTGGAACCTTTGTTAGGTTTCTTGCCCTTCTGGGGCTGTATTTCTGTATCTATTCCCTCTGTTGTGTGGAGTAGTTAAGGAGAAGATTCCCACTGCTGCTGTTGATGTTCCTCCTTTCCCTCATCAAGTAGAGCTACATAAACTGCTCCCATGCTGTGATAAAGGCTGACAGTGGGAAAGTGCAGCTCAAAGTCAGTGAAGTCAAGATAGATGAAGCGACTTCCAAGAAGTTAGCAATCACTTGTCAAGTAGTAAGAGCGTGTTCTCATGGGAAGTTGAGAACACTTGGGCCTGGCTGGAGCTTTTCAGTTTCACTGTTCAAAAGCTTCACAATCTGTCACTTCACTGAAGATGACCCTGGCAAGTTGCTGACAGCTCAGAAACAAATGCCCTGGTTGTTAAAGCCAGAATGGTTGGTTCAAAAGGAAGGTAATGATCTATTTGTATGACAATGACACCTGAAGGCACCAACGTGGCTCCCACTCACCTATAAATCTGCCCTAGGTGAAACTGGAAAGGATGATGCAGTATCACAACTCAAAGTTCATTTTAAGGGACTGAACTCCTCGCCCCACATGCATCCAAACCTACTTCACCTTATTTGTTAAAATTGTGCTGTCAAGTTTCTCAATTTTGTAAGCATTAGTGCTGATTACTTTTGATAAATCATTATAACTATCAAGGAGTAAGTTGTTCAAAATGAGCACATTTTTCATGGTATGCCAATCCAATAACAATATTTTTCACATCAGTTATTCATCGTATTATTAAAATGCAGAGTAGCTTATGTTTATGATCCTGGTTCAGACAGCATGAATTAAAGGCATACCATGACAAGCTGTATAGCAATTCAGACATCTAGTAATTTGTAGAGTATAAAATGGCCATGAAAACTGCTGGATTGTCATAAAAACCTAAGTAATAGTCTTTACAAAACACCTCCACCCAATCTGGCTTGCATGTGACTCCAATCCCATACAAAATGGTTAACTCCTAATGACCTTGGACCACCTAAGAATGGGTAACAAATATTGTCCACCTAGTTTTCCTCATATCAAACTATAACAGTTCCATTCATAAAACAAATTCTAAAAATGACTAATATATTGTAGGAAATGCTGGAATGGAGAAATATTATTCCAAGAATGTTTAATGTATTACAGTAACGTTACAATAAAACATCACAGCTCCTAGCATGCATTTTTGGGCTAAGTACATTTCTATCTAATTATTTTGACTATAGTATATTTCCACAATTTTTATGATCAATAATTTGTTATGTTTAGAATTGAGAAGTACTGATAATGTTACAGTAAGATTACAGCAAAATCTTACCAAATAAATGGCAGAGCATTTGTTCTGGTGAGAAAAACAGTGTGTTTCTCTCCAAATCTTACTACACTGTCACAAAAATAAAAGGTGATTGATGCAATTGAGGCATCGTGTTTAATGAGAGCCCTGAACAGAACAAACAATGACCTCCCTCCCCCACCCCCCTCAGGGCTTTACCCAACACTCGCCCCATGAAAAGACCTGGCATTCCCCCCACCCTTCCTCCCTACTGATTGGAGTCAGCATTCACTCTAATCCTCTGGTTGGAGAAGGCGCCTCCCTGTTCTCCCCAGATCCATCCCACCCACCAACAGTCCTTGCCAGCACTACCTTCCCCCCAGATATCAGACTCAACCCCCCACCCCCCCACAACAATCAGTGCTGGCAACTTTCCGCCATTCCCTCTCAGGCCTTCCTCCTGAACATCGGACTCCTTCCCTCACCCGCCCCCACTCCTGCAACAGTCAATGCCGGCAACTACTCCCCTTTACTCTGAACATTAGAACCATTCCTTTCCCTCAAAAGGTAGTGCAGGAACACCCCTTTCTCTGAACAACGTAACCTTACCGCCAAACCCCCCACTGACATAGGCATTGTTGGCATCCCCAGCTCCCCCATCCACTCGAAATCACCACCACAAAGAAATGAATCCATCATGTACCACCCACCCCCCTGCCACCCTACTCCCATAAGGCTCTCACTGGCATCTGCCCCAGCACTGCCTTTGGCACAGGCTGGCATGATGTAAACCTGGCAATGGCAACCTGCTTTAAGTGGGAGGGCCTCCCATTGACTGTTCAGCTTTGGGAGCTCACCTGCCCTCCCTGATTTGATGGTGACCCTGCTCGTAGACCTTTAATTTGCTGCAGCTTTGAAAATCCCTGTGGGAGTACCTAAAGTACACTATGTTGGTTGGAATCCAAAGCGAGCCCCTATTTGCAGGTCTTAACCCCTAAAAAAATCCCAGCTGTGTCTAAGTGAAAGTAGGTTTAAAGTTAGCACAGAATCTACATTTGTGTGTGTCCTCATTTGAAGACTGAGGTCCAGACCATTGTTGACTTCTTCATCAAAGCATTTGAGAAAATGGATCTTTCACTGAACACTGAAGTCCTCTTTTAGCCAGCTTCTATAGCACAACATCTTCCCATACCAATTAAGATTGTTCAGCTCTGCCGTGTTTCAGAATTACCAGATGTAACAAGAGCTTAAAGTAACTGAATAGTACCCGGCCACAATCTTACAACTATTTATTAAAGTGGTTTGAAACATTCCAGTTACAAGATAAGCTGAAGCTTAGATAGATAGAAACTAGCAAGGGCCAATTATAATACTAAATTATTTTTTGCCAATGAAGTAGTTCATGCAATTCGTTGTGAAGTGGAACAAACGGTTCTTCCATGGTTTCTTTCCATTGCTTAAAATCTACACGGACTAGCAGTAAAGAACTGATATCCATCCTTTTGACCCAGATTTTATAATTGCCATGTCCCTTATCAATTTGTACTAGACATGGGCTGGCATTAAACAGGGGACATGGGAGAAATGGACAGTTATTCAGCTATACAGTGATCAATGGCTGTATTAAACAATCACCTTGATATTTTCAAGTTCATTATTAATTATATAAAGAGACTTCTGAATGCAGGAACTCAGATCTTCTTTATCACTGTTGGTTGGAATATTGCATTAGAGAGAAAACAATTGTAACAAATTATACAAATTGAAACCTCTATGGTTAGAATTGATTTTCAAGAGTTCAAATTCTAGTACTTGAATCATACCATTTTTATAACACACCCTATCAAAATATTAGAACATAGAACATAAAACATTACAGCGCAGTACAGGCCCTTCGGCCCTCGATGTTGCGCCGACCAGTGGAACCAATCTAATGACTCTCTGACCTAAACTATTCCAATGTTATCCATATGCCTATCCACTGACCATTTGAACGCCCTTAAAGTTGGCGAGTCCACAACTGCTGCAGGCAGGGCATTCCATGACCTTACTACCCTCTGAGCGAAAAACCTACCTCTGACATCCGTCCTATAATTACCATCCCTTAATTTAAAGCTATGTCCTCTTGTGTTAGCCATCACCATCCGAGGTAAAAGGCTCTCACTGTCCACCCTATCCAATCCTTTGATCATCTTGTATGCCTCAATCAGGTCACCTCATAACCTTCTTCTCTCCAATGAAAATAACCTCAAGTCCCTCAGCCTTTCCTCATAAGACCTTCCCACCATACCAGGCAACATCCTGGTAAACCTCCTCTGCACCCTTTCCAATGCCTCCACATCTGCAGGTGCAGCAGGTGGTCAGGAAGGCGAATGGGATGCTGGCCTTCATAGCGAGGGGGATTGAATATAAAAGTAGGGAGGTCTTGCTGTGGCTGTATAGGGCATTGGTGAGGCCGCAGCTGGAGTACTGTGTGCAGTTTTGGGCGCCGCACCTGCGCAAAGATATTTTGGCCTTGGAGGGAATGCAGAGGAGGTTTACTAGGCTGATACCGGAGTTGAGGGGGTTGAGCTATGAGGAGAGGCTGAATAAACTGGGCTTGTACTCGTTAGAGTTTAGAAGAATGAGGGGAGATCTCATTGAGACGTATAAGATGATGAATGGGATGGATAGGATAGAGGTGGAGAGACTCTTCCCGCTCAAAAAAGACAGTAGGACTAGGGGGCACAGCCTCAAGATAAAAGGGGGGTGGATTAGAACGGAGTTGAGGAGGAACTTCTTCACTCAAAGGGTGGTGAATCTCTGGAATTCTCTGCCCGTTGAAGTGGTGGAGGCTGCCTCGCTAAATATTTTTAAGACGCAGGTTGATGGGTTTTTGATAAGAGAGGGGATTAAGGGTTATGGGGAGAGGGCAGGAAAGTGGAACTGAGCAGCGACAGATCAGCCATGATCTTATTGAATGGTGGGGCAGGCTCGAAGGGCTAGATGGCCTACTCCTGCTCCTATTTCTTATGTTTTATGTAACTTCTTCACTCAAAGGGTGGTGAATCTCTGGAATTCTCTGCCTGTTGAAGTGGTGGAGGCTGCCTCGCTAAATATTTTTAAGACGCGGGTTGATGGGTTTTTGATAAGAGAGGGGATTAAGGGTTATGGGGAGAGGGCGGGAATGTTGAACTGAGCCACGACAGATCAGCCATGATCTTATTGAATGGCGGGGCAGGCTCGAAGGGCCAGATGGCCTACTCCTGCTCCTATTTCTTATGTTCATATTATCTTTCTTATAATGCGGCGACCAGAACTGTACACAATACTCCAAGTGCGGCCGCACCAGATTTTCGTACAGTTGTAACATGACCTCACGGCTCCGAAATTCAATCCCTCTACCAATAAAAGCTAACACACCGTACGTCTTCTTAACAACCTTATCAACCTGGGCGCCAACTTTCAGGGAGCTATGCACATGTACACCGAGATCTCTCTGCTCGTCAACACTACTAAGAGTCCTTCCATTAGCCCTAAATTCTGTACTCCTGTTATTCTTACCAAAGTGAATCACCTCACACTTTTCCGTATTAAACTCCATCTGCCACCTCTCGGCCCAGCTCTGCATCTTATCTATGTCCCTCTGCAAACTGTAACATCCATCCTCACTGTCTACAACTCCTCTGACTTTGGTGTCGTCAGCAAATTTACTAATCTATCCTTCTACACCGTCATCTAGGTCATTTATAAAAATGACAAACAGCAGTGGCCCCAAAACAGATCCTTGAGGTACACCACTTGAAACTCCAGGTTGAGTATTTCCCATCAACCACCACCCTCTGTCTTCTATCAGCTAGCCAATTCCTGACCCAAACTGCTAAATCACCCTCAATCCCATGCATCTGCATTTTCTGCAATAGCCTACCATGGGGAACCTTATCAAACGCTTTGCTAAAATCCATATACACCACGTCAACTGCCTTACCCTTATCCACCTCTTTGGTCACCTTTTCAAAAAACTCGATAAGGTACTTTATTCTATAAAGTAGGTACGCCGTTTTAAAACTTACATCATAATGAGACCAAATACTGGGACGAAATAGGAGGCCTTTGTAGTAAGAATTATGCTAGCATGGATATAGGAATGAGAATAAGTTAGAAAATGTCAGACACAGGAGAGGTAAATGCACTATCTTGATTCTATACTTTCTCACTTGTCAACTGTGCCCCAGACTGACCCCCTTTGGTTTTGAACTGTTACTGTAAACTTCATCTAACCATGGGTCTGTGCCACACACTTCTTCATTGCTTTTGTAGAATTGACTGGTAACAAGTTGATTTTTTTTTGAGTTCCTGCTGTATTATGTTACTAGACAGTAAGGCTTGTCTACTGTTATTTTGAAACTCATTAGTTTATGTTTACTTGGATAACCCTTTAATGAGCATAATAAAGCAGTGACAATGAAAGCATGATGGTAGTGGATTGGTAGTGAATTGGAATACTCACCTCCAAAATGTCCACAGATGCTGAAACAATCAGAACGTTCAAGACTGAGATTTTTCTTTTAGCAAAGGGAATCAAGGGAGGGCAGTTAACGTTGTTGGCTAAACAGTTCAATTCCTGGTCTGGCTGAAGTAGACTTGAGGGTGTCTACCTTTGTGTCGCCCTTCAGTGATTTCACTGAATAGTTGCTGAAGTACAGCATAAGCTATACTTCAGCAACTCTGAAATAACTGAAGATGCTACCTGGAGGAGAAGAAGAAAGGAATCAAAGGATATGGAACAAAGGTGGGTAAATGGAGCTGGGGTAAAGGTCAGCTAAATTGTAATAGGATGGCTTGAAGTGGCTGAATAGCCGATTCTTTTTCTTAATGTTCCTAGATTTTGCATTGTAGTTCATACTTTCCCCTCATTGGTTAGGATGCAATCTACAATTTCAGTTCAACTTTCAAAAGAGAACTGTTACCAACATTTCAGTTTTAGGACTGCACATCAATTCAATCTATCTCTGACCCAGTTGGAACACCACGTTCAGTCCTACAATGAGATGATGTGACATCAAAAATGGGTGCCAGTGTGCTGAAAGAATATTAGCGATATAAGTAATTTAAACCACAATGTGAAACAGACTGATCCTAGCAGGGCAATGAATTTAACTGAATCATGCATTTGTAAACATTTGAACTAAATTAGCTACACTGGGTGGTTGAAATTGTGAGAGACATTCCATGTCTGCATTCTAAAGATAGGCTGTGGTTAGAAGTCAGGAAATTGTGCATTTTAAATTATTAGGGAGGGGAAATATCACAAATTCACAAAATCCCAATTGGTGTTGTTGGTACATGTCAGCTGTTCTGAAGCAGAAAATCTCCCCAAAAATTTACTAACTACATTCTGGAGCACTATTGTAATGTATTTTGGCAACTTTGTTTTATTTGCAGGAGTATTAAGGATTAAGAGTATCATGAGAAATGTTAAGAATGGGACACCAATGTATACTCAGCAGCTCACTGAAGTGGGCAATGACAACTTTCCAATGCTGCCCTCAAAAGAGACTAAATATTGCCACGCATGGTAATCTTCATTATGAGGAAATGAAAAGTAGGAAAGGCAGCAGTGTAACGTGTCACAAAGGGTAAAGACTCTAGAAATTAAGAAAAGGGGTTGTTCTAAGTGTTGATTTTTTCTGTTCTACATTCTAGTCATTCAATATTTTAGTCAGGATTGTGGTTCGTTTCTTGTACATTGCTCAACTTTTATTTGTTCATATTGTGGTTCTATGTCCTTTCACTGCATTAATTAGGTACCCGACAAATGATAAACAATTGAGGAACTGGTCAGAATGCACCTGCTGCTCAATCAATCATTAATCGTTCAAAGGGGTACAGAATGAGAGCACAAGCAATGCAAAAGCAGACAATTAGAGCATGAATAAGGAAATGGTGTGAAGGCTTCAATTACTATTATGTGTGACTGGACACTGTCCACTCCTGTGAGCAGTGTGTAGGCATGGCAACCATTAATGGATCCTGGTGATCATGAGGCAGCCAACATTTTCCAATTGATACATAACGAAGAAATACACACAAAGGTGTCAAATTTAACAAAAGTGCCAAAGGAAGCAATAAGGATGATGCAATTAGCTTATTTTGCCATATTATATATCTAAGGAGATTACACGTATCAGATTAGTTTGCATAATCGCTTTGGAAAAGAGAGTTGTTGATGCAAAATTTATCCACTACATGATGAAATAGGGTGTTGGAGTGGTAATGAAGAATATTAGAAAACACTATTAGAAGAAAACAAGTGAAATTGCAGGTAAGAAAGATTGGTTATTTATTACACAAACGGAAGGTATACAAAATCAAGTAATCAAGGATTAACAACAACTTCTACTTATATAGTAGATTAATATTTGAGAACAAATAACCATCAAAAACTGTGAGGCAGCACTGTGAAGGATCAAGAAATACTACTATAACGAAGGGTTATAAAGGTAACAAAGTTATCTTCCTATAAATAAGAGCTTAAAGAGTTTTAAAAGGTTATATTTTTAAAAGGACAAATGCAGTTCACAATGCCTAACTTATATATCCTGGCATATACAGATTTGTATCTTTAAGCAGCAAAATGAGAATCCCTGATAAGAAAGACGCACAACTAAAAACTGTATGCCAACACATGGGACACAATCTTACCAACGTGCCACACCCAATAAGCGTGGCAAGCTGGTGAGATGTTAAAAATCTGATTCGTGCCTAGCACAAAATGGTTTGTTATTTTCCCAGCCCCTTTTTACTGACACAAACCGAGTGGCACGAATTTGAATAAATTTCAATATCATTAGAGAAGTTGGCATGCATGTCCCTCCTTCTGAATGTTTCCCACCTCTCTTGCGTGACTTTAGGCTGGCTTGAATCACTACTGCACTATAAAAGTGTGGTTCATGCACAACAGTAATGAAGGAAAGCTTGGAGGTGAATACCACTGAGAACCAACTTCTGCAATACGCATGTGTGAGGATGGGGGTGGGGGGGGGGGGCACTGCTAGGATACAGGATGGGAGACTTGCATGAGTATAGGAGTTTGGGTGGGCTCGTACCAGCATGAGGGTCCTCATGTCAGGGCTTGGGGCTCATGTTGCATACATTACCCAGGCCACTGAAAGACTGCCACATGGGGTTGCATATGAGGTCATCTTCCAATCCCACTGATGTCACTATGATTACCCTTCATCTGCCTGCTAGGCAGGCTCTGTGGCTGACTGCAGACATTCCATCCCAGGCCCCACAAACAGAATCAAGAACTAGTGTGGTCGCTGCTGCCCTAATCAAAGGAGCTTAGCTGGTGTTAACACAGCTCTCACACTGCATAGATCCGGCAAACCATCTCGTGACTGTCGCGAGGGTGCTTCTCCCCGTCTGTCTGAAATGCAAACCATTCCTGGGAGCCACTGCATCCAGATAGGTTTTTTAAAATTAATTTTTGGGATATGGGCATTGCTGACTGGCCAGCATTTACTGTCCATCCCTAGTTACCTGAGGACAGTTGAGAGTCAACCATATTGCTGTGGCTCTGGAGTCACATGTAGGCCACACCAGATAAGAACAGCAGATTTCCTTCCCTAAAGAACAGTAGTGAGCCAGATGGATTTTATCAAACAATCAACAATGGTTTCATGGTCATCAGTAGATTCTTAATTCCAGGTATTTTTTACTGATTTCAAATTCCACCATCAGCCATCATGGAATTCGAACCTGGCTCCTCAGAACATAAGGTGAGTTTCTGTATTAATAGTCTAATGACAATACCACTAGGCCATCACCTCCCTTGTGCTCATGTCTATGCTTCAAGGATTCCTGATGGGGACCTCTTCACAGCCACTCATATGTTCTCCATGCCCGCCATGGTAATGATGCAGCAGCAGTTGGCAGCCTACAGAGGTGGCGCATGGCATCGGGAATGGTGTCAGTTGCCAGCATCCAGGTCCATGGGGACAGGAGTTGCTGAAAAAGACTGAGGGCCTTGGTTGAATAACTTTACTGACTCTCTTGCTCTCTCATTCTCTCCCTTTCTCTCCCATCAACCCCAAGCACCATCCTCCCACCCCATCTTGTAACCCAAAGGAGTAATGGAGTTTTCATTGGAGCCAGTAGAGCTGGGGTTATATAAAAGCAGAATAATGTGGATACAGGAATCTGAAACAACAAAAATGCTGGCAAATTTCAGCAAGTCCAACAACATCTGTGGAGAGACAATAGAGCCAACAATTCAAGTCTGTGAATAAGTAATTCAAGTTTACTCATGGCTGAGGAGGGTTGACTTCAGTAATGAAAAAAGTGTAAGTGGGAGCAGTGGCCATTACTTGTACTGCAGCCAGTCCCCAAAGATGATGGTTGTTGGAGCTGAATTAGAAAGTGTTGCAAGGTTTTGATGGACTTGGAGTGTTGTATGGGGAGCTGTAATTGGGAAGGCAAGGTAGTAAGAAGCTCATGTGGGGAATAGCATGAATTGAGGGCTCTGTTGGATGCATGGTTCCCGAACAGGAGGGAACCCATGCCACAACAAGCACCGCATGTCATGGGCACTGCCGGCCGCTAGTAAAATACCAACAACTACAGGTGGGTAACAGGTACATGGTACCACCTGGCACGTGATTTTGAGTAACTCCCCCACTTGCCAGTCCACTCCCAAGACGGGCGGGTGGGGCCATAAAATTATGCCCATTATTTCAAATTTATGGGACAAGTTATGAAACTAAGGATGCTTTCTCGGCATTAATAAAGGAATCAGTCACGTGATTTAATGAAGTAGAATGTCAAACACTTATTCCCTTGCATAATAAAAAGCACAGTAGTCTTGATAGTGTTGCACATTCCATCACCAATTGTGCACTATGATCCATCACCAATTGTCAGTTTACAGGTTCCCATCTGAAGTGATATCTGTAGTATTTACACAGCAGGCATCAGTACAATTGAAACTTTTATCTGGAGTTAATGTGAGGAGCTTGTAACTCAATGTAACACATGGCTAAGGCTGGCTTTCAAACCCTTGAAAACACATGTCAGGGCAACTATCAGGAAGAAATTCAGAGGTGGCATGGTGGTGCAATGAAAGGTCAACAGCCAATTTCAGGACTTCAACCCAGAATAAACTTGTATCTGCTCCAATAATCATTGGGTAAAAATAAACCTTTCACAAGGATCTGTGTAGAGCAAACAACAGATAATGTGCAAATAATTTGAAGAGAGGAAAATAGGAACATTCAAATGTTAACTCAAAATCAATTGTTTGGCATAGGTCTAATGCAGTCGTGACATTTATATCAATGATGTTGTGGAAATTATTCATCTCGATACTACCAGGGTAATAACCATGCTGAAATCCAACTGACATTTATCCAAAATGCATTTAATTTCCTTCAACCTTGTATAAACATCCAGCAGTTAGATGGCACAAATAATCTACTTGAGTCAAATTTAGCCAGCAGGAATGTTTGAATCAATTAAATTTATGGATGATTTGTGTGATGACCTGCTTTTATACATTCTTACTGGAACTGGCAAACTAAATATATTTGCATGAAAGCCATCAGTGAAGATGATAAAAAGGAATGAATGGATGACATTTGCGGGAGTGAATGAGTTTGATTCGGGGGGCAGTGGGGAGGGAGGGTGCAACCATTAAAATTACTGAGCTTGCCAGTGCACCAGAGGCTGCTCTAATTCACCAAGTCCCACATTTAACTGCAGTATGTTGGCCTGTGTGGGAGCAGTCCCTTGAGAGAGATGGATTGTTAATTTCAATGTAGTTAATAGTTTATTAAGAGTGATGCTAACATGGATTTTGTGATTCAACTGTGGCTGCATGTATTTTGTCCGCTTCCAGGAACTTGCTAGTGAAAGTAAGGTGATAACAGAATGTTATGTGAGGTGGCTGAAGAAATGAAATGCAGAAATTCCCTTGAGAACTGGAACCTCACTATTATTTTCTTTCTAAATTATCTACAAGGTTTTTTGCTCATAGTAGTAGTCCTGAGAAGTTACTTTCACTACTGTATAGCTGACTTACACTATTTTGGAGGTGACTTTCACTGCTTGAGGTATTACTTACTTTGCTTTTGGACAGTGCACCTCTGAGAACAGTATGGGTGCCAGTTATGCTATATTATCTTAAACCACAGATGAGGATCAAGATGTCATGAAGCATCAATAGCACAAGTAACACCAACAGAAGCAACAACAATCTTTTCATCACTGATCTGCTGCTCTACATGAAAGTGAGGATAAGTAGAGAGGTGTAGTTCTTAGGAGGTAATATCTGCAAAACAAGGTGTACAGGCAGAGGATCACTATCCAGCTTATGGGTGAATGCTAGTGTGTCAGAGGCTCTGGCTGTCCTGTAAACCAATGGCAGACATTTACAAAAATATCTGTTTAAAAAAAGCTGTTCTAAGTGGACTCAGTGGCCACACTTTATAATTGGCTGTCAAAGTGACCTCCAGCCTTAACTTCATTGGCTCCTTCCAGGGATCAAACAGTAACAATTGCAGAATGCCAAATGCTCAAAAATGCATCACGCAGGTGACTTATCCCATGTTTATCTGAGCTGACAATTGTGTAACTTTGTCACCAATGATTCCAGTCAGAATGAGCGAGTGCTCAGTTCGTGGCTCTAAATGGCTTCCCACAGAGGTGCTGGTTGCCATAAACAGGTGGCAATCAAGAAATTCCTCGATCACCCAGGAATGTTTCTGAACTGCAAGGACTTCTATTCCAATAGTATATAACCTGTATACGACCACAGAAAGATAATAATGCAAGCGTGCACATGGTTCACAGGAAGTTACCTATGGCAGTTCCCCTCTCTGATCTTATTGTATCTTGAAGCAGACTAATAATAATTAGGAACAGTTTAGAAACGGTTCACCTGACTGATTCCTGAGATGAGGGACTTAGCTTATGAGGAAAAGTTGTGCGTGTAATGAGAGGTGATGCGATTGAAAGACAAGATCCTGAGAGATCTTGACAGGGTGGATGCTAGGAGGATGTTTTCCCTTTTGGGAGAAACTAGAAATAGGGGACACAGTTTAAACCTAAGGAGTCTCCCATTTAAGATGGAGATAAGGAAAACTTTTTCTCTTTGGGGATCATTGGTCCATGGAATTCTTTTCCTCAGAGAGCAATGGAGGTTGGGTCATTAAATATTTTTGAGGTTAAATTAGATTCTTGATTGACAAGGGATTCAAATGGTATAGGCAAGTAGAGTTGAGGCCACAATCAGACCAGCCATGATCTCTCAAAATGGCACAATAGGCTTGAAGGGTGGATTGGCTTACTCCTTCTCCTAATTCCAACACCTCGTATGTAAAAGTATTTGATGAATGTCTGCAATCACTAGTTTGATTGCAAAGTTTTATGCTCCGTGAAAGCGACAACTCTTTCCATGGACCATAATATCATCTCAAAATATCTCCTTGCCACTTATGCCTGAGCCAAATTCCTGTAATCCTTCTACAAGTGTGCAGTATAGCTGGAAACTCTGCCAGTCCATTGTATATTCTTACCTGCTGCTTCAGCAATATCCTCTCATCAATGGCCCACAAGGATCTCGATCTGCATTCTGCTGAGCAGAGCTTGAAGCATCCCGTGCCCTCTGATATGGACCCTCCACTACTGTCTCTGTCGTCATTGTTTACTCTTGCTCACTTGTACTGTACAAATCACCAGACAAAACCCAACCATCTTCCTTACTGGTCCCCCCATAGTATGAGTATTTGTGCAGGTGATGATGTCCTCTCAGAGTGTATCACCTCCTCTGAGTATCTATCATCGTTGTCCTCTTGTTGGACTCTTTATGGCCTTGTAAGAGATTGAAGACAGAAATTAGAATTTGTAAGGTAAGAAAATTGTAATTGATCATTCTGCACACAATCATATTTCAGTTTCTGACATCAAGGCAACATAAGTGAGTGTTGAATGTCATGTGGCTGTGTGATATTTAATTCTGTCAAGAGGTAGGTGGGAGACTCTCAGATCCATATTTCTGATGGCTAAACACACCTGGCTCCATTGATCTCCAGTATCTCTTCCTCTGCAGACGTTAACTGCAAGATTGCTGGAGGAACACCTATGATTCTCTGCTTCTCCCTGGTATTCTATGCTTTTTTCTCCTTCAAGGATGAGGAGCAGACCTATGAAGAAGAGCAATTCAATGTGTTGAACACATGAATGGACAACATTTGTTGAGGATGACTGTAAGGGAGAAGTGCAACTTACATTAAAAGAACAGAAAATGTCAGTGGTGGATAGACAGATGGGGAAGTGAGAAAACACAAAGAGGGATTGGTGCACCTATGAAGTAAGGTGGTGTGGGAATGAAGTACTGGAATAGGCTTGAGCTAACAGAGTAAGGGACTTGACATGATACTTGTATCAGGATGTAGTTAAATGTATAAGTGCTTTCATTGTTACTTCTCTGATTAGATCATTAAGCTGCTTTCAGCGATGTATTCGTGAGGATAGTTCCACATCCCTGCTGAACATTGTAGTATAAGGGTTTGGTATATACACGATTAATATGAAACTATACAATATAGTATAGCCCACACAATGATGTAAGAAGGCACATGACCTAGACTTGCTGTTAACATCCAGAAGACTATGAAGACTTCTTTAATAGACACATTCTGCAACTAGCATCATCTCAAAATGGTGGCAGCTCAAACACCCTCATTCTTATAGAAATGTTGAAAGACTAAGAAAAATAACAATTTTGATGGATTCTGAATTGAAAGAAGCATCCAATTAAAATAACAGATAATGAGAAAATTCACCAGCAAAACTCCAAAGAGTCTCGAAGCTAAATGTAGAATTTTAATGCAGCAGAAGGCTTTATACAATCTCCTTTGGAAGCCCAGCTTTAGCTTTAGAGTTCACAGCCTGCAAGGGTGATCTAAATCCTCTTAACACCATGCTGCAGCCAGTCCTGGCTGACACCAATCCCATGGAAGAAGAGAAAATATGTCCAACCATTAACCACCAGGATAACAATGATATTAATGCCAAAACGTTTACAAATTCAGTCAAAATTATTTGAATGAAATGAATCACTAATTCTGATCCCCGACTTCAAGCCTTAACATATTAAAATTAATAATTAATTTACTCAACTCTCAGGAACCATGCAACTATTTGAATTCTTAAACAGCAAATCTGTGAATTATTTAAACACCTTGGTACTCACAATGTAACACTGCTGAATAAACCAGACTGCTGAACCATGTAGTAATTATCAAAAATCCTTCTTCCTGAAGCATGCTGCTGCCATTTTGTGAAGTGCACCAAATCCAGAACGCACGGGAAATGACATTGTTCTGAAGTGAATGGCAATACCATCTTGGAAGCCTGTAAGTTCTTAAAGTTATATCCACGTTTTTTAAATCTTCAGCATGGATAATAATTCCATGGTTACAACTCAACTGAGACTCACCCAAGTTCTAGAAAAGTAACAAGATTGTAATTTTTGGAGCACAGCATTTTTAAAATACTGTACTGCTTCTGTTTTAAGTAACAAATCAGAAGTGGAACAAGTAAACACGCTATTTTACTCAATAGGACAAACTGCAGATGACAAGATCTAGATGAGTCATCCGTCAAATTTGAGAAGGTTTCAAAATCCTTTGACATTCATTGCAATTTAAGATCCAATAAAATATTAGAAAGTGTTGAATTCAATAAGACAGTCCAACTGCCTGGGGAAATTACTGACTCCTTCATCAAATGACCTCTACAGAATAGCACAAGAGATTTGTGAGCTCATCTGAGACAGAATCATGGTGGGTGCTGCAGATGATTCACTCTTTCACTTCTGACAAGCTAAAGATGATCTTATTCAGAACAAAACAATTCAGCTAGCTCGACTGTCTGAGCTACATAAATCACTCAGGACAATCCAAAGAGGAGAGAATACAACATCGGGTAGGAGGCAACCCTCAGCCCAGTTTATCAGGTGACAATGATAATCCAAGTTTTAACTGGTGGGGAAAACAAACTATGCATACTACTAGTTTTACATGTCAAAAAAAAACAAGGCCCTCTTTGCAGGGATTCTCCCTCTCTTCAGGTACCATGCACTCTCATGTGAAATCACCAAACTCCGAGGCCTGGGCTTCATTCCATTCTCCCAGTTTCTCTGTCGCATCTGTTCCAATGATGCAATCTTCTACATCAGCACACTGGTTTGCCTTCCTTTTCCCTCAGCTGAGGATCCCCATCCAGCACCTACTCATTCCATCTTTCTCTTTTTCTGGGATATTGATAATTGTATCAGTGCCACCTCCTGCTCTAACCATGAACTGGATTTTGTCTCCAATTCTCTCTATTTCATGGGTCCATCTCTTCCAAAGGTGACAGTTGATGAACTTTGGAGGGGAGAGAACAAAAGGAGAACTTAAACTTAATTAAATGTAACTTACCATACACTAAACCAGGTGGCACTGTATTAAATGTTTTTTTTAAACATGATAGATATTTTAGTTTTGGACACATAGAGAGGCAATAGGTAAAATTTTACAAGGTTTTTTCTAAGTGTCCAGCGAGTCTGAAATGAGGGAGTTCCAGATCATTTTTTGGGTGAGTTTTCACACCCAATCTTATGCACTATGTCTCCGAAATTTTGGGCTAATCAGTTTCTAGCCAGAGAGTCTGTGGACAGGACTTAACTCACCAGACAAAGAGGTATTGTGCATTTGCAGAGCTCTTGATGCTAGACATGCACATTAACAGTGGCAGGAGAGAGCTGTCAGGCCCCTGCTACTGCAGGCAATCTCAAATAGCAACCACCCACCCCTCCCCCCCGGCCACAATCGCGGGCACCCACAGCTCAAGATGGAGCCTTGCTGTCCAGACCAATCATGATCCCCTCTCCCTATCCCACCGATCACAGCAGATTGGCAGTGGACCTCCTTCCCCCGTTGGCCTGCCCCCATTGGCCCTGCCCCTGACACTGCTCACACAGGCCCCACACCACTGGCACAGCCCAGTGGGCATGGCCCAGGTGCCCAGTGGGCATGGCCAATGTGCCAGGGTGGCGTTGCGAGTCTGGCACTGCCCAAGGGGCACTCCCCACCTTGTCCTCGGCCTTGGCAGGGGGCTTAATGGTCTCCAGTTCTACCGGCAAGACAACATGACTGGAAAAAAACTTCTCCCAGCAAGGTCATAAAGGTAAGCGAGCCCAGACAATTGAGTGCCAGGCTCGCTAAACAGATGCAAGTCAACATTTCCATAAATTTAAATAAATTAATCAGCGTCTTGCCCATTTCTGGTGCAAGGCTGACAGCGTCGGAAATCCAGGTCTCGTAAAATTGAGAAATCAGATGTGATCCTGGTTTCCTAGCTTTCATGTGATTTTACCTGCTCACTGTTCCCATTGATGGGCAGGGCGAGCTGATAAAACTCTGCCCAATGTTTTCAGTGAAAGCAAACAGTTGGTCAGGAATACCTTTGGTGCATTGTTAGAAATTATATCCTCCATATACCACCATTCATTTATCGCTCACATTGTCAGCCAAGTTCTTCCTCAGTGACAATTCATGTTCATGATTGGCCCAGGTATGAATAAGGTATGACAACATAAACGGTGGGTCAATCTGGAGCACTTGATCCTTAAATCACCTCCATGAATTCGAAATGCCCTTGGAAAAAATATTTGCAAATGCCTTCTCCTTAAAGGAAGAGATTGTATAGGTGACGATGTGCTGTAAAGTGGTCAAGTTTATGAAGTGACCACTCATTTTAGCATCCACTAAATCCAAAGTTCTTCTTGTCTCCGACACTAATGGCAGCTCCTCTTGTGGCAACTCTCTGATCATCCCGAAAAATACTTGGTTGATAAGCTTTAGGAGTGTCTCCTGATAGTAATCTTCTTGGAAAAATGCTTTGTGTGCCAGTTTGGTCGATTTTACTTTCAACAAATCAAGCTGAAGTAACTACTCTCTGTAGCCACTATATTAAACAAGATTGATGGGCATAGACACAACACACAAATTCAATCAGTTAGAACTTAATAACAGAGCTTGTCAGGAGTAATCAGCTTAAGTTTAACAATACTTACTGGAGACATCCTGAGTTTTTGACCAGCTACTAATTTATTCTGTGCACCTCCAAGTTAATGAAAAATGATTTTATTTTGGAAATCAAAAAACATTTATAGTAGTTATATTGTGTTTTACTGGTGGGGAAAACAAACTGTGCATATTACTAGTTTTACATGGCAAAAAAACCCAAAGTCCTCTTTGCAGGGATTCTTCCTCTCTTCAGATGCCATGCACTTGTCATGTGAGACTTGCCTGGATCAGGCAACTGCAGCTTCTTGGGCAAGCAGGTCTGTGACTGCAATACCAACAGCATACCAGGATGTTCCTTTTCCTTCTTTTCCTGAAAGGACGTGAGGTGTAGAGTTGCAACAAGCAGTTTTATTTTTGTTTTGTGCTCTGTCTAGTGCTCTCTAGCATCGGTAGCACAAGCCACAAGCTTTCGAAGTACTGCCCCTTCATCAGGTGAGTGAAAATTGTGTTCACAAACAAGGCATATATGCACAAACTCAATTTACAAGATAATCATTGGAATGCGAGTGCAGGTCAAAAGGATGGTGGAGGGACAGCAGCAATTAAGGTAGGTTGGGGGTGTGCTTTGCCAAGGGGGAGCCTGCCTCCCAGGGTGGGGGGTCTGATCGCAGGAGGGGAGGTCTGCTGAGGGGGGTCTACCTTCCAGGGGGTTCAGATCACGGGGGGCGGGTCTGCTGGGGTGGTTAGTGGGAGGTCTGCAAAGGGTGTTTCGAGGAGGATTGGCTTTGGCGGTTTCCCTGCAGAATAGGAATCCGCTTCGGATTTTTATTCTGCAGGTGGATAGCAGTGCGGATCCGAAAGGATCTGAAGATGGTAAAGTGGGATTTGGTGCTGGAGTTGGGCGCGCGGTTCATTAAGTCGATTTAAACGGGCGCGAATTTTTGGTAAAATCGGGTCCATAAAGTTTGGAAAGTACCTGCTGTTTTAGAAAGAAGGAGACCAGATATAAAAAGGCTTTTAATTTGCTTTTATAATTGCTTTCCTGCCAGACACCTCTCCTCTGGACTCAAAACCCACAAAGAAAAGCCAGAAGAGGGAGAAATAGTTTAGGAGTTCTGACCCAAATTCAATGTCTGGGGATTTATTCACTCATACTTCACAGAACCCATCTCCACTTACCTGGAAACGTTCTGCCCATTTAACTCTCTTTTTCTCTCCACAGTTGTTACAGACCTGTTGGGCATTTGTGGCACTTTTTTAAATGAAAGAAACCACCATTGTCAAGGAGATTGTTTATCCTACACTTCATTGCTACACAATACTACAGGCAAACATTTATTTTAGGGTAATATGTTTACTAAGTTCAGGTACCATGGAATGAAAATGAGCTGAAACTTAAACCCAGAATCACTTATCTCCTCTAATCCCAGATGGAACTGCTACATTTGATTCATTGCTACGGCTGCCTTCAGAAAAGGCAAACATGTCCCTTCCAGTCAACAATCCTCAATCTGTATAATGTTCCAGTCCGTCCATAATTCAATTACTGCTTCTTTCTCTGCGAAGGCTCTTCAGCTCAGGATGCAAGTCAAAGTTTGTCAGCTAACAGATGACCTTTCTTCCATCTTGAATATCTTCTCTCATGCAACTGTAAAATTTCTTGTTCTCTTTTGTGAACTTCTACCTTTTGAAATATGTAAGGAAGTGAATGTGGAAATCAAACACCCATCACTATGTCTCTTGCTTTTTTTCCCATAAAATTCCTTCCATTCCTAAGGTACATTTGAGATAAAGATAAAGTCACCATAGTCCCAGATGACCAAACGCTGGTTAACTTTGGAGCTGCTTTAGTTGGTTTTGCAGTCTATTGGAGACACTTGTTGGCTTGTCCCCAGAGGGAGAGGTGAGCTTATTCTCTCTGCAGAGGTAACTGAAAAGGCCATCCTGTTTCTTTCTGCTTGTACCACTAGACAACCTGCCTTCAACAAAAGAGAGAAAAAGCCTTCTTGCTTCTTTGTTCTTCTGTTTCTCACTGGCTGTCAGCCAGTTTTTAACCCATTTTCCCAGCGTATTCTTGGTCGGCGAAATAGACATGTCTTGCATTAATCTCAGAATTTATTTCAGTCTGAGAGAGCAATAGGAGATGGCTGTCTTTGGATGTTGGATGAGATGTTTGAAACAGTCTCCACTGTCAAACCCAGGAGATAAGTCCAGACTTTTTTGTATGTTCCATATTTTTCTTTCACATGTTTCTATAATTTAGAATTAAGTATCTACAAATGACCATGAAATCATTGTCAATGGTTGCAAAAACCCATTTTCTTCATTAATATCTTTTAGGAAGGTAAATCTGCCGTCCTTACCTGGTCTGGCCTACAACTGACTTCAGAGCCACAGCAATGTGGTTGCCTCTTAATTGCCCTCCAAGGGCAACTATGGATGGGCAATAAATGCCGGCCAGTCAGCGAAGCCCATGTCCCACAAGTGAATGTTTGTTTTTTATTCTTATAACAAGTAGGCTTATATTAAACACTGCAATGAAGTTACTGTGAAAATCCCCTTGTCATCACACTCCGGTGGCACCTGTTCAGGTACACCGAGGGAGAATTTAGCAAGGCCAATGCACCTAACCAGCAAGTTTTTCAGACTGCGGGAGAAACCTGAGCATCTGAAGGAAACACACGCAGACACGGGGACAATATGCAGACTCTGCACAGACAGTGACCCAATCGAACCCAGGCTTTGTGAGGCAACGATGCTAACTTCTGTGCCACAAGTGGGCCTTGACACCTCTTCCGATGCAAAATCCATGTTTTCCCAAGCAGATCTTCCGTATGATCCACTTAGAATTTTCCAAAAAGTGATCATTTTGCAGTATTAGTTATTTATTGGTCAGTGTCTTTACTAATTTCTTTATAAAGCACAAGTCTTCCTTAAAAAGTTCAAATTACCACTAGTCATTTGGGGAATTTGTCACGCACTTTCATGAAACTTCCCTCACTAAAGAAAGGAAATGAGATTCATTCTGCTGTACATTTAAAAGTGGCTGCCGGTTGCTTTAAGATCTCATCACATGATTTGAGGGGGATGTCATTCGGGTGCTTGCAGAGACTGCTGTTTTACTTTCAGTTTTACTTTCAGTTTTATATTCTGATGCAGAGCAGAGAACCTATTTGAATCTGTGGGCCCGATTTTACCATTTTCATTCTAAGTGCTGGGCACAATTCAGATCAGAGTTGAAAATCTGTTTCCAGGCGCTCCCATAAGCACTTAGCCTGAAAAAAATGGCGAATCTAAATCGTGCTATGGGCAGGGCATAGCATGCCTGAATTGCTCAAAGCTCTGACCTGCGCAAGCGCAGTAAGAAAAAAAACTGAAAAAGCGCGCCCATGTCACATTGCTCCCAGGCTGCAAAAAGCGGATAAAGTGGTTCGGGAGCGATGGTCACCACAGGCTTCATCTCCACCCCTACAACATAACTTTCGCCCTTATCCACCCATCCCCTGCTACCCAGACTGCCCCCATCCCCTTCACAGAGTGGCAGCACACCCCCTGACCCCTTCCCCCCTCTCCCCCACCAGAGATCCATCTGGCCTGCCCCCCCACAACAGAGATACATTTTACCTATTGCCCTCTTCCCCATCCCCCCCCCAAACCAGAGAACAATCTGGCCTCACTGCCCCCCCCCACCCTGCCCCCTCCCCCGAGAACGATCTGGCCTCCTTCTCCTCCCCTCCCACCCCGCAAAGAATGATCTGGCCTCACGCACCCCCACCACCTCCCTCCCCAGAAAATGATCTGGCCTCTCTCCTCTCCCCCTTCTCCAGAGAATGATTTGGCCTCCCTCCCCACCCCGCCCCCAGGTACATCTGACCCACCTCCCTCTCCCCCCCAATCAGACAATGATCAGGCCTCTGTCACCCCCCTCACCAGAGAATGATCTGGCCCGCCTCCTCCTCCTCCTCCCTCTACCATCGATCTGAATCAGACAGCTGTTGGAAGCTCTGAACTCACCTCTTCAGCAGCTCAACTGCCCGAAACAAACTTTTATTTAGCATGTCCATTTTGGCCCGATTCCGGATTGGCGAACACAGTGGTAAAGGTGGAAATGCTGATACAGTTGGATGGGCAGTTCATTAATTCAATTTAAATGCACGCAAATGCATTTAAATCACTGTTGCACCCATTTCGGACATGAATCGGATTGCGACCATTCCCAGGTCTCGGCTAAGTGAGCATCTGCACGGACGTGGATGCAGATCGCGTTAATGGCCTCACGTCCGACTTTACCACGTTTTTGCACAACACAATAGTAAAATCGGGCCCTATATCTGCAAACCATAGGGGCAATCTTACCAAGAAAATTGTAAATGCTGAACGAGCGTGAAAACGGGAGAATTTCAGATCTGTTTTTTGTGCAAGTTTGAAAATGCAATCTTACGCCACTTTGTAGAAAAGATGATGTACATTCTGTTTCCTGCCAGACAGGGGAGGTGGCAGGACATAAACTCGCTGAGAAGCCAACCACTCACGGTAAAGGGCACAATCATGCATGTACAGATCTCTCTGTTCTGCGCAACAGAAAAGAGGCAACTTCTGAAGCACAGCTGTCCCGCCCCGGATATCACCCACCATCCCATCCAGCGATTGCTGGCTTCTCGCCAATCGCCCCCACCCACTGCCACCCCCCGCCACTCCCCAAGCTCAGTGCGCCCCACTGATCGCCAGCTGCAGAGTGCGCAGCTCTGCTCCCTGCCCATCCCCATTGCAGAGTGCGCAGCTCCCCCCATTTGCCCCAACATTAGGCCCTGCCCCCATCCCCAATGCCCAGTGTTAGGATGCCAGGTTGGCACTGCCCACCTCTTCCCAACCACCTGGGGGGCTTCAATAGCCTCTGGTCCTACTGGCGAGGCCATTACATCAAGTCCCCGTTAATGGGGACCATATATGATCCTTGCCACGGAGGACCTTCATCGGCGAGTCCATTAAAGCACATGAGCCAGGACGATAGTGTCCCAGGCTTACTAATAATATTTAAATCCACGATACCATAAATTTACACTTTAAAATCAGCCTCATGCTGGATCCAGTAAGATTGCAAGAGGTGTTATAATAAAGATTGATCACTAAAAAAGATTGAATATCACAACGTTTTCGACTACATTTTTGTGGCCAAGTTACCACAGGCTATTACTCTGCAAAGTTGTTTAGCTGGTGGGTTGAGTTGTTTTTATCACACTTAATTTTTTGCCTACCTCTGTACGAATTCAATGGCTCAAACCCTTTTTTGTACCTTTACTAGTCTAATTAAAAAGAGTTTACAGGTTTGTATTTTGGCTTTCACTTCCTTTAGGGCTTCTGGTCCAGTAATTTAGTTTTAGTGAGCTTTTCATCAATACAATTCTGGTTGAGGTATAAAGCTTGGTTTGTTATTTGCTGGGTTTCTCAGTGCTTAACTCTGCATGGAGTTCCCACCTTTTTTGATTGTGATATCCACAAGTTCTATTTACTTTGGGGCAGATCACCTTTTTCTCCTAGACAAATCTGATTCCTGTGGTGGCAGTGGGTTGTAACTTGAAATTAAGCCTTTGTATAGTTTTGGAACTCACTTCTACTACGTTCCCTTTAATGGACTCTAACTTGACTCTCTGGTTTAGTACCAACATTTTCTTATTAGATTTAGCACTGGGTAACTCTGCACAGACTTCACTGGTGTACCCCTTGTGGTTTCCACAGTTTTGCCTACTTTTGGGTGGATTTTCTGTTCTTTTGTTTTAGGAGAGAGGTTTCCTCTAGCCTGTCTCTCATGCTCTGGGACCCTACTGCCCTCAGGTGGAGAGTTGGCTCCTGCCATACTCTGTTGGTTTTCAGCTAAGTGAGGCATCACCCCCGCGATTCCCTGCTTGGGAATTTCCTTGTTCCCCATTTTAATTTGCCATGAAGCTATCAATCAAACTGCACATTGTTCATTGGCACTCTCTGTTCTCCTAATTTGTGTTCCCCTAACCTTTTCCACATTTCCTGGAACACTACCATCTCCAAGTGGATGTTTGGCCTCTGCTATATTACTTTGTAGCTCTTCAAAGGAGTGAGTGAGCCACCTCATCACTGTCTCCTTCCATGTCTTGGAACTCCCCTGGTTTCTGTTTAAATCGGCAAAAAGCATATCTACTAACTAAATTCCCAGGTCACATTCTTGGCCTGTTTTAAATTCCTCAAGTCCTTCCTGGACACCTTTTAACTCTACAGACCTACCCTCGGGCTTTTTCAATTCAAGAGGCTATTTCTTAACTATTTAAATGCTCACAGGTTCTAACAGCTCCGTTAGGATCCTTGAACACTCTCCAGCCCTCTGCCTCTCTGGATACTTTGGCTGTGTGCTCTTTGCCTCTTTAATTGCAAGTAGCCCTTACACATAAAATGCAGCCCAATGTTTCAGATCTGTGACTTTTCATCAGAATAGATGGAAGTGGAGATCAGCTAAAGAGAGGATTAGACCTTCCCACGTTTGAATGGTCAGCTGTTTAGGCTGGCACATGAATTATAGTCATTTACAAAATGGTCTATAAAGTGATTTACACCTATTAAACTGCATCCAAGCAAGAAGTCAGTGGATCAAATCCCAATGAGACGGACCTGGAGTTGTGACCTAGAGCAAAATAGGAAATCTTGCGTCAGGCAGCTTCCCAATATGTTTTCACTCCAGAACGATCTGGGCGGGGTCTATCCAACACTGGTTAAACCTCTAGCAGCAGCAGATAACTAATTAAATGCAATTAACTGGGCACTCAGGATGCTGCCAGGATTTTCCCTGTGATGGATGGAACCTCTGCTCAGGGCAAAGCCTGGAAGGTTTCTGGAGATGGGGTCCTGGTGGCAAGTCTGGCAGACAACATAGTTTCATGTAACTCTCCACTCCCAGAGCAATGGGTGCCAGAGGATCACAGCTGTGGGCACAGATCATCCTCTGGAGGGGCTCTCCCTCCACACCAATGGCTTGGCAGCTGTGACCTTGCTTACTTTCAAATGTTTAAAAAATCTTCAGAAAGTACCCCCAATTTGATACACTATCATTGTCCATCACCTTCTTCTGCACTGTCCGACTGTCCCAGTTTGGCCACCATCTGTCCACAGCCTTGGACTCTCCAAATGAGCGTCCCACCTCTAAGTCAACCACAATCCCTAAGTAGACAGGATTTCCAGAGGGGACCTGTTCATTAGCCTCTTCTCGAAAGATTGTGCAGATGAGCAGCACTTGGAGACTACTGGAGTCAGGATTGTTAGAAGGTGCCAATGCTCTTCCATGAGATTAAGATTCCACTCAGAGAGTGATGCATAAAGGGCTATTAACAGTAGAGAGCATGTAGAGCTGGAGCAGCTGCCAAAGACTGGAGCAAAGCCATGTTCGGATTACTTTATTAGGATAAAGAAATGAAATGGAATGCATTTAGAGATGGGGATCAATGGAAGTTGCATAGTAAAGGACACCCACAAAAATGCACACGCACAAACACATACACTTTTACTGGGGAAGCGAGTTTCAAATTTCTACTACCTTTAGTACGAAGCAGTGCTTTCCCATTTTGCTCCTGAATCCATAGACTACAAGACCATAAGACGAGGAGCAGAAGTAGGCGACTTGGCCCGTCGAGTCTGCTCTGCTACTCAATGAGATTATGATTGATCAGATATTAGGGATCAAATTATGGGGATGTGGAGTTGAGGATTACATCATATCAGCCGTGATCTCATTGAATGGGCAGAGCAGACTCAATAGGCCAAATAACCTACCTCTGTTCCTATGTCTTATGGTCTTACATGACAATCTTCAATCTCCACCTCCACTTTCCTGCCTTATCCCCATAACCCTTGATTCCCTTACTGATTAAAAATCTATCTATCTCAGCTGTGAACATACTTGACAACCCAGCTCTACAATCCTCAATGGTAAAGAATTCCACAGATTCACTACCCTCCAAGAAGAAATCCCTTCCCATCTCTATCTTAAATGGGTGACCCCCTTACTCTGACACTATGCATGCTGGTCCTAACTCTCCCACAAGGGCAAAACGATCCCTCATCATCCAATCTGTCAAGCCCCCTGAAAATACTATGTGTCTTAATAAGGTTGATTCTCATTTTTTTAAACTCCAATGAGTAAGGCCCAACCAACTCAACCTCTCCTCCTAGAAAACCCTTCCATACCTGGGAACAACCTAGTGAACCTTCTCTGGATTGTCTCCAATACCAATACATCTTTCATTAGATAAAGGGACCTAAACTGTTCAGAGTATTCCAGGTGTAGTCTAATTAGTGCCTTGTATAGTTTTAGCAAGACTCCCCTATTTTATACTTCACTCCCTTTGAAATAAAGGCCAACATTCCATTTGCCTTCCCGATTACTTGCTGAACTTGCATGTGAGCTTTTGGTGATTTAAACACGGGAATTTCAAAATCCTGCTGTACTACAGTCTTTCTCCATTTAAATAATATTCAGCTCCTTTATTCTTCCTACCACAGTGCATAACATTACATTTTCCTATGTCATATTCCTTCTGCCAATTTTTGCACACTCACTTAACCTGTCTACATTCCTCTGTAGCCTCTAAGGGCAAGATTTTATGACATAATTGCGCCCATTTTTGGGGGTAAAATCAGACGTGAAGTGTCTAGTGAGAATGGCACCCGTTTTGGTGCCAGTTCCCACTTTACCACGGTCAGAAAATTGACACAATTGGAAGCCTGCCCAAATTGGGCAAGACATCAAGTCACATAATTGTGCATTCATCATAATGTCATTAACAGATCTTCATGCCCAATCATCCCAGCTTGCCTGCTTTTACCACCTCACTCACCGAAACTGGACTGGTCTGGAAAACACCTCCGGAATCTGGCGCTGCATTAGTGTGGGCAAGCGAGAAAGTAAGTCTGCGTTCAAACTGCTCCGTGCTGCTCAGAGGGGGCTATTTTGTAGTGGCCATGATGCATTTCAGATCGTAGGTGTGTGGGGGGGGTGGGTGAGCTGCAAGTATGTGGGGAGATGGGGAGCTCTAGTTGCTCATGGGGTCCAACCTCAGACTTTCAACACCGATTTGGGTCGGAGTGCTGACCTTGAATCATAGGGATCAATTATGATCCTAGTGCACGCAACTAGGAGCACTGTTGCAGGTGGGGGTTTGCTGAAAACTGTGAAAATTGACAGTGATGCAGTCTTAGGGCTTTTAAAGCAGCACTGTCTGTGGCCACTACAGTAAGAAGTCTCACAACACCAGGTTAAAGTCCAACAGGTTTATTTGGTAGCGAATACCACTAGCTTTCGGAGCGCTGCTCCCTCATCAGGTGAGTGGAGAGTTCTGATCACAAACAGGGCATATAAAGGCACATCTTCAGTTTACAGAATACTGATTAGAATGTGAATCTTTACAACTAACTTTACAACTAAGTATTAAAGGTAGAGACAATGTGAGTGGAGATAGCATTAAGCATAGGTTAAAGAGATGTGTATTGTCTCCAGACAGGACAGTAAGAGAGATGTTGTCAATCCAGGCAAGTCATAGGGGTTACAAATAGTGTGACATGAACCCAAGATCCCGGTTGAGGCCGTCCTCATGTGTGCGGAACTTGGCTATCAGTCTCTGCTCAACGACTCTGCGCTGTCGTGTGTCGTGAAGGCCGCCTTGGAGAATGTTTACCCAAAGATCAGAGGCCGAATGCCTGCTTACAACATCTCACTTATATATATTGTATCATTTATATTGTAAATAATTATGGTCCCAGCACTGATCTCTGTGGCACTCCAGCAGTTACAGGTTGCCACCCTGGAAGAAGTCCCTTTTATCGCAACTCTCTGTTGTCTATTAGTTAGCCAATCCTCGATCCACGCTAATACGCAATACCACGGGCTTTTATTAAGCAGCCTTTTTGTGCGGTATCTTATTGAATGTTTCTTGGAAATCCAAGATTATTACATCTACTGATTCCCCTTTATCTACTCTGCTTGTTACCAATCATATAATCTCCACAATGTAGAAGGAGGCCATTTGACCTATTGAGTGTGCACTGGCTCTCTGAAAGGGCATCTTACCCAGGCCCACCCTCCCTGCCCTATCCCTGTAACCCCATGCATTTACCATTGCTAATCCACCTAATCTACATATCTTTGGACATATTTAAAGGCCAATTTAGCATGACCAATCCACCTAATCTGTACAGCTTTGGCACTGTGGGACTAAACTGGAGGAAACCAATGCAGATATAGGGAGAACATGCAAACTCCACAGAGACAGTCACCCGACACCGGAATTTAAACTCAAAAGATTCTAATATATTTGTCAGGGCCGATTTCCCCTTTCATGAAGCCACACTGACTCTGCTTGATTACATTATGTATTTCTAAATGCTGTGCTTTTACAATGCTGGCTCTAATTTTAAAGTTATGCTTCCTTTTCTTGATTCCCCCATCAGACGAAATAATTTCTTTACATTCAGCCTTTTGAACCTTTGATTAGATCATTCATAATCTTCTGTCCTTGAAGAAATGAACGCAGAACCTTCCCACCCTTGGCAAAGATATCAATGTCTAATTCTTGTTAATTGCTGATACAATTAAAAAAATCTCTCCTACTCATTGGCCTTTAAATCTGTCAGTCTTACCGAAATGAAATACATAGGAAGCCATCTGTAAAGCCACCTGCAATTTCTGACATGCTTGGATACGCAGACTCATAGCTCATGGGTGACTTAATGGGACTAATAAACTTGAGTAATTAATGAAACTTGGGAAGCTGAAGTTTCCCTCAGTTAGCTGTAATTTAGGAGTACTTTTGAAATGAATAATATAATAGGAAAGTCACATATCTCCAATCGGTGACAATGATAATCAGTTTAAGCATGAGAGCTATTTAAAAGCTTCACAAATCAAACCCTCCAATGAAGATTTAACACTTGCAAATGCAGTGAGCCTTTCAATGATTGCTGTAGCCTTGTTATCCAAACAGAAAAGACAAATCTGACAAAAAAAGGTCAATAAAATTATCCCCTTAGAACACAATTTCAACAATTGGTTAGTTTTGTAATATTATTGGAATATATGCAAATCAATGCCCTGTCACATACCATGATTTATAATTTGAAGTTTTCAGAGTACATCACAATTTTCAGGTAATCAATAGACTGAAATTTAGTTCAATTTTATGTGTATTATTTCTGACTGTTCTGAATAAATCTGTATGGGAATTGATTTCAATGCAATCACCCTGCATACAGACAAATGCAAACAGCTCTAGCTGTGCTCGTCAGTGAAGGGCAGCTTTTTTGAATTAATGTTGTACTGAGGGTGTGCAGCAGTTTCGTGGGTGCTGTCTTCTGGATGAAGCGTTAAACAGACGCTCCATTTTTCTCTTCTGTTGGGTGGAAAAGACACCATGCCACTATTCAAAATGATTTCTCCAAGTTTCCTGGTCAATGTTTATCTGTCACCCAACTCCACCAAAACAGATTATTTAGTTGTTTAACTCATTGTTGTTTGTGAAATCTTGCTGTGCACAAACTGGCCAATTGGATTTTCCAACCTAATTTTTAACAGAACATAGAACAGTACAGCATAGTACACGCCCTTCGGCCCTGAACGTTGTGCCGAGCTTTGTCTAAACCCAAGATCAAGCCATCCCACTCCCTATAATTCTGATGTGCTCCATGTGCCTATCCAATAACCACTTGAAAGTTCCTAAAGTGTCCGACTCCACTATCACAGCAGGCAGTGTATTCCACGCCCCAACCACTCTCTGAGTGAAGAATCTACCTCGGATATCCCTCCTATATCTCCCACCATGAACCTTATCGTTATGCCCCCTAGTAACAGCTACATCAACCCAAGGAAACAGTCTCTGCACATCCACTCTATCCATCCCCCTCATCATCATATAAACTTCTATTAAGTCGCCTCTCATCCTCCTCCGCTCTAAAGAGAAAAGCCCAGCTCCCTCAACCTTTCCTCATAAGACCTACCCTCCAAACCAGGCAGCCTCCTGGTAAATCTCCTCTGCACTCTCTCCAATGCTTCCACATCCTTCTTATAGTGAAGTGACCAGAACTGAACACAATATTCCATATGTGGTCTCACCAATGTCTGCATTTTGTCAGACTTATACATATGATTAAGATCTTTGCTGCTTAGTATCTCAATTCAGTTGATTTTCTGCACAAATACAATACAAAGTGGCATGGTTATCTTTAGCTTCCGTATCATTAAATCGTGATATTATTCAATGGTTTTAACATTATAGGTAACAACACATCTATAGAACCATACAGTACCTATCCCTTTAATCCCAACAAATACTAAAAATAAAGCGAAGATTATATTAGATAAACGGATAACAATGGATCTAATTCAGACTTCTCTTCCAATGGCTCCTTGAGTCTATTTTAATTGCTTTGTCTTGACAATAATGAAGGAGCATTGGCCTCAAAATTAGTTTGTTTAAACTGACAAAGCAGCTGGTTTCATTTTGAAAAGGATAAACTTCCTGCTGCCCAAAATGCCCACACCTTTTAGGTGATGCACCTTTTTAGTATGATAATCAAGGTCTTATGACATCAGGCTGAACATAGAAACATAGAACAGTACAGCACAGTACAGGCCCTTCAGCCCTCCATGTTGTGCTGAGCTTTGTCCGAAACCAAGATCAAATTATCCCACTCCCTATTATTCTGGTGTGCTCCATGTGCCTATCTAATAACCGCTTGAAAATTCCTAAAGTGTCTGACTCCACTATCACAGCAGGCAGTCCATTCCACACCCCAACCATTTTCTGAGTAAAGAGCCTACCTCGGACATCCCTCCTATATCTCCCACCATGAACTTATAGTTATGCCCCTAGTAATAGCTACATCCACCCGAGGAAATAGTATCTGAATGTCCACTTTATCCCCCTCATCATCTTATAAACTTCTATTAAGTCGCCTCTCATCCTCCTCCACTCTAAAGAGAAAAACCCTAGCTCCGTCAACCTTTCTTCATAAGATCTACCCTCCAAACCAGGCAGCATCTCCTCTGCACTCTCTCCAATGCTTCCACATCCTTCTTATAGTGAGGTGACCACAGCTGCACACAATATTCCAAATGTGACCTCCCCCAAGGTCCTGTATAGTTGCAGCATAACCCCACAGCTCTTAAACTCTAATCCCCGATAATAAACACTGACACACTACAGGCCTTCTTCACAGTTTTATCCACTTGAGTGGCAACCTTCAGAGATCTGTAGATATGAAAGCCAAGATCTCTCTGTTCCTTCACATTCCTCAGAACTCTGCTATTGACCCTGTAATCCGCATTCAAATTTGTCCCACCAAAATGAATCACCTCGCACTTATCAGGGTTAAACTCCATCTGCCATTTTTCGGCCCAGCTCTGCATTCTATCAATGTCTCTTTGCAGCCTACAACAGCCCTCCACCTCATCCACTACTCCACCAATCTTGGTGTCATCAGCAAATTTACTGACCCACCAAACATGAAGAGCCATTATGTTGTCACAAGGTCACAAAAATAGGCAGAACACCCTTGTGTACGCTAATCACTGGAATTGAAGAGACCTGCTAAAGCTAAGTTGAAAACAATCAGGCTTTTCTACCTTGGAAGGTCACCTCCAAAATCAGCATTTCACCCATGATCTAAATTAGTTTTCTGGTGGTGACCCCTGTGAGATTATTTGGCCTCATGTTTGACAATCTGTAGTTGTCTTAAGTCTAAATTAGGCCAAGTATTGTTGATATGGCACAGGGCTTTTCACAACCAGAACAAGCCAATTGACACCTTCAGCCAATGGGTAACTTTGGCCCTTCTAATTTTTAATATAGTGGCAACCTCCGATACTGTGGCTGAATGGAGAACTCAGGATAGTACCAAGAGTCAAGAATCTAACCTTATTTAAGAAGTGATTGGAACTTGTCTGCCTCAGTTATCAAGCTATGGATTGCTGGTATATATGCCTGTGCATTTAATGTGTAGTGCAGTACTATCATAAACACACTGCAAACTCTAAAGAAACAGGACAACAAACATGCTAAACAAAGCGTGGTTCATTATAAAGAATAAAAATTGATATAAACAAACTGAAGCAACAGACAAAATACCAATAAGCATTTTTGTAATAATTTAAAACACACAGGAGGTAAAAGTCTACTTCGGCATGAGCGAAAAATGAGTACCAGTTAATTGGCCACCTGAGATATGTCCACCAAATGTTTCTTTCCATTGAATTTCACCCCACTAATTATCTGACACCAGAACAGGGTGGGAGTGTTACTGTTTTGAGTCCAATATGACTCTTCTTCAGATCACCTAGTTCCAAAGAAGAGTCACATTGGACTCAAAACATAATTTTGCTTCTATCCCCATGCATGTTGCCAGATTGGAGTTTTCCCAGTATTTTTATATCAGATTTACAACATTCACAATATATGTTTTTATTGACGTAGGGAGTGGTTAATTGAGGGTTGTTACTGGTTGCGAGCTATGGATAAGAGTCAAACCTCTCAAAGATATTTTACCACTCAGATTTATTGAATCCCAATGACTGCCTGAATTGACAGCAAGAAGCTTCACACAGATCACAATTATGAGCCCTTGATGCTGCTGTCCATTGATGCATGGCCATGGATGGAAAGAATAGTCCATGGCAGCAGAACCCAAAAATGTCCTTGATGGGCCTGTAGGAAGGAGCACAGTTACTCTTCTTGGATTCACCAAGCAAAGTTATTGACTTAACGTAGAAAGCATTTCCTTCACTGCCACAAATGATGGCTAATTGAATTCTTTTGAATGTTAAATTATGTCAATGTTTTTGAGCAGACAACACCTCTTTTTCCTCTCTATTTTACTGACCTGTATGCTCACGCATTAGTCTATCAAATCGGGATTTTATAGACATGAAAGAACTGCCAACTTGTATGTCTTAATTATGGTGCCTCCTAGAGGCAGGTAAACACATCAGTTGTCAAGAGGAAGGGCTTGATTAATATAGTGGGAATCAAGTGCAAACTGAGCAGTAAGTCTTTGCACGGCTATTTTAACTGCAAACCCTACCATGGGGAATGGCTTAGAATTCCACAGAAAATAATTTTCCCAAAGTCCACAGAAGAAATCTTAACACCAGCACAGGCTTCCACACTCGAAACATTCTATCAACCACAGTGACTCAGAAATACAACTGAACTGAAGGATATGTATCTGCCACTCAGATATAGCCTTTGGAGAAAGGGTTGTGTTTTCTGAAGTTTCCTCCTCCTAATCAGAAGTCTTTCTTGTCCAAATGTTCTACAGAATAAACAGCCACCTTCTGTGAAGAAAATGGACAGTCTTAATAGACACTGCTAAATTTAGACAAGTTACCTACTGTAACCAAATTTGATACTAGAAATTCATGTGTTCGTCTCACAAACTAGGCCAGTAACACCTGTTCCAATATAAAAGCACGCTATTTCACATTACAGGTCAAGGTAAAAGGAATTGTTTCCGAAACAATATATAATGTTACATTTAAGACAGTATCCCAATAGAGTGGACTTGAGACAATTCCATTTCAAAAGATTTATCAATTGAATAACAAGCAAATCCATTCTGTCAAATAACTTTAAAGAAAATGCAATCGCTAACTGACAGGTTACAACACTGTGGTAGAATGGACTTAAACAAGGTATCATTGCTGGAATCTCTAACATTTTTCCTCGTGGCACTCTACACCATCACAAGGTGAAGGAAAAGGAAGTTGAATTTGAAGTTAAGTAGCAGACCCAATTCAATCCATTACAAATCAACTTCCTGCAGCTGGAGAGCATTTCATAGCCACATGAGGCATCTGCACTTGAAATGCTAATCCATTTATTTTTGGCCTTTTGCCTTGACTAAATGTCAGAAATAAGGCAGATTAAATGTAATCTTGATGGCCTTTAATGTAAAGATTAAAAGGGTTCCATCTGCAGCCAATATCCTGCTTGGGTTACATTAGCACAACAGATAAGCATTTGAAAGAAATAAGTATGCAACTTTAAACAAATAATGCAGTTATTAAATGCAGATATAAAAACGCAAGAAAAATTTCCCCACATAATGCTGATATTGAAACACCACTCAACTGGAAGGGCAATGTTCATCTCTAACATACTGTAGCCCTAATGAAAGGCATTGATCTGAATATTAACACTGTTCCTTTCTACACAAATGCTGCCTGATTTGCAGAGACTTTTTAGCCTTTTCTGTCTTTGCTTCTATAAATGTTGCCTTTTGCTATTCTGCTGTGCTCTTTGCTTTCCACAAAACTGCATGCCTGATAATTTGTTAGACAGCCTGTCTGTGGGCACAATGAGGTAAAGCTTTCAAAGGACCAACCATGAATCATGCTGCCAGAATGAAATAAACAGAGTGTAAAAAAAATTTCCAAAGAACCTCGGTTTAGATTGAAGATCTGGTACAGGAAAGAAATATTTAAATACAATCCTTTACAACTGTAACCGGAGAAAATAAAATTAAAAAAGAAACATAAGTTTCAATGCCATACAGGAAACAATTTTTAAAGACAGATAAAAATGGTGAAAGTAATTTTGCCAGCTGGTTGATACTCCCAGTGATTTTGAAATATCACATGCTAGTTTTTCTCCTTGGGGACAGGAAATAGGAAACCGGGACTGTTTGTGTGGCAGAAATCTAATGGGAGGAGGGGGAAAACTGCTTGACATTTAGATTATCATGGGGTTGAGACCAAGGAGACTAATATGGCCAGTGGGGGGAGAAATAGCAGTGGGTCAGATGAAGCAGGGGACTCAATGGAACACTGACAGTTACCATCATTAAGGCTATTGGTTGACTTGAAGGAAAGAGTTTGTGTCAAACACTTTGACTGCACTAGAGGGAGGCAAGGAAAAAGGGGAAGGCCCTCTTCCCAGAGGTTGACAACTGGGGAGGCCACCTCTCCTACAAGCAGGGCTCCTTCTCTTATTCAGTATCATCCCCTGTGCTTAACACCCCACCCCTCCATCTCCCACCCTTACGTAGAATGGTTACACTAAGGATAGAGGTGGGATGTCAGGATGCTCCACGTCACTTCCACTTTTCCTAATTGCCCATTCCATACTGAGTCAATTCCAGCCCTGGAAATCTGATACGATATATTTCAAAGTTTCCAAAATACTGAGGAAGTGCTTTAATGTTGAAGGTGCCATCCTTCAGATGAGTCACTAAAGCATAACCCCAACTTCCATGTAAGGCGAATTTTAAAGATTCCATGGCACTATTTTGAAGAATAGCATGAGAATTCTGCTATCTAGCTAATATTTAACCCTTACACAACATCATTAAAACAGGTCATTTTGTTATGATCACAATACTATTTCAGATGCTTGCTGTGCACAAATTGGCTGGCACATTTCCTACATCAGTGACTACAGTTCAAAAAGTATTTCATTGGAAGAAAAGTGTTTAGAGCATCTCATAATCAATATAGGTTCTATGTAAATGGAAATCCTCTCTTTTCTTTAAATATATTCTTTTTTGTTGTCTGTTGTCAATGCAAATACATCAATAATCTGAGGAAGTAAGATAGCATCATTGTATAATGCCATAAGAAGGATCCACTTTTGTTAAAAAAGCAACAAAATTGCTTATCTCTGTTTTTTGCAAAATGTCTAAAATGTATTTGAGGTCTCATTCTACAGGTCTCATAACTCTTAAATACTTCAACTAAACAACAGTTTTCCATGTGTATCAAAGACAGTGATCTCATAGAATCCCTTCAATGCAGAAGGAAGCCATTCAGCCCATTGTGTCTGCACCAACCACAATCAAACCCAAATCCCATTCTCGCAACCGCAGATTTACCCTAATCTCCCTGACACTGGGATTAATTTAGCATGGCCAATCAACCTAGCCCATGCATTTTTGGACTGTGGAAGGAAACCAGAGCACCTGGAGGAAACTCGTGCAGATACAGGGAGAATGTGCAAACTCCACACAGTGACCTAAGGTCAGAATTGAACCCAAGTCCATGGCGTTATGAGACATTAGTGCTAACCACTGTGCCAACGTGCTGCCTGAAAAGTCTGCGGACAAGTCCTTTGGATCCAAAACATTAACACTGTTTCTCTCCACAAATGCTACCAGACTTGTTGTCTTTATCCAGCACTTACTGCTTTTTATTTCAGATTTCCAGTATTCACAATATTTTGCTTTTATTCAAAGACAGTGATCTGTTTAATTACGGGATAGAGGAATATAAACCATTGGTTTTGATCATGGATTTAGCTGACATGCATATTTTCCAGCATGGGTTATTGGTTAGTGGGTAAACATAGGGAGTAGTGTGCCTGAATTTTCCATTTCTGAACCCATGATCACTTAAGAGTCATTGCGCTGCTCTCGATAAATTCATGCAAATTCAGAATCAAATAAATGGCCTTTTCAGGCTTGTATGTTTCCAAGTCAACTGACAAATTGTTTAAATGTCTGGGACGAAACCAAAAGAAGGGAGTCCAAAATTAAGCACAGGTGTCAGTAGCATGGCCAACTAATACAAACACATTAGACTAATCCAGTATTCACATCTTTAACAGATAACCAAATATATTTTGATGTATGTAATAGCAAAACTTATATAATGTAATTTAGAGTAAGTTATAATAAATTATAACAAATAATTATCAAAAGAAAAACAAACTTTTAAGGGAGAGATGCCTCTTTGGAATGGAGAATGATACAGAGAAGTGCTTGAAGTGGTGTATTACAACAAATTTGCCCCCATGTGTTCTGAGAGTTTTATTTTAGTTTCAAAACAGTAGTTACACTGTCTGAGAAATCCTTTGTGTCAAAGACAACATAACAATATGAAGTGCTCCAGTGGAGGCTAATTGATAGAGATTGATTGCTATAATAATCAACAATTCCGATATCAATTTATCATTCAATCACTAGGATGATGGAACGCAAATGTTATAACAGTTATAATATTACAGTTTTATAAGAACTGTTCTAAAGATCACTTTTTAAAAAGAATCCTTGGACTGAGTTTAAAGACTTTTCTCAAAATGGCTGCAGGCTAGCAAACGTTACAATTCAACCTTTGTTTCGGCATGTAGGTCATGGGGGCTGGTCGCGTCTTGAAGTATTTAGTTTGGGCCTCTGGAACCATGTAGATCTTGGCCCTAGCACTTTTGAACATTACCCAGTGTCTCCAGCATGCCTCAGGCACCCTTGGAACATGCTGGGATACTTCATATTGACTTTGTGCAAATTGCCAATACCCATTTTAAAGATCTGTTGCCAATACAGTGGATTGTCTGTTCCAGTCCCTTCACAAAAGATTGGGCTTGTTGCAAAGCAGAGGACAACTCTTCAATATGTGTTACTCTGAATCTATAGATGAAATTCTCCCAAAAAAGTTCTAAGCATCGAATTTGCACTGGAGTAAATTGAAGTAAATAACACTGTTTTTTTACAGTGGGAGTTCATACTAGAATCTCCCACACTCCATGCAGAGGCCACCAGCGTGATTATCATTAAATTTCAAGGTGCGGGGCCTATTCATACTGGAGACACTGAAATAAGCAAGCCTCTGCGTATGCTCAGTGGGCCCAGACTGTCAGCCTCCCCATCTGCTGGTCAGCTTGATCAGTGGCCAATTCATGACACCTGCAGTGTTGCCCCAAACCCCCTCCATGGTCTGCTCGTGGCCCCCCCCAACCTGGCTGGCCTCAAACAGCGCCACCCCCCTCCATCCTGGATGGCCCCAATATCCAGCACCCCCAGCAGTGACAATCCCCCTACACCCCTCCTGCGGCAGAACCAACCACCCCCTCCTGCCCTCACCAGCAGGCACCTGCCCCCAGCCCACCCTGATCTTCAGTCCCCCCAAAACAGATTCACCCCCCACCAGCAGTCTTGTCTCCCCAACCTGCCATTCCCCCTACCCCCGCCATCCCCCCACCCCCAGCCCACCCCAATCACTGGCCTCCATCCTGCCCACATCGATCCCCATGTAGAGTAAGAAGTCTCACAACACCCATGCAAAGTGAGAGCAGGACCCCCCACCATCACTGATTGCTCCTAAGCCCCACCCCACCAGGCCCCACCCCCTTGAAATTGCCTGTCTGGTGGGCAGTGCCAAGGTACCCCCTGGGCAGAGCACTCTGTCCCTTGGCACATACCAGGGGCACAGGCTAGCACTGCCAGGATGCCTAGGGCCAGGGCTCATCAATCCCTGCCACCTGATCCCCTGGGGGTCCTTGATTGACCTCCTTCACTCCAGCAGGGTCAGGTCACTGATTCCCCAAAAGTGGGAAAGCTACTCTGAACCCTACAATGGAGTGAAATACTCATGGCGGGGCAGGAGATGCTAGCGGGCCTGGAGAATTCAGTCCCAGGCCCACTAATCACATTAAAAGAACGTTAAAATAAGATGTAAAGTACTTACCTGGTGTTCCCACTGGTCTCCAGTGCAAATCAAACTGCGCTGGAAATAACATATGTATGTGATACACAAAATACTCCCACACTGCTGCAGTAGAAAATTAGCACGGCGGGGTGGGACAATTGCCCTCTATGTGTGCTGCGCTAGAAAATCAGTATGGCGGGGTGGGACAATTGCCTCCTATATGTGCAGATGTCGCAAGACCAATTTGGTCCTGCGACATCTGCCTATACTTGCACCCAAGGTCTCCCCGCCATTCCTTAGTGTGCAATGAGATTGCTGGTGGGGCGTTCCTGGCAAATTTTGCATCGCTTGACCAAGTTTTCGATATCACTGTCTATGCCAGGCCACCAGACATAACTCCCTGCAAGCATTTTCATGGGAAATTCCTGGGTGGCCATTGTGCCACTTCATCTGGGCAGCAAGAGTTGCTTAACCCCATCTCGCATCTTCCCTCAAATCAGTATCAGATCTTCTCATCCCCAGCACCCTGCATGCTTCCAGCGCCTGATCCCCAAACACCTCCTTCCTCTCCACACCACTTTCCCCCCTCCCCCCAAGAGTAGCACTACACTTGCCCGTTAAGGATCACCACGTGATATTCTGCAGGAGTCACGCCACCATTTCTTTCAAGACTCCTTCTGTCCCCATAGGAGAAGATCGACCAGAACACCCGAGAGATGGTGAAGGCGGAATGATCAGCCAGACATCCAAGTCATCAGCTCTTTTAAAGAGTGGGTGCTGGAGCTGTTAGTGACAGCATGGTCGGGCTGGAGTCAAGAAGTGAGCACGTGTCAATCCTCCACACAATTTGAGGCAACTGGTGAGCACAACACATCTGCTGATGTGCAATGGGTGATGTGGAGGTGCCAGCATTGGACTAGGGTGGGCACAGTAAGAAGTTTCATCGCACCAGGTTGAAGTCCAACAGGTTTATTTAGGCGCATGAGCTTTTGGAGTGACTCACCTGATGAACGGGGAGCGCTCCGAAAGCTCGCGCTACCAAATAAACCTGCTGGATTTTAACCTGGTGGAAGAGGGAACACCCAAGGCCTCTGGCACACGAGGGTCTGCCAGTCGCAAGGACTCAGTTGGCCCCAGACTACATGCTGGGTTCCAAGATCATTTCTCCCTCAGCTGCTGGAGATGCAGCAACAGAGCCAGGGAATGCAGGAGGGGCTGACGGCCACATTGGACCAACTGCAAGGCTGTTGGGAGAAGTCCCAGAGCTTCCAGACAGACCAGGTATTGCCTGCCTTGTGTGGTTCCCAGGCCAACACTGTAAGGGTGGTGTCTGTGGTGGAAAGGCTGGGACAGGGAATCCTCACTTTGAATGTCAGGCTCCAAGCGACAGCCAAGTCACTACGGGCCACAACTGAGAGTCTCAACAGGATACTTGAGGTTCTGTGGCCCATGGCTGAAAGGCTCAAGAGCTTGCATGAGACCCAGCGGGACAGTGCCGAGACACAGCGGGCTATGGCTGCAGCCCCTGAGAATGGGCCCATTCATAGAGGGCTATGGCTGAGGGGCTGCAGAGCTTACAGGAGACCCAGTGGGCCAGTGTTGAGACACAGTGGGTCAAGGCAGCACCCCTTGAGAATGTGGCCCAGTCACAGAGGGCCATGGCTGAAGTGCTGCAGGGTGTGGCACAGACTCAGACAGCCCTTGCTGCAGCCATTTATAGATGTCTCCCCGACTCAGGTAGCCATCAGAGGATCTACCAGCATGGGTAGGACTCAGGTGGTCCTCCAGGACTGGCAGGGCCACATGATGCTGAAGCTCCTGGAGCTCACTGCAAAAGCACCAGCGTCCCATGGAGTGACCCAGGGGCCCACAGGAACCCCAAGGGAGGACGAAGGCCTCGAGCCCATGCTGGGGCATTCCAGCCAGGAGACTGTGGCTGTGGTTACACCTTCTCACCCACCTTCCTTCCTGACACCGTGTCATCTCAGGGGCAGCGGGGTGAAGATGGAAATATCCCAGACACTTGTAAGGCGGCCAGGGCACTCAAGGTCCACAGCCTCCAGAGGATGCCCGCCAAGTCGGGGTGAGTAGGACCACGGCACTATTAGTCATTTTGAGGCTAGATGCAAAGTGTCTGAAGATGACTGATCAGGCCAATTCAGGCACAGAATGTCTTGGTACATATTGGACAGACTTGTGTAGACACTGTAGTTGTTGTGCTGGTGGCTCCGGACTTGCGCAGCTCGCGCTTAAGTTGTGCTTCAGCAATGCACCTTGCTTCATAAGCTTGACAGCCCTTGTGGATGAGGCAGTGCCAGGTAGGGTGGTTTTGTGCCAGCATTTCCCGGGTGGTCGTGTCTATGTCAAGCAACTTCAGGGAGGCCTTGAATGTGTTTTTGTAATGTTTCTTCTGCCCTCTGTGTGAGCGCCTTCCAGCAGAGAGTTCCCCAAAAAGGAGCTGCTTGGGTATGCGCTTGTCTGGCATACGGATGACATGACCTGCCCACTGGGTCTGCGCTCTCATCAGCACTGTGTGGACTGATGGTAGACTTGCTCTAGAGAGAACTTCAGTGTCTGGTACTTTGTCTTGCCACCTGCTGCGTAATATTCTGCGAAGATAAGTCATGTGGAAATGATAGAGCTGTATTGCATGCCTTCGATACACAGTCCACATTTCACAGGCATATAGGAGGGTAGTGTGTACCACGGCACTGTAGACCTTCAGTTTTGTTGTTGACTGATTCCTCGACGCTCCTGTAAGTGGAGCACAGTCTACCGAAAGCAGAACTTGCCTTTGATATTCAGCAGTTAACTTTTCTATCAATAGTCACAACTTGAGAGAGGGTAAGTGAACTGGTGCACTGCCTGTAGTTTCTGCCCTTTGATTGTGATTATGGGTTTTGTGTACAGTGCATGAGGAGCAGGCTGGTGCATGACTTCGGTCTTTTTAATGTTGATGGTGAGTCCAAATTTATCAGAAGCCGTGGAAAATTTGTCCATACTGACTTGCATCTCTGGCTCTGAGCCAGTATACAGGGTGCAATCATCAGCAAAGAAGAAGTCTCTCAGAACAGTCTCCTTCACTTTGGTAATAGCTTGAAGTCTCCTCAGGTTGAAGAGCTTCCCATCTACTCTGTACTTGAGGCTGATTCCAGCAATACTGTCCTGAAAGGCATCATTCAGCATGGCAGTAAACATCATGCTGAACACTGTGGGTGCGAGCACACAGCCCTGTTTGACACCACTGGTGACTGGGAATGCCTCAGAGGATTCTCCTCCATCCAGTACTCTGGCCATCATGGTACCATGTGAATGAATTTGCGGGGGGAAGCCAAACTTTGACATGACCCTCCACAGGCCTTGTCGGGTGACAGTGTCGAAGGCTTTCGCGAGATCAACAAAGGTTGTGTACAGCTCGCGATTCTGCTCCCGACACTTCTCCTGAAGTTGGCACACAGCAAAAATCATGTCAATAGTCCCGCGACCTTTGCAAAAGCCACACTGTGACTCTGGAAGCAGGCCCAGCTCCAGATGAGTGACCAGACGATTTGTCAGGACTTTTGCGAAGGTTTTTCCTGTGATGGAGAGCAGCGAGGTTCCTCTGTGGTTGTCGCATACTCGCTAATTGCCCTTCCTCTTGTAGACGTGTACGATGGAAGCATGTATGAGGAATGGATCCTTGCTTCCAAAAGGACTGGAACAACTCAGCGAGCTTCAAGATAAGTACAACACCAGCAGCTCTGTAGATCTCTGCAGGTATGGCATCTGCCCCTGGGGCTTTGCCACTGGATAGCTGGCTGACAACTTTTGTGACTTTGGCTACTACCTGTGGGTCATCCATGGCGCTGTTAATATCGACCTGGGGAATCCTATCTATTGCCTCATCATTAATAGATGACGGTCGGATGAGGATGGCTTCAAAGTGTTCAGCCCATCTCTGCAAGATCTGAGCCCTCTCTGTACTGAACCTCTCCACTAACGAGTGGTGGGTACATGGGCCTCATTGTAGCTGGTCTACACCTCAGTTACAGGCCTCCACACAGGCATCATCAGCCATGTCCGAAGCAGTAACCCATGTCACCCATGAGCCACCCCTCCAGCCTTGGTTCATTCTCAAAGGCCTCCGATATGCCAAAGCTCCTGAGAGTGAAGCTGTCAAGCACACTGTCAGGATGTCTCGTGCATGATGTTCATATTGTGGCCACACGCCAGTTGGACGTTTAGGGAGTGGAACTCCTTTCTGTTGATGAATCTTCGTGGATTCTGCAGCGGGACCTTGAGGGTGATGAGAGTGCAGTCAATGGCCTCCTATACATTAATCTTCCCTGCAATGGCGCAAACCCTGCAGCTCAAGCTTCCTGATGGGCCTGTTCCAGGTTAAGTTTGAAGTGCTGCCCACCTCGGGTGTATAGGGCTTCCATGACCTGCTTGACACAGATGTGCATAGCTGACCGGGAAATGCGACATACATCTCTTCTAGAGGTCTGGAAGGAGCCAGCTGCATAAAATTTCAGACCAGCCGTCAATTTGACAGCCACTAAGAGTAGGTGCCATCCCTGCCCGAGGTGTCAAGTCCTGCAACAGGTGGCACAGGTGTTGAACTTACTTCTTTCAGAGGTGGAGCCATCAGCAGCACACAGTGTCCACCATCTGTTCAAATGACACTCATGCATGGAACTGCTGGAGTCTCTGCTCCCTCCTCCTCCTGCACTGCCACCCCCTCCCTCCTCTGGGTGAATGATGGCCAACTCCTGCCTCTGGTGATCATCTCCCTCTATTCCTGCAAGTGGTAGGGCTGGGCCTCCTGTGCCTGTAATTCTTCCCCTTGCTCCTTCTCCTCAGTTCCAGCAACAACCAAAAGAACAGCAAGATCAATTGGTTGCATTGCAAAAGCCATCTCGCCACTCTGAAGGTGAGGAGGGATTGGAGATGTAAAGAAACACATGTTAAGGAACACTGCTTGCCCCACCCCTAACTGTCCATACTGCCCATTCCCCCACCTACATGCCCTCAAGAACACAGACCCTATTCCCCCCCATTCACGTGCTCCCCCAGAATCACAGACCCTCTATTCCCCCACCCACATGCACCCCAGAATCATTGCCCTCCCCCATTCCTCCACACACATGCTCCCCAGAATCACAGACCCCCATGCCCCACCTTCATGCTTCCTAGAATCACAGACCTCCCCCATTCCTCCACACATATGCTCCCCAGAACCACAGACCCTCATGCCCCCAACTCCATGCTTCCCAGAATCACAAAACCCCCATTTCCCATCCACATGCTCTCCAGAATCACAGACCCTCCAATCCCTTCCCACATGCTCCCTAGAATCATAGCTCCTTGAAAAGTTCTGAGGCTGCAGCAGTGCAATTTGCAAAGGCTTTGTGCACATCATTCAGCTGGAAGAATGCTGAGTGTATTAGAACCCATTAGCATCTGCAAGACCTGAGGTCAGTGTTGAGACCAGGGTCCGTGCTGCAAATCAGGCATTGGGCATGCTGCTGAGCAACAGCCCCTTGCCTTCCCCGCCCCAAACACTTGCAGAACGGACCCCCGACCCGAGGAACAGAATGCCGCAACAAGAGGACCTCCGTAAGCTGCACAGAGCTGTTAGACGTAAGGCACTTACCTTTTCATTAACTCTCAATGATGGAGCGCCTGAGTCGGACTTTTATGGAGAAGTCCGTTTCAGGCTGATTCCGGATTGACAAACGGGTTAGTAAAGGGGGATGTGTCGGTAAAGTTGGACATGCAGCCTGTTAAGTGGACTGAAATGCATGCAAATACATTTAATTAGCCCCGGTTGCAGCCATTTTCGAGCCTTGGTAAAGGGGGAGCCATGATGTGGGTATGCCGGCGTTGGACTGGCGTAAACACAGTAAAAAGTCTGACAACACCAGGTTTTAGTCCAACCGATTTATTTGATAATAGACTCACAAGCTTTCGGGGTTAGCCCCTTCGTCAGGTGAATGGAGAGTTCTGGCCTCAGACAGAGCATATAAAGCACAGACAGTTTAGAGATTACTGATTAGAATGCGAATCCTTACACCTAACCTGCTGTTCAAGACCTGAAGGGGCTGACAATGTGAGTGGAAGGAGCACTGATCACAGGTTAAAGAGATGTGTATTGTCTCCAGACAGTACAGTAAGTGAGGTTTTGCAAACCCAGGCAAGTCATGAGGGTTACAGATAGTGCGACATGAACCCAAGATCCCTGTTGAGACCATCCTCATGTGTGCGGAACTTGGCTATCAGTCTCTGTTCAGCGACTCTGCGCTGTCGTGTGTCGTGAAGGCCGCCTTGGAGAATGCTTACCTGAAGGTCAGAGGCTGAATGCCCGTGACCACTGAAGTGTTTGCCAACAGGAAGGGAACAGTCTTGCCTGGTGATTGTCGAGCGATGTTCATTCATCCGTTGTCGTAGCGTCTGCACGGTCTCCCCAGTGTACCATGCTTTGGGACATCCTTTCTTGCAACGTATCAGGTAGACAATGTTGGCCGAGTTGCAAGAGTATTTACCATGTACCTGGTGGATGGTATTCTCATGTGTGATGATGGTATCCATGTCGATGATCCGGCATGTCTTGCAGAGGTTGCTGTGGCAGGGTTGTGTGGTATTGTGGTCACTGTTCTCCTGAAGGCTGGGTAGTTTGCTGCGAACAATAGTCTGTTTGAGGTTGTGTGGTTGTCTGAAGGCAAGAAGTGGGGGTGTGGGGATAGCCCTGGCGAGATGTTCATCTTCATCAATGATATGTTGAAGACTCCGGAAAAGATGTCGTAGCTTCTCCGCTCCGGGGAAGTACTGGATGACGAAGGGTACTCTGTCCACTGTGTCCCGTGTTTGCCTTCTGAGGAGATCGGTGCGGTTTTTCGCTGTGGCACATCGGAACTGTCGATCTATGAGTCGAGCACCATATCCTGTTCTTATGAGGGCATCTTTCAGGGTCTGGAGGTGTCTGTCACGATCCTCCTCATCTGAGCAAATCCTGTGTATACGGAGGGCTTGTCCATAGGGAATGGCTTCTTTAACATGTTTAGGGTGGAAACTGGAGAAGTGGAGCATTGTGAGATTGTCTGTGGGCTTGCGGTACAGTGAGGTGCTGAGGTGATCATCCTTAATGGAGATGCGTGTGTCCAAGAATGCAACTGATTCTGGGGAATAGTCCATGGTGAGTCTGATGGTTCCGCACACATGAGGACGGTCTCAACAGGGATCTTGGGTTCATGTCGCACTATCTGTAACCCCCGTGACTTGCCTGGGTTTGCAAAACCTCACTTACTGTACTGTCTGGAGACAATACACATCTCTTTAACCTGTGATCAATGCTCCTTCCACTCACATTGTCAGCCACTTCAGGTCTTGAACAGCAGGTTAGGTGTAAGGATTCGCATTCTAATCAGTAATCTCTAAACTGTCTGTGCTTTATATGCTCTGTCTGAGGCCAGAACTCCCTATTCACCTGACGAAGGGGCTAACCCCGAAAGCTTGTGAGTCTATTATCAAATAAATCGGTTGGACCAAAACCTGGTGTTGTCAGACTTTTTAAAGGGGGAGCCAGCATAGAAGCGGACACAGATCGCACTACTCACCTCACAGGCGACTTTACCAAGTTTTCGTGCCCAAACACAGGCACGTGATGGTAAAATCACCCTCATAGTGTCAGTCTCTATGTTCCCTGCAAGCTTACTTTTGTGCTGTATTTTTCCCTTCTTAATCAATCTCTTGGTCCTTGTTTGCTGAATTCGAAACTGCTCCCAATTCTCAGACCTATTATTTTTCTTGGCCAATCTATATGCTCCTTCCTCAGGAGGGGGGGTGGGATCCTGAGTAGAGGGGTTGAAAGTGAGGGGGGCATAGATGGGGACTGCAATGCACAGCATCGCAGGGGTGGGGTGGAGCAGGGTTTGAAATGCGTATACTTTAATGCGAGGAGTATTCGCAATAAAGTGGATGAACTTGCAGCGTGGATCAGTACCTGGGACTTCGATGTTGTGGCCATTTCAGAGACATGGATAGAGCAGGGGCAGGAATGGTTGCTGCAGGTCCCGGGGTTCAAATGTTTTAGTCGGAGTAGAGAAGGAGGTAGGAGGGGGGGAGGGGTAGCATTATTGGTCAGGGATTGTATCACAGTGTCAAAGGGGAAGTTTGATGAGGACTTGTCTGTTGAGGTAGTATGGGCGGAGGTTAGAAATAGGAGAGGAGAGGTCACCCTGTTGGGAGTCTTTTATAGACCTCCTAAAAGTTCTAGAGAGGTTGAGGAAAGGATTGCGGAGACGATCCTGGTTAGGAGTGATAGTAATAGGGTAATTGTTATGGGGGATTTTAACTTTACTAATATTGATTGGAATTGTTATAGCTCTAGCTCGTTAGAGGGGTCAGTTTTTGTACAAAGCGTGCAGGAAGGTTTTTTGACTCAGTATGTAGATAGGCCAACTAGAGGTGAGGCTATATTGGATTTGGTGCTGGGAAATGAGCCAGACCAGGTGCTAGACTTGGAAGTTGGTGTGCATTTTGGTGATAGTGACCACAATTCGGTTACGTTCACCTTAGTGATGGAAAGGGATAGGCATGAACCTCGGGCTAGTGGTTTTAGCTGGGGGAAGGGTAATTATGAGGCTATTAGGAGAGAATTAGGAAGCATAGGTTGGACTAGGAGATTACAGGGACTGGGAACGTCTGAAATGTGGAGTTTTTTCAAGGAGCAGTTACTGCGAGTCCGTGATAGGTATGTCCCTGTCAGGCAAGGAAGAATTGGTAGGGCTAGGGAACCGTGGTGCACCAAAAAAGTTTTTTCGTTGGTTAAGAGGAAAAAGGAGGCTTATGTTCGGATGAGACGTGAGGGCTCGGGTAGTGCACTAGAAAACTTTAGATTGGCTAGGAGGGAGTTGAAGAGTGAGCTAAGAAGGGCTAAAAGAGGACATGAGAAGACTTTGGCTGATAGGGTTAAGGAGAATCCTAAGGCGTTCTATAGGTATGTCAAGAACAGAAGGTTGGTTAGGGCAAGATTAGGGCCAGTTATAGACAGCAGAGGGAAGTTATGTGTGGAACCGGAGGAGATTGGAGAGGCATTGAACTAATATTTCTCTTCAGTGTTCACGCAGGGGGACATGGATATAGCTGAGGAGGACACTGGGTTGCAGGGGAGTAGAACTGACAGTGTTGCAGTTGATAAGGAGGATGTGCTAGATATTCTGGAGGGTCTGAAAATAGATAAGTCCCCTGGTCCGGATGGGATTTACCCCAGGATTCTCTGGGAGGCAAGAGAAGTGATTGCTGAGCCTCTGGCTCTGATCTTCAGGTCGTCGTTGGCCTCTGGTATAGTACCGGAAGATTGGAGGTTAGCGAATGTTGTCCCATTGTTTAAGAAGGGGAACAGAGACTTCCCCGGGAATTATAGACCGGTGAGTCTCACTTCTGTTGTGGGCAAGGTTTTAGAAAAAATTATTCGGGATAGGATTTATAGTTATTTGGAGAGTAATGAATTGATTGGAGATAGTCAGCATGGTTTTGTGGTGGGTAGGTCGTGCCTTACTAACCTTATTGAGTTTTTTGAGAAAGTGACCAAAGAGGTGGATGGGGGTAAGGCAGTGGACGTGGTGTATATGGATTTTAGTAAGGCGTTTGATAAGGTTCACTATGGTAGGCTTCTGCAGAAAATGCAGATGTATGGGATTGGGGGTGATCTAGGGAATTGGATCAGGAATTGGCTAGCGGATAGGAGACAGAGGGTGGTGGTTGATGGTAAATATTCATCATGGAGTTCGGTTACGAGTGGTGTGCCTCAGGGATCTGTTTTGGGGCCACTGCTGTTTGTAATTTTTATTAATGATCTGGATGAGGGTATAGTTGGGTGGATTAGTAAATTTGCTGATGACACCAAAGTCGGAGGTGCAGTAGATAGTGATGAAGGGTGTCATAGTTTGCAGGAAGACTTAGACAGGTTGCAGAGCTGGGCCGAGAAGTGGCGGATGGAGTTTAATGCGGAGAAGTGTGAGGTAATTCACTTTGGTAGGAATAACAGATGTGTCGAGTATAGGGCTAACGGGAGGATTTTGAATAGTGTGGATGAGCAGAGGGATCTAGGTGTATGTGTACATAGATCCCTGAAAGTTGGGAGTCAAGTAGATAAGGTTGTTAAGAAGGCATACGGTGTCTTGGCGTTTATTGGCAGGGGGATTGAATTTAGGAGTCGCAGCGTCATGTTGCAACTGTACACAACTCTGGTGCAGCCGCACTTGGAGTACTGTGTGCAGTTCTGGTCCCCACATTACAGGAAGGATGTGGAGGCTTTGGAGAGGGTGCAGAGGAGGTTTACCAGGATGTTGCCTGGTATGGAGGGGAGGTCCTATGAGGAGAGGCTGAGGGATTTGGGGTTGTTTTCGCTGGAAAGAAGGCGGCTAAGAGGGGATCTTATTGAAACATATAAGATGATTAGAGGTTTAGATAGGGTGGATAGTAATAGCCTTTTTCCTCTGATGGAGAAATCTAGCACGAGGGGGCATGGCTTTAAATTAAGGGGTGGTAGTTATAGGACGGATGTCAGGGGTAGGTTCTTTACCCAGAGGGTGGTGAGGGATTGGAATGCCCTGCCTGCTGCAGTTGTAAATGCGCCTAGTTTGGGGGCGTTTAAGAGATCCGTGGATAGGTTTATGGGCGAAAAGGGATTGGTTTAGGTTAGTGGGTCATTGTTTTGTAACTGGTCGGCGCAACATCGTGGGCCGAAGGGCCTGTTCTGCGCTGTAATGTTCTATGTTCTATGTTCCTTGGATCAGTTACTATCTCTAATTTCCTTAGTAAGCCATGAAATGGCCCTCTTACCCATTTTGCTTTCGTGCCAGACAAGAATAAGCAGTTGCTGCAGTTCCCTGATGCATTCCTTGAATGTTTGCCTTTGCCTATCCACTGTCAGCCCCTTAAGTAACTTTTCCCAATCGATCAAGACCAACTCATGCCTCATATCTTCATTGTTTCCTTTATTAAGATTCAGCACCCTATTCTCCAAATCAACTGCTTCACTCTCCATCTTGATGAAACATTCTATCATGTTATGGTCGCTCATCCCCAAAGGGTCTCGCACAGCTAGATTGGCAATGGTTCCCTTCTCATTACACAGTATCCAATCTAAAATGGCCTGCTCTCTAGTTGGTTCCACAACATATTCATCAAGAAAACCATCCCGTATACACTCCAGAAATTCCTCCTCTACAGCATTGTGGCCAACGTGATTTGCCCAAGCTATATGCAAGTTAAAGTCACCCATATTCCCTTTTCACATGCATCTCTAATTTCATGGTTAATGCCATTCCCAACATCACCACTGCAGTTTGTGGGTCTATATATGACTCCCAAGAATGTTTTTTGCTCCTTGGTATTTCTCAACTCGACCCATAAAGATTCAACATTGTCTGAGCTAATATCCTTTCTCAGTATTGTGTTAATTTCCTATTTAATCAACAGTGCCGTCTTTTCCTTTATGACTGACATTCCAAACGCTGAATACCCTGGGACAATCAGTTCCTATCGCTGATTACCCCGCAGCCATGTCTCCATAATCCCATTAAATTTGAACACGTTTACATCTATTTGCACGATTAGTTCATCCACTTCACTGCAAATATTTGCACATTAAGGCACAGAGCCTTTAAGCTTGTCTTTTTCACATTGTTTGTCTTGCTCCCAATATTTTTCAGCATAGCTTTGTTGAATTTTGTCCTTGGTTTCTCTGCATATCTCTTTTCGTATTCCCTTTTCTATCTTTTGTTTTGGTCCTTGCTCCCTCCTTACATAGCTTCCCATCCCCCTGGCATATCAGTTTAAACCCTCCCCAACCGTTCTAACAAACAGTTCCCCTACGACATCAGTCCCAGTCCTACTTTGTATAAGTCCCAACTCCCCAGGACTGGTCCCAATGTCCCAGGAATCTGGGATCTTCCTTGATTTGCTTTGATTTTATTTACTGTTACATGTATTACTATACAGTGAAAAGTATTATTTCTTGAATGCTATATAAACAAAGCAGAATGTAGTGTTACAGTCATAGCTAGGATATAGAGAAAGATCAACTTAGTGTGAGGTAGGTCCATTCAAAAGTCAGGCAGCAAGAAACAAACTGTTCTTGAGTTGGTTGGTACGTGACCTCAGACTTTTGTATCTTTTTCCTGACGGAAGGAGGTGAAAGAGAGTATGTCTGGGGTGCATAGAATCCTTAATTTTGCTGACTGCTTTTCCAAGTCAATAAGCAGAGTCAATGGATGGGAGGCTGATTTGCATAATGGATTGGGCTACATTCATGACCTTTTGTAGTTTCTTGCGGTCTTGGGCAGAGCAGGAACTATACCGAGCTACAATACAACCAGAAAGAATGCTTTCTATGATGCATCTGTAAAAGTTGGTGAGAGTCGTAGCTGACTTGCCAAATTTCCTTAGCGTTCTGAGAAAGTAGAGGCGTTGGTGCGTTTTCTTAACTATAGTGTCTGTGTGGGGGTCCAGGACAGGTTGTTGGTGATCTGGACACCTAAAAACTTGAAACTCTCGACCCTTTCTATTTTGTCCCCATTGATGTCGACAGGGGCAAGTCCTCCATTACGCTTCCTGAAGTTGATGACAATCTCCTTTGTTTTATTGACATTGAGGGAGAGATTATTGTCATCACACCAGTTCACCAGATTCTCTATCTCATTCCTGTCCTCTGGTCATTGTCTGAGATCTGACCTATTACGGTAGTGTCATTAGCAAACTTAAGAATTGTTCTGGAGGGAAATTTGTCCACATAGTCATAGGTGCATAAGGAGTAAAGTAGGACTGAGGGCAGACTTTTGGGGCACTGGTGTTGTGGATAATTGTGGAGGAGGTGTTGTTGCCTATTCTTACTCATTGTGTTCTTTGGGTTAAGAAATTCAATATCCAGTCGCAGAGGGAGGAGCCAAGCCCCGGGGCACAGTCTGGAGTTGAGTTTTGTAGAAATAATGGTACTGAAGGCTGGGTTGTAGTCAATAAATGGGAGGCTGACATAGGTGTCTTTGTTATCTAGGTGTTCCAAGGTTGAATGCAGGGCCAGGGAGATAGTGTCTGCCATGGACCTGTTGCAGTCGTATGATCAGTGGTGGATCGAGGCAATCCAGGAAGCTGGAATTAACTTGTTCCCCATGGAATCTTTCAAAGCATTTCATTGTGATAGATGTCAGAGCCACCAGATGATAGTCATTAAGACACGCTGCTTGGCTTTTCCTTGGTAGCAGGATGATGGTCGTCGTCGTCTTGAAGCAGATAGGGACCTCAGATTGTTCTAAAGAGAGTTTGAAGATGTCTGAGAATACCTCTGCCAGCTGATCCGTGCAGGATCTGAGTGCTTATCCAAGTATCCCATCTGGGTCAGTTGCTTTCCTTGGGCTGACATTTGAGAAGGCTGCTCTGACATCTGGAATGGTGACCTCAGATACAGGTTCATCTGAGGTATACAGAGTGGAGGGCATGCTCTCGCTGACCTCTTACTCAAAATGGGCATAAAATGCATTGAGTTCATCAGACGGGTACATTGGAGCCGGTGATTTTATATGCCTTCATCTTATAGCCTGTTACGTCTTGCGGGTCTTGCCATAGTCGGCAGGGGTCTGTGTGGCTAGCCTGGGAGTCTAATTTGGTCCGGTGCTGTATTTTGGTAACTTTAATGGATCTCCTTAGCTCATATCTGGCCTTCTTGTATAGATCAAGGTTGCCTGACTTCAACACCTCAGACCTAGACTTCAGCAAACAGCGAATATCCCTATTCATCCATGGTTTCCAGTTGGGAAACAGTGGAATTGCTTCTTTGGCACATAGTCTTCTACACACTCACTAAAAAAGGCGGGTAATGAGGCGGGTAGAATTAGGGACCTTGCAGTGAAGGATCCTCTTGGGGAGAGTGATCATTGTATGGAGGAGTTTCTGGCGCAGATGGAGGGGGAGAAAGTGGGTACCCGGACACGCGTCCTTTGTTTGAACAAAGGGGAATACGGTAGGATGAGAGAAGAATTGGCGAATGTTGACTGGGGGAGCGCGTTGGAAGGTAGGTCTGCTGAGGAGCAGTGGAGGATCTTTAAGGAGATCTTTCTTGGTGCTCAGCAGAAATTTATTCCGATGGTTAAAAAGGATCGTAGGAGGAGAGGTAATAAGCCGTGGATAACGAAGGAGGTGAAGGAAAGTGTTAAATTAAAAGCGGAGGTGTTTAGAGTAGCTAAGAGTAGTGGGCGAGAAGAGGATTGGGAGAGGTTTAAATGTCAAGAAAGATTGACAAAGAAGTTGATAAAGAAGGGTAGGAGAAACTATGAAGCTGGGCTAGCGCTTAATATAAAAAAGGATAGCAAGAGTTTTTATAAATATATAAAAAGGAAGAGGCTGGCTAGGGTGAACGCTGGACCCTTAGAGGATGAGAGGGGGGACTTAGCGGTAGGGGATGGGGAAATGGCTGAGGTCTTGAATAACTTTTTTGTTTCGGTCTTCACGGAGGAAGACGTGAATAATTTGCCAGGTGTTAGCGATGGAAAGGTGGTAGGACTGGAGGGTCTCAATGACATTATTGTTACTAGAGAGGCGGTGCTCAACAGACTGGAGGGACTGATTGTGGACAAGTCCCCAGGACTGGATGGAATGCATCCGAGGGTTCTGAAAGAAATGGCGGAGGTGATAATGGATGCCTTGGTGGTTATTTTCCAAACGTCGCTGGATTCCGGGGAAGTGCCGGAAGATTGGAAAGCGGCTAATGTTATGCCGTTGTTTAAGAAGGGTGCCAGGCAAAAGGCAGGGAATTATAGGCCGGTTAGTTTAACGTCTGTTGTAGGCAAAATATTAGAATCCGTCATCAAGGAGGAAATAGCGAGGCATCTTGAGGGGAATTGCTTGATAGAGCAGACTCAGCACGGTTTCGTTAAGGGGAAGTCGTGTCTGACAAATTTATTGGAGTTCTATGAGGATGTGTCTAGGGCGGTGGATAGAGGAGAGCCGGTGGATGCGGTCTTTCTTGATTTTCAGAAGGCGTTTGACAAGGTACCTCGCAGGAGGTCATTGCAAACGTAAGGGGGCATGGAGTTGGGGGGTAGGGTGTTAGCGTGGATAGAGGATTGATTGTCAAATAGGAGGCAGAGAGTGGGGGTTAATGGGTGCTATTCGGATTGGCGGTTGGTGACTAGTGGAGTGCCCCAGGGGTCGGTGCTGGGGCCTCAGCTATTTACCATTTATATAGATGATCTGGAGGAGGGAACCAAGTGTATGGTGTCGAAATTTGCTGATGACACCAAGATTGGTGGAACGGCAAATTGCGCGGAGGGTGTGGAGAGTCTGCAGAAGGATCTAGATGGGCTGGGCGAATGGGCCAGGAAATGGCAAATGGAATTTAATGTTGGCAAGTACGAGGTGGTCCACTTTGGTAGGAATAATGGTAGGAAGGACTATTATTTACGGGGCGAAAAACTGCAGCAGGCAACGGTGCAGAGGGACCTTGGGGTCCTTGTGCATGAGTCGCAAAAACCTAGTCTGCAGGTGCAGCAGGTGGTCAGGAAGGCGAATGGGATGCTGGCCTTCATAGCGAGGGGGATTGAATATAAAAGTAGGGAGGTCTTGCTGCGGCTGCATAGGGCATTGGTGAGGCTGCAGCTGGAGTACTGTGTGCAGTTTTGGTCGCCGTACTTATGCAAGGATATTTTGGCCTTGGAGGGAGTGCAGAGGTGGTTTACTAGGCTGATACCGGAGTTGAGGGGGTTGAGCTATGAGGAGAGGCTGAATAAACTAGGCTTGTACTCGTTAGAGTTTAGAAGAATGAGGGGAGATCCCATTGAGACATATAAGATGATGAATGGGATGGATAGGATAGAGGTGGAGAGGCTCTTCCCGCTCAGAAAGGACAGTAGGACTAGGGGGCACAGCCTCAAGATAAAGGGGGGGGCGGTTTAGAACAGGGTTGAGGAGGAACTTCTTCACTCAAAGGGTGGTGAATCTCTGGAATTCTCTGCCCGTTGAAGTGGTGGAGGCTGCCTCGCTAAATATTTTTAAGATGCGGGTTGATGGGTTTTTGATAAGCGAGGGGATTAAGGGTTATGGGGAGAGGGCGGGAATGTGGAACTGAGACACGACAGATCAGCCATGATCTTATTGAATGGCAGGGCAGGCTCGAAGGGCTGGATGGCCTACTCCTGCTCCTATTTCTTATGTTCTTATGTTTATGAGTCAGTTTGACATGTAGGGCACGGGGGCTGGTCGTATCTTGAAGCATTTAGTTTGGGCTTCTGGGTCCACATACAGCTTGGCCCTAGCACATCTAATCTTCCCAAGGCATGCTTGGAACATGTCAGGAGACTCGTAAATTGCCGTTAGTCATTTTAAAGATCTGTTGCCAATGTAGATGGATTATCTGTTCCAACTTCTTCCCAAAAGATTGGGTCCTGGTCCTTGCACCACTATTAGGGGGAATTGGACTGTCTGTTGCCCATGCATAATTGGAGTTACAGTGATCCAAAAATTATGTAACAGCTCCCCACTGAATGTGGCCAATCTAACCTCCTTGGTGTTCCCGTAGGTTTAAAGGCAAGAGACCCAACTGGAGTCACTTAAAGTTTGCTCCCTAATAATAGATACAGTAGCTCCTGTGTCTACACAGGATGGCCATTTAACCTGAGTTTAACCTTGACTGGAGCCACTTTGGGTTCGGCAATGAAATTTAGTTGCATCAATTCCGCATTCGCGGGTTGTTTTATTTGTAAAGCCCTGTCCTTGAGGTGCCTGCGCCTTTCAGCCTGGATAGTACATGTTTTGCTTGTTTCGGTAGCCTTGTCAGGGGTAGACCCTATGACTAAAAGTGTCACATGGGTGAGCTCGTTCCTGTATTGTAGAGACACTTCCTGTCCAGTTGTGGAATCTTGTGGCTTCTAATTCCAATTGCCCTTTCCTGGCAGTAAATATGAAATGCAAGTCTCATCCATTGGGGTAGTATGGGGGTTGCCCATGACTGAGCACTGTACCTAAAGCTCCTAGGTCCCTTTATCTGAGTTTTTGTGGGGAAGGGCCAGTTCTGTGGCTTTCTTGAGATGCAGAGCTGGTTCATTCAGTAGCTTCCTTTGGGTTACAATATTATTAATTCCACATACTAAACAATTTCTTAACATTTCCGGAAGTGCTGAGCCGTATGCAGTGTTCTGCCAATTTCCTCAGTCTCATTAAGATTCCAGTGATTGGTTCTCCAGGGGGCTTATTTGCCATGTTAAGCTTCAGAGCTTCCACAGTCAAATTGCTATCGAGATAGCTTTTGAACCTCAAAACTTTTACTTCAGACATTGCAACATGTTGGGAGAGATTTTACGCTCCCACTTTGGACACTGGAATCAGCGGTGGCATGGGAAATTTTGTTGACATTGAGAGAAATATTATTGTTGTTGCACCAGTTCACCAGATTCTCTATCTCATTCCTGGACTCCATCTAGTCATTGTTTGAGATCCAATCCATTATGGTGGCGTCATCAGCAAATTTGAAAATCGAGTTGGAGGGGAATTTGGCCACATAGTCTTAGGTGTATAAGGAACGTAGTAGGGCACTGATGTTGAGGATGATCATGCAGAAGGTGTTGTTGCCGATCCTTACTGAATGTAGTCTGTGGGTTACAAAGTTCGGGTCCAGTCACAGAGGGAGGAGTCGAGACTCAGGCCATAGAGTTTGGAGATGAGTTTGAGTAAAACAGTTCAATATAGTAACATTCAACGCAACAGGCACTGGATTCCCTCCAAGTCTGAGTGGGGTGGGTTCCTTATGGAGAATTTAAAAAATATGAGCTCCAAAACCTTTAAACAAGAAAAGGCGCCCAGGGCACTAACATTTACTCATCTTCCTGTATGAGCTATATCTTCTGTAGATTTGGCTCCTCCTCATTGGCATCTGGGGCTTCCCAGGGCCCAGTGGCTCTTGTTCCTCAGGGTGATGGTCTTCTTGAGCTGTGCCAATCGGCAACAAACCATTCTTCTTATTGTAATCAAAACTATCAAGAAGGCAGCATTGCCTGCAGCCTGCTTTCTCTACTAACCCATGTTTCTGTGAACACATACAATTGAGCAATCTATGGTAGTCCCTGTGGATGGTCACCCTGCACATACAAGGAAGGAATGCTGTCTGCAAACTTTGACTTTCCCTCAGTTGGTGCATTGCTTAGCAAGGCCATACCCTGCAGATTGATATCATCCCCTCAGACGTGACTGCACATTCACAATGAGGGTGTTAATTTGGGTTGAAAAATTCAAGTCCCAGCAGCAACAGTTAGCATTGTACTAGGTGTCTTCCAGTGGCCTTGACAATAACAATCAATAACCAAGACTTGCACTTGTATCTTGACTACAAGCATGGTGCATTGGCTTTCGTGACCATTGCACCGGTAACATGGGGAGTGCCACTGCTGCCTCTGCATAGCAGATATAGCCGTTGATTATTTTGACCCTACATCCATTCTGACATGGCCCTGCAAGAATCAGGTGCCATATAGGACGATATGCACCGTAGCTCCTTTCCATAATGGTTTCTCATCTGAACTAGAAAAGGGGCCAAACTCATTCATTGTGCATTAGACCCTCAAGTCCAGCACTCAGCTGATCCATGCTCTCCAATGGTTTGAGCAAGAAAGTTATTGGGTTATTCAATCAACTAAGCATTGCTCTGCTGAACTCTTCCCACACACTGAGACCCCACTCACTGATGAATCTTTTCCTAGCTTGTATTTCGAAATGTGTCATCGTAAAGGGAACCCAGAAATAGCGATGCTGAACTTTGTTTGGGAAACCAACTTCCAACTTCCTTCCATCACCCACCAAGTTTTTCACATCCTCCTACATATTCACAGCCTCCAAATTCCCCTTCTTCCTATCACTATCAAGCTTCTCCATAACCCTTGAACCTATCATTATCCATTTGGATATTCCTCCACACTCTTTAGTGTTGATGTTTGCAAGCTTTTTGTCAACCTGACCCCCTTCCTTCTTGACAGTGCCCTTGCCTGAAATATCTAACATCCTTTGCATTTAACAGTGTTCATTTGCACTCATTTGATATTACCTGTACTAGAAAGCAATCATTTAGTTATTATTTGACATCAATTTCACTCAAAGTCATTTAGCTATCATTTAACTTTACATGTACCATGGCTGACATCAGCGTCAGTGTCCCACAGCACTCAAACATTAGTGATTCCTAACATTTGTACATCAAAAATGATCATGAAATTTATTTTCCATATTTCAAAGTTTTGATAGCATAAAACATCATAAAACTGAGTTACCTTAAAAATATTTGACCCTGTTTTGATGAGGTATTTTTATGCATTTCTTTATAACCTATAATTAATGCAGCACAACTTTGCCCACCGACATGGCCACCCAACCCCTCCCCCCTTGTGTTCATCCAAATGCTCTCCCCCCCGTACCACTGCTGGATTGCAGCAATGCTTTCATGTGAAACCCCCTCCCTCCCCAAATAATTTTCATCCCACACACCTTTCCGAGCAATTTTAGCAACCACCACACCCATCCCCCCACCACCCTCCCCTCCCACCCCCCACCCCTCCTTCCCCCACACCCCCCCAACAGCTCCCAATCTGCCCCCAAAGAGAAATTTACTTTTGTTCCCTCCTCAAGTTTTGAAAAGTCAAACTTTTCAGATGGGGTGAGCCAACATAAGGCAGTACCAGATCATATAACCAAAAGCTTGATCAAAGAGGTTAAAAGAGTTTGACAAATTCAGGGAATATCACAGACGCTCTGAAGTTGCAAAGGTTCTCTGTCTCCCACCCACACACCAATCTTTCTCTTCCCCCTCTCCATCTTCACTTCCCATATTCCACTCCCCCTTATTCCCTTTGGCCTTCCCCTCCCCTCTCCCTGTTTGTCCAGATTTGAAATAGGCACTGGGAGCAGCACGACAGTAACAGTACTGGGGAAATTAGAGGAAGAAAGGGAGTTGGAAGACCCATAAGAGAGCTCACGAGACCCTAAGGCTTGGAAGGTTGGTGAGGCTCTATGGTGTGCAGACTGGAGGGAGGGAGGTTGGAAGGGTGAAAAGTTTAGAGGGGGCAGATTTTGAGGGAGAAGGAGGTGCTCAAGGGAGGGAGAGCTGTTGGTAGAAGGGTAGGGGGAGATTGGAGGAGGGAATCTGGAGGGAGGTTATAGAGATTGGAGGGAGGGTGTGGGGAGAGTTTGAAGGCTGAAATAAAAGAGAGTGTAGAAACTGGATAGAGAGAGCAGGGAGAGTTTGGAGATTGTAGGGAGTGGGAAGAGTTTGGAAACTTGTGAGGGGGGAGGGGAGAATTTAGAGATTGGAGGGAGAAAAGGACGAGCCTGGATGGCAAGACTGGAGGGAGAGAGACCGTGAGAATTTAGACCCTGAGACCTGGGAAGTGGATGGGGGAAAACATATAGACCCTGAGACTAAAATGAATTAAGAACTATGAGGATCAGGTGGTGCTGGCAAGCATGTACTGTATAGCAGAACAATTTTTTTGGACTAAACAGAAATCTGAATAAACACATATTATTTAAGTAGTTAATTTCCTTGAATTTTTCAATGCACGTTGCTGAGCGTACTTGATAGCTTTGAACATGCATGGATATAGCATTGAGTGCACAATCAAATTTGATATCAAATCCATTCCAAATTAGTACCAATGATGTCAAATTGTAATTGACAGCATCACGTACACATGGAAACAAAAACAATGCCAACATTTTTGATAAGGATACGCGCACTGAGGTTCCAGGAACATAAGAACGTAAGAAATAGGAGCAGGAGTAGGCCATCTAGCCACTTGAGCCTGCTCCGCCATTCAGTAAGATCATGGCTGATCTGATAGTGGTTCAGTTCCACTTACCCGCCTGCTCCCCATAACCCTTAATTCCCTTATTGGTTAAAAATCTGTGACTTAAGCACATTTAACGAGGTAGCCTCTACTGCTTCAATGGGCAGAGAATTCCAAAGATTGACTACCCTCTGGGAGAAGAAGTTCCTCCTCAACTCTGTTCTAAATTGACTCCCCCGTGTTTTGAGGGTGTGCTCCCTAGTTCTTGTTTCCATTCTAAGTGGAAATAACCTTGCTGCTTCTACCTATTCAGCCCCTTCATTATCTTATATGTCTCTATAAGATCTCCCCTCAACCTTCTAAACCCCAATGAGTACAGGCCCAGTCTACCCAATCTCTCCTCACAAGCTAACCCCCTCTTCTCCAGACCCTCCCGTGAGACCATCCATAGTGCCACCCATTATGTCACCCCCATGACTCTTCAGCTACTACCCAGCAGGATATAAATGACTCTCTGAACATGACTGTGCCACAGCATCATAATACCATGACTCAAACTCTCAGGATCAAATTCCTTAGGTGACTGACCATACCCCACATACCATACTGTGTATGACTGCCACTGCCCAGAGAGCTTCAACCCCCAAAACCAGGACCAAGACATGTATACCATGCACAGCCCTCTAACGTGGTACTCACAGTCCAGGACACTTTCCTTAATATGTCTCCAACAGCTTGGCCTCAGTCTCTTTAATATGTCCCTGATGTGGGGTACTGGGCCACATCATTGGCCACTGAGAAAGAGATCTTGCACCATTCACTGTTGCAGTGACAAGTTGAACCTCATGGGACACTGCTTCGTGCGCATGACAGGAGACTCTTTCTTTTGAGAGTTTCATCTCCTTCCACTTGCATCTCAGTGGCCACCCCCTCTGGCCTGTGGAGGGACATGCATGGGACTATGAAGAAAGCAGCGTGTGCTGCTGTTGGTGTTGTTAGAGCATTTATCATTGAAAAGCTTCCTATTTAGACCCTTGGCAGATGGGGATGGTGGAACTGCATTTGCTGTCAAGCGCTTACAAGGTTGGCAGCAGGAATGTGTAGCTGAGGGTGGATGAAATCCTACACAGGTGAAGCATTTTCCAAGCAGTTGGCAATCAAACTGTCATACAAGTCTCATAGAATCAATGCCTTGCAAGTCAGCCTTTCAGCCTGTCCTTTCTACAGCTCTTCACTGGAAATGATCAAAGCCTTCTAGTTTTTTAATTTAATTGACACAGTCCCTCCCACCATACTTCCACCTTCATCAATCTATTTGGAAATACAACGTATAACTTCTTTGCTGTCGAAAGAAAGAGATTTGACTGGGAAAATCCCTTTCAACTGCCCTTTTGATTACTTCAATTGCCTTTCCACCTCAGCCATATTGATTCCCGAATTCTCCACCAACCAGCCCTTTGGAAAAGCGGCTGGATATGGAAAGATGGTGACAAATGGACCCAATGATTTTTTTTCCCAAAAGTTTCCAATCCCTCCCTCCACATCCAAATCCAGGGCCTGAAGGAATTCCTTACCCAAACAGTCCTTAATCTAGAGTTAATAGTGACAAAATATATATTTCCTTCACAATACTGAAATGTTAGATTTGAAGTTATGCACTCAGAACAAGAGTAAGCCATTAAGTGCCTCAAGTCCTTCCGTTAGATCTATTCTCAGCTCCTTTCACCTGCCTTGACTCCATTTCCATAGAATAAAAAAGTACGGAAAAGAATACAAAAGCATCACATTATTTAAATGGAGAGAGATTGCAGGACTCTTTGGCACAGAGGGATCTGTATAACCTGGCTGAGACCTCAGCACAATTTTGGTTGCCAGCTGACCATTTTAAATGCTTTTACAAGCACATGCATTCTGCAAATACTGGCTAACACAGTGATGCCATCATTTTGTACTAACACTTGGCTGGGATTCTCCAACCTCATCTGTGGGTCGGAATCTCCACCCTCACTGCAACCAATGGAGAATAGGCTGAGCGCCAAATTCTCTGTGCTTGCTGGCAGCCGTGGCAGGACATATGACATCAGCGAACTCTGGCACTTAATCATTTTGTGATTTGAATGCTTGCTGTCAAGCTATGCAACAGTTTACTACATTAACATTAGTATTGTAAAGTAGCAACTGACCAGCAACAGATAGTTATTAGGCAAAGTAAGTCAATTACTCTTTAATTGAAGAATTAATAATTGATCAGATAGTTAATAATGTTCTGATTCTATTTATTTCTGTTTTCATAGAATCCCTACCATGGAGGTCACCTGGCCCAACAAGCCTGCACTGACAACAAAACAACTCAGCCCCTATCCCCATAACCTCACAAATTTACTCTGTGAATTCTCCTGACATTAAGGGGCAATTTAGCAAGGCCAATCAACCTAACCCGCACAGCTTTGGCCTGTGGAAGGAAACCACAGAACTGGAGGAAACCCATGCAGACACGAGGAGAGCATGCAAACTCCAGACACACTTTCACCCGAGGCCAGAATTGAACCCAAGTTCTGGGCGCTATGAGGTAGCAGTGCTAACCGCTTGCCACCTTGCTGACCCTATGCCACTGTGTCACTACTAGCATTCCTACTGCAGAAAAAAGAGACATGTTGTTGAATCTTTTTGTCTTGCACTCATCAGGACAGTTCACAAGAATAATATCTGTAAAGTAAACAACAATTTATACTGCATGAGAAGAAAATATTGGTTGGTTGGCATGTGCACGCTGATTGGTAGAATGTTGCCATGGAGAATGCACCAGGGAACAGTTAACTGCTAAGCTTTTCTTCAAATTTAAACCAGAAGTTTGATTCTGATTGGTCAAAGTATTGGCATGGAAAATTAACCGGAGAACAGCTGTCCCTTAAGGTTTTGTTGAATTGAAAAAGCTCAATACTTGGGCATGCTCCTTCTGTCTACAAACGACACGGCCCTGTATGTAAATACGTGAGTCACACTGCAATACCCAATATAAACTATCTTTCTGAGTATTGAATGCTCTAATTGTCCCAGGAACTAATTACCAGCCATTACATAAAAACAAGTTTCCTCATTTGCGTCTTAAGTGGCTTTAACTACGGGGATGATTTTACCTTTTTTTTCCTAAGTGCTGGGCGGACTTGAAACTGAGAAAGTTTCAGATCCATCTTTTGGGAGTGCCTCAGGCCCTCCCAGATGCACTCTGCCTGCAAAATTCTGACCAAGTCTATTGCTCACTGCAGAAGCCTGTGGGTGGGGCTTAATGTGCCTGAAGCCCTGCAGAGGGAAGTACTGCGCATGTGCAGGCCTCTGATGCTCCACATGGCATTAGCAGTAGCAGGGGTCTGACAAAAAGAGAGACCTGTCAAGCCCCTGCTAGTGAAGGCTACCTGAAGCAGCTCCATGCCACCACCCCTCACCCCCCACAATTGCGAGGCCTGCAGCCCAAGGTATAGCCCCTGCCCACACCCCATTGCCCCGACCAATCGCGGACCTCCCTACCCCACCGAACACAGACCCGCTGGCCTCTTCCCGCCAACTGCGGACTCACTGCCCTCCCCCCACCAATTGCTGCAGTGTGGCAGTGGGCTCCCTCTCCTCCTCCCCACCCCCCCAGCACCTCCACTGATGCCTGCAAAATAGCAGTGGGCTCCTTCCCCCATTAGCCTCTCCCCCATTAGTATCCGCAACCCCCCCCCCCCCCCAACCCCAATTTGGCCCCAGCCCTACTGGCCCTGCCCTCACTGGTCCCATCCTCTCGCCACTGCCTCCCATTAGCCTTGCATCCTGGTACTGCTAATCGGCATTGCCCAGATGCCAGGGTGGCACTGTCAGGTGCTAGTCTGGCACTGGATTCTGGGGAAGTGCCGGAAGATTGGAAAACGGCTAATGTTACGCCGCTGTTTAAAAATGGTAGCAGACAAAAGGCAGGGAATTATAGGCCGGTTAGTTTAACGTCTGTAGTTGGAAAAATGCTTGAATCTGTCATCAAAGAAGAAATAGCGAGGCACCTAGAAAGGAATGGTTTGATAGAGCAGACGCAGCATGGATTCGTTAAGGGGAAGTCGTGTTTGACGAATTTATTGGATTTCTATGAGGATATGACTAGTGCGGTAGACAGAGGGGAACCGGTGGATGTGGTGTTTCTAGATTTTCAAAAGGCATTTGATAAGGTGCCCCATAAAAGGTTGCTACAGAAGGTTAAGGTGCACGGAGTTGAGGGTAAGGTGTTAGCGTGGATAGAGGATTGGTTGTCTAATAGAAAGCAGAGAGTTGGTATCAATGAGTGCTATTCTGATTAGCGGTTGGTGACTAGTGGAGTGCCACAGGGATCGGTGCTGGGGCCTCAGCTATTTACCATTTATATAGATGATCTGGAGGAGGGGGCTGAGTGTAGGGTGACGAAATTTGCTGATGACACGAAGGTGAGTGGAAAAGCAAATTGCGTGGAGGGTGTGCAAAGTCTGCAGAGAGATCTGGATAGGCTGAGCGAGTGGGCGAGGACCTGGCAGTTGGAGTATAATGTTTCCAAGTGTAAGGTTATCCACTTTGACAGAAATAATAGTAGGAGGGATTACTATTTAAAGGGCGAAAAGCTGCAGCATGCTACGGTGCAGAGGGACCTGGGGGTCCTTGTGCATGAGTCGCAAAAACCCAGTCTGTAGGTGCAGCAGGTGATCAAGAAGACGAATGGAATGCTGGCCTTTATAGTGAGGGGGATAGAATATAAAAGCAGGGAGGTATGCTGCAACTGTACAGGGTACTGGTGAGGCCGCAGCTGGAGTACTGTGTGCAGTTTTGCGCAAGGATATATTGGCCTTGGAGGGAGTGCAGAGGAGGTTCACTAGGCTGATACCGGAGATCAGGGGGTTGGACTATGAAGAGAGACTACGGAGTACAGACTGGGTCTGCACTCGTTGAAGTTTAGAAGGATGAGGGAGGATCTTATAGAGACGTATAAGATAATGAAGGGGATGGATAGGGTAGAGGTAGAGAGATTCTTCCCGCTTAGAAAGGATAGCAGGACTAGAGGGCACAGCCTCGGGATAAGGGGGGGGCAGTTTAGGTCGGAGTTGAGGAGGAACTTCTTTACTCAAAGGGTGGTGAATCTCTGGAATTCTCCGCCCGTTGAAGTGGTGGAGGCCACCTCGCTAAATATATTTAAGTCACGGATAGATAGGTTTTTGACAGACAAGGGAATTAAGGGTTATGGGGAGAAAGTGGGAAAGTGGAACTGATCCATTTCAGATCAGCCATGATCTTACTGACTGGCGGAGCAGGCTCGAAGGGCTAGATGGCCTACTCCTGCTCCTATTTCTTATGTTCTTATGTTCTCATTGCCAGTCTGGTACTGCCCAAGGGGCATGCCCCTTACCCTCGGCCGACCCTGGAGGTCTTAACGGCCTCCAGTTCTACCAGTGAGGCCAAGTCAACTGCTCCCTGTTTATGGGGAGCATGTCTATTCCTCGCCGGCAAGAACCTTTCCCAGTGAGTTCATAAAAGAGGGCAGGCCTGGACAATTGAACGCCTGGCTCACTAAGCAGATGTAAAACAGCATTAAAATGAATTTGCATGCATTAACCTGACTGTCACTCATTTCCCCTGAGAGGCTGACCTTGCCGGAAATCCAGCACTCGTAAAATGGCGCTAGTCACAAAAACCGGCACCAATCGCACTAAGTGCGTTACGCCGCACCTTACCATCGCATCGCGCCTGAAAACGGGCACAACACAATGATAAAATCATCCTCGTTGACTTCTGGGCTATTGATTTCCCCTGGTGGGGAAATCAGTTATTGGATCAACCCTGCTGAATTATTTTAACATTCTGAATGCCTCACTCAAATCACACACCAATTTTCTATACTCAAGGGAATACAAACTAAATTTATGTAACCTTTTCTCATTGTATAACCATCTAAATTTGGTAAAATTAGGTGAATCTGCATTGCACCCCTTCTAGATAGGTTTCTGACCAAAAACTACAACTTAATGAATCCTGCAGTAGTAATGAAATATTTTGTACTCTATTATAATGCTACCCATTAATTAAAGTTGGGTATGATTGTTGCTGTATCAGTATACTAGGCACGTGATGCATTCATGCAACACTCACCTGTCCAGTATTTATCTGAGGTAAACTGCCTGTTTATTTTAAACACATTGATTTTTCTGTTAAATTAGCAGACAGATGGATGTTACATGAGCACACTAAATATTCATCTGCTGAAGTCTAAAACTTGTAGCCATTGTGAAATGTTGGGAAGCAAATACCTAGCAATGCAGTTCTATCTCAAATATTATTCAGTTAGAATATGCACACCATGTATCACTTCGCTCTAAATGCACACAATGGGCCCAATTTTACCATTTTCATTCCAAGTGCTGAATCTGGGTGTAATGCAGATCCAACTCAGAAATGTGCTTTCAGGCGCCCCCATACACACTCAGCCTGAAAAAAAATCTCCAGTTTCATTCATGCCGTGGACGGGGTTTAGCATGGCCGAAACGATCGGAGCTCTGAACTGCGCATGCGCAGTTGGAAAGAAATTTGAAAAAGCGCACCCACGTCAGATCGTTCCTGGGCTGCAGAAAATGGCTTGGGAGTGACAAGCAGGAGTGAGGGTGCACACACACATCACTGCCCTCCTTATCCACCCTCCCCCACTACCCACACACATCACTGTCCCCTTATCCACTCCCCACTACCCACATGCATCACTGCCCCCCTTATCCACCCCCCACACACATCACTGCCCCTCTTATCCACCCTTCCCCACTACCCACACACATCACTGTCCCCCTTATCCACTCCCCACTACCCACTGTCGCCCTTATCCACCCTCCCCCACTACCCACACACATCACTGTCCCCTTATCCACTCCCCACTACCCACATGCATCACTGCCCCCCTTATCCACTCCCCACTACCCACACACATCACTATCCCCCTTATCCACTCCCCACTACCCATACACATTATTGTCGCCCTTATCCACCCTCCCCCACTACCCACACACATCACTGTCCCCTTATTCACTCCCCACCACCCATACACATCACTGTCCCCCTTATCCACTCCCCGCTACCCATACACATCACTGTCCCCCTTACCCACCCCCCACTACCTATACACATCACTGTCCCCCTTATCTATCCCCCCCATGATCCACACACATCACTGTCCCCCTTATCAAACCCTCAAGACCCACACACATCGCTGTTCCCCCTTATTAACCCCCCTCCACTACTCAGACCGATCACCACTCCCCCATTGATCGCCCGCAGACTGGCAGCGGACCCGTCTGCCCCCCCTCCCCACCAGCGAACAATCGTGCCTCTCCCCCAACACCCCCTCCTGACAACGATCTGGCCTCACTCATACCCCAGCCTCACTCACTACCATCCCCCCCACCCCCAACAACAATCTGGCCTCACTCATACCCCCAGCCTCACTCACCACCATCCCTCCAACTCTCCCCCCCCTCCTCCAACCCAGGAGGAACATCTAACCTGCTTCCTCCTCCCTCCCCACCAGACGTTTAGTCCTTCGCTCTCTACCACCTGAAAACGATCAGCCCTCCTCTCCACCCACCAGATGTACATCTGACCCACCTCCTCCTCCCCTTCCCAAACAGACAACGATCTGGCCTCACTTCCCTACCCCCCAACCTGAGAATGATCTGACCTGCCTTCTTCCCTCCAAATGCATTTAAATTGCCAATGCACCCGTTTTGGGCACAAATCGAATCACTGCCATTCTCAGGTTTCGGTAAAGTGGCAATCTGTGCAGACACGGGTGTGGGTCACATTAATGGCCTCACACCTGACTTTACCACGTTTTCATGCCCAAAAACGGGCGCAACGCATTGGTAAAATTGGGACCAATGTATAACTGAGGAGCTTTTATATTAGACTATGTTCTGTCATGTGTTGTAAGCATGATGACAAACTTATCGGGATTCATCAGAAAGTTCCAAAAATAAACAAGTCATGTGTGACAGCTGAATCAGCAGACAACAGTTATCAACTTGGAGAGCAAATACTGAATATTATTATATTATTTACATTTTGAAGTATAAGCCGCATGCAGAGCTTGGAAGTGACAGCAGTATAAGTCGCTGATGACATGGACTTCGTTTGCTGAATTTTTTTAATAACCTACCAATCACCATTTTGTTGTTTCTGTGTGTCAACTGCAAAATGATTTATTAGTGTTGATCTAATAGATGTCGTTGTACAACTGCATTTGCTCATTATCTGTACATCGGTTGCAATATTGAATAAATGTCAGCGAGATGCATCTTTAGATGCATCACAAAGCAACATTAGACTGTTTCTTGAGCTGTCTTAGCTCTTGCAGTCATTCACCCTCAAATAATTTACTACAATTCAGGTACAATTACAATGCAGTTCACATGATCATTATCATCTGGATCAATAATTGTTATAAGATCAGGAGAGGCAGTGGCATATTATATTGTCATTGGATTAGTAATCCAGTGACCCAGGGTAATGCTCTGGAGGTTTGAGCCCCACCATGGTAGATAGTAACATCTGAAATCAATTTTAAAAACTTTGGAGTTAAGTCAAATGCTGACCATGAAACCGTTGCTGATTGCTGTAAAAACCCATCTGGTTCACAAAGGAGTAAATCTGTCCTTCTTACGTGATCTGACCTATATGTGACTTCAGATCTGCAATGCGATTAACTCTTAAATGCTCTCAGGGATGGGCCATGAATGCTGGCCCAGCCAGCGATGCCCACAGCCCTTGAATGAATAAATAAAACAGTTGTTCCAATATGTAAAACAACTACATTTCTGCCCTGCAAGCTGATATAATTTTGTCGTGTGAATCCTTCCAATGTTAGCTGCTTCTTCAAGTATTCTTCAAGTATTAAGGACAGGACTGGCAGCTGAATATTCCGCGGTATAAGTGTTTTAGGCGAGACAGAGGAGGGACTAAAAGAGGTGGGGGAGTAGCGATATTAGTTAGGGAGCATATTACAGAGCTGCAGAGGGTGGACAACTTAGAGGGGTCATGTAATGAGTCACTGTGGGTGGAGCTCAGAAACAGGAAGGGTGCAATCACTATGCTGGGGGTGTACTACAGGCCACCCAACATCCCACGGGAAGTAGAGGAATGGATATGTATGGAGATTCTGGATAGGTGCACAAAAAATTGGGTTGTTGTAGTGGCAGACTTTAATTTCCCTGGTATAGACTGGAAAGTGCTTAGGGCTGGGGGTCTGGACGGGGAGAAATTTGTAAAATGCGTAATGGAAGGTTCTTTGGAACAGTATGTAGACAGCCCAACTAGAGAGGGGGCTATACTGGACCTAGTTCTGGGAAATGAGCCCGGTCAGGTCGTCAAACTTTCAGTAGGGGAACACGTGGCAAATAGTGACCACAATTCTGTTAACTTTAGGGTAGTAATGGACAAGGATGAGTGTTGTCCTACAGGTAGGGTGCTAAACTGGGGGAAGGCTATCTATAGCCAGATTAGGCAGGAATTGGTGGCCGTTGATTGGGAAAGGCTGTTCAAAGGTAAGTCCACATCTGGCATGTGGGAGTCTTTTAAGGAACAATTGATAAAGCTGCATGATAGGCATGTGCCTGTAAAAAGGAAGGATAGGAAAGGTAGGATTCGAGAGCTGTGGATAACCAGGGAAATTGAGGATCTGATCAAAAAGAAAAGAGATGGAGCCCTGAAGGAATACAGAGAGAATAGGAAAGAACTCAAATGGGGAGTTAGAAGAGCAAAAAGAGGTCACAAAATGTTCTTGGCAGACAGGATTAAGGAGAATCCTAAGGCATTTTATTCATACGTTAGGAACAAAAGAGTTGTCAGGGAAAAAAAACAGACCTCTCAGGGACAAAGGAGGGGGATTATGCTTCGAACACAACGGAATAGGGGAGATCCTAAATGAATACTTTGCACCAGTATTCACAAAGGAAAGGGACATGTTGACTGGGAGTGTCTCAGGGGGAGGTGGTGGCCTGTTAGAGAGAATCCCCATTACAAGGGAGGAAATGTTAGGTTTTTTACGGAACATTAAAACCGACAACTCCCCAGGGCCTGATAGCATCTATCCTAGACTGCTCAGGGAGACAAGAGATGAAATTGCTGGACCTCTGACGGGAATCTTTGTCTCTTCACTGGACACAGGTGAGGTCCCTGAGGATTGGAGGATAGCGAATGTGGTACCGTTATTTAAGAAGGGTAGCAGGGATAACCCAGGTAATTATAGGCCAATGAGCTTGACGTCCGTGGTGGGGAAGTTGTTGGAGAGGATTCTTAGAAATAGGTTGTATGCACATTTAGAACGGAACAATCTCATTCGTGATAGACAGCACGGATAAGAGGGAGGTCGCGCCTTACAAATTTGGCAGAGTTTTTTGAGGGGGTAACAAAAATGGTTGACGAAGGATGGGCCATGAATGTCGTCTATATGGATTTCAGTAAGGTGTTTGACAAAGTCCCTCATGGCAGGTTGGTTAAGAAGGTTAAGGCTCATGGGATACAAGGAGAGGTGGCTAGATGGGTAGAGAACGGACTTGGCCACAGGAGACAGAGGGTAGCAGTCGAAGGGTCTTTTTCCGGCTATGACCAGTGGTGTTCCGTAGGGCTCTGTACTGGGACCTCTGCTATGTGTGATATATAGAAATGATCTGGAAGAAGGTGTAACTGGTGTTATCAGCAAGTTTGCGGATGACACGAAAATGGCTGGACTTCAGGATAGCTATGAACATTGTCGAACAATACAGCAGGATATAGATAGGCTAGAAAATTGGGCAGAGAAATGGCAGATGGAATTTAATCCAGATAAATGCAAGGTGATGCATTTTGGAAGAACTAACATAGGGGAGAGCTATACAATAAATGGCAGGGTCATCAAGAGTATAGAAACACAGAGGGACCTAGGTGTGCAAGTCCACAAATCCCTGAAGGTGGCAGCACAGGTGGAGAAGGTGGTGAACAAGGCATATGGTATGCTTACCTTTATAGGATGGGATATAGAGTATAAAAGCTGGAGTCTGATGTTGCAGCTGTATAGAATGCTGGTTAGGCCACATTTGGAGTACTGTGTCCAATTCCGGTCGCCGCACTACCAGAAGGACATGGAGGCTTTAGAGAGAGTGCAGAGAAGGTTTACCAGGGTGTTGCCTGGTATGGAGGGTCTTAGCTATGAGGAGAGATTGGGTAGACTGGAGTTGTTCTCCCTGGAAAGACGGAGAATGAGGGGAGACCTCATAGAGGTGTACAAAATTATGAAGGGTATAGATAGGATGAATAGTGGGAAGCTTTTTTCCCAGGTCGGAGGTGACGATCACGAGAGGTCACAGGCTCAAGGTGAGAGGGGCGAGGTATAACTCCGAGATCAGAGGGACGTTTTTTTACGCAGAGGGTGGTGGGGGCCTGGAATGCGCTGCCAAGCAGGGTGGTGGAGGCAGACACGCTGGCACTTAATTTAAGAATTACTTGGATCGTCACATGAGCAGCCTGGGGATGGAGGGATACAAACGAATGGTCTAGTTGGACTTTTGCGCGGCACAGGCTTGGAGGGCTGAAGGGCCTGTTTCCTGTGCTGTACTGTTCTTTGTTATGCCCATCTAATTGAAGTGCCTAGCTGCTTTCATCCAGCGTTTAAGTAACAAGTAAGATCGTTAACACAATAAACCTTCCTAACAATGAACAAGGGTATTCAACCATATCACCAAGCAGTTTAATAGCACAAGGTTTTTTTTATATAAAGAAAGATCTTGCACTAATATAGCGTTTCCCATGATCTGGAGTGTTGGCTTAGATTTTTGTGTATAGCTCCTTGAAATACATTGCTGCTATTCAGTTTTAAATCTGGAGATTGTTGATGAATAGTGGCAACAAGAATAGCAATAGAAAAGTGATACAACTACAGTTGGGATACTGAGTTTTCAATTAACTGGATAAATCTTTACTCTGCATTCTGACTTTGCAATACCTGACAATGATGGGTTCACTCCTGGGAAATTCCATAACTGACCTGAATCACTCACACTGATCCCCACAACCACCTCAGTGGGTCCCCGAACACCCTCTGCCCCGGACTACCCCAGACCCCCAAATATTCTGTGACTTGACTATCACCTGGTCACATTCAACGCCCCGCTCCACCTATTCATTAATATCCATAAGCTGGATATTTAAACTTAGCCCCATTCAGCAGCTGGGCCCATAAAAAGCACAAAAACATCTTGTCTTTCGCCGACTTTACTCTGTTTTGATAGAGTCCTTGATGGATACTGTACTTCACATTTCTGTAAGAGTCAGGCTTGGAAAGTCTCGGAAGAAAGACATCGTAATATCAAATCAAGGAATTTCCCGAGCAGAGTTGTGATTCAACAATGGTTGTCGCTCCTGGGAAGATCCAGACCAAATATTCATCCGTGCTAAAATAGCTTTTATGACATATTTTGCAGGAGCAAAGTATATCATTAGGCCTCACCCATTGAAGCCTGTATGCAACAAGGAAGGGGGTAAGTTTTAGGACTCAAACTCTGCTTTTCCATGTTAATTTTTTTCATTGAGCTCTGCCAACATCATCTATGCATTTGGCTCAAAGCACTAATACTGGAACAATCAATAGGTACTATCTGTGTAAAACCATTACTCATCCCCTGCTTTCTCCAAATTTTACTTGTATCACTCAGCATCCCATTCCATAGCAATATTTAAAAACTGAATTTTTAAAAAGAATTATACTTAATTAGAAATTACACTGAAAAACCAAAGAGATTTTAAAAATAGCATGAAAACAGGACTGAAAACTATCACTATACCTCCACTTATGTGAAATGAAACAGATAAATTCATTTCCTTTGGTATTCATTTAAATATGTAATGCAGCAAATTAAAATATTAGACAATCAGACATCTTATATCCCTTGGGGAGGAGATGGCCTAGCAGTATTATTGCTAGACTATTAATCCAGAAACTCAGCTAATGTTCTGGAAAATCTCAGCAGGTCTGACAGCATCTGTGGGGAGAATAGAGCCAATGTTTTGAGTCTGGATGATGCTGTAATATGAAACAAAAACAGAAAATGCTAAAAATCTCAGCAGGTCTGACAGCATTTGTGGAGAGAACAGAGCCATTGTTTCGAGTCTGGATGACCCTTTGTCAGAGCTAAGAGCAAAGAACATCAGAAAAAATTTATGCAATGAGGGTAAGGGGAGGGGGTGCGGGATACTGTGTTAGGACAAAAGGAATTTAATGTTGGCAAGTGCGAGGCGGTCCACTTTGGTAGGAATAATGGTAGGAAGGATTATTACTTACGTGGCGAAAAACTGCAGCAGGCGACGGTGCAGAGGGACCTCGGGGTCCTTGTGCATGAGTCGCAAAAACCCAGCTTGCAGGTGGTCAGGAAGGCAAATGGGATGCTGGCCTTCATAGCGAGGGGGATTGAATATAAAAGTAGGGAGGTCTTGCTGCGGCTGTATAGGGCATTGGTGAGGCCGCAGCTGGAGTACTGTGTGCAGTTTTGGGCGCCGTACTTACGCAAGGATATTTTGGCCTTGGAGGGAGCACAGAGGAGGTTTACTAGGCTGATGCCGGAGTTGAGGGGGTTGAGCTATGAGGAGAGGCTGAATAAACTAGGCTTGTACTCATTAGAGTTTAGAAGAATGAGGGGAGATCCCATTGAGACGTATAAGATGATGAATGGGATGGATAGGATAGAGGTGGAGAGACTCTTCCTGCTCAGAAAGGACAGTAGGACTAGGGGGCACAGCTTCAAGATAAAGGGGGGGCGGTTTAGAACGGAGTTGAGGAAGAATTTCTTCACTCAAAGGGTGGTGAATCTCTGGAATTCTCTGCCCGTTGAAGTGGTGGAGGCTACCTCGCTAAATATTTTTAAGAAGCGGGTTGATGGGTTTTTGATAAGAGAGGGGATTAAGGGTTATGGGGAGAGGGCGGGAATGTGGAACTGAGCCACGACAGATCAGCCATGATCTTATTGAATGGCGGGGTAGGCTCGAAAGGCTAGATGGCCTACTCCTGCTCCTATTTCTTATGTTCTTATGTTCTTATGAATGTGAATGAGAATGAAGAAGGCTAAGAGAGATGTTAAGAGTGTCCATTAAGTGGTCAGAATGTGGGAATGGCAGAGGTACAGATGGTTAAAGCAGTTGCCCTGAAATAGGAGGGAAGGAGGGTGGGGGCTGTGGGGTGCAAGTGGTCGAGAGACACAGTCCTAACTTGTCTCATTCCAAACTTGCTGCACTTCGCTCTCTCAGGTCCAACTCTGACCTTGTCATCAAACCTGCTGACAAGGGCGGTGCTGTTGTTGTGTGGCATACAGACCTCTACCTTGCAGAGGCTGAGTACCAACTCAGATACTTCCTCCGAACTCCTCTTGGACCAAGACCCCACCATTGAACATCAAGGCACTGTTTCCAGGACTGTCAATAACCTCATCTGCTCTGGAGATCTGCCCTCCACAGCATCCATCCTCACAGTGTCCCAATCCCAGACAGCCCACTTCTACTTTCTTCCCAAAATCCACAAACAGGACTGCCCGAAAGGCCCATTGTGTCAGCCTGTTCCTTCACAACTGAACTCATTTCCTCCTATTTTGACTCCATTCTCTCTCCTTTTGTCCAGTTCCCTTTCACCTACATCCACAATCCCTTCAATCCCCTAATTCATATCTACAACTTCCAGTTCCCTTGCCCAAACTACCTCCTCGTCACCATGGATGTCCAATCCCTCTATTCTTCCATTCCCCATCAAGGTGGCCTCAAAGCCCTTCACTTCTTCCTCGAACAGAGGTCTGGACAATCCCCATCCATCACCATTCTCCTCCATCTGGCTGAGCTGGCTCTCTCACTCAGCAATTTCTCTTTTAACCTGTATCACTTCCTCCAAATAAAAGCTGTGGCTTTGGGTGCATGCACGGAGCCCAGTTATGCTCATCTCTTTATGGGTTATGTGGAGCATTCCCTGTACCAGTTCTACTTCAGCACCCTCCTACAATTCCTGTATCAATACATTGACAACTGTTTCAATCCTGCTTCATGTTCTCGTCTAGACCTGGAAATATATTTTTATCAATTTTGCTTCCAATTTCTGCCCCTCTATCACCTTCACATGGTCCATCTCTGACACATCTCTTCCCTTTCTTGACCTCCCTGCTCCATTTTTGGTGATAAACTGTCCACTAATATCCATTACAAGCTCACTGACTCCCACACTACCTTCACTGCAACTCTTCACACCCTACATAAGACTCCATCCCATTGTGCGTTCCTTCGCCTCTGCTGCATCCGTTCCAATGATGCCACTTTCTAAAATAGCACCACCGATACTTCTTCCTTCTTCCTCAATCGTGGTTTTCTACCACTGTGGTTGACAGGGCTCTTGACCGTGTCCAACGTATCCTCTGGGCCACTGCTCTCAACCCCTCTCCTCCCTCCTAGAACCACAGAAGGTCCCCCTTGTCTTTATTTTTCACCCCACCAGCCTCCATGTTCAAAGGATCATCCACAACCATTTCCGCCAACACCAGCATGATGCCACTACTCAACACATCTTCCCCTCACTCCCCCTGTCAGCATTCTGCAAGAACCGTTCTCAACACCCTGGTCCATGCTTCCAACACACCCAACACCTCCCTCCTGCCCACAGCACCTTCCCATGCAATTGTAGACCTCCTTTACCTCCTTCCTGCTCACCATCCCAGATCCTAAACACCCCTTTCAGATGAAGCAGCGCTTCACATATACCTTCTTCAAAACGGTTTATTGCATTCGCTGCTCCCAATGTGGTCTACTCTACATCGGAGAGCCCAAACGCAGACTGGGTGACTGGTTTGCTGAACACCTTCAGTCCATCTGCACACAGGACTCAGACTTTCCTGTCACCTATCATTTCAACATACCACCCTGCTCTCCTATTCATATGTCCGTCCTTACCTTTTGCAATGTTCTAGTGAACAAAAATAGGGGTGGCACAGTGGTTAGCATTGCTACCACACAGCGCCTGGGATCAGAGTTCAGTTCCAGCCTTAGGTCACTGTCTGTGTGGAATTTGCATGTTCTCTCCGTGTCCTCCAGATGCTCTGGTTTCCTCCCACAGTCCAAAGCTGTGCAGGTTACATGCACTGGCCATGCTAAATTAACTGTTAGTGTCAGTTGATTGGCAGGGTAAATAAGTGGGGTTAAGGGAGTAGGGCGTGGTTGGGGTGGGATTGTGGTTGGCGCAGACTCAATGGGCCAAATAGCCTCTTTCTGCACTGTAGGGATTCTGTAGCCCCAATGCAGAAATAGCATCTCATTTCTGATTGGGTACTTTATGGCCTTCCAGATTGAACACTGAGTTCAAAACTTCAGAGCATGAACTCTACCCTCCACCTTCAACCCATTTCCATTTATTTTACTTCATTCTATGTCTTCTTATCATTACATTTATCCATTTTTATCATCTCATTTCTCGTTTCCATTTTTCCACTTCTCCATTCCCACTCTCCTCTATGCCCCCCTCCTCCCATCCTTTCAGGGCAACTGCCTGAACCATTTGAATCTCTGTTCTGCCATTCACACATTCTGATCATTTAATGGACACTCTTAGCATCTCTCTCAACCTTCATCATCCTCATTTACATTCCCTTTGTCCTATTACAGTCCCTCTTACCCTCAGTGCATAAATCTTTTCTGATTTTTTTTTACTCTTAGCTCTGATGTAGGGTTTTCCAGACTAGAAATTTTGGCTTTATTCTCTCTCCACAGATGCTGCTAGACCTGTTGAGATTTTCCAGCATTTTCCGTTAATGTTCTGGGGACCTGGGTTCAAATCTCACAACAGAATTTGAATTCAATAAAAAAAGTTGGAATTAAGAATCTACTGAAGACCACGGAACCATTACTGACTATCATTAAAAAAAAACAGTTCACGAATCTCCTTTAGTGAAGAACATTTGCTGCTGTCTGGCCCATGTGTGACTTCAGACCCACAGCAAAGTGGTTAACTCCCAACTGCCCTTGGATAATTAGGGATGGGCAATAAATGGCGAGCCAGCCAGGGATGCCCATGCCCCATGAATTAATAAATTAAACAACTTGCATTTATACAGCCCACTTCATGACTTTATTCTAAAGTAACTCACGGCCCATCAATGATCTTCTACTGCAGCCAGCAGGGCAGAAATATGACAGTCAATCTACACGCAGCAAGGTCTCATAACCGCCATAAGATTAATTGGCCAGATGTACTGTTTTTGATAATGTTGTTCACTGGAAGCAGCAGACCGGCTCGTGCGATGGCAAGGGTCGGCCGCGTGCTGCTGACCGTTAATTTGATTTGCGCGGCCGGCTCGAGCGGCGGCACTGGCGCACTCCTGCACCAGCGAGATCCTGGGTAAAGACAGATGCACATTCACATATCCATCTTCAGGAGGAACCGGTGAGCGATGGCAGATGAGCGCAGGCATCAGCGAGGCCAACAAGTTCTTGCTCTGTCTGGTGATCTCAGGCAACATGCATCAGTTCTTTATCCAGTTCAAAGCTGAAGTTACTGGTGCTGAAATTGAATTCGCAAACGTTTTATTTTTCTCAATCAGCAGTGGATGGCCGCGGCGACATTCCCCTGGGAGAAGTGTATATGATTAGAGAGAATGCTGTGACACACAGCATTTCAGTTCAGAGCTGTCCAAGCTTCTAATCATTGCTAGCACACACCACGATGTACTGTGATTTGGATGACCTGTTTTGGCCGTGGTTGGGAAAAAAAATAAATATTTTCGAATAATTTTTCTTAGCTGCTTGAGTCAGCTAATGGGAGCATTTTAAACTTTCGCCAGTCTTTTCAGTTGATAGAAAGTAGTATCTATAAGACAGTAATTAATACACCTAATAACGAATTTAAGAGAAACGTTTTTACCAGGTGAAGGGCTGGACTGTGGCAGGCAAAACCACAAGGAGTACTTTATTTAATGGACAGCCAGCATTTTAAATAGTCTAATTAGGCGTCATGGGTGAGTTTTTGAGCCGGAAAGACATTCTTGCTATTTTACCCCCACTCCCCACCAATAGATCAAATTGGAAGTTTTCGTCATCAAGGTGCCTAATTTAGCAGCCTAACTGAAGAGCTATGGAACTGTCCTTGGCCATTAGGAAACATCTGGTACAGAATACCAAATTTGTAAATTGTGCATTTAATAAGTATGTCCTTCTTTCCAATACTGCGACTTTTGTTTGCATTAAATTTAACATACATTGGGAACTTTCTGACTGATTGCTGAACTACTTTTATCTTGAAATACGAAAACTACGAACGTTGTATCTGTAAATTGTCAGACTGAACCTTGAACTGTAAAAGATGTAATTACAAAAATATTTTTGTATGCAAAGATTTTTCGGCAAAGTGTTTAATAAACATGGATGTTAATTTATAGACCTTATATGCAGAGTGCTTTGGAATGCAGGTTAGATGGTCAAGCGCAAACATTTTTATCTGCCATTGGATTGCCTCCATGATCATAGGTAATAGACATAGATTGTGTTTTAGGACCCATATGCCTTTGTGTACTCTGATTAATTGCAAGTATGGTGATGCAACCTAAACTACCAAGTAAGTTAACCTTGTTTTTGGCTCTACTTTGAACATGACTCATTAATTTGAGAAAAAAGGATTTTACCCAGAGGATGGTGATGGTCTGGAATGCAGTGCCGAGGAGGATGATGGAGGTGGGATGCCTGACACCCTTTAAAAAGTATCTGGATGAGTACTTGGCACACCATAACATTCAAGCACTTCAAGGGTCAAGTGCTAGCATATGGGATTAGATGGGCAGGTCAGAGTCTTTAATGTATCAGTGCAAACTCGATGGGCTGAAAGGCCTCCTCTCCACTGTAGTATTCTGTTTCTCTTTTATAGCCCAGAGCTCTGTTACAAAATAATTTGTATCTTTATCCAACGACGAGCTAGATTATGGCAGGTAAAACCACAACAAATATTTTGAGGCAAAAGGCTTTGATATATGTAAAGGAAAGCTAGATAAACATAGAGGGGAGAAAGGAATAAAAAGATATGTTGGAGGGGTTAGATGAAGCTTGGGAGGACGTTCATTTGGAACAAAATTACAACATGAACCCATTGAGCTCTATGGCTTGTTTCTATGCTGTAAATACAATGTTATTCTTGCTAATTGTGTATTCATTGTATTTAATTGTTTATAGGTGGTGGCATTAATTGGGGATTCACTTATGGCCCGTAAATAAGAACAGGTTAAATGTTTGCTGTGATTGCAAAGTGCATGTCTGTAATGTGATCTTTACAAATAAATTATTTGGAAGTGGATAAAGATTGGCTCTAGTTCTATCCTTCACCACCTGGTTTTCCTGGATAGAACATATTATGTACTGTTGCTGTAGTCCCTGGTCTTCTTCAAATAGTACGGTGAGAGTTTTTATATTCCTCCTCTACAGACATACGAAGCATCATTTTAACATGGTGTCAAAAAAGAACAGCATTAACAATAATGCAACATTCAGTATTGTGTGTGGCTCATCTTTACTCAACTGCCCCTTTGAATAATTTTGTGAATCTTCCTCTTCAACATTTCAAACACTTATATGAGTTTATTTTTCCAGTGATAAAGTCCACTTCTACTAACAAGCATTTGGCTTTTATGATCCTTTTAGAAACATTAACATTTAAAGAGAAATCTGAACACCCTATAATTAAGTGATAGAACTACGCCACTTTTAAAATAACTTTACTGTATATAAGAATTAAAGAAAACAAACACAATTAACACAGGTTATAATTACTTATGCTTTGAACTCAATTTTATACCTCTTTCCCATGTTTTTCCTTATAGGTTACAAGTACCTTGAAGGTACAATCATTTTTCCTGGAACAAATCCAAAAGTATTTTATAACTCCCCAGAAGTCACTATGATGTATCTTCGATTTTGCAGCTACACTCCCAGGTATGGAACTTCCTGGTGATCTTTCTGTTAGTTTTTAATTAAGCAATCCTCCAAATTTTCTTTGGACCTTGTAATTGTGGATTTTTCAGTTCAAACTTAGGCTGGGGTAAAGTACAATAAGAAGTCTCACAACACCAGCTTTCGGAGCACTGCTCCTTCATCAGGTGAGTGAGGAGCTGTGTTCATGAACAGGGCTTTTATAGACACAAACTCAATTTACAAGGTAATGGTTGGAATGTGAGTCTTTATAGGTAATCAAATCTTAACGGTACAAACAATGTGAATGGAAAGAGGGTTAGGCATCGGTTAAAGAGGTGTGTATTGTCTCCAGCCAGGACAGTTAGTGAGATTTTGCAAGCCCAGGCCAGTCATGGGGATTACAGATAGTGAGACATGAACCCAAGATCCCGGTTGAGGCCACCCTCATGTGCAGAACTTAGCTATCAGTTCCTGCTCAGCAATTCTGCATTGTCATGTGTGTGAAGGCCGCCTTGGAGAACGCTTACCCGAAGATCAGAGGCTGAATGCCCATGACTGCTGAAGTCCAATGCCAGCATCTCCACATGATGGTTTTTTTGTCCATCCAGTGGATGTTTTCTGGCAGCAGAGGCAGCTCGCCATTGGCTGCCGGCAGGATGTTTTGATCCTGCTGAGGTCCATGGCATTTTGTATGGCCTGGCCACCTGTTGCTAGAGAAAATGCTGTGGAAGAAGTTGCCTTTGGCAGGAGCAGGAGATCCCACATTGGGAAGGGCTTGAAATCCCCACCCTTAGGCTTCAAAGCATTCTTGCTTAGTGACATAAACATCAGCAACATACCTGGTTCCTAATGGACCACTAGGCTCACACAGATTCTGTGGAGTTACTGGTCCCACAGCTGATTCCCAGTTCCTGGTGAATGCTTTCTCTCTGCCCGTTATAAGCTGACTGACTAAACTAACTGCTTCCAATCTAACTGCCCCTGCTGTGAGGACCGGTGAGATTTATTCCACTAGCTTTGATCTATGAAAATCTTCCAGTTTCTTTCCCCTTGTGAATTCCAAACTTTCCAAGCCACACCTGCATCCTGTGCATTATATAAATAAAGTTAGTATTTTCACTACTTAAGATACAGGCCTTTAGCTCTCCAAACTCAGTGAGCTGTAATCTATACCAAATCAAGACTGCAACTGACTTTATCCACCTCCCCCACCTCACCATCCCCAGTCCATCCCTATGACAGTGAGGCATGCTCTAAGTAGATCGCAAACAGAAATTATAATTAATTATTTTCCATCAGTACAATGTTTATATTATATAGTCAATGTGATTTTTTAAAAATCTCTAATGGAGCTATATAATTCTCTTTCCTCAAATTACCAGCTTTTAGCTTCTTCTATAGAGAAAACAATACTTACCTTGGCTCTACCATGAGGTCCAGAAATGGGTCATCCATTGTTCAGTGTTTGCAATTCTAATTCTGACCTTGAAGATGAACAGAGATTAGCTTTCAACTGTAATTAGCTCCAAACTTTTTTGAACTGATACTTCAGGATTGCAGTTTCTCAATCAGAAGTTTCCATTTAACATACACTTAACACTTCAACAGCCAACTTAAAAGTTCTATTCCTAAAACTAAAATGTATATTCTAAAACATATGAATTGTGAACTAGATTTTTGCAACACCCTCTATCAGTTCTGATTTGTATAATATTCCATCTTCCAATTGTCCTGTTGAAGGGCATCAACCTGATTTCTGTATATTTCAATAAATTTACATATAATTACTGGGCTTGATGACATTCCATCTGACCACAATGCTTTTTCCCTTTCAGTGGCAAGGTGTCACATCTGTGAAAATCGTAACTGGTTTTCAAAAGTGAAAACCAGTACATGATGTACTGGTCATAATGACCACGCTGGAGTTGCAAACATGCCTGTACAAAGAACAAAGAAAAAAGAACAATACAGCACAGGAACAGGCCCTTCGGCCCTCCAAGCCTTCACCGAACATGTGTTCCCAACGAGACCATCCATTTGTGTCCCTCTATTCCCAGTCTGTTCGTGTGGATATCTGGATAAGTCTTAAATGATTCTAGCGTGTCTGCTTCAACCACCTTGCTTGGCAGTTCATTCCAGGCCCCCACCACCCTCTGTGTAAAATATGTCCTCCGCATATCTGTATTGAACTTTGCCCCCCTAACCTTGAACTTGTGACTCCTTGTGTTTGTCATTTCCAACCTGAGAAAAAGCTTCCAACTGTTCACCCTATCTATGCCCTTCATAGTTTTATAAACTTCTATTAGGTCTCCAGGGATTGAGGGACATGTCTGGGCACCATCAAGGAACAATGCCAGGTGGCACTGGCAGGAGGTACTGACATGGAGCTCTGGCAGGGGGTTATGTCAGGGGGCACCTCCTTCATTGGAAGGGTTCCTCTTTTTCATGGGTTCCCTTTCTTCCTGAAGGAGGGGGGAGATGGTGGAGTGTGTGAGCAGAGGGAAACTCCTCCAGTGTGTAGGGGTTGGGTGATCTCTTTGTGTGCTGGTGTATCCTGATGTCTGTGAGGGAGGATACCCTGTCCATGGGCCAGGTGGCCTTAAACATAGCTGTGAGATTGGGATGCCCTTTAAAAATGGTGCCCCACCCTTCTCAGATTCATGGCGTTGCCACTGTGTTTAGGCCCCACCCCTCCAGCTGGCTGTGTGACCTTTGCCAACACTCTGAAATTCCTCATAGTGGTACTAAGTCAAGCGAGAAAACATGCCTGTGAAGACAATGAGTTGCTCTTGCCTAATCCAACACAAAAATTTTAGAAAAATTTCATCCTTTTCATTGTCTTTAACAAAGATAAGAATCCATGGATTGGCAAAAACATAATGGCCCATTTTAATGTAACCTGCCGTGCTAGTTCGCAGGATGGAGCAACAAACAGCCTTTAAAAATGGTGGCTGATATAATAGCATTTATTTCTCATCAAATGTATTAGAACACTAATTTATTTCTTATATCATTACTTTCCAAATGTATTGTATGATATACAAATCATACCGATAGCCTAATTTTTTTGTCTTTCTATCAACAAAACAAAGTAAAATTGTTTTAAATCAGCAGTGTGGGTGGTTATGACTCACCTTCAGATTTTAAAAATGCATTAATGGTCAGATTACACAATACTGGGATAGAAACTCCACTGTGGATAATTGCTAATCATTTATGATCATGCAATTCTTGCATTCAGGTCCCCAGTAACCTTATTGAGAGGGCATACCATCTGTTCAACAAAAATAAAATTCCACTCAACACATTCAACTCAGCATTTTCTGTAATCACACGTCCACACTGTTCCCTAGCTGCCTTTAAATTACCCTGTTCTAGAATGACTGGAATAAGCTGGTAAGAAAGAAACAAACCTTCCTGAGGTATGCCTGTCTACTGTTGCAGCACCTGTCAGTTTACAGGTTACAGGACCAACAGTTCATTTTCTCTCATTCAGAAGTCGCTGTCTCACTTTGCCCAATGTATTTGTGGGACCAAGGCAATTTGCATCATAAAAAAAATGCCTTTATCTAGCATGCTTGTGTTTCAGTTTTTCTGCGATGATATTTGGAAACAGAGGAAGAAAGTCATAGGCTAATATTGCTCAGTGCTTTAATTTACTCAGCAAATTAACATTTCTGCAGTCTTTAGCAATTTCATAAAAATCATACATAAGGATCAAACAAGTGTTTGGACCATCAAGTGTCTACTTCCACAAATCCGGATCAATTTCTTGCTGAAAGAATTGAATAAATGTGTTTGAAATTTGCAATATGAAACAACAAAATTTTCCTGGAAAACCTAATTCTAATATTTCATTCTACCGTATTAATCAAACATTATAGTCTATGTTATTCATCCGGGACTATTTGAAATCTATTAATGACAATTCCAGGGTTTGAGCAGCGTGGGCAGAAAGGACATATAGTTCACTAAGGACATAGAGATCACTTATATGAATTCCCATCCTTATGTTCCACACCTGGCTAGAATCTCATTAGCTTTGCTTTATTTTAATGTGGATAGTAGTAATCCATTTTATTTGGATTGAATTCCATTTATCCGTACAAGGTCTCAGCAGTTCTGACAGCATCTGTAAGGAGAGAGAAGAGCTGACGTTTCGAGTCCAGATGACCTTTATTAAAGCTAAAAGAAAGAGGGAGATATTTATACAGCAGGGTGAGGGGATGAAAGATGAGTCATAGCCATAGAAACCAGGGGAAAAGACTGCTAATGGCAGTCCATAGAGAGAATAAAGAGTGTGAATGACCAAAGGGCAGAGAAGCTAAAATAAGAGGTTAAGCTGTAACAGGTGAAGAATTGTCGGTGGTGGTGATGGCGTGGGGGGGGGGGGGGGGGGGCGGGGAAGGGGGGCTGTGGGGAACGGATGAGGAAAGAGGTAAAATTTTAAAAAGGGGGAGAAAAGGCAAGGGAAAGGGGATAAAGTAGGGGGATAAAGTAGGGGGAAAAGTGTGGATAGGGAAGTAAAATTTAAAAAAAATAAAGAAATAAAAGGCAGAGAACAGTAAAAAAATTAAACAAAATAGAATGAAAACAAAGAAGCTGAGTTCGGTTAGAGCAAATCGTCTGAAGTTGTTGAATTCAATGTTGAGACCGGAAGGTTGTAAGGTGCTGCTCATCTCTCCAAGATGAATTCCGTATATCTCCCACCCCCATCCACCTTCACTGCTTTCCATTTCTCTCTTACTGTTGGACAAGGTATTTACCAAAACTCGCTTCCACAGCAACATTTCCTTCCTCAGTGACTGTCTTCGTCTCCGAAGAAAATCAAATGCTAACATGGTATCTGGGTTAAAAATGCCACTGTTAAACAAGTTGCAGAAACGTTTGGGTTCACAACGCAATACAAGACTCCAGCTTTCCCAGAATATTGTCAAGTTAAACTCCATCCTAGGAGGACGTAGATAGGATTTATTGGAATGGCACCAGAGATAAGAGTTTTCAATTGTATGTAGCCAGTGTAGAAGGTGGGATTGTTCTCCTTCAAGCAGAGAATGTTAAGAGGAGAAATACCATAGGAAATTTTTATTGGGTAAAAGAGACAAACTGTTTCTGGTGGCAGAATGATTGGTAATAAATTTAAAATGATTAATGTAAGAACCAGAGGCAACAATGAGGAATCTTTTATTTGCATAACAAGTTGTGACCTGGAATAGTCAGCCTACAATGGCAACATAGTCAATGATCACTTTCAAATAGGAAACATCTTCCAAACACCTTTTATAAATGCAAGACATCCCAAAGAACTGTTGTAATGAAGGGAATGCAGCAGCCAATTTGTGCACAGTAAGCTCCCACAAATAGCAAGTTGATAATGGCCAGAGAGTCCTGTTTTCATGAAGTTAGTGGAGGGATAAATAATGACGATGAACCAGGGATAGTTTCTCAGCTCTTCAAAAAGTTCTTTGGTATCTTTTTCATCCACCTGAGAAGCCAGACTGGACTTCGGTTCATCCAAAATACAACACCATCATGGCATAGCCCTACCTCAGTACTGCAATGGGGTGTCAGCCTTGATTTTTATGCTGCCATTTTGGCTCTTGAATGCACAATTTCTGACTGAGAGTTCCTACCAACTGAACTATGGTTAATGTGAAGAGCAGTGGGGGTGGGGGGTAGGGGTGGGGGGAGTGGGGGTGGAGGGAGTGGGGGTGGAGGGGCGGCAATTCTCCCAAAAGTGCTGAATTGGTGAGAAAACTGTAAATCACAACTGTTTTTTCACTTCAACTTGAGACCCAAATTTCTCACACTCTTGCAATGCAGAGTCGCAAATGTGAACCTCATTAAAAGCTTGGGGTGGCGGGACCTATTTGCGCCAGAGTCTGACAGTTCCGGAACTCCGCATATGCGCAGTAGTCTGATCTGTCAGTCTCCCTGTTTGCTGGCCAGCGATCAAGCCCCCACAATGTTGCCCCTCCAATGTCCCCCATGGCCCAATCACAGCCCCCATGACCATTCCCAGGCCAACCCGATCTTCCCCATCCTGGAATAACCTGATCTCCAGCCCTGCACTCCCCCCAGCAGTGGCAATCCTATCACTATGGCAGACCTCTCCCGCTGCTGACCCCTCCCCCCAACCCTCTCCAATTGCACCCAAGGCCCTTCCCACAATAGGCTTTGCCCCTTGGTCCCCCTTCAGGCACCACTGCCTTGGCCCTACCCCTTGCTCTGTCCAAGGCCCGCCCCTATGGCACTACCTCATGCCTGATAGACAGTGCCAAGGTGCCTCCTGGGCATGGGCACTTTGCCTTTTGGGCAGTGCTGGGGGCACAGGCTGGCATTGCCAAGATGCCATGTCCAGGAGGCATCACCCGCCTATAGCCCGACCGCCTGCAGGGCCCCGATTACTTCCCTCCTCACTCCAACAGGATCTCCTGCTAGTTCCCCATATATGGGAAGCTACTCTAAATGCCACCAGAATGAAATACTGCTGGCAGGGTGGGAGATGCTACCTGACCTGGAGAATTCTGTGCTAGGCCGGATAATCACATTTAAAATACTTAAGATTTAAGTTACTTACCTCGCTTCTTGCTGGTTTCCAGTGCAGTTCTCTGTGGGAGATGCGCATGCATCAGGAACACGTGCGAATCCCACAAAATGGCCGACGTGATTCTCCCATCCTGACACACCAAAAAACGTGCGCACGGGATGGGAGATTCGGGCCCAAGGTTTCAAAGAGTGGGGGAGGGGCAACTAATTGGACAGCTCTACCAAATGGCTGCCTTTCTCTATTATATCATTTAAGACTGTATGATTGTAGCAATAGCTCCAAGCTCCGCATGTATTTTAATATGGCAATAATCTCATCACATCCACACATTCCTGTGTTCAACATGATCACTGCTTCAATGGTGGAAAATAATCTTTTGCTTCAACCCAATTCAGTACCTTCCTGATAATTCCAAACTTCTATTGCCTGATTCACTCTCCTCTTCTCAATTGTTTCCCGGCATCCTAACGCCAGTTATTTTTCATTCAAATGGGTTGAAATCACATTCTTTGCTAAAATAAAGATACTAAGCTATTTTAAGTAAATGTAATGAATTCATTGCTTTTATAGCTCAGCATAAAGTCAACCCAATTGTCAGTAATTTAATACTTAATGCATCAAGCTCTCTTAAATGACAGATAAATTAATCTTGATTTCTTCCAATTAATGAAGGCTGGAATTCTCTGGCCGTTCACTCCGGTGGGATTTTCTGATCCTGCCAGGGTGCAACCTTGCTGTCGGTCTCCCAGTGCTGTGGAGGGGCTTAATTGCCACTTCCCATTGACAGTGGAGGGACAAGATCCCGCTGCCAGTGAAAACTGCTTCCCACCACCGAGAAAGGTGCTGAGGGAAGGCCAGAGAACCTTACCCAAAATGGTGCACTTTATGTTGTTATTTTAGCTCTACAAGTGGTCTGCACAATCATTTGCTCCAAAGCATCATATTAGGATTGAATCGGATGGATTGATAGCCAAACTGGTGCTGAACCTAGCCTTTTCAGCAATCCTTCATTGGTCATACTTCTCCCAAACGTTCTTGAGGATGCTAACTTGTCACTGATAGATTTGAATAATTTTTGTTTTCCCCAAAACATTCAATATTTCTTGTGTGGCTTTTCAATATAATAGCTCAGTAGACCCATGATTCTTCTTGTCATTGTCCCACTGTGTATGTCATAGGCCTTCAGAATACATTACAAAATCTAGGATACAGGCTCACCCATTTAACTTTCTATCCAGGTGGTGGGTTAGAAAGAAGTTAACCTTAGTCTGCTGTTCGGTAGGCACACGATTAATGGTCAAGTATTCGGTGATCTAATATAACAATTAGCATAAATTAAAAGAATAAAACTAATGGGGCAGACAAAGGAATCCATCTCAATTGATGTTTATAGGAATAGCATAATAAGGATAATCTTATACCATGTTAAGAAATGCAAAGCATTGTGAACAGTTACTAAACATATTGTGTTATGAATCTTTTTGGTGCATAAAATGGCCAAAGTATTCCTACCACCAAACCATTTGAAAAGCAGAAGAGCAAAGAACAGGCAAAGTTGCATTAATTTTGATGAGTAAAACCTGGGACAGTGAGATGCTGCGAACTAAATGTAATCTTACATGAACAGTCTCTAAGTTTTTACATTAAAACTGATGAAGAAGATTCTGTAAACCGAATGCATTCCTTCTAGTAGCATATACCAGGATATTGTGGATAAATAGACAAGTCAGCACCTGGAAAATAAAATGACCATTGCAATGACATACCTACCCATTAGACTGTCATAAAAAGCAAAGCTTCTATGAAGGACATCAGGTCCATACGTCATCAATAATATCAGGAAAGGGGGAATTATATTAGTATATTAGGTACAATCAAAGGTAGCTAGAATGATCTTTAAAGAAATGCAATAACATTTCTTCAGTGATTTGAAGACCATTATTCAGATGGTGACTCAAGGAGGGAGGTAATTCTAATAGCACATGCAAAAAGTGAAGTACTCAAAAAGGAACTCCATGACTTGCATTCATCTTCTGCATGCTTCAGAAATTGAAATGTACATTCTATTCTCAATGCAATCTCCCTCCCTCTTGCTATGATTTATTTCATAGCCCCTCTAACCCACTGTGATTCAGTTACCAGCTCACACTGAAGCAATGCTGAACATCAGAATGACATTCCAGTCTTTTGAGTACCTAGTTACAAAGCCAAGGAGAATCAACTAATGAGAATATTTTTTTCTCTAATACATTATATTGGCATTCCTGTGAATCCCCCAACCCTCAATGACAGGATCAATCTCAAACCTACCCCTGGGCTGACAGGATGCTTCGCAGCCAAGCTCAGCAGAGTATTAATGGGCCAGCCCGAATCCCCCCCAAAATGCCAGGTTGACACTGCCTAAGGGGCACCCCCCTTCTCCCTGACCTTCTGAGGAGGTCTCAATAGCTTCCGTACCCTGTTCCCCATTAGTAGGGAGCAGTTGTAAACCCTGCTGATGGAACCTCTCCCGGAGGGAGGGGAGCCACTGGTAGGCCCAGGGAATACTGGCTCAGACCCACTAATCATACGGGAATTGTCAGGTTCGATTTTACCATTTTTTTTGGCTAAGTGCTGGGTGGAACTTGAAACTGGGAGAGTTTCAGATCCGTCTTTCGGGCATGTTTTTAGGCCCTCCCACGTACACTCTATCTGCAAAATTATGAGTGAGCCTGTTGCTCACTGCAGAAGCCTGTGGACAGGACTTAATGTGCCATGCAGAGGGAGATGGCATGCATGTGCAGGCCTCTGATGCAGCACATACACTTTAACAATAACAGATGTCAGACAGAAAGGAGAGAGCTGTCAGGCCCCTGCTCGTGCAGGCAGCCTGAAGCAGCTCCCTCCCCACAACTGCAGGGGCTTGCAGCCATAGATGCAATTCCCATCGACCCCCCACCCCCGCCATCTGTAGATGCAGCTCCCGTTGACCCTCCCCCACCATCCAGACTGATCAGTCCCTCCCTCCCCCCACCACCGATCACATCCCACAGCCCTTCTTCCAACAATTGCTGCAGAGTGGCAGCGGGCCCCTTCCCCCCATTAGCCCCTCACCCCATGAGCCCCATCCCAACTGGCACTCCCTGCATTAGCCCTGCCCCCATTGGCCTCTTCCCATTAGCCCCACCCCCGGCACTGCCTGGTGGGCATTGCCCAGGTGCCAGGGTGACACTGCCAGTGTGGCACTGTCCACCTCCCCCTTTGCCTTCGATGGCCCTCAGTTCCACCGGCAAGGCCAAGTCAACTGCTCCCCATCCATGGGGAGCATGTCTATTCCTCACCAACAAGAATCTTTCCTGACGTGATCATAGAGAGAGTGGGCCCAGACAATTGAGTGCCAGGTTCGCTAAGCAGATGTTAGACAGCATTTAAATAAATTTAAATATATTATCCTGCCTCTTGCCCATTTCCGATGAGAGACTGAATGCGCAGGAAATCCGGCACTCACGAAATGGCACCGATCATGAAAACTGGTGCTAATTGCTTTACGCCTCACTTTATCACGGTGTTGCATCCAAAAACGGGCACAATGCAATGATAAAATTGCCCCAGTAACATCCATATGATAATCAGCTTTGTGCCAATTTCCGGTGTGGACTGATTGGTCTACATAGAAGGGCCTCAGACAGTGAAAGGCCCCCTGCTGTTGTCTCCCAGCCCATTGTGCTGCTCAAGCAGTGGTGGGCCGGGTGAATCCCGGCCAAAATTTCAGATTTGTGACATTACATCAGGTTAAAACATCACAGATCTGAAATATTTTCTCCCGCACTGAGAAGAGCTGGGATAGGAGCCTTTACAGGTTGATAAAAATCCACAGGTGTGCCTATTTCTTTTAATAATTTCAACAGCTAGAAGCCAGCCTAACTTACAGGCTTAGTGTCCATTCAAGGTGGGGAGCACCCCAGAGCAGACTGCAGGGGTAGGTAGAAAGCTTGCTGTAGCTCATGGGAATGTGTGAGATGAGGGAGGGTAATGTGATCCTAGGAAAACCTTGAACTGGGATAAGGTGACTGGATGGGAAGTAGGAGCAGGTATGCATGGAGGGGCAGGGTGTGAAAGCTGGGAAGAAGCTTTCTTGGACTACAAGCAGTGCTGTAAAGGTACAACCTTTTCATAAAATTAGGCTCACTTTCCTTAAGATTCCCAGGGCCTTGAAAACCCAGCCAGCCAGGGTTAAACATGATTAATAAGTTGAATATAGGGCTCTCGTTAAATAACCACATCCTTCTCTTTCCCCCCACTCCACCTCTTCGGAATTGGCTAACCTTTCCTTGTCCTGCATCTGTTAAATCTGGAACTTGAATGGGAAGAGGCTTGGTGTTAGGCTTGAGATTTTTAAATGATTTACATCTCATGCAATTCTAACACATCCGTTTGTGGTGGTTAATGTTATTCACATTAATTCTGTTTCTTACTCCACAAGTGCAGCCCGTCCTACTAAATACTTCCAGCACTTTCTACTTATATTGAAGATTTCCAGCATACATAGTATCTTGCCTTTCCAATTGAATGATGAATCTGGTGCAAAGGTTAAAATCCAAAATCCATGCTACCTGCTCTTGATTTATTGGATTCAGCAGTTGAATTTCCTACATTACTGGAACCATTATGTTACAAATTCTTTGTTATGATGGGACTATTTCAAGAAGTAGATATAATCAGATATTCACCCATTTAAGTTGAGTATTATTGCAATAATTACCATTACATAAGACTTTGCAATAGTCTGTCAGAAATAAAAGGCTTTTTGAATCTGCCTTAATCTCCCAGTGTTGTTTGCCTGCTATTTCATGATCCAGCTATAATTTAATTTAGAAAGCTGGTTGATAAGTACATTATCCACATCTCTTAGCATTACAAGATGTGAATCATGCTATTAGCTGCGTCACTGTTTTATGTCAGATATTAACCTTTTTGAAAAACAGTTACTCACTGAAGGATGAGAAACCTTACTCAGATTATTCCATTTGCAATCTTTTCAAAATATCCCATCTGAGGCAGTTCTGTACTTATTAATTTTCTTTTGTGATAAATACTCCGTTTTAACTTGCAACTTAACTTAATATGAAGTTTCATGTTTCCCCTACCCACATAAAGTTGTGTAGTCAAACAAGAATAATTTTGATAATATTACGAAAAAAGGAGAGATATAAACTGAAGTCCTTTACTTTCTCAGAGTCAGTCCAAAAGCAGATGCGTTTTAACTTCTGAAGTAGGCTGTGACATATTTCCCCAAGCGCTCTGATTGTGATGCAAATTTTAAAGTGACTTGCAGCTTACCCACTAAGTGTTCAAATAGAAGTATTTTTATTCATGTATTCAAACCCAGGGATGGTCATCATAAATACATTGACATACACAAGCACACAAGAAGATGATTGGAAAGAAAAGAGCTTTATAACTAGAAATAGCTTTAATAAAATAACTGAAGATATGGATGTTAATTCACAAGCATGTCAGAGTCCAGTGGAAGTTCCTTCATGTTGAAGTTAAGGTTCAATTGGGTTCAGTTGAAGGTAAGAGGTGTAGAATTCCTTTAAAGTTGGTGATGTCACAGCAAGATGAGGTTGGATCCAGAGGTTTGGTACACTCTACAGGCAACAGTAGGAATGTGCTGGCAAACCAGGCTCCAAGGAGGTTTAAAATTTGAAAAAAGTTTTGTTGTCAGCCTGGAGTCTGGCTTTGCTGTTGATTGGTTGAATGTTTAACCAATCATGACTTTCAGTCATGTGGTGATGAGTCAGTTTCAGCTGAACAATCAGTTTATGGGCCTGATTTTACCACTTTCATTCTAAATGCTGAATCTGGGTGCAATTCAGATCCAACTTGGAAATCTGTTCTCAGGGGCCCCCTACGCACTTAGCCTGAAAAAAAAAATCACGGGTCTGAATTGTGCTGTGGGCGGGGCTTATCGCACCTGAAGCGCTACTGGTCTGATTGGAGCTTTGAACTGTGAATACACGGTGAGAAAGAAATTTGAAAAACACGCCCCGTCACATTGCTCCCGGACTGCAAAAAGCAGATAAAGTTGCTCAGGAGTGATAGCCCTCACAGACATCATTCCACCCCTACACATAGCTGTCCTCCTTATCCACCCACTGTCCCCACCCCCCACTACCCAGACCAGATTGCAACCCTCTGCCTCACATCACCTGCAGAATGGCAATGGACCCCACCCCCTTCCCCCCCACTCCCCACCAAAGATCCATCTGGCCTCCACCCCCCCCTCCCTCCAGAGAGGGATCAGCCTCCCCCTTCCCCCCAGAGAATGATCGGGCCTGACCCACCCCACCCTCCTCCCTGCCCAGACAACAAGCTGGCCTCCTTTGCCTCCCCTTGCCACCCCCAGCAGACAATGATCTGGCCTTCCTCTGCCCTCCCCTCCCCCCCCCACCAGAGAATGATCTGGCCTGCCTTCCACCCCTCACCACCAATCTGAGCCGTTGGAAACTCTGAACGTACCTCTTCAGAAGCTGGACCGCCTGAAACAAACCTTTGCCGAGCATATCTGTTTTGCAATGAATCTGGACACGTGAACGTGATGGTAAAGGGGGAAATGCTGGTACAGTTAGGTGGGCAGCTTATTAATTCAATTTAAATGTATGCAAATGCATTTAAATCACCGTTACACCCGTTTCAGGCATGTATCAGATCTTAATATACCAGCTATTTTCAGGCCTTGGTAAAGTGGGCATCTGCGCAGACACGGGTGTGGATCACATTAACGGCCTCATGCCTGACTTGCCAAGTTTTCGTGCCTGAAAATGGGCGCAACGCACTGGTAAAATCGAGCCCTATGTCTCTGGTTAAAATCTATTCTTCACCTTAGGAGACCGATGGTGGCTATTTGCATCCACAGACATAAGTTTTAACGGCTCTCTTTTTGTTAGAAGTTCAGGCTGGAGAGACAGATCATTCTGCTGCATCCTTGTTTTGTTGGCTGTATTGGGTTCGCAGCCCAAGGTGCGAGATTCCACAAGGATGAGGGTTGAATTTTGTCCTGAAATTACTGCTGGAAGCTTCCAGAACCGTAGCCTCTTTGCAAATTGGCCATGTAGCAGCCATATCTTCAGTCCAACAAGGTCCTTTTTTTAAAATAAGCAGGAAGTAAAGTTTGATTCATACAGTTTCTGATTTATTTCATGTCTTATGACATGACAATAATAAGACAAATCTTATTTAAGTTTTCAGAAATGTGTTGCAGCCATTTGCTGTAGCCTGCAGTGTCACAATACTTAAAAACTTTTGCCCTTGAATAGAAATGATTAACTGTTGTTCCAGCATATGACTCAATTCTATTGGGCCAGGAGATGTGCATGAGCACAAAATATTCCAATTTACGCACCTTCTAGAAAAGGAATTCAAAGAGTACCTCAATTAAATGTGAAATAATTGAACTAGCCAGATTTTGATTTAACTTTTTTTTAGTTTGTAATCAGAATCTACAGAGCAGTATTTAATGTCCATACTGATTTCCTCAAGAACATAAAGAGCGAGCTATGAAGTGTGAGACTGAAGCCAAAAGAGACAAAGATTACAGCTAGCTTAATGAATCAGCTGGATTTTTTGTGACAATCAAACATTTCCCACAATGCCTGATTTCCCAATGCCAGTGCACCAATTCCCAAAATTATTGGATTACTTTTCACAGATGGCCACGATGAGGGAGCATTCCCAGCTCAGTCAAAAGATGCAAGGTTCAAACCATGTTCCAGACCATCTTGGTGATTGAAGACATAGGAACATAGGAAATTATTATTATGTACATGTGGACTAAGGGGTCCACATAAGGTTGTGTAGTCAAACAAGAATAAATTTGATAAATAAATCAGAGAAGTAAACTGATCTTTATTTTCTCATAGTCAGTCCATAAGCAGATGCATTTTAACTTTTGAATTAGGCTGTTTCATGTTTCCCCAAGCCTTCTGGTTGTGATGCCAATTTTAAAGTGACTTGCAGCTTACCCTCTTAGGGTTCAATCAGAAGTATTGTTTATTCATACATTCAAACCCAGAGTTTGAATCAATAATCATGAAATAAGCTTGCAAATGGCAGCGTGGGCTCGTTGGGCCAAAGGGCCTGTTTCCCGTGCTGTGTTGTGTTGTTCTTTGTTCAAACTTGAATGCCGGGAGCTATGATTTGAAAGGTGTGCACTCATTCACAGCCAGGTCTAAGACTGCCCAATAAGATCATAAACTGGGCAGAGCTAATAGTCAAGGGTATTAGAATGTAACCAGTGATAACATTGGATCTGTTGTAGCATGACCAATGGTAACAAGTTGTAAGGATCAGCTGACCCAATAAACTATGTAACCAATGACAAAATGATTGATCGGCTGATCAGCTGACTTATATAAATAAGAACCCATTGGGAATTGTTGAATGGTTTAGAATGGCCCAGGGTGAGGCCTCAAGTGTTGAAGTAATGAAATTTCTTTGTTAAACTTTTTCTTTAAATACAGTTGGAGTAAGTTTTGTTAGATTTTACTGTCTACACTTGAAGAGTTCCTTCTGTTGGATTAACACAGGGGTCACCTGACTTGTACTCAAAGTGACTAGCTGACCTGTTACTTAACACCATTTTCCCCATATTATCCCTTGATATCTTTAATGGATATGATTTACAATGGAACCACCATGAAATTGGGAAGTCTTTGACCAGCAGTGGGATCTTCTAGTCCTGCTGTTGCCAATGGGGTTTCCCATTGAATGCACCCCTTGCCACCAGGAAACCAGCAGCAGGGTTGTGCCATTGGCGGGACCGGATCATCCTGCTGGCGTGAATTGACAAAGTTCCAACCAATATCCAGAAATGTATCAATCCCTCTTGAATATAATCAATGGCTGAGACGCCACAGTCATCTGAGGCAGAGGATTTCAAATATTCATCACTCTTTGAGTGAGGAAGTTCCTTCTTAAAAGGTTCACCTCATACCCTGAGAATATGTCTCCTAAGACCATTGCTCATGTTCTAGATTTTGAGGTGACATCCATCAGATTGCTTGTGTTGTATGTGGGTAATATTATCCCTAACCAGATAGATTGTGGGAGCCCATAACTTCCCACAATACTGAACTAATCTATCAGCTGATATCAAATTAGTTATGACCATGTAAAGAGTTTTTATCTCATGGCCTGTCAAAATGCTTAATCAGCCTGTGAATACTTCTACTTCTTTACACTCATCTCCAAGAGAAGAATGTGAAGAGACAACCTCAGCAAAGTGCCATAATTGGATTTGAATTCACAATCACAGTGAGAATGAGCCCATTCATATGCTGTTGATAGTAGTAACATTGTTGCAGACCTTTGTGTTCAATATCTAATATATTTGTTGGTAAAAATTAATTCAACTGCAATCTCCAGACTGTGTAGTTACTCCTTTTCTCAGAATGAGATACTCGGCCTATTCCTTGTGTATTGGAACCTATATTAGGCAATAAGCAGGAAGCAACGCATGAATAAGTAAATAGTGAATTTTAAGTATTTTTTGAAAGAATTTTGTCTTTGCAATGTGGCTTAATATTAAAGAAATGTAATTAATACAGTATTCCAAATGCTGTTATGATTGAGATAAAAAAAACTATATTACAGATTATAGGAGGGATGTGACAGCATTGGAAAGGGTACAGAGATTTACCAGGATATTGTCAGGGCTGGAGAGCTTTAGTAATGAAGGAAACTTGGATAGACTGGGTTTTTTTTCTTGGAGCAGAGAAGACTGAAGGGGGACATGATTGAGATGTATAAACTCATGAGAGCCATAGGAAGAGTAGACAGGAAGAAACTTTTCCCTTTGGCAGACAGGTCAATGATCGGGGGGTATAGATTTAAAGTAGCGGGCAGGAGGTTTCGAGGAGATGTGAGGAAAAATATTCTCGCCCAAAGGATGGTGTGAGTCTCTAACTCACAGTCTGAAAGGGTGGTGGAGGCAGAGACCCTCGTAACATTTAATAAGTTCTCAGATGTGCACTTGTGATGGCAAGGAATAAAGGCTATAAGGCAAGTACTGAAAAATGGAATTGGAATAGTTAGATAGTTTGTCTGGCACAGACATAATGGGCCAAAGGGTGTTTTTCTGTGCTGTACATCCCTGTGACTGTAATAACTCTATAACTTATGTGGAAAATGCATGACTATTGCTTCAATTGAAGCCCAAACTATTCCATTACATATATCAAACAAGTGGTCTCAAAATGTCACTAAAGTCCAGTTGCTGCAGGAAATTTTTGCACCTGAAATATTGTTAGATTAATTTTGTGATTTTTCTTGAGTTACTTCTATTTTGCTCAAAGCACGTCAGTTAGGAAATGTTTGCTTTTAAAGCAACAGGTGAAACTGGGTTAATCCTATTGGATACTTTGACATTTACAGGGCTTCTTCCCTCATTCTTCATTGGAGGAGAACACGTTGTGTGGATCATTTTCTCTGTCCACGGGTTTTTGTTCATTGGGTTTTCAGCACACGGTTTCTGTCAGCCTTCCTCCCTACAGGACAGAGTCAAATCCATATGGTAGATTTAATGGTTCCTCACTCTCAGCTCAAAGCCATTGCTGAACATTCACATGCGGTTAGCTGTTCAGTAGAAGATGCTGCATATGACAAATTTGCTGCACTAACTCAAGTACAAATTTCCAATTTTCCAGTCAAATGTGCCAAGTTGTCTGTCTCCCTATTGTGTGCTCTTCTTTACTTTCAGAATAAATTTTCTGACACTGTTGAAAATCGTCAATCCAGTTCTTATCAAAAAGTAGCTGCATTTTTTTTCCCTGTATATTCACTTGGACAAAAACCCATTCCATCCATCCGCCTCTAACCCATCCTAGACCTCGGTTGCTCCCGTAACACTTTTTCCCTGCACAGATGAGTTTTAGGAGTTGAGGTACTGCATACTTCCCAATAGGCCTCAGAATCAGAAGTCTTTACTGGCACCAATTGCCATTCCATGGAAACTCAGGTCCAGTATTTAAAACAGTATTACTTAATTGAGTAAAATCAAAACTACTCCAGTTTTAGCCATCTGGAACAATCATCACTGCCGTCTATTTCTAAGAAATGGAGATTGTTTCTCTCCATGTATTGGGAAGTAGATATGTGAAACGCATATAGAAAAGACAGACATTAAACAGTGACAGCAGCCACCATGATTACCAATAATTTTCACTTGGCAGTAGATTACTCGATCTGCTGTTACCTTTCTTATACCTATCTTTCCCAGGATTGAACCTGAGAGTAAAAGTGATCCCTCTAAATAGTTCCCTAAATCCCTCTTATAGTTTGTCCTTAAATGCAAAATTACAAAAAGACACACTTGGAAAACCAAACGCAACTGTAAGCAGGAGTCTAAATCACAAAGTTTAATTCATGTGCAAAGCACATTTTCCCTACAGCTATCCAGTCACAGATCTGTGTTATAGATGCACAGCATTAATCAAATGTGCCAGGAAACAAATTTATCATTGAACCTGCTTGCTATTTTAAGGTGCTCTTTATAGGTCATTTCCTTTGTGCCATTAACTAGGCTTTACTAATCTGCAAATTCTTCATTACTATGATGTGATAACCCCCATGAAGTCTATGGAGAATCACTGATTGATCACCCTGTGCGGGCTTGTTGCGTATGTGTTCCTCTGTTAACAGGCAGTGGCCTGCCCAACTGGAATCCATTACCTGAATTATTTATAAGGCAGGCCCAGGACAAGGCCTGCTGAATGGTTGTCCCAGGCAGGGACTAGAGTGTTTACACCATGATAGTGGTTTTATTTTGCATTCTGTAATAAACCATATTCTATTCCAGTTGGATTTCCTAAGTCATTACACATGAGATTGATTATTAGGGTCTACACCTACTGCAAATGGCTACAGCATTGACAAATACTAAAAATAGTGCTTCCAACTTTAACAGCACTAATGCCAACTCTGGACATGAAGAAATTAAAATATTCAGGGTCGTGAGCCCTGTGCTGATTTCTACCTGGTGTGTAACTCTCTGCCCTGTAGTATTTTCTTTGATTGTTATCTTGCATCCATTTTATGCCCTGGCTCTATTAAAGCAAAAGATTTTTTTTAAATAGAGGTTTACAGCATGGAAACAGGCCCTTCGGCCCAACTTGCCATGCCTTCCTCTTTTTTTTAAACAATTAAGCTAGTCTCAATTGCCCACATTTGGCCCGTATCCCATGATATTTTACTCATGTAACTGTCTAAATGTTTCTTAAAAGACAAAATTGTACCCACCTCTACTACTACCTCTGGCAGCTTGTTCCAGATACTCGCTACCCTCTGTGTGAAAAAATTGCCCCTCTGGACCCTTTTCTATCTCTCCTCTCTCACCTTAAACCTATGCCCTCTAGTTTTAGGCTCCCCCAACCTTTGAGAAAAGATATCAACTGGCTGATCCAAGCAACTCATTATTTTATAGACTTCTATAAGATCACTCCTAAGCCTTCTACACTCCAGAGAAAAAAAATCCCAGTCTATCCAACCTCTTCTTATAACTCAAACCATCAAGTCTTGGGAACATCCTAGCAAATCTTTTCAATGTTGGAAATGCACACCTGATAGAATTTTATGGGATTTGCTCTATTTAAACCTGTGCATCCATTTGATTTGAGGTTAGGCGAGGGATCTCTTAAAGCAATCCTTTGCATTTTCCTCCCACCTTGTTCATAGTTACATCTTAATACAAAACATAAAGAACAAAGAACAATACAGCACAGGACTAGGCCTTTCGGCCCTCTAAGCCTGCACCGTTCATGTGTTCCTAGCTATACCATCCATTTGTATCTCTCTATTCCCAGTCTGCTCATGTGGCTATCTAGATAAGTCTTAAATGATCCTAGCATATCTGCCTCAACCACCTTGCTTGGTAATGCATTCCAGGCCTCCACCGTCCTCTGCGTAAAATATGTCTCCCGCATATCTGTATTGAACCTTGCCCCCCACCTTACCTTGAACTTGTGACCCCTTGTGTTTGTCATTTCTGACCTGGGGGAAAGCTTCCAACTGTTCATCCTGTCTATGTCCTTCATAATTTTATAAACTTGTATTAGGTCGCCCCTCAACCTCCGTCTTTCCAGGGATAACAACCCTAGTTTACTCAATCTCACCTCATAGCTAAGACTCTTCACACCAGGCAACATCCTGGTAAACCTTTTCTGCACTCTGTCCAAAGCCTCCATGTCCTTCTGGTAGTGTGGCAACCAGAACTGGATGCAGTATTCCAAACGTGGCCTAACCAAAGTTCTATATAACTGCAACATCATATGCCAACTTTTATACTCTATGCCTGTCTAATAAAGGCAAGCATGCCATATGCCTTCTTCACCACCTTTTCCACCTGTGTTGCCACCTTTAAGGATCTGTGGATTTGAACACCCAGATCCCTCTTTGTGTCTATACTCCTGATGGTGTATTGAATTTACAGTAAAAATCTTTTTTTATTAAAATCTCTCAGGTGTAACTCTTTTAAAATATCTCAAAAATAAAATTTCATGCTGAACTGGCACTGTGCAAGATGAAAGAAGGCATGGCAAATAGATTAGCAAGTATCAATAGTACATTAAAACGGAAAATGCTGTGAATAAGGTCTGACAGAATCTATGGAGACAGAATCAAAATTACCATGTGAAATCTAATATAGCAACCTTGTCTAATGGCTGGAGAGCTTGCAAGAGCCCCACGTTACCTCTTTTCTGGAAAACCTACTACATTAAGTGCTAATCAGGCACTTAACTAAATAGCAGCAGGTCTTCCCCGGGATCAAGGTTGCTGGGGCCAACGTCCACCCACCAAGGCAGCCGACCACTCAGAGGCCAGCAGCTCTTGATTGCCCGGCAGAGCTACTAGGGAGGTGCTGCCAGTTATGCATCCGACTGGTTGCTGATGGACCAGAGCCACAGGTGAATGATGGCTAAAGGAGGATTGCAGGATGGGGTCACGAGAGAGGATCCATAAGACCATAAGAAATAGCAACAAAAGTAAGCCATTCAGCCCTGTAAGCCAGCTTGGCCATTTAATAAGATCATGGCTATTCTTACACTAATTCAATCCACTCTCTTGTCTTGTCTCCATAATCTTTAATTCCCCTAGTGATTAAAAACCAATCAATCTCAGCTTTGAAAATGTTCAAGGACTCGGGCTCCCCAGCTTCCTGGAATAAGGAATTCCAAAGATTCATCACACTTTGACAGAGGGAATACTTCTTCAAATCTATCTTAAATGAGCAACCCATATTCTGAGAGTATATCTGGTCATATGTTTGTTAATTATTGACCAGAACCTCACTGGCAATCCAGCATGTGTTATATGGTGGCATTTGCACAGCAATACTTCTTGAGATGGACATAAGAGATCTTGCAGGGACTTCACGCTGGCTGAAATCAGAATTCAATGTGGGTCTCATGGACATATTCCTCCACACTTTGGTATCTGCAATTGGAGCAGCACAATAAATCATTGTGCTGCTCCAATTACTTTTAGATTCTTTTAGATTCTTCCTCTCTTAGATTATTCCTCTTTGGCTCTTCATCTCTCCATCTACCAATTCCTCACCTCTTTTCGGCGCTAGATTGGGCATAGCAAACCACAATGCTCCAGGACACACTGTGTGGCACGTACTTCAGCCTGTGCAGCCCAGGCATCAGAACCTCATCTTCATTAGGCTGATGGTTGTATATTGTTGCCCTTGATGATGCCTGGGAGGCACTGTACCTCATCCCTGCTGGGTTCCACACATGTCATGAACTATCTCTTCTAGGATAGTCCTTTACACCCAGGAACCACCCTACAGTCATGCAAGGGCAGCAAACAAATGTGACCTCAGAGTGACTGAATCTATGAGTAATGAGAATTCCCTGGGAAGCGAGTACACATCTAGAGAATTATATTCTGGTGCTGATAAACCAGCTACACATTAAACAGGTTTCATTCCTTCAGTTTCTGAATGCTGGCTGTTCTGTGTGCAATCAGTTTCCCATGTACTTTTGGAAATCCAGCTCTGGAGAATATACAAGTCTAGCTGCATGACTATCATGGTCTGTGAGGAAACACAAAAAAAAATCTCTTTTCATGGCAGTGCCAAGCTTCCTTATGCGTGTCTAACTGAGAGATGCTACACCTATTCCTTGTGGAGCCCTGGAATAATCCACTGCTGCATAAATTCAAAGCAACAATGACTTAAGGCTACTGGCATTTGATTGTCTCCCATTCCACAGAACTGTAGGTCTTCCTGTAGAAGTTTGTGTCAGTCAGCCATCTTTTACATTGTGTAACATTTGTCGGTAATTACTCTGTAGCATAATTGGTTACATACCATTGCTTGACATTGCACTGGCCTCTGGCCTGAGCTGCCTGACGGTCCTGGGCCATCCTCTGCTGCCTCCTCTCTTCATGATGATCAAAAAGTACTGACGAGGCCCTACCCTCCCTGCCTGAAGTGAACTGCTCCGGACAGAAGGCTGGTAAACGTCTGGTCATTATACTCTATGTAGCCCACTTTCCTGACTTGAGGACTGTAGATCAAGCAAGAGCCCACACCATGCATCAATTACACCCTGGCCTTCACCCGCACCACTAAGGTTGCCCCATTCTTCGACATTATCTCTGGCCACATATTTCAGCTGTCACAGCTATGTCTCTGGGCCATCTCACTCTGACACTAGAGCTGCTATCCATCAAGCTGCACCATCCCTCAGTCACTTTTGACCTTCCCTCCATCACCTTCGACTCTCCCTCCATCACCTTAATCCTGCCTATTCTGACCCTCTATCCATCCACCTTCACTCTTGATCAGCTGTCTGCCAGTATAGAACTAACTCCCATCACCATGGAGCCACACCCCCCTGGCACCCTGGGCCTGACTCCATCACCCATGATGTGCCAACTATAATTCTCAACCCTCCTTTATCGCTTGACATGCCCTTGGTTATCCCTGGCTCGGCCAACCTCACCATTGATCTCCCTCTATCATGATTGAGCTTTCTTTTCAGAAACAGACCTTTCCTCTGTCCCTCTTCGGGTTGCCATGATTTGACCTCCTTTCACAGATAGCCTTGTCCTAACTTCCTAGGACAGCAGCACCCTCCCTCCCAATGGTAGTGATGCTCTGACCTCCCTGGACAACCAACCCACCTGAATCTCCTCCCTCCTGGTCCAACAAAGTTCTCCTTACAAGAAAAGCAGCTCCTACTTAATCCAAATCCAGCAGGAAGACAACCTTGCTGGTTGCACATCACCTTTAACCAGTCATTAGTTTGAAGGCGCATGTTTCTCGTTTGCTGCTAAGTTAATCGAAAAGCTACAGTCTAATTTGGTGACCATGTATTTTAATGCATATGCATGACATATTAATGTATCAAATACAGGTTTCCATCATTTGCCCATCAGGAAGCATGATCTGTGTTTAATCTGCTGTCATATTACTTACCAACTTTCATCTGCTGTTGGGAAGCTGGCATTTCACCTCCTATACAATTAAGCGCCCTCATCTATCTCATTTCCCACTTGCTGGAGGTTCACTACATTCTGCCCATTAAACTCTTTCTTTCTCCACAGATGCTTCCTGATCTGCAGGGAATTTCCAACATTTTCTTCTTTTTTGTTTATTTCAGAAATCCAGCATCTGTACTGTTTTTCTTTTGTATCAGCAAAAACTAAGTCATTTTTGAAGACCATGGCACACATGTCTCTCAATAACTGAAGTCAATCACCTCAGCTTGTTTTATGTTGGCAGGGATCCCAATTGGAGCATGGTACACACTTAGCAAGCCCATCTGCAGCTAACTTGTAACATAGTAATCTTTGAAGTAAGCATTCAAATTGCCTTCAACTGTTATGTCTCTGGTGCATTCCTGGCTAGCACTGCATTATCAGCTATTTTATTGTTTAAACATTAATCAAGTGGGTAACTGATGTTTTATCAGCAAATCAGCAGTGCATCTCTTTTGCCGCTTTACAGAATAATATCCCAAATGTCACCAAAGCTTTGGAGTTAGCAATGGCTCCCACACATACAATCAGAAGTCCACATGGTTGTAAGTATGCCTGTGGTTTGTTATAATGATATCATATGTAAAGCTTTTTTAAAATTTGTTTATGGGATGGGGAGTTGGTAGCAAAGCCAGCTTTTATTGCCCCACCCTAATTGCCCTTGAGAACTTGATGGTGAGCTGCTTCTTGAACCGCTACAGTCCCTGTCAATTGGTGTAAGGGTATTCCAGGATTTTGATGCAGCGAGAGTGAAGGAATGGTGATGTAGTTCCAAGTCAGGATGGTATGTGGCTTGTGGGGAGACTTGCAGTTGGTGGTGTTCCTAAATGCCAGCTGCCCTTGTCCTACGGGATGGTAGAGATCAATTGATTTGGTAGGTGCTATTGAAGGAGTCTTTATAAGTGTTGTAGTGCATCTTGTAGATGGGACACAGTGCAGCCGCTCTGTTGTGGTGGAGGAAGTGAATGTTTAAGACAGTGGATTAGATACCTATTAAGTAGAAAGTATTTGGAAGGTGTGAGCATGACAAGGCATTTGAAATGTGGATAGACATCCATGCTAGGGAGAGAAGTCATGGGTCCAGGTGTTTCTGCTATTTCAGGGTCCCATTGATCATGTGTTCTGCTGTGCAAGGTAAAGAGAGGACATAGGCTCCAAAATGGCAGCGCTGGTGTTAGTTGAATATTGCTCAATGATTGATGTCACAATCTGCCTACTCTGCATATTTCCAGGAAACATTAGATTTGTGTCACTATCTTCTCATTAAAACAACATCTGACACATTTTGCAGCAGAAGCGTGTGCACGTGCCACAAACTTCATTTTGAAACTTTAAAGAGCTTCATAGCACCCAAAAATCCAAATTTTGACCATAGAATCTGGTCTTCTCTGTTTGTCAATCTTGCTAAGTATATATTAGGTGATAGAAATCCCTACATAATAACATTAACTACAAATGTATTTCACAGCAGCTAAATAGTATGTCTGTGAGCTCGTGAAAGGCATTCTATAAAGCAACACCATCGGGGAAGAGGTCAGGAACGGCCACACCATTGAACATGGAGATCGGGACGGGCAATACCATTGTCTCTGGGCACTGCTGAGGCATCAGAATGAGTGCCCTGGGCTCACATTTCTCCCATATTAACAGGCACTTTGCACTGTCAAGCTATTCAGTTGGAGTATCTGCCAGAGATTCCGTACCGGGGGTCTGTTATTAGGATCTTGCATTGCACTCACTCTGCCGGACTGAAGAATATAATTGAACTCCTTACTAGGCTGTAGCTCCTCTTTACTGCACTCTGGCTACTCACAACTTTGGTCACCTGCAGCCAGACCAGCTTTGTTTGACTGGGTAACTGTCTCCAGTAGCACCTCAAGCCTGCATTTGTGAAATGAGGGGCAGTTTTGCCTCTGAGTTCCTGCTATCCACCTCTCATGCTGTCACACTGCAGCCTGTATTTTACTTCCAATGAGCTGCCACAATAATCGCTGCCATTATGTCTTTAATCAGTCTTGCAATTCAGAAGTCCCGTCTCCAGCCCACTTCCCCACTGCTAATTGGCTGCTAAAACTGCCATCCAGCCAATTAGCTCTACAGGACTACATGGACCACTGAGAGACTGGGATGGCTGAAGGAGAGATTAAGAACCTAATGAGCTATTGGTAGATTAGGGAGATGGAGTGCATTCCTTCCTGTCCAACACCAAGACAAATACTCAACAGCACTGCAGAGATTTCTGCTATCACAGGAGTGTTTCATAATGTTCTTCTTTCTCGCTAGATCAGCCATTGAGGGAAACTGCCCGAGTTCAGTTGTGTCACCAGGGCCATCTCAAGAATTCGAGATAGTGATGTTAAAAGCACATCCTCCATCAGCACCGATGTATTCTTAGAGGCTGGAGGACAAACACAGCTACGCACAGCAGGGTACAGATGCAGGGCCTGAGGAGTCACTGGAAACAGATATGCTCCCTCATGTCAGAATTCCCTGGGACAGTGCGGGGTCATAGGCTGAAAACGGATGAGCCCATTCACCTCATGTGTACCACTATTACTCAGGGCTTTGAATGCATGAGCTCTTCCATTGAGAAAGCAGCCAAGCTCATGGAAAGATATATGCTGCAGCCTTTGAGCAGGAGCAGCTCAGTCATAAACACAGACATAGACACAGAATGACCTCAAGTGTTATCCACAGAATGCATGGAACATCTGTGGCATTGACCAGTCATCAGCATTGATAGTGCAAAAATACGTGGAATGGATGCCATTTGTGCCCCAGCAGGTTGTCCCCTCAGTGATCCAGAGCCCATGGCATCAAGGGTTGAGGCAGTGCTGAGGATGCCACCTTCATGAGATGCCATTCTAATCATTAGCCTCCTTAGTTCTTCTGACTCAGGGACCATCTGTGCAGCAAGGTCACGTGACAGATGCTGCCCCTTCATTGGGGTTCATGCTGGAGGGACCCGACTGGCATCTCCTGATGAGGACAATATCCGTTTGCATCTGAGCCGCAAGCAGCCACAAGTGAGAAGGCTGTTTTTGCCTCATCTGAGGTCACAAGGAGAAAGTTACATAGAAGTTGTCAAGAACAGGTAGAGCACTGATTGTTCATTGGAATCTATTTCATTTCTTACTGTGAATGCTGTAACATTTTGCTAATGCTGTCAATATTGACATGACTGCAAGCAGATGAGCTTTGATCCTTTTGTAGCAAAACTGGAAAAGAAAAATGAAGTGGTGAAAGGAAGCAATGGTCTTTAAACAGAGACCAGGAGACAAGTGAGCATCATGCTTTGGGAGTAAGAGTGGATCTGTTCAAAGCTGTATCTTCAATGGAAGTGTTCACAGGCAGCACAAAATGAGTTCCAGAGTAAGTAATCCTAAAAACACTCAGATACAAAGCTCCTTTATCAGATTTTTCTTGGCATTGGCATTATCCTGATGAGGCCTTTGAGTACAGTGCCAGCCCTGGCCACCACCCTGCACTGTCCAGGTATCTTTTTGCCCTTCTTCATCCTCCTCCTCCTCTCACTCTTTCATCTCCTCTTCAACATCTTGTTCCTCTTCTTCCTGCCATCAGCTATGTCATTCCAGCAGTCCCAACCTCCTCTCTGCAGAGCACCACAATGTGCGAGACTCTTGCAAGACTAACTATGAGGCACCACTCCATTAATCCAAGTGTCAGAATTATCTCCTGAAGCCGGATAGCCTGCTGGATGGTGATCCTTGTGAGATTATGGCTGCACTAGTGCCACTGTGGCACTTTCTCAGAGTCACGTAAAAGGGTGAGTAGCCACCTCTTTGCCCTTATCCATTCAAATCGATCCGCGGAGTTTGGCTGGTGGTATAAAAAGCTGTGGCACCCTGGAGTCATAGCATCTGTCAGGATAGTGAGTGCGCACACGCATAAAGCTCAGACCAGCTGAGCATTGAGGGAGTGGAATACTTCCCCGTTGATGTAACTCACTTTATTATTTCACTTTAACCTCACTTGGCGTCTTGATGGGTGCAATCAGTGCTGCCCTCCAGCTGCGGGAACCCAGTGATGATAGTGACTCCCAATGACCTTTACAGCTGCAAGGTCCCAATATTTTGAAATTATATGTACTAACCAGCTTTTTAGTGACCTGTGAGTTGCAATCGTGTGCTGAGTACTGCCACCAAGGTCTGAAAGGAGTCATAAACGAAGACCCATAAGACCACAGTGACATTCATAGTTACTGGCAGGGCATGGGAGCGGTACTCTGAGACTAGTGCACTTCCTCAACAAGGGCACAAATCTCAGGTACCATCTGCCAAGATAAGCAGAGTCTCCTGCGGAACTGACTACTTGGCATGTCTAGATAGCTTCTCCTTTGGTTGTCGTCACAATGCTGCAGATGTGACCTTTGCTTCCTTCGCTCCTTTCCCCTGCTCCTTCTTAGTGCTCTGCCTCCATTACTGAGGACATTGTTCCTTATTGCTACTTAATCCAATATCTGCAAATGTTAATTCCATGTCCCCTTTTTGCCCTTCTTGCATTCAGCTTCACTCATAATAACTGGATACTTTTCACCTTCCTTAGATTCCCATGATTTCAGGAGGTCCACAACCCCCTCCAGTGCTCATACAGACTATTCAATCATTCAATCTACAAACTCTGCATGCCCTATGGCACTGTGTGCGCCAACAGATGAATGCTCCCCCCCACCTCTGCTGTTCATAAACAGCTGGCAGGAACCGTGACATCAGCCCAGCATACGGGCTGGTGATGCCAATTTCTGAACCCTTCTGCTTTCACATTTACCCTTGTGGTGGAGGGGGGGATGGTGCTAAAATTCTACCCTCAATCTCTGTATGCCTACCCAGAAATTAGCTATATTTTTCAAGAAAGAATTCACGTCTTCAGCATCAGACTGCAGTATCTTCTAGGAAATCTGATGGAGGAGTTTGGCTTAAAATAGCCGTGCAAATTCCAATTTTCAAAACATCGAGAGACACATCTTTAGACACCCTCAGTGTGTACATTATTGGATTTCAGGAATGGAAGTGCACTGAATGGTTGAAAAATCTCAGGGGACAGATTTATTATAACACATACAAGAATATTCTTTGGAAGTACTTCCCACTCATAGAATTGTTCATCTTCATTTTTTCAAACTGCTTTCCCTTCTTTACAACATTTTTATTGAATCTCCTCCCCCTCCCCTCAGTTTATTAATTTGCTGCTTTTTGTCTATTTCTATTATGATATTAGTAAGTGTTTTATTCAAAAGTTTACATAAGCACATTGGGTGATTGAAAAAACCTAAAGAGAAAATGCTGGAAAATCTTAGGAGGTCAGGTAGCATCTGTATGGAGAGAAAAGAGCTGACATTTCAAGTCCAGATGACCCTTCGTCAAAACAGTAATTTGCTTTCATCGGGTGATTGAAGAAGGCTGTTTCACAAGAGGAAGTGTGCATATATCCAATCATATACTACTGGGCTTAAAGCAACCCCAAGGATATCCAAAACTATATAAGCAAATCACTTGGGGAATAGGAAAGTTTTGTTTGATGTTTAAGATACTGTAACCAATAATCTTGTGCCTAGGCTATGTTATGAAATCAATAAGAATCTAATACATAATTTCCTTCAACTTAAACAGTCCAAATATTGAAGGTTTGAATGAATTTATCCCATTTTAATACTTCCAATGAGATTTGCACCCTTTGCAAAACACTGAAACGCCCTTTATCAAAGTCACAAATATCAATCTGCATTACAATAACTGCAGTGCATTAGCCCTTTTCAAACTCCCTGCAGCCTTTGGGCGTATTTGACCACATCACCCCACTTCCAATGCTTTTCTTCTGACTGTCCCTGCCTTGTTCCACTTTTACCTCTCCAGCCTTGGTTGGAGAACTTTATCAATAGCTTCTCTTCCTGATTCCACAACATCAACTCTCAAAGATTTATCCTTGCTGCCTCTGCCCCTCCTTTTCTACATGCTGCCACTTGGTGACACATTAATAGGCAAGGTGGCATCTTTCACATATTGATGAAATCCCCCTCTCTCTCACCTCACTCAGTCCTTCTATGCTGTAAAATTGTTTGACACCCATTTTTTTCTGGACAAATCAGGGAAAAGCTGGATTTCTTTTACATGCGCCCTTTGTCATAATCTCTGTACCCTCCTTGACCACTATTTTCAGGCCAAATCAGAATGTCTACAACCTCAAAGTTCTACTACCCCCTACTCTCCAGCTTAAAGACAACTTCTTTCTACCTTCATGACATCATATTTCCATGCCATTCATTTGCTGTTTGATGAATGAGCAATCACAGGTTAGTGAATGTAGATCAACAATAACAACTTCTATTTATAGTATTTTTAAAAGGCCGCAGGGCCTGTCACAAGAGAAGTACCAACCAAAAATGGCATTGACCTACATAAGGAAATATTTGGACAGGGAACAGCCAGGTTTTAATGTGTGTTTTAAATGGGGAGGGACAGGTGCTGGGGCAGAAAGGTTTCATGAGGGAATTCCAGATCTTAGGCTCTAGGTAGATGAGAGATTTGAAAACAAAGATGACACATTTTAAAAGCCCAGACATTGTCAGATTAGGAGCCGGTGAAGGTTCGTGATTACAGGGATGAGAAGTAAGCATGAGTACTTAGCATGAATTAGATCACGGGCAAGAATTGTAGATGAGCTCAAGTTAACAAGCATACAAAGTAGAAGACTGGCCAGGAGAGAATTAGCATAGTTAGACTAGAAGTAACAAAGTTATGGATGAGGGTTTCAACAGTGGTTGTCAGTGACAGGCAGATGGGTAATATTACGACAGTGCAAGTGGGCAGTTTTGGAAGTTGGGTTTGGAAGCTCAGCTTGAATCTAATGCCCATGGGTGTGAATGTCCAACATCAGAAAAGATCAAGGAACGCCTTTTATAAATGCCTTGTGAAAACTAATATACAGATATATCACCCATATGATCAAAGGTATTGGTTCAATATTCCTCAGTTTTAGTTGAAGAAAATTTCTGTTCACCCAATACTGGATAATAGACAAACAGTCCAAAAGTTTAGAGTGAATTGGCAGTAGGATATAATTGGTTGCCATGTGGAAACAGATTGCATATAAATGCTAAAATAGCAGGCAGCCAAGAGTGGTTTCCTGTGAAATTCCAGAGGCGACAGAGGCATGGAACTGAGAAGAGAAACTACTGCTGGTAATTTTCTGGCTATGGCTGGAAAGATGAGAATGCAATATTACCCAGATGAAAAACGGGTGAGAGGCCTTTCTGGAAGATGGTATGGACAACATCATCAATGAGTGCAGCCATGCAGGTGGTTGAGAAGGATAAACAGTAGTAGTTTACCATGGTCACAGCCACAGGGTTAGGGCAGGGGGGAGACCTAACAGGAATTTGGTTTGGTTTGGTAGACCAGGACAGAAGCAGATGAGTGATGAAAGGATTGAGACAGATTAAAGATACATCTTGTCAATGGAGAATACGATAGAGGAAACAGAGAAGAAGTGTTTAAGATAGTCGTTGATATCAGATGTAAAAAGAACAATTTGAGGCCTCTAAGAAGTTTACTAAATTCTGAACCAGGAGCAATTTGAATTCTGATTCCTGTATTTTTAGCTTTTCAAAGTAAATGCATTTGGTATCTCAACCATAAGATCGCTCATAATCATTAAACTGTAAGGAAAAGTGCCAAGCATTTCAAACCAATTTAATTCAACATGCATAAATATGTTCAACATTAAACTCTATTCAGATAGAAAATAAGAGAGTTGACACTCCTCTGCAGTTCGGGACAGGGGGGAAGGAGACATGGTGGGATATTAGTAATTTTGCTGGAGGAAAAACATTGAATTTCAAAAGTTACATTTGTGAATTCAGACACTGCAGTGGGTGTACATCCAGAGAGACATGGGTGGTATGTCTCTACATTAAACAGATTTTCACAAGACATTTATAAAAAAGGCAAGTGTAAAAAAAACTAAATAATTCAGTTGACGTCCACAGAATTTTCCATTTAACTTCATGAAACGGCTCTCAAAGGAACCTCATGCAGAGTTATATTTTAATAATTTAGAATGCAATCTATTCAGTAATTCAAAACTTTTAAGTCATCATAAGTTCTTGTCTATTATTAAGCAGCAATGTAGCTGATATATTTCCCTCTTCAATATTTTATGGTGACAGACCTATTTGCTCAGCCAGGATCCATATAGTTGACCTCTCATTGGTATTTTAACCAGTGGAAGGAATTCAATAACTCTCTGGAATAAATAAGATTTATTCATCCACAAACTTTATAAAATAAAGAATAAATAACAAACTAACCCACAAACTGCTCTCAAAAGGATACACAGTCCACTTATAGATACTACAATTCTAATTTGAAATATTTATCAACTGTTTCTTGGTGGATTGCTGATGTGCCAATTTATTCAGAGACTATTAGAATCGAGGCAGGCTGTTGAACGATTTAAAGCAAGGTGAATCTTTCCCTTTGTAGGTAATGCACAAGAAAACTCTATTGGCTAGATCTTTCTAGCTTCTCGCATCTCCAATTTCCTTCACAGCACTTTTGGCAGTTGTGCAATCAACTGTCCAGATGCTAAGGGCACAATTTTACGTTCTTCCCAAGGTGGTTTCTCAGACAGGGAAAGGGGGAGCGAAAATTTGAGTGGACGGGAACACCTTCCCCGCCCCGGGCACAATTTCATGGTTGAGCAGTTAGGACCTTGGGTGGGAAACTGACCCGTTTACTTATTAAGGCTGATGAGTGGCTGCTTAATGGCCACTTAAAGGCCTTATCCCACCCAGCCTCAACTTTCAGGTTGATGGGTGCAAGGAGGGTGGGAAACAAACATTTCCACCTTCCACATCTGCCGCAGCATGGGACAGTGTTGGAACACCTCATGCTCAAAGCCCCCTCAGAGTTGGGGCACCATCCTTTCAGGACCTGGTGCTCCAGGTTCCCCTCCCTACCCCTAGTCTACCCACCGACACCACAATTACTCTCTACTAATGACCCCTCGCCAGGAGCCCCAGGACTTACCCTCTTCAAGGTCCTGGGACTCAACCCCAGGCAGAGCTCTGCAGTATTGCTTCCAGCCACAGCAGCACGGTGTCTGGCCGAGTTCAATCTGATTGGCTGATAGCTCGCATGGGCCAGACTTCCTTCCAAGGGTGGTTGGAAATCCTGCCCACTGTCAATCAATCCTTAGTTGAGCGTGAAATGACATTCGGCGCATAAGAGTTGGCAGGTGTATGTTCAGCGCCAACTCCTGAGTTGGCAAATGCTGATCGCTCATCATTCTCAAAAATTTACCCGAAGTTCTAGAATGTTATTCCGATACCACTATGGTCAGAATTTTATGGATCTTGACCAGGCATGTGCCTAACCAGAACTCATGCAAGAGGATATTACGATGCCGTTGTGTGATATTTCAGTTAGCAGCTGTGCGCAATAAGCTAGGAGTGGTTTTATCGCTTCTAACTTTTTCCAAATAACCTGAACAGTAGCACTAACAGAACCATCCGATGTGAGTGATATAAATTGCTTTGTTGGATGGTTCCTAGTACAGCGTAATTGTCCAGAGGAAGTTGGTCCCTTTGAACAATTACCAAGTAAACCCTTACTTGGGAATTTGAGAGAGGGATTCTCCAGTCCAACTTTGGGATATTCCCCAAATCTGATGCTGGAGATCCATGAAGGCATCGGCCGGGAACTCATGCTGTTTGGGTCTTGACCTGTATCAGGAAGGTTGGGTGAAACAGGCACAGACGCAATTTGGCACAGGTAAGTGGGTATGCGGTAGCAATCTGATACTAATTGCCACTCTGAGGAAGTTACGGCCTATAATATCATGAAGGTAGCAGTAACTTAGGCAAGTTGAATGGGCCATTAAAGTACAGAATTCATCAAATGAACTCTCAAGAGCAGTTATTGCTTTAAAACACACTTTCATATGTTTCAATTTTATACATAGATATTTAGTCATTACTTTTCCCTTGTATTAAATCTCTGGAAGAGAAAGGAGTTCCGTTTAAACAGACATCGTGCTCCACTGAACTATAATTCACTCAAAAGCAATATTGTTGCTGAGGTCTTAAACGATAGGAAGTTTTATTTTACAGTATTATCTTCCCACATTATCATATTATATAAGGATGGTATTTGAGGGAATATCTTTAATGAGCAAATTTATCAGAGAAAAATATTTCCTCAGATACTAATTAATCCCTAAGAAGTTCAACTGGTAGGATGGCTGGATAGAGATAAAAAGAAAGGTTTGTATTCATGTAGTATATTTCATGATCTCAGGATGCCCAAGTGTTTTACAGTGAATGAGGTACTTCTGGTGAATAGTTGCTGTTGTAATACGAAGAAATGAGGTCACCGCCTTACCTACAGAACACTCCCACAAACATCAATGTGCTAATAACCAGATCACATATTTTTAATACAGTTGGTTAAGAGAATAGTATCGACCAGGACACGAGGGAGAATCTCAATAGCTCATATTGGAGTTGATGCTTTGGGTATCATTCAGAGCTCATATACCTGTCCATATCAAGAAAATGAATTAACAGTTGAGAACTTAAAATAAAATTGAATTAATCCAGACAAGCACTGTAATCCCAAATTATGGTGAAATAAATTTGTTTTTCAGAAGCAAATAAAGGGAAGGAAGCAGAATTTTTTTTTCAATCTCCTTTAACCATTAAAATAATCATAGTCCAAAGGAAGTGGGAGTTCATAGAATTATTGAATCCCTAGAGTGTAGAAGGAGGCCATTTGGTCCATCAAGCCTGCAGCAACAACATTCCCACCCAGACCCTATTCCCATAATCTCATGTATTTACCCTGCTAATCTCCCTGACACTAATGGGCAATTTTGCATGGCCAATCAACCTAACCCACACATCTTTAAAGTGTGAGAGGAAACTAGAGCACCCAGAGGAAACCCATGCAGACAGGGAGAATGTGCAAACTGCATATGGGCAGTGATTGAGGCTGGAATTAAATCCCGACTTTATGAAACAACAGTGCTAAACACTGTGCCAACTTTTGCTTATTGTAATAAGGAAGTATTGTTAAGGATCAGATCAGAAACTCCAGAAAATTTTATGAAGTTAGTCTAGGTCCTAACTTTTACATTTGATTTTGGCATTCGGATGATCATAAAGGTGTTTCACAGATATGATTCCAGTGACCCACTAGAAAGCTTTTGTCAAAACAAACTTTATTTAAGAACACAGTTAAAATAATTAACATAACTTCACCAATTAAAGTACACATGACAAAACATAATTCTTAACAGCTAACTATCTCTATTATTCCAATTTAGTAGTATCCCCCATAGACATAAATCCCTTCAATAGAACCAGTTAGTACAGAAACCAAATATGCTGAGGTGGTGCTAGATTTCTAATCTCTTAACACGTCTGAAGAGTGATCCAGATAAATACTTTTCTCCTAATTCTCATGCAGCAACTTCCAAAGAAAGCTTTATCTCCAGACAATAGAATCTCATTGAAAGAGATTTATTTCCTAGCAGATTCTGTCTCCAGACTTCAGAGACAACAAGAAGTACAGTGAAAATGACCTCTCTGAAGATCCCAAAAAGCAGACTGCCTTGAGTTTTCTGTGAAAGCCTGGCTGTACCCAGTCATATGAACTCACCTGTCAATCAACCTAATCAAGCCCTACTCTGTAATGTCCCAGGAGAAAGCCTATACAACAAAGAGGGCAGCTTCCCTGCCTCCAACCATTCAAATAATGGGTCATTGGAAGCCTCTTTCAAAACACTGCAAGGTGAAGTTCATAGAATTCATAGATTCGTAGAATCCCTGCAATGCAGAATGAGATCATTCAGCCCATTGAGTCTGCACCAACCACAATCATACCCAGGCCTTTTCCCTGTAACTCATATTTACCCTGCTAGTCTGCCTGACAATAAGGGACAACTTAACATAGCCAATTGACCTATCCACCATCTTAGGAGTGAGAGAGGAAACCAGAGCACCCAGATGAAACCCATGCAGACACGTGGAGAATGTACAAATTCCACACAGACAGTCACCCAAGGCCAGAATTGAATCCAGGTCCCTGAAGCTGTGAGGCAACAGTGTGAATAACTGTGCCACCATGCCAATAGGCTGGACTGGGTAAATTGACTTAAATTGGAGAATTTCAATGCAAGAGAGTGGGTTTCAAAGGTTTCAGCTTACTAGAAATGTTCAGTGACTTAAAGTAAAAGCTGCAGGAACACATTGAGGCTGAGTGCACAGCTGTGGAGAGTAGAACAGTCCCTCAGCAAAACAGTCATCTTTTTGTCAGAGACTTCAAAGGAATCTGTTCACATCTGCAACTTCTGACAGAGAGATGGAGAAATCCCTGCTGCAGAATGGAATTCTGCCAGGTGACCAGGAAGCACGGAGATTAAAGTGACCTGGCCACTTCAAAATTTCCACAGTTAACAGGCAGGAATAAAGATTTTGTTCAGGGCTGTTTGAAATCACCATTCCAGAGGTGATCTTCATGTATGCCAGGGCGGGGGGGGGGGGGGGGGGGGGGGGGGGTGCAATTTAACCACAAGACCACCATCCAAGGGGAGAGAGTGGCACTGTCAACCCCTTGCCCTAGCCTTGAGCCTACCCCACTCTCAGGATCCTGGAGAGACCCTTCTGAAACCTGGCAACAGCAAAGGGGCAAATGGCCACTGGGCCTACCTCCTTGAACCGCTCCTCAGGCTCAAGGCGCCAGTGATAGGGTGCCAGAGGGAAATGCAACATTGACACTGCCAAAGTATGTGGTCTGAAGCTAAACCACCTGCTCTGGGTGGGAACCCAATCAGGGCTGATGGGGTGAATTAGGTAAATCCCGATAGCCCTCATACCCGACGGGATCTCAATTTTAGCTCCAAAGCCTGATTCAGCAGGCAATTGGGATTCCTGCCATTGGCGAATGGAGAGGTGAATCCCTCTATCTCTTCTTCAGTTTTAACAATGATACAGAATGAAAAAATACAATTCTGGGACTATCACTTAAATATTGAACAAAAATATTCAAGCTGGTTTTAATTCCTAAAGCAACCAATATACAGGAGTCATGTCAGTAGTTTGATAGATTTTAGTTGTGAAATCTTGTTTGAATGCCAGTCAGCTACTTACTTCAAATGAAAAGTAGATGTGATGGGAATTTAAGGTGGGCAACCAATTTGCTGGTATCCACCCTATGTTACCTCCCAAGACAAATTTAAGCACCATGAATTCCATTTCCTGAGAAACTTAGAATCCTTCAGAAATGTTTGTGTGTATACTGTTTCTTGCTTCAGACTAAAGGTTAGTGTGAAAGGAAGATTATTATGTTCAAATAGCAAAGCAGTAATGTGAATATCTATCTCATGTTAATCTTTTACAAAAACATCCCATTAAGAGATGTAAATGAAAAACAAGTCAGGAATTCCATTGCTCCTATGAAAATTTCAGTTGACCTTGCATTCACATACTTTTTCGGAGAAACAGTTCCTGAAGTTCCTCGAACAGTTCCTAAGAAACTTGATCAAAGAGATACATTTTAGGGATTGTCCTAAAGGACAAGAGAGAGGTAACGGAGCAGAGGTGTTTAGGAAGGAAATTATATTGCTTAGGGCCGATACATCCGAACAGTCAGAACAACGAAAATCAGGGATGGGCATAATGCTAAAATATACTCTGCCTCTGTGATGATTTGTGGTGATTGTCCCTTTAAGGGCAACACAACAGACTGAGGATCACCTGGTTTGGGGGACCAATTGGGACTGAGAATGGGAGATCACTCCAGGATGGAGGAATGTACTACTCTCAAGAGACTTTTATGGCTATAGGAGATTACAAATAAAACTGAAGGAAATGAGATGAGAATAGTAGTGGCAGCAGCGAAAGTGGGAGTTGAGCATGTGTAAGGGATAAGGATGACGTATTACAGTGTGCTAAGGAAGGTGAAGCAGGTTTGAGGACTGATGTTAATGATGCAGGATGAGCAAGATGGAACAGAGGAGGTAATTTATCGAAGATGAATAAAGAAGGATGTTCCCTGACCTTTCTTTACATTGTCAGATCATTGAAATAATTCCTGTGCTGAATCCAGGTTCTCAGTATCATGCTCCTGCTGTTGGTTTGCTCAGCCAATTTAAATCAGGCTTTCTCGACGCTTCTAGAAGATTTCTTCTTGTCAAATGTAGGGAATAGCACATCCCTCTTGTCCCTCACTACACCTTTCATGGCCTACAAGGAAGAATCAGCAATGTGTGCCATTTCTATGAAAATAAAAGCTTGTTGACAGTCCTCCACAAGCATTATATCACTAACCCTGACTGAATGCAGACGTCCCTCAAGATTTTGACTGAGATTTTAAATAATGACTGGGACTCAGATTTAAATTATTATAAACTTGGATGAAGAAACTGTAATAATGCATCTTCACAGACTTCATTAGAAAAAAGTATTTATTAATAAGAAATACTATACAGGTGTCAGCAGCCACACAGCTGCTGATAGAAAGAAGACGGGTAGGGACTTAAGAGAAGACTCCACCCCCTGGAGTGATTTCCCATTCTCACTCCAAAATTGGTCCCCCAAACCAGGTGATCCTTACTCAAGGTGTTGCCCTTAAAGGGATAATTACCACAAATCACTATCGTGACAGGCTGTATTTTAGCTAAATTTTTTGATGATACAAAAATAGGTAGCAAATCAGGTTGTGGGGAGGACATAAAGAATCTCTAAAAGGTAGGTAGATATCTAAAGATAGGTTAATAGATGGACCAAAAACTGGCAAATGGAGTATAATATGAGACAATGCAAGATTGTCCACTTTAGTTGGAAGAATAGAAAAGCAGATTATTTATTTTGGGGGAGACTGCAGAATGTTGCATTGAAGTCAGATCTGGTACATGTGCTTTTGTGTATGAAAGTCAACAGCAGTAATTCGAAAGAGAAATGGAATACTGGGCCTTTGCTGTAAGGCGTTGGAGCCCCAAGTAAGGGAGTCTTACTACAGCTGTGCAGCATATTGTGGGACCATACCTGGAATACCATGTGCAGTTTTAATCTCCTTACTTAAGGAAGGATGTACTTGCATTGGAAGAAATTCACAGAAAGTTCACTGGGCTGATTCCTGGAATAAAGGAGTTGCCTTATGAGAAAACAGGTTGGAGTTTAGTAGAATAAAAAGTAATCTTACTGAAATATACAGAATTCTAAGGGGGCTTGATAGGATAGATCCTGGAAGAAAGTTTACTCTCTAGGGGAAATCAACAACTCGGCACAATTAAAAAATAAAGTATCTCCCATTTAAGAAAGATGTGAGGAAGAAATTCTTCTCTCAGAGGGTTTCAGTAAGAAGTCTCACAACACCAGGTTAATGTCCAACGAGTTTATCTGGTAGCACGAGCTTTCGGAGCGCTGTTCCTTCATCAGGTAATTGGATAGTTGGGTTCACAAATAGGGCATATATAGACACAGACTCAATTAAAAGATAATGGTTGGAATGTGAGTCATAACAGGTAATCAAGACCAAATTTGCACGTCAACACGCCAACATGCCAACATCTTCATGCACAGGTTCAAACAAGACTTCTTCATCACACAAGACCTTCAGTCGAGGTTGTATACTAGATACATTGATGACATTTTCTTTCTTTGGACTCATGGTGAAGAATCACTGAAACAACTACATGATCATATCAACATGTTCCATCCCACCATCAGACTCACCATGGACTACTCCTTAGAGTCAGTTGCATTCTTGGACACACTTGGACCATCAAGGATGGTCACCTCAGCACTTCATTGTACTGCAACCCCATGGATAACCTCAAGATGCTCCATTTCTCTAGCTTTCACATTAAAGAAACCATCCCCTAAGATAATCTCTCTGTATACACAGAATCTGCTCAGATTAGGAGAAATGCAATAGACTCCTACAGGTGCTGAAAGACGCCTTCATAAGAATAGGATATGGTGCTTGACTCATCGATTGACAGTTCCAATCCGCCACAGTGAAAAACAACATCAATTTCCTCAGAAGACAAACACGGAACACAGCCAACAGAGTACCTTCACATCCAGTACTTCCCCCACAGCGGAGAATCTACGACATCTTCTTTGGAGCCTTGAACATGTCATCAATGAAGATGAGCATCTTGCCAAGGTCATCCCCCTACCCCCACTACTTGCCTTCAAACAACTGCGCAACCTCAAAGAGATCATTGTTCGCAGCAAACTACCCAGCCTTAAGAACAGTGAACACGATACCACACAAACCTGCCACAGCAACCTCTGCAACATGTGCCAGATCATCAACATGGATACCATCATCTCACATGAGAACACTCTCCACCAGGTACATGGCATACACTCAAGCGACTTGGCCAATGTTGTCTACCTGATAGGTTGCAGGAAAGGATGTCCAGAGGCATGGTACATCGGCTACAGTAACGGATGAATGGACCACTCGACAATCACCAGGCAGGAGTGTTCCCTTCTTACTGGACAACACTTCAGCAGCCAAGGGCATTCAGCCTCCAATCTTCAGGTAAGCATTCGTCAATGCAACTTTCAAGGCACACGACTATGCAGAATTGCTGAGCAGAAACTGATAGCCAAGTTCTGCACATGAGGACAGCCTAACCGGTATCTTGGGTTCCTGTCACACTACCTGTAACCATTTGGCCTGGGCTTGCAAAATCTTACTAACTGTCCTGGCTTGAGACAATTCACACCTCTTTAACCTGTGCTTAACCCTCTCTCCACTGACATTGTCTGCACCTGTAAAGACTGGATTACCTATTAGGACTCACATTCTAACCACTATCTTGTAATTGAGTTTGTGTCTATGTATGTGAACCCAACTCTCCACTCACCTGAAGAAGGAGCAGTGCTCCAAAAGCTCATGCTACCAAATAAACTTGCTGGAAATTAACCTGATGTTGTGAGACTTCTTACTGTGCCTACCCAAGTCCAATGCTGGCATCTCCACATCTCAGAGGATTGTTAGCTTTGGAATTCTCTTCCACAGAGGGCAATGGAGGCTGGATCATCGAATATACCAATACATTTGAAAATAATAAATCAAATCAAAGATCAGCATGGTCTTATCAAATGGTTGAACAGGTTTGATGGACAATATGACCTACTCCTGCTCCTGTTTGTATGATCTTGTGAAAATTACAGCATGTGATTAAGCAGGGCACCTGAAGATCCATGAATGGGCTAAAAAGCCCCAAAGCATGATAGAGATGAATGGTGTGTTAATGAGGCCTGATTGATCCATATCTCAGGACACTGAGCTTATACCCTACTCTCACATATGCATGCTCCATTCCTGTTTCCCCAGTCAAAATTTGGACCTACTTACATAAATGTATCATTTTGTATTTGTACCTTTGCAATAGTGTTGTAACTGTAGTACCTCAATGTTGCCTCTCCCTGCTGCACAGCCTGGGTTATAATGAAATTATGATGTTCCAATTCATTTTACTTCTCAATTATTGTAGATTTAGCTATTTAAATATAAATTACAGTATCAGATCAAAGTGACACATAAAAAATAAGGGCAAAATGTATGACTTACGAAAGGTGACTGAATTATCTTCCTATAACCTGTTCCAATTATCTCCTGCTTCACCTCAGTACTACATTTGATCTTGCCTTGCCATGTGCAGGAATAACGTGCAATTTTAATATTAAACAGTGTCATCAATTCATGAATTAAAACACATGATATTTGACCATTGCCAAGTAGATTTGTTGAAATGAACTGTCACTTTGCAGGTACAATATAAATGATCAAGTCATAACTGAACTGGAAAAAAGGAATTTTTTACATTGTCAGCATAATTGTTTAATGTTAACTCCCAAATATAATTTATGATCCTGTAAATTTATATCAAGTTGTCCAATATTATTCTGGTTCTGATATCTAGAAATGTTAAAGAAAATGGAAGACCACATGCTCTTTTCTATATGGGGAGGCAATAGCTTGTGCTATTATTACGAGACTATTAATCCAAATTCAGCTAATGTTCTGGGAACTCAGGTTTGAATCCCATCGTGGCAGTTGGTGGAATGTGAATTCAATGAAAAATACCTGAAATTAAGAATCTACTGATGACCATGGAACCATTGTTGATTGTTGGAAAAACCCAACTGATTCACTAATGTCCTTTAAGGAACAAAATCTGCTGTCCTTTTCTGGTTATGGGGAGAGGACGGCAAAGTGGAACTGAGCCGCGACAGATCAGCCATGATCTTATTGAATGGCGGGGCAGGCTCAAAGGGCTAGATGGCCTACTCCTGCTCCTATTTCTTATTTCTTATGTTCTTATGTCTGACCTACATGTCACCGCACAGCCACAGCAACGTGTTTGACTCTCATCTGCCCTCGGAATAAGTAACAAATGCTGGCCCATGCCCACAAATGAATTTTAAAAAATCAGAAAATAATCACTACATTTAACAGGGATTGTCTTTTTAATGGTATTAGTTGCACAGCTCTTCAGTTTTGCTCTCTTCTGGGTGCCTGTTTAGAACATCTTCATTTACTAAATTGTGCATAAATATTTTCACAAATTTAGCTTTAATAGTGAGATATCACTATAGTCACACGTCTCCTCTGCCAGCATCTTTTTCAACTGACTTCCAATGGTTAATATATGCAGCTTCCACCATTGCAATATTGATCCACCAACTCTCAAGGAATCTGATTCTTTTTTTTCAGGGAAGACCATTCGGAAGCTAATTTTGGATAGAATTTTTCACTGTTGTTTCCACTGACAGTTACTGAGTTAGTTGCTTCCTGTCATCGGTGTTTTTTTTTAAAAGATGAATGTCAAAACACGTTTTCACATCAGACCTCATCCAAACATTTAAGTCCCAGCAATGATCGTCTACCCCAAAAATAAGCTTGGTAACAAGATACCTCTGTATCTAGATCATTCAGATTGTTCAGCTGAGATGTAAAACTACATTTCCATCCCTGCCCGCCTCTGCAATCATCCGCACTGGAGCCTAAAATTTCTGCCCTTTTAATGTGTATTATTCTCGAAGGCTAGGAAACATTGTTCAGTCAGTGGCATCTTTCAGTAATTTCCAAACTAAGTTCTACTAAACAAAAACAAAAAATGCTGGAAAATCTCAGCAGGTGTAATGTTCTATGTTCTATGTCTGACAGAATCTGTGGAGAGATAATACAGCCAATGTTTCGAGGCTGGATGCCGCTTTGTCAGAGCGGTTCTATTCTCTCCCTACACATGCTGCCAGACCTGCAGAGGTTTTCCAGCATTTTCTGTTTTTGTTTCCAATTCCAGTTTCCAGAGTATTTTGCTTAAATCCTATTAACGTCATCTTATAGTACTGGTACATGTAACATCTTTTGTCAGATAAACCGTTTGATCACTGCCAGACCAAGAATCCCACAAGGGTCTATCATTGTTGGTTTTATAAGAATGTAAGTCTGGGGTTTTAATGAGTCGGGACAATTCAAACTAACTCTGAAACCCTTTAAAAATGGAGGGTATGACCTATTTCTCAGATTCCTGTCCTCATTCCTATTTCTGGCATTTTTACTGGCAATGGATAGCACGCAGTATTCCTGTCCATGCCGGATCCTTTGTGGGAATTTGTAGTTTAAACACTCTTCAATTTTTACAGAGTCAGGCCCATTCTATAAATTGGCATAGGACATGGCCTCTCAACATCAATAAATGCTGGCTTAGCCAGCAATGCCCACATCCCATCAATTAATTTTAAAAAAGAGGAATTATAAAACATTGGAACAATGTACAAAAGGGATTAATGAAGTAAATGTTAACCAAATGTTTCCCCTTCTGGAACAGTCTTCGACAAGAGGTCATAGTTGTAGAGTAAGAGGGGGAAGTTCAAGACAGAGATAAGGAGCAGCTACTTCTCTCAGAGTTGTGAATCTATGGAACTCGCTGCCCCAGAGTGCAGTGGATGCAGAATCAATTAATGGATTAAAGAAAGAGATAGATAAATATTTGAACAAAAGTGGGATAAAGGGCTATAGGGAAAAGGCAAGCAAGTGGAGTTAGGATGAGATGGAGATGAGCCATGATCATATAGAATGATGGAGCAGGCTCAAGGAGCTGAACTGCCTACTCTTGCTTTTAATTCCGATATTCATATCGGAGAACCCAAGTGGGAAAAAAATCAACTACTTGCTCCTGGGATTCTTTCATTGACATGTCTGGGTAACAGGGGGTGGTGGATTAGGTGGACACTGATGTGTGTGGAGGCCATCGCTTCCGCTTTTCACTCCCAGGCCGTTTTCTTTACTTTATGGTCCAGCAGTGATCTGACATGGGCGCGCTTTTTCAAATTTTTTTCCAACTGCGCCTGTGCAGTTCAGAGCTCCGATCATTTTGAGTGTGCTAAGTCCCACCCACAGCGCGAATGGGACCCGCAATTTATTTTCCAGGCTGAGTGCGTATGGGGCACCTGATAGCAGATTTCTAAACTGGATCTACATTACGCCCAGATTCAGCACTTAGAATGAAAATGGTAAAATCAGGCCCAAGGTGTAGCACAGAAAACAAACCATCTGCTTTTATCATATTAGTGGACTTCATTATTTACAATACCCATGATTTGTTATTAGCAATGCACGGCTGTGTTTCAAAAGATCTAGAACCACTTATCTGAGAAGAAAACTATGTCAAAAATTTGATTGAAAGTATTAAGAGGTTATTAAATGGTTATCTGTCTTTAATATTGTGAGTGAAAATATTTTTATTCCAATAGATTGATCACTTGAGCGGATTCACATTTTTGAATGGGTTTTATTAATTAAAGTTGTTTTCAGTAAGAAGTGTGTTTGATTGAGAGTTTTATTAGTTTGTTAAAAAAATTATTTTCTTTCAACTCTATTTCAAAGACAAGGATCCTGAAGTCTGCCCCTAGTGGATATTGGATGAGTGGCTATGGAGTATTCATCTGAATATGGATTGAGCATGGAAGTGGCTTGTGAAGTTGGTGGGGATGTGAGAGGAGCGAGAGACAGGCTAGACATACATCATTAAAATTGGGCTAATGTCCCAGTAAATGCAGGTGGCATTCTAGCTTATTAGCTTTGCTATTTGCCCACCACTGTTGTTACCTTGGGCCTTCCTCTGGAGGAAGCAGGCTCATCTCCATCCTCTCCTCACCTCCTGAAACAAAATTGCGGTGACAAAGGGGCCTTTTTAAAGAAAATGGGTCATCCAAGTTGTGAATTTTCTTGACTAAACCTTCTGACTTCCAAGAAAATTCAGCCAATGAATATTTTATTGCATGTATTTAAGCTTTAAAAGCACAAAAAGCAACAGCAATTTGCTAATTAAATAATTGTACACTTTGGAGGCAATTTTGCTCCCAAATTCACCATGAGTGTAAACTGCAACATGGGCGCAAAATCTTGCAAGAATCGAAAAACAGGCTTTTCACCAGCAAGATCTTGTTTTCTGATTGCCCCACTCTTCTCTCATGAGGTGCTCACCCAGAAAGGGTGGGAACCTCATTTCAAATCATTTAATGAAGTATAATATAATTAAAGGGATCTCCTGCCATATGTACCTCAACATTTAAAAATTCTTCCACGCCGCCATGTCAGCGAGATTTACAATCGGTATTTAAAAGTGCCAAGCAACCAAAGGGAATCCGCCGAGGGGGCATAGTTAGATTTAGCCCCCGGATGGAATGGGACGTGCCCGTAGAACTGCCTCCTGGCATGGCTGTGCCAAGGAGCAGTGCTAAAGCGGTCTCTCTGGAGAACTCCACTGGGAGGGGTGGGGAAAATTCTTCTTGTGTGTGGAGGGTTTACCCTGGTGCTTGTGGAGGGGGAGAGTCCCTATATCTGTGGGGGATGGGGTGGGGGGGTTGAGGAGATCCCTTATCCAAAGTTTTTTTTTAAACACAGATTGGGGCATCCTTTTACTTTACTATCGAACTAACATGATGGTGTCAAGATGCCTGCAGCACTTTCTTTTGTAACGCTGCAATAACTAGCGAGAAATCTGGCCGTGCAACTGGGAAGCAACACAGTAGTTTTCTTGCCAAAGGCAGTACTTTGAGAAATGAGCTGAAAATTTCACCCATCATGTCTTATTCTGCCTGTGGTGTGGAAATGGTGTTTTGGCCAATTACAAAGGTTGCTTTTAAATAGTGACTGGAATCCATATTACCTGTAGAAGATGGAATTAGAAAGTCACACCTCTAATGTTTCCTTCTGGGCTAAATATGCTACTTGAACTATCCCAGCTGACTAACGTGAGCAACGGCATTGCAGAAAACAATGCAATTTGAGAACACAATGGCCTCAATGAAGGTCAACCAAAATGACATTTTCAAAATCTTCTTTACAGCTGGCTGGGCCATCAATAAGATCTCCCATAAAGCAGGCACTGTATGACAATCAAAGCCAATCTATCGATGGCTCTGTGGGTACAGAAGTACTCAGTAACACCACCTCCACGACTCAGACTCACTGAGTCTCATTTACTGTATGTTGTACAATCTGAATTTAACTACTTAAGTGGTCAAGACGGCGTTATGGTGTATTAGCCTTCATTAATCGAGGGATTGAGTTTAGGAGTCAAGAGGTAATGCTGCAACTTTATAAGACCCTGGTCAGACCCCACTTGGAGTATTGTGCGCAGTTCTGGTCGCCTCACTATAAGAAGGATGTGGAAGCTATTGAAAAGGTGCAGAGGAGATTTACAAGGATGTTGCCTGGATTGGGTGGCATGCCTTATGAGGATAGGTTGAGGGAGCTAGGTCTTTTCTCCCTGGAGAGACAAAGGATGTGAGGCAACCTGATAGAGGTTTAAAAGATGTTGAGAGGTATAGATAGGGTGGATTCTCGGAGGCTATTTCCCAGGGCTGAAACGGTCGCTGCGAGAAGACACAGGTTTAAGATGCTGGGGAGTAAGAGTTTTTATAAATATATAAAAAGGAAGAGGCTGACTAGGGTGAACGTTGGACCCTTAGAGGATGAGAGGGGGGACTTAGTGGTAGGGGATGGGGAAATGGCTGAGGCCTTGAATAACTTTTTTGTATCGGTCTTCACGGAGGAGGACGTGAATAATTTGCCGGGTGTTAGCAATGGAAAGATGGTAGGAGTGGAGGGCCTGAATGACATTATTGTTACTAGAGAGGCAGTGCTTGAAAGACTGGAGGGACTGATTGTGGACAAGTCCCCAGGACCGGATGGAATGCATCCAAGGGTTCTGAAGGAAATGGCGGAGGTGATAGTGGATGCCTTGGTGATTATTTTCCAAACCTCGCTGGATTCCAGGGAAGTGCCGGAAGATTGGAAAACGGCTAATGTTATGCCTTTGTTTAAGAAGGGTGGCAGGCAAAAGGCAGGGAATTATAGGCTGGTTAGTTTAACGTCTGTTGTAGGTAAAATGCTAGAATCCGTGATCAAGGAGAAAATAGCAAGGCATCTTGAGGAGAATTGTTTGATAGAGCAGACGCAGCACGGATTCGTTAAGGGGAAGTCGTGTCTGACAAATTTATTGGCGTTCTATGAGGATGTATCTAGGGTGGTGGATAGAGGAGAGCCGACGGATGTGGTGTTTCTTGATTTTCAGAAGGCGTTTGATAAGGTGCCGCACAAGAGGTTATTACAGAAGGTCAGGGGGCATGGAGCTGGGGGTAGGGTGTTAGCGTGGATAGGGGATTGGCTGTCAAATAGGAGGCAGAGAGTGGGGGTCAACGGGTGCTATTCGGATTGGCGGTCGGTGACTAGTGGAGTGCCCCAGGGGTCGGTACTGGGGCCTCAGCTATTTACCATTTATATAGATGATCTGGAGGAGGGAACCGAGTGTATGGTGTCGAAATTTGCTGATGACACCAAGATTGGTGGAACGGCAAATTGTGTGGAGGGTGCGGAAAGTCTGCAGAAGGATCTAGATAGGCTGGGCGAATGGGCCAGGAAATGGCAAATGGAATTTAATGTTGGCAAGTGTGAAGTTGTCCACTTTGGTAGGAATAATGGTAGGAAGGACTATTACTTACATGGCGAAAAACTGCAGCATGTGACGGTGCAGAGGGACCTCGGGGTCCTTGTGCATGAGTCGCAAAAACCTAGTCTGCAGGTGCAGCAGGTGGTCAGGAAGGCGAATGGGATGCTGGCCTTCATAGCGAGGGGAATTGAATATAAAAGTAGGGAGGTCTTGCTGCAACTGTACAGGGCACTGGTGAGGCCGCAGCTGGAGTACTGTGTGCAGTTTTGGTCGCCGCACTTACGCAAGGATATTTTGGCCTTGGAGGGAGTGCAGAGGAGGTTTACTAGGCTGATACCAGAGTTGAGGGGGTTGAACTATGAGGAGAGGCTGAATAAACTAGGCTTGTACTCGTTAGAGTTTAGAAGAATGAGGGGAGATCTCATTGAGACATATAAGATGATGAATGGGATGGATAGGATAGAGGTGGAGAGGCTCTTCCCGCTCAGAAAGGACAGTAGGACTAGAGGGCACAGCCTTAAGATAAAGTGGGGGGCGGTTTAGAACGGAGTTGAGGAGGAACTTCTTCACTCAAAGAGTGGTGAATCTCTGGAATTCTCTGCGCATTGAAGTGGTGGAGGCTGCCTCGCTAAATATATTTAAGACGCGGGTTGATAGGTTTTTGATAGGCAAGGGGATTAAGGGTTATGGGGAGAGGGCGGGAATGTGGAACTGAGACACGACAGATCAGCCATGATCTTATCGAATGGCGGGGCAGGCTCGAAGGGCTAGATGGCCTACTCCTGCTCCTATTTCTTATGTTCTTATTATGTTCTTATGAGTAGGTACAGAGGAGATGTCAGAGGTAGGTTTTTCACTCAGAGGGTGGTGAGCAAGTGGAATTGGCTGCCGTCGGTGGTGGTGGAGGTGAACTCGTTGGGGTCTTTTAAGAGACTTCTGGATGAGTGCATGGGATTTAATGGGATTGAGGGTTATAAATAAGCCTGGTAGGTAGGGATATGATCGGTGCAACTTGTGGGCCGAAGGGCCTGTTTATGCTGTAGTGTTCTATGTTCTAAGCGTTGTACATTCTGGCCAGGATTCTCTGACCTCATCTGTGGCTGGGATTGTCCATTCTCGCTGGCAGCACAGGTGGCAGGGCCAAGACCAGAGAATTCCAGCCCATGTCATTCCATCAAAAAATATCTTCAATATAAAAACAACTGGGAAAAATATCAGATGTTACAAACAATTCTTACCAGCTCAACTCGGGATCTATTTTCTTCCCTTTCTAGTCACTACTTTTAGTGAAAATACAAATGTAAATATGAGATGGGAAATATTGTTTCAAGCTCCTGTCTGATTTCTATTAAAGACAGCCAAAAGAAAATATAACTTTACATATTCACAATTACTTCATCATTAGTCACTGACTGTACCCGAGAACAGTAAAAAGTCTCACAACACCAGGTTAAAATCCAACAGGTTTATTTGGTAGCAAAAGCCATTAGCTTTCAGAGTGCTTGCTGCCCCTTCGTCAGGTGAGTGGGAGTTCTTGCAGTGATCTCGGATTCGAGTTAAAACCGTCCACTGCCATTAGAGTAATGGTGGTGGACGGTTTTAACTGAAATCTGAGATCACTTCAAGAACTCCCACTCATCTGACGAAGGGGCAGCAAGCGCTCCGAAAGCTAGTGGCTTTTGCTACCAAATAAACCTGTTGGACTTTAACATGGTGTTGTGAGACTTCTTACTGCACCTGAGAAAGTAACCATTTTTAGGGTTGCATGGTTCCTGTTGTTAGAGACAGAAAGGGACTAGTGCAATCTAAATCATTATTGCTGGAATAATGCCACATAAGCATGATTTTCATTCATTTTACCAAATTAACTCCAAGATAGCAGGATTGGTGATGAGTGATTGGAAACATTGCTTGATAGTAGACAATCTGGTACCTGACTGAGATTATTTTAGAGCCTTCCAGAGTGTTGCTGATGAGGGACTACCAAGGGTTCATTAGGGGATTCAACCAATGAAGACATTGATGTAGGTGACAGAAACCATAGAAGGAATGAAATGGAATGATAAACGAGTAATATTCTGGAGATTGAAGATGACAATGTATCAGATGTAGGGTAAATACAATGACAATGCCGAGGATTGGATTCATTAAACAAATGTGCCTGAAAAACTAAAAACAACATTAGAATGCTCTGAAGTAATAGTTGGAATTTTTTAGACAATAGTGAAGTACCACTGTCGATAAGAAATTTTGTGGTTCATGTTGGGCTGACGGACAGCAGGAATGCAATGGTTTATTTTTACCAACGACGGCCAATTAAGGGGCATCACAAAGGCTGCTGTCCAATTAAAGATGGTGGACAGGCCTTCCATATTACCTCATCAAGGGTCTGTAACTCTGTGGTCATGCCATTGATAGAGGAGGCTGCTGCTGCTGAGGCAGTAAGGAGAAATAGGCGCATTTAGCTTGAGGTACCATGCAAGGTAGGAAAAAAAGCTTCAGGGCCAGGCAGCAAGTCCCCGTCATTGGAAGGTTGAACCCTCCAGCAGCAGCATTGGGGTCTGGTGTCAACGCAGTCGCATGTTGCTGTTGGGAACACCTTCTCCAGGGCCATTATAACCCAAGGTCTCTCAACTGTTCCCCTTAATTTGTTAGGGTTAATTTTTCAATATTCTGTTCCTACATGTCCATCATGTGATTTAATCTAATTTGACCTTTATTAGCACACCTGTAACCTACCTATATACATCTGACTATTCAATCATTTACTAATCTTTACACTCCATAAGATTCATCAACCACTAAAATTAATAAATGGAAGGCATTGGAGAGAACAGAAAGAAAATGGGGTGTGGAATTTCTTAATGGGAAGCTCAGTGAATTTGACTCCATATCAGGAACGTGCTTTTGTAAAATTCGCTGCTGATATCTTCAAACGTCTCCTGTTCCACAGACTCCAGCTACACTCATATACTGGTGATTTAACTGTAGGGCAGAGTTTCCACAATTGTCATATAAATTGACAATTCAATTGAATTTTAGGGCGTACTGATTTTATATTGGGTCGATTTCCTGGGACTTCTGCAAGATCAATGTTTTAACAGTTGGCACCTAAAACCTCTCAAAATTGTAGGTTGCAGCTATGTTGTTGTTAAGATCAGCATAGAATCCCTACAGTGCCAAAGGAAGCCATTCGGCTCATCACGTCTGCACTGACTCTGACAGATTGTCTTAACCAATCTATAACTACGTACATTTACCATGGTTAATCTATATAACCTACACATCTTTGGGCACTCGGGGCAACTTAGCATGGCCAATCCACTTAACTGCACATCTTTGAACTGTAGGAGAAAACCGGAGCATCTGGAGGAAACCCACACAGACACGGGGAGAATGTGTAAACTCCACAGACAGACCCCCAAGGCCAGAATTAAATCTGGGTCCCTGGAGCTTTGAGGCAACATTGCTAAGCATTGGCAAAGAATCAGAAGCCAAGGATATCTTTGTCAATTATTTCAGACTAACAAGTAATAAGTTTCATAAACAGAAGTGAAAATCTCAAAAAAAAAAGCAGATGGAAATATTTCACACAATTTCATTCATTAATATTACACAATGCAATTTCAACACAAGTTAACGTAAATGCTACAAAGACTGATTCTTGGTTTGCCCATTTCATCACTTAATTTGTTAGGGATCACAAGATTTACTTAAGATGAAGGAAAGAACCCCACTCAATCACTTGCAGTGTTTGTTATTTTGTGACTCTGAACAACATGCAAGATCAACAGCAACTCTGCTTAAAGAGCAAACAACAGCTTCATCCACAACTACATCAGCTGGATCTTACTCAGTAAACCTGCACACAAGGTACTACTTGTTTTGTCAAATACATTTTCAAAATGTCACCAAAAAAATGATCAGGACCCTTCATTAAGATTGAAAGGAGATACTAATCTGATTTTAAGCACGTCTCTTTCCATGGTGTGTTCCGTGATATCCATCTGCTAACATGGAAATGGCAAAAGGAGAGAACGAAGTGGGGAAAAAAATACCCTTGATGATATATACATATATATAAGAGAGTGCAGGGATATTTATCACTTAAAATTGTATTATCTCCCACTCTGTCACTTAATTTATGTTTATTTTAAGCTTCAATAATAGCATAAGATTTCTGGCAGAGATGGTATCAATTTTCAACCTGTTAAGAATGCACATCATGCCTTTTTAATGAGATGATAGCAATAATTCAAACCAAATAAAACAAAAGTTCAAGAAATGAAACAGTGCTGATAGTATAGAAAAATGCTACATTAGCAAATATTGAAAACGATATTATAGTTTAAATATTACTGCAATACCATTTTTACCTGGCAGAATAACTATATACATTAGATAATTTGAAAGAGTTTAAATACTCAACAACAGCAAAGCCATATATAAATTATACAGGTCAAATGACACAATTCTTTATAGCAAAGTCAGGAACATTAGTGAAAATTTTCAGCAATTGATTATAGGGATTTTTTCTTGCATGCTTCTCCATAATGGTTATATCTTCAAATAGCATATTTAAAATCCTAGTATTTTCGAACAGACTATACAAAAACTGACCCTGAAATAAAATCAAGTTTTTCTTCCCCCAAGATACATGACAAACAAATTCCAATTCGAGATTATCTTACAAAATGCCTTCTGCAAATTTTCTTTCCTGCTGAAGACTGCAGGGTACCTTCACTGATAAGAGGAAGGAAACTGTAACAACCAAGATGAAATAAACACGTCCAATTCTAGCCATATGCCTCCTACTCAGTTCTCACTCTACACAGAGCAGGTTCAATACCACTTACTATAAACATAGCTCGTTTCAGAGAAGAGTTAAATTTGTCTTTTGAATTACCAGTCAGGGGGCTTAATGCAGTACAAAAGCAAGGCAATGAATTGATAGCCATAGAGCCAAACCTGGAAATTGAACCTAATTCTTGCGCTGGGCTGATTTTGTTCCCAAAGAAGGTGGGGTGGCAGTGGGATGATATAGCTGATTTCAGAAACCCTTGCCTAGAAAGGAAGAAAGCCCCTGAATCCCATGTGGGTGAGGGCACCTTTCGGCTTAGCTTTGCTGCTTTCCATTGTTGATTGATGTTCAGATGATTCCAGTGGGTGGGACCTATAATTATATGTTAATTTATTATAGTGAGGTTCTCAACGTTGAATGTCAGGTAGTGTGGCCTATCACTGTTGGAGGAGAGTACAATCACTTCCTACTTTGGCATTGGCATGAAATCTGACTTTGACCGTCTCATGATACTTTCCACTGCCAACGTCAAACACACTGATGCGAATGGGTATGGAATATGCCAGCCTTAGACAAGTAGTACCAGAGACTCATTAATTTATTTGCTCAGAGGCAAAGTGGAATAGTAGGTACATGCAACTCCTGTTCTGCCTTTACCTCATGTGGTTGAAGGACGGAGAGCCAGCACTGTCCCGTCCATCTTTGCTGGCCACTGCTCCACTATTTTCCTCCCTACTTGGTTATCCTCTACAAGCTTGCACTACCACCATCCAGCATAGCCTGATACTTACAGATGCTACCTAAAGGGAACAATGCAACTGCCCTTTAATCATGGAAGAATTCTATCTTGCCAAGTTCATGGCACTAATATGCAGTTGTAAATGTGAACATTCTAAATACTCGCTGGCAGGGAATTTAAGTCTTTGGGGGAACTTAATTCTGGTGAAGTGGCCTTTTAATAAACATGCATGATGTGACATTATGCTTCCCAACATTGTTCATCAGGATACTTGATTTACTTTTAACCCATATTTAAAGTCCCCAGAAAATAATTACAAAATTTCATCTCGTCATTGGGAAACTGATTTTTGGCCTCCTGACAAATTACATTCCTTGCCCACCAAATCTCTTGCAGTTGATAAGCCAGGAAGAATCTGACTATAGAGTCAAGCATGCCAGCCAAAGGTGACAGACTACTGTCACTCAAAGATCATTTTCTCATATGTACCATATATAGTAGTTAAATAGCAATCTCACAGCATTACTTTTTTATTCCTATTAAAAGCAATATAAAAGAGCTGTTACAAGCTAATTTCTCTAACTATAGCCTTTCACTCTCGTTAAACTGTTTGAGCGTTTCTCACATTTTTAATCAGACTTGTGAAATGCACCCAGCAGGAGTCAAAATCATGCCTTTGAGCTGCTCCTAATATTGTCGGCACTGTGTTTGCACTGGTCATAATCTGAACATAACGCTCGACTTGTCCTGCAATTAAAATCTAAAAAAAAATTCCAGGAGGACAAATCTGGTAGGGAAGCAATGGGCTTCATGTTACAACAGAAACAGAAATTGTGAACAACTGTCCAATCTGCAGGTTAAACCAAATTACTGTATGTAACTCTTAAATGAAATCTATTGGATAACCATTACACTGAAGAGAAGCCAGTCTGCATTCAAAAGCTAAACAAAAAAAAACTAACTGCATTTCTACCCCTATAATCAAATTGTTTTTTGAAATTGACAATGACCTATTTCATATCGATTTAATTTATTAACATCACGTCAATTTTAACAGCAATGGAATACTTTGCTCCTATTGTAAAATTAAACAATATGCAGGTATTAACTATAGGTATTTGCATTTATCATTCCTTGATAGATGGAAAACCAATTTGCCATTTTTCTATTGGTCAGCAACATTCCTTTCACTGACCTATTTTACTTTAGCTGTTTACCTGTATCATTGTTGTATGGGGCTAAAATGAAGTGAAGAAAACATAACTTGAAAACTTATTTTCTGGACAGTAACAGTATTTGTAAAATGAAAGGGCCATCAATGCTGGATCAACCTGTTGTAGCTGCTGCAGAATATGTTATTTTGCTTCTGAAAAGTTATCCTTTTTTAAATTCAATACTTGAGTTTATCATTTTAATTGCTCCTCCAGATCTAACCCTTTCAGTGATTCATTCTCACATCTCTACTGTCCTCCATGGTTTGGGAAAGGATTTCAGAGATGGATAGCTCATTTTCTGATGTTCCATGAGATTTTTCAGTGTCTGCCAATGGTTGTCCTGCCAGTCAGCATATTCATTTGATGAATCAGACAACTCCTCTCACCTCAGGAATCAATCTAGTGAGCTTTCAGTACACTCCCATTAAGGCAAATATATCCTTCCTATGAGCACTGAGCAATATTCAATTATCCTGTTTGACAACTGAGATCATATATTCCTATTGCACTTCATTGAGCAAAGTTACAATTGCTGACTCAGCTTTCTGCTCATAAATAACACCTATTTAGGCAACAACAGTATCTAATTCACTGTTAATTGTGATTGACAGGCAGTTTCTGTTAAATGTTGACTAGTCTGTAGTTTCTTTTACAGTTTTAAAGTTTTCTTACATTCAAAAAGTCAAAGTTGTGAGGTAAAAAGTGAAACCCAACTTTTGTTTGACATTATTCCTCCATGATGAGTTGTTTGCACCAAATTCACAACTTTCATACTTTGTTTGTGATGCATTCCATTCCGTAACCAATCTGTGCCAACACTTCCACAGGTATGAAGAAATTGCATTTTTCATGTATGGTAAAAATATTCATTCATTTTTGCATGTGTATCTGGCTTTTGGACCAAGGGATTAAGCATTCTATCCTAAAGAATGAAACTAAACAGAGACCTTAATCCAGACATTTGGGAATTTGATCTTGAAAATTACGGATAAAGGTGATCATTACTATTTAAAACTATTTTTGTACTGCTGTCGGGATCTTTGCATGCCAATATAACCTCTTTTAATGCTAACCATCTTATTTCATTGGTAAACAGAGGCCCATTGCTTCCCTACAATCTGATAACACTTTAATTAGATTGCTCCACTAACTTGTTTTCTTTTTAATTTCTGAATCTTGTATGACACAACTCCAGCTCCTACTATCTGTGGGTATCAGGCTTTCCAAACCCAATTCACCCCATGCTGATGCAAAAGTGACGTTCAAAACTATACTATTTCCTGACCTATTATCACACCCTCCCCCAAATGAAAAGAAGGATCTGCATTTATATAGCACCTTTCAGAGCCACAGGCTGTCCAAAAGCAATTTACAACTATTGTATAACCAATAAAGTTTGGGACTTTTGCTACATGACAACCAAACTGTGACAGCAAACTCCATAAACAACAATGTGACATTGACAGAGAATCTCTTTTTGTAATGTTGATTGAAGGATAAATATTGACCAAGACCCTGGGAATAACTCTTCTGTTCATCTTAAAATAGTAAGGCAGGATCTTTTACATTCATCTGAGAGCGCAGATGTGGCCTTGGTTTAATGTATCATTCAAAAGACACTGATAATCTAAATATCCCTGCAATGCATTTTTTGCTAAGTTTTGCTAAGTCTGGAAATACTTTCACCAATAGGGACAGAACATCGTCTCATGACTGGTTTCTTAACATTTCAGAATGTGAAGTTGATATTCATCACTTTGGATACTGCACAACTTCCTTGGTTGTTGGAGGTATGAATATTAGTGGTTTCCCCTGCTTCTCAAGCAGCCCAACATTACCATTCTTAAGGGCAATATTCAGCTCTGTCTATGGAGTGACATATCCTTAATTATAACAGATAGAGTGCAAGAGAGTTTTCAGAATCTCAGAAGGAGGACATCATGCCCTCATTGGCTTGCAAACTCACAATGTGCAACTTTCTAGTCTTCTCATAGCTCTGCAAATTCTTCCTTTTAAGATAATAATCTAATTCTCTTTTAAAATCTTTGATTAAATTTAGTCTCCCTCAATCTCAAACTGTATTTCAGATCCCAACTACTCGCTGGATGAGAAAGTTTTTCTTCATGCTTCCATTGCTTCTTTTGCTAATTACCTTAAATCTACACTTTCTTGTTCTCAATAGTTCCAATGGTAACAGTTTCTCCTGATCCATATTTTCCCTCATGATTGTGTATACCTTTATCAAATCACCTTTCAACCTTTTCCAAGAAGAGAACCAACCTGTCTAATCTATGTTCACCATTCCTGGAACCATTTTCATGAATCCTTTTTGCACCCTCTGTAATACTTTCACATTTTTCCTAAAATGTGGTGCCCAGAACTGGACCCAATACTCCAATTTATACAAGTTTAACATAACTTCACTGCTTGTGTATTCTGTGCTTCTATTAATAAACCCAAGGCTACTTCACGCTTTATTAACTGCTCTCTCAATTTGCCCTGAAATCTTCAATGGCATGCATGCTTATATACCCAAGTCTGTCTGTTCTTACACCCCTTTTAGAGTTGTACCCTTTACTTTATATTCCTTCTCTGCATTCTTCAGTAAAATGAATTTCTCCGCAATAAATTTCATTTGAATTCCACCAACCCAGTTATGTCCTTTTGAAGTTCTACACTATCCTCCTTATTGTTCACAATGCTTCCAAAATTTTGTATCATCCATTTTGTACAACAAGGTCCAGGTCATTACATTTTATTCAGTCGAACAAGGGTCCCAACACTGACCCCTGGGAAACTCATCTACAAAGCTTCCTCTAGTCTGAGAAGCCACGACTCTGTTTCCTATCAGTAAGCCAATTTTGCATTCATGTTACTACTGTCCCTTTTTTCCCCCAAGGACTTGAACTTTATTCACAGATCTGTTGTGCAGCACTTTATCAAATTTGTTTTGGAAGCCCATGTACACAACATCAACAACATTCCCCTCATCAACCCTCTCCATTACCTCGTCAAAAGCTCCAGCATGATTTTCTGTTAACATGTCCATACTGGCTTTCCTTAGTTAACCTGCATTTGCCAAAGTGACTATTCATTTTATCTCAAGTTGCCCCTTCTGGAAATTTTCCTACCATTGGGGTTAAGCTGACTGGTCTGTAGTTGCTAGCTTATCTATACGCCATTTTGTAAACAAGTTAGGATTTAGAATTGCATTAAAGAGAAGAAAAATAGTAAGAGAAATAGAGTGCCAAAATAATGGACGGACTCATTTGTCACAGGCACAAATTCGAATATGGCTGCTAAATCTTGTGAGAGGGCCATAATGGGATTCACACTGGTGCGACTTTGATTTAAGATCTTCCCTGCCCTTCTCAGATGATATAATCAGGTTAATGCCCAGAAATAGCGTGAACCTGATTTGCATGAATTTAAATGATTTAAAATATAATTACACAGCTTTGTTCTATAGTGTGCGGCCCTGAAGAATGCTCTCCCCCCACTGGTATGATGTTACACTGGGGCACTTCACTACGAATCTTCGATAACGAGAACCTGTCAGGGTGACCATGTCAGGGGGTGTGTGGTTCCTCGAAGCCTTGGGCGATCTGGCCAAGACTGGCTTTGCCCCTTGACACCATGGCACTGCCCCTGACACCATGGTAGTGGCCTCTATCAATGCTCCCAGGGGCTGTGTTGGGTAGTGCCACGGGGCACTGAGGTGGGCAGTAATGTCAGAAAAAACCAAATTGGTTCACTAATGTCTTTTAGGGAAGGAAATCTGCCATTCCTACCTGTCAGGCCTACATGTGACTCCAGATCCACAGCAATGTGGTTGACTCTCAAATACCCACTGAAATGGAGGGATGTTAGGGATGGGCACTAAATGCCAGCCCAGGTAACGATACATCCCATAAATGAGTTTAAAAAAAATTTTTTTTTGGAAAATTCTACCCAACATGTGACTACAGCAGCAAGTTTTAATTACCATCTATTGTTACTAGTTTTCCAAGAACAGAGAATTACAGCTTTTGGAGTGACCCTAATCAGCAACATAGGAGGTATGTCAACTGTATGTTTCAACCAAGCACTAAGCAGTTTGGAACTAGCTTATCATCAGCACCAAATCCCAGCTATAGTACATCAAAGTAGAATGTTATTCTTGTCACTAACTGAGACAACATATTGCATTGGAACCTGACCAAAGATCAACTCATTTAGGCCTGCACAACAGGATATGAGGAATTGGAATAGTTCAGATATACACCTCTGCAGTAGCTAAATTAAAACAATGATGAATAAGTCACAATCATCCACAATATCCAAGGTAATGCTTTTCCTCGTGACTGGATGGTCTTGATTATTTCTGCTGAAGTCTTTCCAAAGTACTAGAATTTTGTTTCCTGAATGTGGCTTGTTTCCTACCATTGTAATCCCCAAAATTAACATTTAGATATGATTATGTGGTGATTCTACAACTTCAATTTTAAGTGAGTGTACACATTAAGTGTTATGTTGGTGCATAGTCCCTTTAAGGGAATGGGTCAGGTGACCCTCTGTGTAGCATGATCTGCCTGGGAACTGCTCTGAGAAGGTAGATGTAGGTTGAAGTGCGGAGTGAATCAGACCTGCAAGAAATACCTGTATTCACTGATTCCTATCTGTGGAGTGAGTTCTTAAGGATACCTCACAGTGGTAAAGAGTCTAACACTGGCAACAAAAGTTGGAGTGTTGGGTAGCTCACAGTGAGGGATCAGAACCTTCATCATGGACCGCCTTCCTAGATCAACAGTGCAGAGTGAAAGAAAACTCATGGAGCATGGATAGGACTACAGGGATAAGAGAGTATTGTGGGAAACAGGGAGTTTGATGGGTTCAAGTGCCTTCCACAGTTGTAAGCCTGTCTCCATGGCCGTTGCTGGCATCGGTTGTTGTGAAGCAATCGGAGAAAGACTTGTTTGTTGGGCGACAGGAAATACCGAGCTTGGGGAGAAGTGAATGCAGGAGCCAGTGCAGGAAAAACAGGCTTTGGGCCTAGGTTCGGTACAGGAAAACCCCTGCTGCCAACGAAGAGGAATGGAGGGAAAACTCGGTACGATAAGAAGTTGTATTTTTGTGACAGCAAATCAGGTGGTGGATGACCTCATTGTGCCGGTTTATCTTTGCATGGTCGGACGTAAAACATTTGGCGCCCTGAGGAATTTATTGCCGCCGGAGAAACTGGTTGAGAAGCCGTCCCAGGAATTATGTGCAGTATTGGAGGGCCACTTCACTCCTAAACCACTGCTGCACATTTCAGGTTTTCCAAGCAGGACCGGATGGAGGGTGTGACCATCACCAAATTTGTGGCTACCCTGAAAATCCTTGTGGACTATTGTGACTTCAGGACTTTCTTGCAGGACACGTGACAGGACTGGCTTGTATGTGGCCTCCAACAAGAAGAATTCAGCGCTAACTATTGACAGAGCCTCAGCTGGAGTTTCAGAAGGCTTTGAGATTGCGACCTCCATGAAATGGGCTGTCAAGGAGGCAGTGCATTTATATGTCAATCTAAGGGTACACAAGGTGGCAGAGATGCTAAAGAGTCAGTCACAGCCCAAGGAATGCTGCCATTGTGGCCAAGTTGATCACACAGGGTCCAGTTGCTGGCTGAGTAGAGCCCAGTGCTAGAACTATTAGAAGACAGGCCGCATTGCCCACAAGTACAGAGCACCAATTCCCCAGGACAATGCAAAGCTAAAGTAATCAGGGTCCAAACCCAGGAGGAAATGGCAAACGACAATGAAGACATGGAGAAGGAATCCATGGGGTCTGCAGATGAAACGCAGCAGACTAGAAGACACAGTTTTAATTAAATATTTTATCTGTGTGAGATGAAACAGACCAGTTCTGGGAAATGCCCAAAGTTGAAGGGAAACTATTGAAGGTGGAGGTGGAGACAGGGGCAGCAGTATCATTGATTCCAGAGTCATTATACAAAGAAAGGTTGAATCATCTTCCTCTGAAGCCAACAATCATTCTGAGCAGATACATGGAACATCTGCTTCCTCCTAAGGGCTATGAATTGACCAAGGTACAGCTGAGGGATCAGTGTGCACATCTACCTTTGTATGCCACTAAGGGTGATTATCCCATGTTGTTCGGACGATCCTGTCTGAAAAAATGGAAATTGAATTTGGAAGTGGTGACCAAATTAATGGAGTGAATATTTGCAGTGGTACAGGAATGTATTCAATGAAACCCTTGGTGAGATAGAGGAGTGAAAGTCAGCCTACGGCTGAAACCAGATACATGCCCAAAGAACATCAAGGCACATCAAGTGCCTTACGCAATTAGACCCAAGATGGAGGCTGAACTCAAGAGATTAGTCGATTTGGGGGTATTAGAACCAGTGGCCATGAGTGAGTGAGCCACATCCATTGTTCCAGTCATGCAGTCTGATTGCTCAATGAGGCTATGTGAACCCTGACCTTGTTGCGGATCAGTATCTGTTCATTGCCCTTTATTGAGGACCTGTTTAATGGCCTTGTTGGCAGCCAGAAATTTACCACAATGGATCTCTCCCAAACTTACCTGCAGGTGGAAGCGTCTGTAGACTCTCAGCCTCCATTACCCATCAAGGGTTATTCTGCTACAAATTGCCTATTGGGATATTGTGGCCCCGGCCATCTTTCAAAGAGCAATGGACCAGATATTGAGTGGTCTCATGGGGGTCCAATGTTATCCAAATGTCATCCTGGTAACAGGTTCCACAGGTGAGGAACATTTGCAAAACTTAGAAGGGACGTCGAAGAGACTGCAAGAACATGAACTGCAGATTAGGAAAGAGAAGTGTGAGTTTTTCAAGGACTCTGTCAAATATCTAGGTCACGTTATAAGTGGTGATGGTTTGTATAAAGCATTGAAGAGCTGGGGGCCATAATGAAAGCACTGAGACTAGAAACCTCGTCCTAGCTGATGTTTTTTGTGAGGCTCATAAACCATTTTGGCAAATTTGTACCTGACTTGGTGACAATATTGAAACCATTGCATCGGTTTTTGATGAAGTGACTGACACAGTAATGGGGGCAAAGTGTAAGAAGGCTTACCAGGCATTGAAGAATTCTGGGGTCCTTTCCATTTTAACCACAAATTACTTCTTCAGCTGGCCTGTGATACTTTGTTGTTTGGAATAGGAGCGATGCTGTTCCATATGATGGCAAATGGAGAAGATAGGCCCATTGCATTTGCATCTAGGTCGCTTTCTAAAGCAGAAGGGAACAACGCACAAATAGAGAAGGAAGCACTAAGCATCACCTTAGGGTTATCAAGTTTCACCATTATCTGTATGGCGGAAGGTTTGTCACACAAATGGACCACAGACTGCTGACTAAGATTTTGGGATCTCACTCAGGGATCCAATCTAGGGCCACAGCTCATTTGTAGAGGTGAGCATTAGGCCATTCATATGAAATCCGCTATCGTCAGTTAGATCAGCATACAAACACGGCTGTGTTGTTCATGCTGCCATTTCTTTGTCATCAAGAGGTTCCAGATGAGATTATCAAGAACCTCGTTTCCTGACTCTCAGAATTTTGCGCCCTTGTTGCAGTGGATTTAGCTCAAAGTTCTACTCAAAAGAACTAAAATCTGAGTCACAAGTATGAATTTATGCTTTTGGTCTTCAATGAGTTTTTTTTTATAGATTGCAAAGATTCATAAATCACCCAAGCCTAGTTAATGAAAAAACAGTTGCCTATGTTGTTCAACCTTGAAACCTTTTGCATATTTGTAACTCAACTTGGTTCAAATGGATGCCAATTATAAATGCTAATAACATACGTTGAGGCAGCATAGAGTCATAGAGGTTTACAGCACAGAAAAAGGCCCTTGAGCCCACCACATTTGTGCCAAAGACAAAAAACACCCAACTATTCCAATTCCATTTTCCAGCAGTTCGTCCATCTTGTATGCCTTGGTATATTGCAAGCGCTCATCTAAATACTCTTATATGTTGTCTAATGTTTTGGAGATGTGTGTTTTGTAAGCATATATAAATTACAATTACCTTAAATTATGAGGTTTTACAAGATAAAGCTAACATTCAGGAAGGCAGTACAATTGAAATGTGATGAAACTTTGGACTAGCTAGCAGATGACAAAATCTAAGAGCTCTCTAAAAATCTTTCTTGGCTCAATTCTATAAAATCGGGATCAAGATTAGTCTAGCCACTTTCTAAAAATTCACGTAATTCAGTTGCTTCCAGGAAATGTTGTCTCTCATGTAAAGGTGCTAATGATTATACTTTCAGATGGCACGTGGAGAGGTTCCCACTTATTAATGCTGGATCCATGGCAGTCAAGCCATAACTTAATCATATGGGGATGCTGTAGAACTTCTGCTGCCTGAAAGCAAGAACCAACAGGCTTCACATTTTATCTTGTTGGATAAAATAGTCAGTTTTTGTGAAGCATAAAATTGTTTCTTTATCAACCATGATTTGAATGTAGCCCAGAGTAATTCTAACTTTAGACAGAGTTAATTTATGAAGGTATCTTTGAAAATTGCAATTTTTAAAAAACTCAGCAGGAAGTTTTTGAAAGATGGAAATGAAATGGTACACCCTTATATCATAGTCTTCATATTTTCTTATGAAAACATAATTGGATATATGATGACTTTTAGCCATACAAATTACTTGGATTCAGTAATTTCTTAATAGAGCTAAACTGACCTCCATTAGAGTCAAATATGGTGATCAAGAATATGCACAATCTGATTAAATAATGTGATCAAGTATAGAACAAAGTTATATTACAAAGTCATGTTAACATTACTATGCTAAAACTGAGGTGTAAAAGATAATTAAACCTTTATTTTTTTCTCTAGGATCAAGCCATGCTAAGAAATATACATTGGAGCTCACTGGCAGTGTAATAGTAACTTTTGATATGTTATTTATTCTCACGTAGAATGAGTTCTACAGCACATTCATTGTCGGTTTTGCACCAGTGCCATTTTCAGTTCTGACTAAAGTGAGATGAATTTACCATGGGTTTTAAGTTTTCTATCCTTTTTCCGGCCTTATATGAAAGTCCAAGTGACTCATTTGAGAGACCAAAGGATATGGTCAAACGTTTGAACTTTTTTGAAGTTTTCATACCCACAGGAATCCTAGCGTACAATTTTAGCTGTCATTTTCAAGTTTGCTCAGTAAATACTGTTTATAATCTTGTAGAAGACTGCTTTATGTTATTGGTTCACTTCTCCAGTTTCCATTCTCCAAAAATACCTTTCTGTAGGGCATTATTGCCTGGGTTATTGCAGGTGCTATTGAATCCTGAAAAGTTTTCGCTTTTAATCCTCAATTATTATTGACTTTTGACTTCATAAAATAGAACAGGCCTGTGATTCCAGGCTAGAAGTGGTTGAATAGTAGGGAAGATGGTAACACTGAGAATTACATTCAATTTTACTTTGCCATAATGGAGGCCATTTTCCCCTTGTATTTATGTTTGCTTCAGATCCATTTATGTTCTAGATCTACAACCTGGTTGCCATGATTTTTCACATACCTGTAAGATTTTGATTCAAATGCATATCTAATGCCTCATCTTAAAAAAATCTTTCAAATAACGATGATCCTTTGTTTGACATTTGTGCTACTAACTGCCATACATTTATTTTTAAGCCTCACTTTATTCTGGCTTACAGTGAACATTACCCAGCTATTGATGGAATGATCTGTAAGTTATTACACTGGATGTTTACTTAAAATTACATCCAGCAGGGTACTTTTGATTTTTATTTTGATAGTGAATCCACACCTGTTTCTCATCTCTCTCAATTTTCACGACTATTGATTTCAATGGAAATAGAGGTCAGGAGACATGTAATACTGGCATCGATTCACCAGCACCAGTATTTACTGCAGAGTCAAAATTAACCTCAGTGTCTTTTCGTTTCCTCCCTATGAATTAAAAATATCTAAAAATTAGTGCTGCCTTTTGGATGAGCTATTAAACTGAGACCCTGACTGCTCTCTCAGATCCTGTAACAATACTTCACAGTTTATGCATGTTCTCCCTACTGTCCTGGTAAGTATTTATCCTTTAACTGACATAACTAATAAACAGATTATCTGGTAATTACAGAAACAGAAAATGCTGGAAAATCTCAGCAGGTTTGACAGCATATGTGAAGAGAGAATAGAGCCAAAATTTTGTGTCTAGATGACCCTTTGTCAGAGCCAAGAGCAAAGAAAATCAGCAGAGATTTATACAGCGTGGGTGAGGGGGGTGCTGTAATAGGACAAAGGCAATGTAAATGAGGATGAAGACAGCTGAGAGAGGTACTAAAAGTGTTCATTAAGTGATCAGAATGTGTGAATGGCAGAACAGAAGTACTGATAGTTAAGGGACTGCCTCAGGATTATGGCAGTTGCCGTAGTGGAGGGGGGCAGTGGCAAAAAGGGGACCTGGGATGGAGAAGTGGAAAAATGGAAGTGAGAAAGAAGGATGACAAAAATGGCTCATAGATGATAAGACGACACAGAATGAAATAAGGTAAGTGGAAATGGGGTGAAGGTGGAGGTGAGAGTTGATGCTCTGAAGTTGTTGAACGTAATGTTCAATCTGAAAGGCTGTAAAATGCCCAATCAGAAAATGAGGTGCTGTGTGAGGTGCAATGTTCGTAACCCTTTGTATTTTCTTGCAGTCTTGGTGATAGCAGGAGCCATACGAAGCTATGATACATCTGGGTAGGATGCTTTCTATGGTGCATCTCTAGAAATTGGTAAGAGTTGTAGTGGATATAGTGGATATGCTGAATTTCCTTAGCCTTCTGAGAGGCATTGGTGAGCTTTCTTAACTGTAGCATCACTGTGGAGGTCCCAGATAGGTTGATGATTTGAACACCTAGAAACTTGACGCACTCAACCATTTCCACTTCATCAGCATTAATATAGACAGTGGCATGTTCTCCACTACATTTCTTGAAGTCGATGACTAGCTCTTTTGTTTTGTTGACATTGACAGAGAGATTATTTTCGTCTCACCATTTCACTAGATTCTCTGTTCCCTGTACTCCATCTCATAAGAACATAAGAAATAGGAGCAGGAGTAAGCCATCTAGCCCTTCAAGCCTGCCCCGCCATTCAATAAGATCATGGCTGATCTGTCGTGGCTCAGTTCCACATTCCCGCCCTCTCCCCATAACCCTTAATCCCCTCTCTTATCAAAAACCCATCAACCCGCATCTTAAAAATATTTAGCGAGGTAGCCTCCACCACTTCAACGGGCAGAGAATTCCAGAGATTCACCACCCTTTGAGTGAAGAAGTTCCTCCTCAACTCCGTTCTAAACCACCCCCCCTTTATCTTGAGGCTGTGCCCCCTAGTCCTACTGTCCTTTCTGAGCAGGAAGAGTCTCTCCACCTCTATCCTAGCCATCCCATTCATCATCTTATACGTCTCAATGAGATCTCCCCTCATTCTTCTAAACTCTAACGAGTACAAGCCTAGTTTATTCAGCCTCTCCTCATTGCTCAACCCCCTCAACTCTGGCATCAGCCTAGTAAACCTCCTCTGCACTCCCTCCAAGGCCAAAATATCCTTGCGTAAGTACGGTGCCCAAAACTGCACACAGTACTCCAGCTGCGGCCTCACCAATGCCCTATACAGCCGCAGCAAGACCTCCCTACTTTTATATTCAATCCCCCTCGCTATGAAGGCCAGCATCCCATTCGCCTTCCTGACCACCTGCAAGCTGGGTTTTTGCGACTCATGCACAAGGACCCCGAGGTCCCTCTGCACCGTCGCCTGCTGCAGTTTTTCGCCATGTAAGTAATAACCCTTCCTACCATTATTCCTACCAAAATGGACCACCTCGCACTTGCCAACATTAAATTCCGTTTGCCATTTCCTGGCCCATTCGCCCAGCCTATCTAGATCCTCCTGCAGACTCTCCACCCCCTCCGCACAATTTGCCGTTCCACCAATCTTGGTGTCATCAGCAAATTTCGACACCATACACTCGGTTCCCTCCTCCAGATCATCTATATAAATGGTAAATAGCTGAGGCCCCAGCACCGACCCCTGGGGCACTCCACTAGTCACCATCCGCCAATCCGAATAGCACCCATTGACCCCCACACTCTGCCTCCTATTTGACAACCAATCCTCTATCCACGCTAACGCCCTACCCCCAACTCCATGTCCCCTGACCTTCTGCAATAACCTCTTGTGAGGTACCTTGTCAAACGCCTTCTGAAAATCAAGGAAGACCACATCCACCGGCTCTCCTCTATCCACCGCCCTAGACACATCCTCATAGAATTCCAGTAAATTTGTCAGACACGACTTCCCTTTAACGAAACCGTGCTGCGTCTGCTCTATCAAGCAATTCCTCTCAAGATGCCTCGTTATTTCCTCCTTGATGACGGATTCTAACATTTTACCTACAACAGACGTAAAACCAACCGGCCTATAATTCCCTGCCTTTTGCCTGGCACCCTTCTTAAACAACGGCGTAACATTAGCCGCTTTCCAATCTTCCGGCACTTCCCCGGAATCCAGCGACATCTGGAAAATAACCACCAAGGCATCCACTATCACCTCCGCCATTTCTTTCAGAACCCTCGAGTGCATTCCATCCGGTCCTGGGGACTTGTCCACAATCAGCCCCCTCCAGTCTGTCGAGCACCGCCTCTCTCGAAACAGTAATGTCATTAAGACCCTCCAGTCCTACCACCTTTCCATCTCTAACACCCGGCAAATTATTCACGTCCTCCTCCGTGAAGACCGAAACAAAAAAGTTATTCAAGACTTCAGCCATATCCCCATCCCCTACCACTAAGTCCCCCTTCTCATCCTCTAAGGGTCCAACATTCACCCGAGCCAGCCTCTTCCTTTTTATATATTTATAAAAACTCTTGCTATCCTTTTTTATATTAAGCACTAGCCCAGCTTCATAGTTTCTCCTACCCTTCTTTATCAATCTTTGTTGACATTTAAACCTCTCCCAATCCTCTTCTCGCCCACTACTCTTAGCTACTCTAAACGCCTCCGCTTTTAATTTAACACTTTCCTTCACCTCCTTCGTTATCCACGGCTTATTACCTCTCCTCCTACTGTCCTTTTTGACCATCGGAATAAATTTCTGCTGAGCACCAAGAAAGATCTCCTTAAAGATCCTCCACTGCTCCTCAGCAGACCTACCTTCCAACGCACTCCCCCAGTCCACATTCGCCAATTCTTCTCTCATCCTACTGTACTCCCCTCTGTTCAAACAAAGGATGCGCATCCGTGAACCCACTTTCTCCTCCTCCATCTGCACCAGAAACTCCACCATGCAATGATCACTCTCCCCAAGAGGATCCTTCACCACAAGGTCCCTAATTCTACCCGCCTCATTACATAACACTAGATCCAAGATAGCTCGCTCCCTCATCGGCTCCAACACACACTGTTCCAGGAAACTATCCCGGCAGCATTCCAAGAACTCCTCCTCGAGCCCACCGTGTCCAACATGGGTCGACCAATCTATATGTAGATTGAAATCCCCCAGAACTACGGCCGTCCCATTCCTGCACGCCGCACTTATTTGCGCGTTAACAGCCCACCCCACCTCCAGATCATTATTCGGGGGCCTATAGACGACACCCACCAGCGTCTTCCTCCCTTTGCTGTTCCTAATCTCTACCCACAACGATTCCACTTTCTGCTCCTTGGCTCCAATATCATCCCTTGCTACCACCCTGATGCTATCCTTAATTAGCAGAGCTACGCCCCCCCCCCTTTTTGCTCCCGCCTATCCTTCCTAAACACTTGATACCCCTGGGCATTCAGCTCCCAGTCCCTGTCACCTTGCAGCCACGTCTCTGTAATGGCTACCAGATCATATCCATTTGTGCCGATCTGCGCCACCTGCTCATCCACTTTATTCCGAATGCTTCGTGCATTCAGATAAAGTGCCTTCATCCCAGCCTTCACCTGGACCCTATTTGCCGTAACGCCACCAACCATACTCACACCCCCTACTCCCTCTATTATTGGGACATCACCTACCCTCACACCCTCCCGTTGTTGTTGTTTGAGATCCTACCCATTACAGTGGTGGCATCAGAAAACTAAGGATGATCAGATGGAGGTGTTTAAAATAGTGAAGGTGTAGGACCATGTAGTTTGTTTCTAACCGTTGCCATAGATTGAACTTGTACAAAATGAGAGGACATTAATATTAAAGTTAAATGCTTTGCAATTAAGAAAGAGAGCAGGAAAACCAAATACATACATGGTTGCAAAGCTATGGAATGCACAGTGAGAGTTCTTCACTCAAAGGGTGGTGAATCTCTGGAATTCTCTGCCCGTTGAAGTGGTGGAGGCTACCTCGCTAAATATATTTAAGTCTCGGGTAGATAGGTTTCTGATAGACAGGGGAATTAAAGGTTATAGGGAGAAAGCAGGAAAGTGGACCTGATCCACTGCAGATCGTCCATGATCTTATTGAATGGCGGGGCAGGCTCGAAGGGCTAGATGGCCTACTCCTGCTCCTATTTCTTATGTTCTTAGTTAATGAATGGGACTAGTGCACATAGAGAAATAGCAAAAACAACCATACTTGTGAGGTCCAATCATTCCATTTGTGCCTTGGCCATCTCTTTGTCTAAGTGTATAAATAAGTGTTCACAATTTGATTGATAGCTCCAAGTGCTTTAAAGTGCAGCTATAAAGACAAAGGGCCCTATTTTACCATTGCCTAGCGCTCATTTTTGGACATGAAAACATGGTAAAGTCGGGTATGAGGCCATTAACGTGATCTGCGCCCATGTCCGCGCAGATGGCCACTTTACCGAAACCTCGGAATGGCGGCCCGATCGTTGTCTGGTGATGGGGTTGGGGGGGTGGAGCAATGGTTGTCTGGTGTGGTGGAGGGGTGGGAGGTCCAATGGTTGTCTGGTGGTGGGGTTTGGGAGGTCTAATGGTTGCCTGGTGGTGGGGGGTTGGGAGGTCTAATGGTTGCCTGGTGGTGGGGGGTTGGAGGCCCGAATGTTGTCTGGTGATGGGGGCGGGGAGAGGGCCATTCGTTGTCTGGTGGTGGGGAGGAGGGGCCCGATTGCTGTCTGGTGGTGGGGAGGTTGAAGGCCTGATTGGTATCCGGTGATGGGGTGGGGGCTGATCATTGCCTGGTGGTGGGGAAGGGAGGCCCAATTGTTGTCTGGTGGTGGTGGTGGTAGTGGTAGTGGTGGGGGGGTGGGGGGGCAGGGGGAGGTCCAATGGTTGTCTGGTAGTGGGGGGTGGGGGAGGGCTGATCATTGTCTGGTGGTGGTGGGGGGCGGGGGGGGGGCGGAGATTGGTGTCTGGTGATGGGGTGGGTTGCAGAGGGCCAATCACTGTCTGGTGATGGGGGGGGGGGTGGGGAAAAGGGGGGGAAGATCCAATGGTTGTCTGGTGGAGGTGGGGAGGGAGGGCTGATCACTGTCTGGTGGTGGGGGTGGGGGTGGGGGCAGGTCAGTTGTTCCTTTGGGCGGGGGGGGGGAGGGGGGGCAAATGAAGCCAACCATTCTCTTGGGGGGGGGGTGGGGGGAATGAGGCCAGATTGTTGTCTTGGGGGACGGGTGGGAGGGGGTGGAGAATGAGGCCAGATCATTCTCTGGGTGGGGAAGCTGTAGGCCCGATTGCTCACTGGGGGGGGGGAGGCGGCAGATGGATCTCTTTTGGGGGAGGGTCCACTGCCATTCTGTGGATGATCGGTGGGGGGAAGGGGGCAGGGGCCACAATTGGTCTGGGTAGTGGGGGGGGGGGAGCGGTGGATAAGGGGGACAGTAATGCGAATGTGCACCCTCGCTCCCGCTTTTCGCTCCCAGGCTGATTTCTCCACTTTCTGCGGCCCGAGAGCGATCTGACACGGGCGCGCTTTTTCAAATTTTTTTTCCAACTGTGCATGCGCAGTTCAGAACTCCGATCTTACAGCTGCGCTAAGCCCCATCCATAGAGTGAATGGGCGCACAATTTTTTTTCAGGCTGAGTGCATATGGGGACGCCTGAAAGCAGATTCCCAAGTGGGATCTGAATTACACCCAGATTCAATACTTAGAATGAAAATGGTAAAACCAGGCCCAAAGTGTTGATTTTTATGAGGAGTTAACTAATTAAAGGACATTAAATGTAGTGAATGTTTTTTTTTAACAAATGAGTGTTTTTATCAATAGTTTTATCGATAGATCCTTGAAAACTTTATACCTTTTCATCTTACGATGAGTTGAGATCCACCCATGTGGATGATAGGTGACTGGGAGGGCATGAGTTAGCATTAAGTTGGGATAGTGACTATGAAGAGCTATGGGGGTGGGTAGAGTGGCATCGGTTGGCATGGAGTGTACAAGGGCAAAGGGTAGTGGAATTGGGGACTTGGGTTTGGTTGAATTGGTATTAAGTTAACATCAAGGGTATAGAGTGCTGTGAAGGGTGAGTAGGGGGGTATTGGTTGGCAGGGAAGCTATGAGAAACAATGTGAGGTTGATAGAGAGGCACTAATTGACAAGGAGGACATGAGGGGTCACGGGTGGTTAGGCAGCATGAGATGGGCATGCACGGGGAGTGTGTGAGGAGTGAGAGCTGAAGGTCTTTTTTTTGTCTTTTTGCTTAGCAGATGTGACAAAGTCCTGGATCACTGAGGCAAACTTGTATCACAGTCTGCCACATACTTGGCAGCTCTGGTAGCTGTCTCCAAACTCTATCTGGGAGCAGCGGACCAGACTTTAAATTATCACCAGGACAAAAATCTCAAAACCAGTAACTGTGGTAATATTGGAATGTTAAAAAAAGAACAAAAACACACAACTTCAGGAAACAACTGAAAATGATGGCAAAGATCAAGATATATCACAATAATATTTGCAACTGTGGGATTGCAGAACCAAAAGAGACTGTCTCCAATTGAGAATGGCCATACGTTTCTAAGTTAGGATGTCTAAGTTTGGTGTCACCTCAAAATATTAACACGTATTCATGAAGGGTAATGCAATATTTATATCAAAATCATACAATTTAAAATAGAATTTTTGTTTATCATGTAGCTCGTAGCTAACGGCATCAGAAATTCAAACTGGTGGAGGTGTGAAAACTATACCACTATTAACTTTTATTTCCGTATCATTACCTTTCTTAAGTAACATTCCTAAGTTCAACAGTTCACATAATCTTCAAAAAGGTATTTGCAGAATCCAAATTTAAAATTAGAAAAGAATAATGTGTATTTTATAGCACTAATCATGATCACATGATATCCCAAAGCACTTTACAGCCAAGGAAGTACATTCATTGTCTTTTTTCCTACAACAAATAGGAGAACTGTTTAGTACAAAATGGACATAACAAACCAAGCAGATGATTACATTGTCACTCACTCATGTCAACTTTTAGCACAATTCATCACTGATCTATTGTTTTAAAATTGAAAGTAAAATTGTAATCACGTTATGCAGCAACGCCTACATTTCTAAGCTTAAAAGTCCATGAAACAAATATCCAAGTTATGAAGAAAAGACAATATAAAATGTAGGAGACACGGCTGTCAATTTGAGCACAGCAAGTTCCTACCAACAGGATTATCATAATGACCAGATAAACTGTACTTTCTGCTATTGACAGGGGGATAAATAGGACATTGGGGATAATACCTCCTTTGTTCAAAATGGAGCTTTGGAATCTTTTACACCCACCAGAGAGACAATGACAGTGCCCGAGTTTAGTATCTCATCTGAAAAATGGCATCTGTGGTACTCCAGCACTCCCTCCTCTTTTTTTCAAGATGGCACTGGAGCGAGATGACTTCTTGCACAGGATATCTTCTAATTCTCCTTCTCTATGTCCGTACAGCATGCAAGAAACACTACTTTTCACTGCATGTTAATACATGTGACAATAATAAATCAAATCAGATCTAATCAGTACTGCACCAGTGTGTTAGCTTTGAATTCTGTGCTCAAGTGTTGGAGTGAAACTTGAAGCCATGATCTATTGATTCAGAGACATGTGCCACCAACAGAGCAATGGCCGACACTTAGGGAGGAATTGAATTCAACTGATGGATGTCTCGCACACTGACCTAATGGTGCATGAGAGACCCACATTGTCTCTGTTGGGGAAGACCCAGTGTCCATTAGGCACTTACATGGTCAATATTGGCTTTTATCGATTATTTAGGATGCCAGGGGCTGCAATCCCCTCCTGAGAGCTACCAGCCAATTAGAGGCCAACACTGCCCATCAATGCCATCAGAACAGGTGGCATCTGCCAGCAAGGTAACCACCAGAGGCCTAGGGTCACCAAGGGACCAAGGCCAGAGTTGAATATAGGCAGGATGGGGTCAGCAGGTTGATGGCTAAGTTGAGGGGCATGAAGTGGTGTTGGAAGAAAGGGCAAGGTTGGCTCTCAGCAACACTCACCCATACATACAGCATCCAACCCCCCGCCCCCCACCTCTTCTGTCTCCCCCACTGCCTACCACCTCTGTTCCTGATGTCAGGAAATCTCCCGTTCCCAACACTTCCCTGGGAGCCCATCTGTGCTTCCTGCATAGGCACATATTAGCATCCAATTGGAAAGGTCCTCTATTAGCCTTCCCTCACTACAATTTAATCAGACAGGGGCAACAAGGTGATGGGGTACCCACCCTGCACCCTCTTGCCCATTAAATATACCCATTAAATGATACATTCACCCACTTTCAAACTTGCTAACGGTGATGTGGGGGTACTAAATTACATATTCATAAAACATATTTGCTTTTACTGTGATCATTCATCCTGATCCCACAACCAGTCGATTCTTTGGAAAAAGGCGCCATTCTCAAGAAAATATGTGGTAGGGAAAATGCAGGATGTGCAGCAGCGAAATTATAAAGCAATTTAATATTCAAGGTGTTTAAAACAACCAACAATAAAGAAATCCTGCAGTACCCCTCTAAGGTCTACCTCTGAAAAGGAAAATTCAGTGTCCAGCTGCATCTCAATAATATGAATAAATACACTGACCACAGGTATCTAAAGTTCTTCCATCAACCCTACCCCTATATTTTGCTTTGAGTTTTGCAAGAGTTCTTGAAGGCCAGAAACGTTTTTGGTGTATTACAAATTCATGTTTCTTAACGGTTGAGAACAGCACATTTTTGTAACAATGAAAATTGACTGAGCGTGGGTTAGTACATTAATACTGCTGCCTTATTAATCTGCTCACTACGTGAGTCTACTTTTTATCGTGTAAAGTGGAAATGCTGCCAGTCAATCTTTCTTAGATGCTTCCACAGCCAAACAAGTGAAATAGTTAGCCCAAAGTAGGTGTTTTTTTTTGTGGAAAGTATTTTTTTGGTATCCTTCCATTGATAGGATAAGTTGATGGAAATGCTGCTTCAGTATTTTGGCGCGGTCAGATGAGATCATGCTGCATATCTTCTGATGGCTGAATAAGCTGATTCTAGAAAGGCAAAGTCTGCCACAAGTGTCACGCATGAAAGTGAGCCCTTGCTAATGGTGTGGAATGATTTCTGCTAATGCCTTGTTTACAGGGCTGAAATCTACTTTTGAACATCTGTATGAATTCCTGCCCACAGCTGGTATTGCCATTTGCATCCATTGCCAGCTAGGGTTTCCCACTTGTCGCAATTGATGTTAAGGGCTTTCATGTCCCTTTTGATAGCATCCTTGAATCAGAGCTTTGGACACCCTGTTGACCACTTAGCATGGGCTATCCCCCCATGCAGTGTATCCTTGAGGAAACAGACATCTTTTATCCTGTGCACATGTCCAAGCCAGCACAGCCTTCTCTGTTTAATAAGCAACTGTCTGGGCAAACTAATGCAGCATCTTCAACATATGGAAGTTCTCTGGTCTGAACATGTCGCACTTTGTCTTGGCTCTCAGACTTGATAGGTTGAGGAATTTCTTGTCTGATCATGTATCGATGGAAACTCCATTCAGGGAAAGCATAGAGCAAGAGGAGAGAGAAAAATAACATAGTAGAGGCTAAGAAACAACTGTTTCACCCCATTCTTGATTCCAAATCTGTCAAGAGTTGCAGCCATTGGCCTGAATGGTATCTAGGATATCTATAGGACAAAGATGTTGCTGAATTAAATCTTTGGCCAACTGGCTGTGTCACTTTTGCACACACAAATGCAAAATTAGCTAGGAATTCCAGAAGCATCCTTCATTCTAGCTTTTATTTTGTGTAATGTATGAGGTCTGCACATATGTAGCTTAGAAAAAAGCATACCACAAATTCTCAACTTCAACGTTGGAAGAATATATCTTGATTTCCATTCAAAGAAAGACCTGCAAAAGCACCAATGGAATGCATAGGTCTCTTTCACTTGATGCTTACTTCAAAGCAGCATGCCTTCATAATTATCGTCCGTTGGCTCTGATATACATCATTATGAAGTGCTTCGAAAGACTAGTCATGCATGAATCAATTCCAGCCTCCCGGATTGCCTGGATCCACTACAGATCGCCTATCGCTGCCACAGGTCCACAGCAGACACCATCTCCCTGTCTCTGCACTCAACCCTGGAACACATGGATAATAAAGTACCTATGCCAGACTCCTATTTATTAACTATAGCTCAGTCTTCAACATCATTATTCCTACGAAATCCATCTCCAAACTCCATGGCCTGGGTCTCCGCTCCTCTCCCTGCAACTGGATCCTGAACTTCCTAACCCACAGAGCACAATTAGTAAGGATAGGGAACAACACCTCCTCTATGATCATCCTCAGCTCGATTTTCAAGTTTGCTGATGATACCATTGGAGTGGGTCGGATCCCAAACAATGACGAGATAGAATACAGGAATAAGATAGAGAATCTGGTGAACTGGTGCGATAACAATAATTTTTCCCTCAATGTCAACAAAACGAAGGAGATAGTCATCAACTTCAGGAAGCAAAGTGAAGTACATGCCCCTATCTACATCAATGGGGATGAAGTAGAAATGGTTGAGAGCTTCAAGTTTTTAGGTGTTCAGATCACCAACAGCCTGTCCTGGTCCCCCCATGCTGACATTATTGTTAAGAAAGCTCACCAATGCCTCTACTTTCTCAGAAGACTAAGGAGATTTGGTATATCAGCTACGACTCTCACCAACTTTTACAGATGCACCATAGAAAGCATACTTTCTGGTTCTTTCACACCTTGATATGGCTGCTGCTCTGCCCAAGACCACAAGAAGCTACAAAAGATTGTGAATGTAGCCCAGTCCATCATTCAAATCAGCCTCCCATCCACTGACACTGTTTGTATTTCCCATTGCCTCGGAGAAGCAAGTAGCATAATTAAGGTCCCCATACACCTCTGACACACTCTCTTCAGCTAGGAACGTGTTACAAAAGTCTGAGGTCATGTACCAACCAACTCAAGAACAGCTTCTTCCCTGCTGCCATCAGACTTTTGAATGGACCTACCTCATACTAATTTGGTCTTTCTTTAACACCCTAGCTATGACTGCAACACTATATTTTGCACTCTCTTTTCCTTCTCTATGAATGGTATGCATGGTCTCATGGTCTGTATCGCACACTTTAAACAATACTTCTCACTGGACACTAATACATGTGACAATACGAAATCAAATCAAATCAGATGGTGGTGGATGCACAAAATGTTTAATCTTGCATCTGGCACATATATTGGCAGATGCAAAATATATTGGATATCTATCTAAAAGAAGTCTTGTCTCAATTCTTTCCCTCCCTCATTCTAGTTGAGCACAGGTCTATTGAAACAGTTGAAAAATGTTGGTCTTTTGTTATAGATACTAGTAAATAACTTAATTAATTTTTATGTTGAAAGCAATTTGACTGAAAAATAACTATCACACCATAAACCAACAGTATTCCACGGAGTATGATTATGCCTTCCTTTTTTGGTAAATTGGAAAGAAAGTCCGTCTTCTAGTAATGGTGCAACAGATTACTCTGAATAAAATAAAAATGTAATAAATTGCCCATCAAAAGCCAGTGATGGAACTCCTATTAGATGTAAAGGAGCCAATTTCTTGACACATTCTAGTGTTGTACTTACTTCCAAAGCTTTCCAAAACGTGACTAATGGTAAACTCAAAAGTTCACACTCCTAGTAGTACTAATGGATTTAACCATCTAGGTGTTATTGGATTTGTATTAACACTGACAGTTCAAATACATCACGAGAAAGAACATAATACATTGCAGAATCCAATGATATTTGATAATATTTGGGTTGATCCTCCATTTTCATTACCAATTTTTACTTATTATGAATTTGACGTTGTACCTGATCAAATTGTCCCCTTTTCTTCTTTTTGGTCCCTTAACAGGAGTGTCAGTATGTTGTACTTGATTTTTGACCAGCTATATTCTGTTCCTGCTACTGTTAGGAAGAAGTAAATTTATTTTGTTAAATATATTTTTCCATCTGACTTCTTGCTTTTATGTATTGTATTTTAGCCTTGTGTTGAAGTTGGATTTATTTTGAATTACAGATCAGACTATGGTGTAGGATTTATTTATCTGAGCTGCCAATTGTGTTTGCAAAGAGATCACTAACCATAAGAGGAAATTAAATGAGATTTCAGGAATTCTAATTTTAATGGCATGGGGATTAGAATGGAGACATAAAATTGAAATATGATATTCCTCTTTGATGTTTTTAAGAATATATTAGAAAGCTGTAAAATTATTTGTACTGTAAAGTGTTACAATCTTGACAGAGACTGCTAACTTAAGGAGAAATTCAAACTTACAGTTAACAGCTGAAAGAATGACATATCAAAACTTCAAGCTAGGCAAATCTTCCAGCCTCCTTTAAATCCTCACAAACTCAGACTTCAATTTTAAACTGTATCCTTACCTGAGTTCTGCATGGTGAATGATTGAGTCAGAATTTTATCTGCTTAAGGTGCAGGCCTGGCTGCTGCTGTTTCATGTTTGTTACCCTTCAGATAACTGGACATCACAAGAGACAAAATTGTAAACATGCTCTCTGTCTATGATATTCGAAGGTTTATAGGGAAGTTTGTGACCTAATCTCCCTGTAGTCCCTCTTTATGGCAGCAGGAAACATCAGTTTTGTATCTAAATAGAAATGCAAATTAGTTATCTCTTGATTCCAACTCCCTTTTATATTAAAAGTGGAAGATAGTTCACAGCCTACTGTTTGTACCTCAATACCAGTAACATTTTCTGGAACTTATGATATATTCATAGACTGTGCTCATTGACTCCAAGCATCTACCTTGTAAAACAATCTGAGTGTTCCTTTGATCTCTGAAAATCAAACCACTCAGGCTTAGTGTCAGGTAGGCTGCAGAACCTAAATTTAAAGCAAAACCCCAAAATATCACATTATAAAACAAAAGATATGGTCCTAAAACATGATGGCCGGAATCTTACCATTGTTCATGCCAGCAGGATTTTCCCATCTCACGGTAAGGAATGGAGTTTTGGCTGGCCACTAAAATTCTCCAACCTTCTGTAGTGAGAGCGTGGCATGAACAGGGGGTAAGATTGCTCCTAATAATCTTATAAAATATCACAATTGTAACTAAAGAAACAGAAGGTTAATGTCAAGCCATAGACAGTAATGCTAAAACTGTAAGTTTGACTTCAGCTGCCCATCATCCATCACTACAGATTTGAACATTGAAATCAGTAACAGTTGTATCATGTACAGATTTATCATAAGTTCCTTGCTTTTGTATTCTATTCATGAACCCCAGGGTCCCACGTGTCGAATTAACCACTTTCTAAACCTGAACTGCCACAGTCAGTGATTTGTAACAATAATAGTCCCAGGTCTCTGTGCTCTGCACAGTCATGAAAGTGTACCTTTTATTTTAGTTTACACTTCTCGGCACTAAATTTCATCTTTCGCTTGTGCATCCATTCCCTCAGCTTGTCTATGTGGCTAAACAGATTAACAACCATTCTACACCTCAGATCAAAGTCAAAATTATTCTCCCAACTTTGAAAGCTATATTTTCTTTAGGTTTCAGTAAACCATCACAGAATGAATTTATTTAGCAATGCATTTAAAAAAAAAATCAGTAAAGAAGAAATCTTGGCAGACGTGGGAAATAAAGACAGTTTCTGAATCACAGGAAAAGTATTAATGAACAAATTTACCTCCTTCACAAGATAACGCAAGCAAGAGCTGTAAAAATATGTGGAAGAAATGTTTTCATTAGCATTCCTGAATTGATCCTGTAACCAGAAATGATAAAGTCCAGCCTGTGAAGTATATTTATTTAAGTACAAAGTCAGAATTGGAATCTCATAAGACTGTAAGATGTTGGAGCAAAAGCTATTTGGCCCATCCAGTTTGCTCTGCCACTAAATGAGATCAGGACTGATCTGAAATAATAATCCTCAACTTTACTTTCCCGCCTTATCCCTATAACCCTCGATTCCTTTACTGATCAAAAATCTCTCTACCTCAGCCTTCAACATAACCAAATGATCCAATCACCACAGCTCTCTGCAGTGAAGAATTTCACAGGTTCCACCCTCACTACCTGACAATAAGTTACTCCTTTTCTCTGTTTTAAATGAGCGACCTCTTACTCAGAATTTATGTCCTCTGATCCTGGACTCTCCCACAAGGGGAAATAACTTTTCATCATCTACCCTGTCAAGCCGCCGGAGTATCTCATATGTCTCAATAAGGTCACCTCTTATTCTTCTAAATTCCAATGAGTACAGTTCCAATCTACTCAACTGCTCCTTGTTTAAAAAAACCTTTCTTTCTGGGATCGATCTATCGAAGCTTTTCTGGACTGCCTCAAATGCCACTATATCTTTCCTTAGGTAAGAGGGCCAAAGCTGTTCACAGTATTCAGGTGTGGCCTAACTATGCCTTGTGTAACTTTAGCAGTTTCCAGTAAGCTCCAAAACACAACCAATTCCTTTAATTATTATTATTTGCTCTTTTGAGAGTGTGGGGGTCACTAGGTAGGGTGAGCATTTATATATCCATCTCTAATTACTCTTGAAGAAGTGGTGGTGAGACACCTTGTTGAACTGCTGGAGTTCACGTGGTGTATGTATATTTATATTGCTGTAAGGAAGGGAGTTCCAGGAATTTCACTCAACAGCAGTGAAGGAACAGTGATAGAGTTCCAAGTCAGAATGTTGTGTGGCTTGGAGGGGAATTTGTAGGTGGTGGTGTTTCCATGCATCTGCTGATCTTGTCCTTTGACATGGCAAAGGTCATGTTTGGAAGGTACTGTTGAAAGATCTGACTCTCCCAGACTGCTGCACTACTCAGGTAATCATGATGTGGGTATGCTGGCGTTGGACTGGCGTAAACACAGTAAAAAGTCTGACAACACCAGGTTTTAGTCCAACCTATTTACTTGATAATAGACTCACAAGCTTTCGAGGGGACTGCCTCTTCGTCAGGTGAATGGAGAGTTCTGGCCTCAGACACTTCAGTGGTCACGGGCATTCAGCCTCTGACCTTCGGGTAAGCATTCTCCAAGGCGGCCTTCACGACACACGACAGCGCAGAGTCGCTGAACAGAGACTGATAGCCAAGTTCCGCACACATGAGGACGGTCTCAACAGGGATCTTGGGTTCATGTCGCACTATCTGTAACCCCCGTGACTTGTCTGGGTTTGCAAAACCTCACTTACTGTACTGTCTGGAGACAATACACATCTCTTTAAACTGTGATCAGTGCTCCTTCCACTCACATTATCAGCCACTTCAGGTCTTGAACAGCAGGTTAGGTGTAAGGATTCGCATTTTAATCAGTAATCTCTAAACCGTCTGTGCTTTATATGCTCTGTCTGAGGCCAGAACTCTCCATTCACCTGACGAAGAGGCAGTCCCCTCGAAAGCTTGTGAGTATATTATCAAATAAATAGGTTGGACTAAAACCTGGTGTTGTCAGACTTTTTACTACTCAGGTAACACAGCAGGCCAGGGAGACATCAGCAGGGAGCATTTTGCAGGTGTCACAGCCTCCATGAGTTTCCAGCAATAGCATTCTTGATATCATCAGCTCCGTGCCGGAAACCAGCACGGAGCTGATTTCGATATGGAAATCACAATTTATATTTTATTAGTGGGCCTGGGACCGAATCTCTAGAGGCCCCTGGGCAGTGCCTTGGCTCTGCCTATCTCACAGTCAAGACTATCTGGGAGGCTGGAGGAGATGGGGAGATCGTGGCTGGCCTGAGGTGGTCTGGGAGGCCATCGATTGGTGAGTGGGGGGAGTGGGAAGGCCAACGATCGGGAGACCAGCAATGTGGGGCTACTGCGCGTACGCCAATCTCCACACTGACAGATCGGCCCATAGATTTCCAGTGTGAGTCATGCTGAGGCATTCTGTGTTGCACAGAGTGTCTGAGATTCATTCTGCCAATCATGCTAAAAAAAATCCATGGGATTTATTCCCATTTTCCTGCATGTTGGGAATTTAGAATGTTTTTGGGAGAATCCCAGCCCTGATGTTTTGCTGCAGTGCACCTTAATGTTACATACTGCTGTTACTATTTGTCAGTGGTGGAGGGATTGAATGTTTAAGGTGGTGGTTAGGGTGCCAATTGAGTGAGATGCTTTATTCTATATAGTCTCAAAGTTGTTGAATGTTGCCGCAGCAAGCATCCCGACAAACGGAGTGTATTCCAACACACTCTCGGCTTGAGCCTTGTAGATAGTGGACAGGCTTTGGCAGGCAGGCGAGTTACTCAACGCAGAATTTCAAAGCCTCTGACTTGCTGTTGTAGCCACTGTATTTATCTAACTGGTCCAATTCAATTTCTGATCAATGTTAACTCATTGGACATTCATAGAGTTGTTGATGTTTAGCAGTGGTATTCCATTGCATGTCAAGGAGGAATGTTTAGGTTTTCTCATGTTGGAGTTGGTCTTAGCCTGGCACTTGTGTGCTGTAAATGTTGCTTGTCATTTATTAGCTCAAACCCGGATGTTGTCCAAATTTTATATGGACATGGATTTGTTCAATATTTGAGAAATCAGAAATAAAGCTGGATAATCATCAACAAAACTTTTCATTTCTGACCTTATGACAGATGGAAGGTCATTGATGAAGCAGCTGAAGATAGCTGGAGCCTACTACCATTAGGAACTCCTGATGTCTTGGGACTGAAAGGATTGACCTCCAATGACCACAATCATTTTCCTATATGCCAGGTATGATTCCAACCAGTGGATCTTTTCCCAGTTGTCACTGACTCCAGTTTTGCTCTTTGACGCTACTCTCAGTTCGTCAACCTCTTTCTTTCACTATCTTTCATCCAGGAATATTTAGTAACTAGTCCAGCCTTATTTTGAGTTAAGTTTCGATTATGCTGTAACATCATTTTCCCACATAGATATCTCTGCTGGTAGCTCAACTAACAATACTCCACACATTTGCATACACGCACAGTTAAAAGCCTACCTTGTGTCCAGGTAGCAAGGAGATTAAAGTGACCAGGCCACTTCAATGTTTCATAGCAGAATGAAGGTGCTGATCACAGAACTGTATGAAATCACAATTCCAGGGGTGATTTTCAGGCCTGCCAAGGCTAGCAGGGGCAGTCCAGCTACAAGATCCCAATCCCAAGGGAGAATGGTGAAGTCAATCCCTTGGTCCAGCTCAAGCCCACCCAACCCCCAGACCCTTAGGGAAACCTGGCAATGGCAGGGTGGAGATGGACACTGGACTGAACTCCATGACTTGTCTTGAGGCCCAAGGCACCAGGCCAGGGTATCAATGCCAGGGGACAATGCACCATTGACCCTGCCAAGGTGCATGGACTGAAGGTGGACCTGAGGGGGGAGACTTAAGTAGGTTGTCAGTCCTTAAAGCTTTAAGCACCTCTGGTGAACAGGCTAATCTTCACTTCTACAGGCCCCATAACATTCTGCTTTTTGACCTTCAGCAGAGGGTGAACAAGACCAGATTTTTCCATAATAACTACCAGATTAGCCTGTTCATGCTGAAATAGCAGATACTGACTCCTTTGAAGATCTGCAAACTGATAAACATTTTCACTACCTGTCATAGAGCTGTTACAGAGAAGGCATGAAACTTCGATCTGAGCATTTTAATTTTCACACTGACAGTCCACATGCTGAGCAGGTAGAAGAATAATCGCTCCTAATTATTGGGGTGTTTGTTTTAATCTGAGTTAATGTCGTTTTGTTATTTTTAGGGCTACCCCCTGGGGTTTCTGAGTAGGGTTTAATTAGGCTGCTTGGCAAGAAGAGTCATCTGAATGAGTGGAGCTAGGTTTACAGAGAGACAAGCAGGCAGTTGCTGTTTGAATCTGATCGGAGCAGCAGCTCTCTCTCTCTCTCTGCAAATAGAAGCCTGGGACCTGCTGGAAAATAGGTATCTTTTTCCAGAGGTCCTCAAAAAGCAAGAGGTGTATTCTCCTCCTGTCCCCCCTCTCTCTCTCAGGAGTTTTGCTGTTTGAAGGCAGGTCTTTCTCTGAAGCCTACTGTTTGAGAGTTAGAAGACAGATATCTCTCTGCATCTCCAGAGGTGCTTAAAAGTTTAAGGACTGACAACCTACTCAAATCTGCGTGGTTTTGCTAACTGAATCTGAAGAGGAGTTCGCATCTATGGGGAATATTGCTTAAATTAGAATTAGTAGAGAGAGCTAGCAGATAAGAATTATACCTTGTCATATTCAATTATTTCAATGGACAAAAGTAATGCTAATTCTTTTGATATATGGGGATATGTTATGAAATGAAGGATTAGCAGAAGCCAATTTATCATCAAATGAGGAAGAGCAACAAGCCCAAAATAAATTGGTAAATATGTATGCAAATGAAGGATTTGAAAGATTGCTTGTTTCTGATCTGCTGTAATTGACTGTAACTACTAAGTTGTTTTGCTGTAATGTCAGAACCACCTCCAGGGATCCGGGGCGGGGGGGGTCATTAAAGGCCTCAGATTGGATGCATGATGTCTAGCATTGTTTGTACTCAAGTTGACTAGAAGTACCTAAAGTCACTGGTACCCAAGATCTCTGACACCAGCTGTAGACAATCAGCACCATAATCAGAGTTGAAGTATAAAACAGTCCCCTCATAAGAAACATGATACAAATACATTTCTTAAATGCACAGTATCTTCGCACTAAGATGTCAGATGCTAGGAAAAGTATATAAGTATAAATGTAAAAAAAGGTCAAAGTCTTGGGAGAACAGAGAATTAGTTTAGGATTTGAGAGAGTTAATGTATGCTCCTCGTAAGTCTCACCCCCTTTAATGATGATTTAAGAGCATAGTAAAGGAGAGGAACAATGTTCATGACTTCAGCACTGTAGCACCTAGTCACGGACAGAAATACATAGTTTAATTGTATATAATAACCAGACATTGTTTGGACATTTCAACATCTCAGTAATCATTCTATAGCTAGACTAACAAACACACAGCTATCACACCAGCTGAGGGATGAGCTTATAGAGGCTGACATCCATCTCTCTCTCTCAGGGATTGCATGCACAAAGCCTAATAGGGACCAACCAAATTCAGAAGTTGGACAGTTTGAGCCTGCTCTGCCATTCAATAATGGCTGATCCTGATTCTCAACACCATACTCTCCCATGCTCCTTGACACCTTTAGAGCCTCAAAATCTGTTTCCTTCTTAAATATATTCAGTGATTTGACTCCACAGCCTTCTGTAGACAGGAATTCCACAGGTTCATCAGCCTCCAAATTAACAAGTTTCTTCTTACCTCAGTCCTAAATGGCCTACCCAATAACCTGAGACTGTGACCCTTTGTGCTGGATAGCTGCAGCCAGAGTTTAAAAAAAACCCTGCATTGAGAATTTTGTATGTTTAAATGAGGTCCCCTCCAATTCTTCTAAATTTCAGTGAAATTGGGCCCAATCGACCCAATTTTATCTTTTACAATATCCTGTCATTCCAACAATCAGTCTGGTGAACTTTTGATGCACTCCCTCTGTGGCAAATATATCCTTTCTTAAATAAGGGGACCAAAATTGCACACAACACCAAGGCCTTGTGCAGCTGCAGTAAAGCATCCTTGTTCCTGTACTCAAGTCTTCTTGCAATGAAGGCCAACATACCATTTGTCTTCCTAATTGCTTGCTGTACTTGCATATTTGCTTTTAGTGACTGCTGTACAAGGACACCGAAATCTCTTTGTGCATCAACATTTCCTAATTGATCACAATTAAATAAAACTGTTATTCTGTCTCTCCATCCAAAGTGGTTAACTTCACATTTATCCATGCTATACTGCACCTACCATGTAATTGCCCACTCAATCAACTTGTCTATATCACCTTAGAGCCTTTTAACATCCTTGTCACCATTCACATTCCAACCAGGTTTTATGTCATCTGTGACTAATACTTTTGGTTCCCCCATTCAAATCATTGATATATATTGTGAATAGCTGGAGTTCGTCTACCTCTGACACTAATAAATAATCTTAAACTTATTATGTCTAATCCCATTGACATTTTCTAATTATCCTGTAATAGACTCAAGCATTTTCCCGACTACCATCTTACTATAATTTGGCAAAGTGTCAGGCTCAATCAGAAAACTGGTGCATAGCTCTCCAGTCGCACAGACCAGTTTTCTCTCCAGATTTTGAGCCCCTTTGAAGAAAAGGAATGAGTAGGTGTAATTAACTTTGGTGGGGTGGTGTCTCTTAGATCTGGCAACTGATTCCACAGAGATTTGGCCGCCACGTTTAAAAGGCGCTCTGATCAGAAATAAATATTAACTCCACTCTCTCTCTCCCCCCCCCCCCCCCCCCACTACGGATGTATCGGGGCCTCACCCCGCCCTCCAACCACAATCATTTGTGACATTTCCCCCAAACCCCACCCCTGACAATCATCATCAACATTTCACACGGAACAAACACAAGAACCAATTGCATTCACATTATGACAAATGAAATAATCTAACAAGCAAAGCAATAGTGATAAAAGTTGCAATTTTATTCAACATAAAATTAAATAGGATAGTTAATCAAGGGGTGAGTTTTGATGCATTGAACGTATCTCACTGACATCTTGATTTTTAATGCGCATTAACTGCTAAATTTGCAGTGAAATGGAACTACAGCAACATGTGATAAATGATAACGTGAGATTTAGCACAGCAGATCAATATCCTGACTATAGAACAAAACACTTAAATTACATGAACTGGGGTAATATTCATAAATCTGTTTATCTTGTTAAAAGTTTAAAGTAAAGTTTATTTATTAGTCACAAGTAGGCTTACATTCACACTGCAATTAAGTTACTGTGAAAATCCCGTAGTCGCCACAGTCCAGTGCCTGTGCGGGTACACTGAGGGAGAATTTATCATCACCAATTCACCTAACCTGCACATCTTTGGATTGTGGAGTGAAACCGGGGTACCTAGAAGAAAGCCATGCAGACATAGGGAGAATATGCAAACTCCACACAGATAGTGGCCCAAGCCGGGAATTGAACAAGTATCTGGCGCTGTGAGGCAGCAGTGCTAATCACTGTGCCGCCAATGTTTGGAGCCAATGTAAAATTTCCAAACAACAATTATTTTTGCTGCTGAAACAGAGCAAGGTGTTATATGTCATAGTTGATGGTTATGTTAATTAAAAAGGCATTGCAAACTTCACACAAATTGCTCCACATGAATACCTAAATTCAGCAGCTTGGTACTTCTTGGCTTTCAACATGTGATGTTGAACACACCAAAAACTATGAAAATTTATGAAATGTTTCTATTTGCTGACCTATTTGACTTTAATTGACATGTGTCTTCTCTCATGCTTTATTTATTTTGCTAAGCATGGAACTGGTTTCTTGTCCAGCCCCACAATCTTTGCCAGGTTTAATCTACAAAGCAAACAAAATGATTGAAAAACCCTCCACTTTGCAACTTATCATTGTATTCTATTTCTACTAGATTGCTGAAACATTCTATTGGGCTATCTAGAGGACAAAGATGTTACTGAATTAAATCTTTGGCCAAGTGGCTGTGTCACTTTTGCACGCACAAATGCAAAGTTAGCTAGGAATCCCAGAAACATGTTTCATTCTAGCTATTGTTTTGTGTAATGTATGAGGCCTGCACATATGTCAGTTGTTGTCTGATTGGTGACATGCATATGAATTAGGAGATCGTTTGACACAAGTCCCACTGCATCATTTGAGCCCAACATCGAAGCTGTCACTGCAGGACAGTACTGAGGGAATGCTACACTGTCAGATGCGTCATCTTTTGGATGAGATATCAAGCTAAGGCCTTGTCTGTCCTCTCAGGGGGATGTAAAAGATCCTGTGGCACTTCAGAGAAGGAGTTATCCCTGGTGACCTGACTAATACTCATTTCTCAAATCAACATAATAAAACCATTCTACGTTGCTTTTTCCAGGAGCTTGCTGTGTGCCAATTAAGTGGTTCACATCTCACTTTACAATGGCAACTCCACTTCAAAAGTACTTTGTTAGCTGTATAGCACTTTGGGATATCCTGCAATGTAAAAGACGCTATTATAGATATTCTTCTTTTATTTTTCTTCACCGAGTTGTGTAGGCCTTTGTGATGAAATCTGAACAGATTCATGGTTTAAACTGACAAGCACTTATTGTGTTGTTGACCGGTTGAGAAAAATTCTGGAAAAAGATCATAATCTCATGTAATAAATATAAAATTTGATTTACAGAATTCCCATAAAAAGAAAAACAATATGAAGGACTGGTAATGGAAGACAGTGACATCAAGGTGATACCATAGATATATCCCTATGATGGGTCAGCAACAAGACAAGCAAAGAAAGTGGGTACATTTTAACACATGACAAAAATGTACATTTTGGAAGCCATAGGGGCAGGATAAGGGAGATGACACTGATTTAAGAAAAGTACAAATAAAAGCATCCTCTCAACTATATTAAAGAAGCACTGCTCGTTATTTGAAAGTAGTATTTTGTAAATATTTCTTTGATTTATTATTGTCACACGTATTAATATACAGTGAAAAATATTGTTTCTTGTGTGCTATACAGACAAAGCATACAGTTCAAAGAGAAGGAAACAAGAGAGTTCAGAATTTAGTGCGACAGTCATTGTTAAGAGTGTAGAGAAAGTTCAACTTAATGCAAGATAAGTCCATTCAAAAGTCTGACAGCAGCAGGGAAGAAACTGTTCTTGAGTTGATTGGGATGTGACCTCAGGCTTATGTATTTTTTTCCCGACAGAAGAAGTTGGAAGAGAGAACGTCCTGGGTACGTGGGGTCCTTAATTATGCTGGTTGCTTTGCCGAGACAGCGGGAAGTGTAGACAGAGTCAATGAATGAGAGGCTGGTTTGTGTGATGGATTGGGCTACATTCATGACCTTTTGTAGTTCCTTGTGGCCTTCGGTGGAGCAGGAGCTATACCAAGCTATGATACAACCAGAAAGAATGCTTTCTATGGTGCACCTGCAAAAGCTGGTGAGAGTTTCATTTTTTTAAATACAGTAAATAAAAGTATTTTATTTCTTCCCACTTCTCAAAAACAGATCTACCAAATTCTTAAATCCTGATTGTAATCATTACCACATGTCCAACAGGAATGGGGAAGGTAATAGTAGAGTCAACATGGCCCTCACCATTGCAATTGTACCCCGTGCTATTTTAACAGACATAGTTTGGCCAGCATTGTGGAGGACCTCATCTTAGGCAGCTGAGGTTCTCTTTGAAATTCAGAAGTTGATGGATGATATCATTCAGATCCCAATGAGATTTTAACACCAGTTTGCAGGTTTGTCAATTGGTGCACACCTCCCCAGAATTATAATGGGAGACCATGACAGGAAACCCCCAAAACAACCTCTCCTATCCCAGGCTTCCTCTCTCTACTAACCACAATCACATCTTACCCCTCACCCTTCACCCTCTCACCCCAACCAAACAACCTCGAGAATCTCTCAATATTTCACAGTAAACAGCTGAACCTAATAGACTATGATGTGGAAATGGTGTTGGACTGGGGTGGGCACAGTAAGAAGTCTCACAACACCAGGTTAAAGTCCAAGATGTTTAATTGGAATCTTGAACTTTCAGATGAGCCACTTGATGAAGGGGCAGCACTCCAAAAGCTCGAGATTCCAAAATAAGGCTATTGGACTTTAATCTAGTGTTGAGACTCTTTACTCTGCCAAATAGACTAAAAATGCCGCAAAGATTAATTTAAATATATTATTGATGAGACCACAATAACCTTTCACCTGCCGAGCACTTTTTTCTGCTGTGCAATTGGGCAAGCTTACAAAAATATGCTGAACTTTCCAGGAATCCAGATCATTGATCATCCTGTAGGTATCTGTTAATAGTATTCAGCACCCAGAGGAAGAATGGAATTAATCCACTTTTTTTAAATGTTAAATTCCCCACTTTCTAGACACAATGTTGTTTTCTTAGATCTTGCATGCCAATTCTGAAACGAGATAATCTGATTTTGTACAAAACTTATTTTGTGATAATAAATCACAAAATTATGGAAGCAATCAGTGCAAAAATGCATGAGAATTTCTGAATAGTTTGGATTACACTGCTCCTGTATTCTTTTGACCTGAGCACCAAGTTAAGTAAGTATCAATATTTTTTTGATCAAGGCATTTTACCAAGCTATGTTTAGGGTTCTTTGGCCATCACGGCAAAAATGACCAAACGTCAAAAGTGCTTAATTGCCTGTAAAATAACTCTGAGAATCCTGAAGTTGTGAAATGTGATGTACAAATGCAGGTTTTTTTCTTCTTTTTGTTTTGACTGATTTTCAATATCTTGAGTAGCTTTAAGGTCAATGTTATTATTTTTTCTAATGATTTAAATATATGGAACTGCATGCTATCATCCAAAACGTCTGGTTGTCAAAAGGACAAAGATGTATGTTCGATCTTTTCGAGGAGCACAGACTATATCCAATGTGTTGGGTAGTGAGATGTATCTCTGCAGTAAAACAACTAACAATTGATTTTCTAAAAATTTCTCCACAAGACGTAGCAATTTCAATGCTGTTTTATTGCAGGTCACAAAATGGTAACCAGATCTAACTGTGTCTATTTATCATCCTAAAAAAGAATATTAATTGATCTCTGATGTTAGTTTAAATTCTGCATATTCTCTTGAGTATAGACTTGCTAATAATCCCTGTAAGCATGGCCCTGAACAACAGCAAGAGCGGTTATAGTTGGGAAATTGGGATCGGTTTAGCTCAGTTGGCTGGACAGCTGGTTAGTGATGCAGGGTGATACCAACATCCCAGGTTCAATTCCCATATTGGCTGAGGTTATTCATGAAGGCCTTCTCAACCTTGCTCCTTGCCTGAGATTTGGTGATCCTCAGGTTAAATCACCACCGGTCAGCTCTCCCCCTCAAAGAGGAAAGCAGCTTCTGGTCACCTGGGACAATGACGACTTCACTTTATCTTAAATCAGGAAATCTGATTATTTGAGAAGTCACACAAGGAGAAGAAAAATCATTGGGATTATAATATGACGGAGAAGTCATGCCTTAGCTATAAAGCTTGGTAAGATCACTTCCAGGATACTGTAAGCAGTTCTGAACAAAGAATGTAAAGGATATATTGGCCTTGAAGGAATTGCAGCATAGACTTACCAGACTAATACCTAGACTGTAAGGGTTAAGTTATTGGGAGAGAATGCACAAATGAGTGTTTATCTTAGCATTCAGACAGAAAGAAACAATTTCTGAAAATTGTCCAGTACTTGGGGGCCTCAACTAAAAACTACAGCCAGACTTTTAGGAAATTAATTAGGTAACACTTTAACACACAAAAGGTTAGAAGAAGTTTGGAACACTCTACTGCAAATGGCAGACACTACATGAATTGTAAATTTGAAGGCTGAGATTGATGAATGTTTGTTATCCACAGGAATTAAAGGATGTAAAGCAAAGGTGAGTATGTGGAGTCAGGTCGTAGATGAATTCACTGAATGACAGAGTATGCTCAAGGAGCTAAATGGCCTACCCCTGTTCCTGTTTTCCTATGTTCCTATTTCAGAAACATAAAGCCTGGAAGTGTTCAGCAGCTTATTCACAGACCACTGTACATGTGATTAATTTCCATTTTGTCACACAATGATAATCAATCTGAATATTTCACATCAAACATTTGTAGATGTGTGTTGGGATCTATGGACACAAATTTGCCATTTCCACAATTGCCCTTTAAAAAGTCAATTTTTCATATAACGAAAATCAATATATTGCATATTACTATTTTTAGCTTCTACATCCAAATCATTGTTAAGTGTCAGTAGTATTCATTGTAATCCATCTTCCAGACTACTTTTATATGGTTTGAGTGCCAAGATGACACAAATAAACAAGTCTCTTTACAATGAAAAGTAGATACAGTGCACAAACATGTTGCATTAAGTTTATCTGTCTCTACACCCTTGCTATGACTGTAACACTCTCCTGCACTCTCCTTTCCTTTTCTATGAGCAGCATACTTTGTTCGTATAGCGCACAAGAAATGATACTTCTCACTATATACTAATACATGTGATAATAATAAATCAAATCAAACTAAATGCCATTTATTTTTAGAAATATCTTTAAGAAATAAATAGATGTATTTTTAGACATCGATCATAACTCTCATATTCAATTTGAATAGAAACTGGCACTGTTGCAAGTTCAAATCAACATCATCCTGGAGTATTCAACCTAAATACTAGAGAACCATGAGGAAATCAGGAAATGTGGATTCCCAATTCATTTGACAAGAGTTTTCTTTTTCCTTTGAGATTCTTTGGAGAACATCATTAACATGCATTATTCACTAAAGACAAAGCCATAAAACACATCATAGTGCTGATGATTAGCATTCAGGTTGATTAATCTGTTGGTTAAAATGCTCAAACCTGTTGGCAGGAAGCTGGAGCTGGTGATCCATGAGAATGATCCCCAACAGCCAGTGGGTAAATCGATTCAGGACTTTGTGGTGGAAGGGGCAGGCGCGTGGGTTTCCTTTTGCTGGACCATGTGGTGCAATTGCGGTGGAGTTTGAAATTCCGGATGTGGCCCATGTTATTGCATTATTTGAAAGTTCTCTCCCTTTAGTCCCACTCCTCTGTTCTTTCCCCATAGTCCTGCAAAATTCTTTTCAGATATTTATCTGGTGTCCTTTCAAAAAGATACTATTAAATCAACTTCCTCCACCCTTTTTGAACGAGAGGAACTTGTTAATTGCATGCCAATCTTCTTTAATTTAATACAGGTGGTGGGCATTCCCTTGTTCCTCTATAAATTGGCAGAGTCTCAAACTGTGGTATTTGGGGCTAGGAGGTGCATGCTTGCAATATGTAATCTGCAAATAAATGTTAATAAAGTGCATAAAGATTGGTTCTAGTTCTATCATTTACCAGTTGGATTTCTGGAATAAAACATGATAGATAAAATTAATGCTGGAAGTTAAAGTTTGAAAATTAAGAAAATACCTTTTTAGGAGTAAACTAGAATCCATTGTGGAAATGGCAGAAAGTAGAAGTGAATTACTTGGGTATGAGCATCCTCCAATGTTCTCAGAGACTGAACCACATGACCAGCAGCAGAATGAAGTTGAAATGTAGATATGGGTTATGCCCTAACCAAAAAACACATACAAGGCACTGGCTTTATCACTTTCTATGAGAAGTCAAACCAAGGAGAAAGATGATTTGTTAAGTGTCTGTAAGACATGGTCAAAATTGGATTGAGTTCAGAAAGTAGAAGATCATTCCACAGAAGAATTTACAGTGGACCTTAATAGATTGTACAAAGAATTGACAGCATCCCTGGTTTAGTACAGGCATTAAGTTGTTGAATACCAAGATGTCTTAAATGGACAAGCAGTTGACTGTAACTGGTATTCAGTTCGAATGCAACAGGTTTATTGAGTTGATAAAGATCACAGAGAAAGAGGGAAAAATGGCAAGGGTCAGAGCTTGTGGGGAGGGAATCTGGTAACCACAATGGAAAGAGAGATAATAGAGAGATCCTGTTTGTAGAGATCAACAAGATAGAGATCACAGAGAGAAGGGTGGTGGAGGGAGAAATTGTATGGATGGAGAAATGACCCAAGATAAAAATTGTGATGAGGCTGGAAATTTCCGTGATAGCAACAGTCACAGGATAGACGCTGGGGAGAAGAATTTTGGAAATAGAAATCATAAAGAATAGAGATCAGAGGGAAGGAGAGATCACAAGGATAGAAATCATGTGCAGAGAGGGAGAGATCAAAGGTTGAGAGAGATGATGGGGGTTTGTGATCAGTGGAGAATAGTGCAGAGATCACAGTAAGAAAAGAAATTACAGGAAATCAAGATTGTAGAAGGAAACAATCAGGGAAGGAGCTGTGAAGCATATGGAGTGCAGTTATTGCAAGGGAAGAGATCATGAGGGTTAGGGGTTGCCTGGGGAAGGAGAGATTGCAGGGTGCAAAGATCCCATGGGAAGCATGCTCAGGAGTAGATAGATCATGATTACTTAGAGATTGCAATGGGAGAGATTGTGTTGTGATAGTGATCTCTGAACAAAGGATCACGATGGGGAAAAATCATAGAGAGAGAGATTATGAATGCAAGTGATTGTGGGATGCAAAGATCATAGGGGAAACATCTAGAACTTTAGGATTCTTTGTTTCCAAGAATTGGAGATTGTGGGTAGGGATAGAGGTTGTGGGGGCAAGATTATGGGTGGGAGAAATTATAGTGAAAGAGATTGTTGGTGAAGAAATCATGGGGTGGGGGGGGGGAGGCAGCAGGGTTGCTAGATTGGTGGGAAGAAGAGATCAGAGTATATTAAATGAGAGATAGAGATTATGAGGGTCCATCAGCAAGAATAGAAATGCAGATCAAAGCAGATTTGCTTAAGGGGAGAGATGTTGCTCTTGTTCCACCTGGTCCATAAACACTTGCTTATTGGAGCTGGTAACCGTTGAATTTCCGTAACCAAAGAGACCCATTTTGGGGTGGTCCCATCGAAAATGCCAATGGAATTCAAGATAGCGAGCCTGGATTTAAATATTATATTTACCAAGTTGTCTCTTGTGAAGGTTATTTGAATGTTAAAATGAAAGTAGGCATGCTTAGAGCCATAGAGGTTTACAACACGGAAACAGGCCCTTTGGCTCAACTTGTCCATTCCGTCCAGTTTTTACCACTAAGCTCATCCCAATTGCCCACATTTGGCCCATATCCCCCTATACTCATCTTACCCATGTAACTGTCTAAATGCTTTTTAAATGATAAGGTTGTACCCGTTTCTACTACTAACTCTGGCAGGTCATTCCAAACACCACCCTCTGAATGAAAAAACTGCCCCTCTGGATCCTTTTGTTTCTCTCTCCTCTCCCCTTAAACCTATGTCTTCTAGTTTTAGATTCCCCTATCTTTGGGAAAAGATATTGACTGTCTACCTCATCCATGCCCATCATTATTTTGTAGGCCTCTATAAGATCACTGCTAAGCCTCCAAGGGAAATTAGTCCATCTATCCCAGCCTCTCCTTATAACTCAAACCATCAAGTCCCAGTAGCAAAATGGAAGTAGGCATTCTTGGGGCAGGTTTACATCAGGCATCTCATTTTTATTAATTAATCCTGCCAACTCTGTCTCATCCATTCTCAAATGTTCTTCATGACAATGTGAAGACACACGTGGTTAACTTTCTTTGAAATTACGAAGCATCGTTATGCATTTTTGATTGACAGCCCAACCATTAATTTGTCTGTTGGAATAGTTGTGCCCAAGGAAAAACATTGCTAAACTGACATATTTCTCTCTTAGATCTATTTTTCAAATGCTGAATCTTCATTTACTTAAGATAAAGAGATGTTAAGTGCTTGCTGTTTCTGCCACTTATAGTTTAATGGACTATTTGATTGGTATTTTTATAAGGCTGTAGTAAAGGGAGTTTTTTATATGAAAGTTTCTTGGTGATCTCTTCCCCAACACATAATCATGCCCCTCGATCTCTATACCCTCACGATCTTTCCCCACAATCTCCAATTCTGCAGTCTCTCTATGATTCCTACATCCCACAATCAGTCCCATTCATAACCCTCTCCCCATCATGATTCCTTCCCCTGAGATAACTATCACCACACAATTTTTTTCCCTGTAATCTCTAAGGAATCACAATCTATCTCTTCCTGAACACACTTCCCTTGAGAGATCTGCTTTCACACATGGCATTGTTACTGTGGAGTTTATTGGTTCTCTACAGTGTGTGTACTGGATAAATGGGCAGGTGCAGGTGCAGGGGCATAGGAGATATGAGTTCCAAAAGATTGGCTCATCCAGGCTATGATTTAGGACACCTCTAAAGGGCTGAGACCATTGAAAAGATGCCCTGGCTCCATGAAAACTTCTGAGGGATCAGAAATGCCTAGCTCTGCAATGGAGCTGGTCAGGTCAGATGTGCCAGGTACATGCTCATGAACTGAGCCAGCCTTCACACTTACCCCACGTTGATGAAAATTAGGAGTGCAAGGAATATTGGAATCAGGTCCTGTCAGTCATTTGTAAAAGGTCCATGGAGTTCCCCTGATTTTGCAAAAAGCCAGCACATTGTTTTGGTGTGTGTGCTCTTATCAGTGAATTCACATTACTGTGAAAAGGGTTCAGCTTCAACTAACCTTCTGAGTTTTTTTAGAAAATGAATAAACTTTCTGCGAGTTTTACAAAAAAAAACTTATTTAACCTTATATTCCTGCATGATGAACATATTCCTTCAGACAAATTCTTTCACAAAGCCCAATGGAAATTTATGGATTGGCTTAGGTATAATGGTGGTTGGTGCCATTCATCCACCACTGATTGCAAATTTGCTAGACTGATGAATTTCAAGATTGTGATCTGACCTGTAAATGCACTTGTCACCATATTCAAAGAATATGGCTTTTTGATGTCCAGCATTCCCACCTGAATAAGCCATTAGCCACCTTGCACATGAGAATAGACCATCAAGATCAGTCCTATTGAAGGACTTTGATGCAAAGTCCGAATACAGATAGGAGTTTGCACAGTGGGAGTTCCATTGGTTATATTAGTTCTTGAGTGGCCTAACAAACGGTCCTTCAACGTTACGTTACTGTGGAACCAGTTGGTGCCAAATGTTTTTACCTACTCAGCAAAAGTACGGCAAACCAATGCCATTCACACCATAATGCTGGCTTCACCTCTTATTCCCTCACCCTCCACCAACAGAATGCTTAACATCAATCATCATAAACTTGAAGGAAGAGTCAAAATCCCTAAGTGCAACCAACCAGTTGCACCTGGATGCCTGATTGGTAACTACATCTCACCAGTTTCTTTCAACTAATGCTTAGATTTTGTCTCTGGTTTCTCACCAACATCATTGCATGTCTACTTTGCAAATAATTTCAGCACGTTAAATTTCTCCCACAGAAACAGAAAATCCAAGAAAACCTCAGCATTAAATTTCTCCCTTTAACTGTTATTACTATAAGTAGTTAAGTCTTCAAGGCAATTCAGTTGTTCCTTCAGCTGTTAGCCTCACCAGTGAGTGCTTCCAATAAGATTCAGTTTTTGCTTCTGTTTCATTCATTTCTTTGGTATAATGGATGGGATTCTCTGCTCCCATTTTTGGTGGGTGGGAAGGCTGGTGGAGGTAGTGAGTTCAATTGATATCCCAGAATGATGTTTATGTCGGCAGGATATCCCGTTCTGACTATCTCCATCCCTCATGAATAACATAATAGGGTTCCCACCACGAAAAATCAGGAACCCAATTACCATCTAATTAGTGGGCTTTCCTGTTATATTATCTTCCCACATTAGATAATCCTTCCACGCCAATGTGACATCACAGCGACAGGATTTACAACAGGTCCCGACAAATGGGGACAGGGCATAAAGAACCTACTGACAGTGCACAGGCAAGTTCAGCCTTTGGGGTAATAGACCTATGCTGGGGCAGTACTCTGGCCGTGCCCAGGCTCTGCCCTCCACCAGTGTCCCATAGCACTGAAGCTTGGCACTGCCCTGACATGGCACAGTGCCAGGGGACGACAATGCCAGCAGCAGTGCAAGGGGGCAGTGCCTGATGGCAGTTCCCTGGCTCTCAGAGTGGGAAGAGCTGTTCCCCATGTTCAGTGGGGGTGGTCTTTTGAATTCTGAGGTTGCTGGTGGGGTGATTTCAATCAGAACCCACCCTGCCAGCATGACGTCTTAGGACTCGTTGCCAGCATGATTTTTAACAAAGTTTTAAAAGATAAGGCAGGGAAAGCTGGTAACGGAGCTGAGGGCAGCACATCATGTCTCCCATCTGAATTGAAACTTGGTTAAAACATGAAATATTTCTACTCAATCTAACAGTCACTGAAACAGCAATGTTTGGAGCTTTAGAATTTAGCAGGGTTAAAAGGAAGAATCTTGTGCACGTGCACTTGATGAAATTGTTCTTTGTATTTCAAGAGAAGGTTTAAATTAAAACCATTTGCACAGATTAGTTATTAAGTGCAAGCTAACATATCCTGCCTGTGGCCATAACCTGCATCATCTTATAGCGGGTTTCCATTAAGCTGCTGACAGGCAGAATAATTATTCATCATCTGTGTGAATATGTGGAATTTTATGCTTTGTAAAACAGACATTGCACATTTCTCCCACAGAGACAACACCGAACCTGCCATGAGAATTGGAGCAGGCTCGGGGCAGACAATGGGAAGGTCCATTAATCTCGGGTGGGATTTTACAGTTTCAGAATAGGCGAGGCCGTAAAATTGGAAGACTGATCCAGTGAAAAACAAACAAAAATCTCATCCTTTTTATGTTTTATATGTATGTCACCCACATGCATACAGTAACAGGTTGACCCAGTGAGGCAGATAGTTTGTAAAACTGAATCTGTAACAATGCTTGTGACAATCACATTTTTATCCCATATTCTATATTCTCCCCTCTGTTATCAATCCCTACGCTTCTTGGGATGCTAGCTGTTTCCTAAATAAGGAGTGGATAGCTGAACTGCTGCAAAACTTCAGGTTATGTCATTCAGACACAAATTGCAACGAGTACTCTTTCGCTTGACGTATTGGCAATGTCCCCTTCAGCCACTCAACCAATCTGTAATTACCCATAGGCAGGATTTTACAAGATGGAAATGGGCAAGAGCTGAGGACGGAGGGAATACAAATTTGGGTGGGATACAAGGTAGAGGAGTGTTGTGCATATCACTGCTGGAATTTTGCCAGTGGTGAGGTAGATGGCGGATGACCTGCTGTCCCTAGGCCCACTTGAGGATACCTTAGGTGGCTTTTTAATGGTCATATTAGGGTCTCTTCTTGTAACCAACAGGATGGTGACCTTGCCATGTGAGGAGACTGCCCAGTAACACCTGGGGTCCTCCTTATGGAATCACTTAGTAATGAAAACCCTTGTAATCAGGGACCCTCTGACCCCCAGAGGAACGTCCTGGACAAGGCTGTCTCCCGCTCGGAAGTAATCCCCTTCTCTTGTGATCAACCTCAAACCCTTAAGCTGATCAAGCCACAGTGAGTCCCAACCGCCCTTTACCAGGCGGCTGACTGGGGCTTGTTGCCGTCTCAGTAGCATTGCTGCTGGTAGCGCTGCTGAGACTGAAGTGCTGCCAATACTCTGACTGGTCAGTAGCTCTTGGAAGCAGGGTATCCTATCTTAGAGGAGCAGAGGCCATGACAGTCGACTGCCTGTTCCATGTAAAAAACAGTTGTGATTTACAGCACTGGTAGAGGTGAATTTGCCCGAAATCTTCAGCTGATGGGAAAGGGGAGTGGGGCAGATATGGAGGCACTGTTGACTTGCCATCCTAGCCATACTTGCTAAATTTCTCAATACAGAATGAAAAAATGCTTTGTGCAGGATTAATGCTTTTGCAATCAGGAAGTACGTGTTTAAAATTTTACGACAGTGATCAGAACTATCGCTACCGATGGTGTTTTGATTATCGTACCTTTTTGGAGAAGGCAATGTCAGAAATGGAATTTAATGGATAATTTTCTCCAAAAGCAAGACTGACCCATTCAAGAATTTAATACATTCTAGGGTGTCAGTTTGACAATTTACAGGCAGTTATTCAATTTAACCTGTTGTTTTGTAGGATTTGTTTAAAAGAACTTTTTGCACCAGGTGTCTGTATCACAGTTTCACATCAAACACAAGATGTGTTTAATGCATTATTAAGATAACCATATCCTACTGAAATAGAGACACTCCATTTTAGGAAACAAACTATCTTCGACTCTGGACTGATGAGGAACCAGACAGTGTTGGTGAAAGAACATCTTTGAACTTTGGCAATAAATTGTGAACAAATAATTTTACATGTGAAAGGAAACTACTTGGAATCCAATTGTAAGGTCATTTGAATGTAAATAACAGTTGAGTTTATGGACATCCTCAAGAATTCATTCACTGAAATGAAGCTACTGAATAAATCATACATAGAATCCCTACAGTGCAGAAGAGGCCATTTGCATTGACTCTCTGACAGAATATCTTACCCAAACCTTCTCCCCCACCCTATACCCATAACCCCACATATTTACCGTGGCTAAACCATCCAACGTATACAACTTGGGACACTAAGGGGCAATTTAGTATGGCCAGACCACCTCACCTGCACATCCTTGAACAGTGGGAAGAAACTGGTGCATGTGGAGGAATCCCATGCAGACATTGGGAAAATGTGCAAACTTCACACAATCACCCAAGGCCAGAATTGAATTCAGGTCCCTGGCACTGTGAAGCAGCAGCACTAACCATTGTGCCACTGAGTCACCCCACATGGTCAATGTTTTTCCACTTCTGTGGAATGCTGGAGTATCTTCATTGAACTCAGTTCAGGTCCTAACTAATTGTTGTACCTCATGGTCAGTGCCATTTCTCAGGAGGCCAAGGTGCAATGTGTGGAGGTGGTGAAGAGTAGCAGGGACTGGTTGCCCAGGCTTACACCAGCTCCTGCTTTTGAAACATCACTGAGGCACCCAAACAGACAGTAGTTGGGACTTTGAGACACTGAGGGGTGCGGTGCAGAGAAGGTAAATGAGACATAACATTGAGTTTAATGTGGCATGGTAATCTGTTGGAATAAGTGTTTGGAATAAGTGGAAGTCAATGTTTCAACAAGTACAGGATGCACATAAAGTGAGTCCATATGAGGAAAGGAAAATTGTACTATTTGCACCGATGAAGACTGTACAGAAAGTACATTTAGAATTAAAGAAGTTTGTAATATTTAAGATTTCAAATTGGTCCATGATGCGTTTAACTTTACTTTAATTTGTATTATGCTACCAAAATAAAATCAGGTTCAGTTTACAATGAGTAGTGCATTATCATTTCCACACAGAGGTGATGGAGAATAATGTGGGTCCCATGCAACCAGAGGTGTCTCACTCATCACAGAGGGAGGATCAAAGGCTGTGTTCTGAGCATGTATAACCTTTAAGAGGAACAGTTAGATTTTTAGATTGTTAGGATGAATTTCATAGTGAGAGGAAATCAATGCTTCTAAGTGGATAACCAAATTTTTGCTCACTCAGCCATTACATGTGAAATAAAAGTTCTTTAGTTTAAAATCCAAGCTGTTCAGTATATTGTTTTCTGTAAAGTCAGTAGATAACATCATATGGGGCATAAGGTATATTTATGGTAATGATAGGTAAGGTGAAACATAATTATATCTTATTCAGGCCTGTAATCATTATTCATTGAGCCCTTATTCGTCTGTAATAAGGGCTCAATAATAAAGCAATAACGGTCACACAGTATGGTGGTGCAGGGATTCTTTGATGTGAAATGCAGACTATGAAGTGATCAACATTCAAGAAATAACAATCTGAGATAAGTACACTTACTTGCTTATTGAAAGCTATTCTACCATAACATAGGATTTTATCCTATTTTTAATGATGTCTGTTCATTCTGAAGCTGTGAGGAGTTATGTACCAAACAATGGATAATAACTTTATTCCATAAATGAGTAAGCCTTTATAGCTATTTAGCTGTGTGGTTCCCACAGGAACTCACTGTTTATAAAACAGGGCCCCATTATTGTGTGCAATCTCTCTTTAACAATTTCACAGTTTAATTGAGATGATCACAGTGTTGTCTAATATGTTACCCACACATTGCTAATTGAGAATCCAGATGTGGCTAACTGTATCTCCAATTAGTAACTGAAAAGGGAGTAAAAGTAACAATCATAGAACATTAATCACAATATTTACATTCACATAACATTGTAAGTATGTGCTTTAAATGCCTGGTTGTTGGAAAAATGGACAATAATCAAGGTATACAAAAGAAGATAGAAATGCAAAAGGAAAACACATGGCCATTTAAATATTGTGGCTACCAGAGCAGGTGAAAGACTGGCAATTCTGTGGTGAATAGCTCATCCTCTGGCTTTTCAAAGATTATTTACCACCTATAAGACAGAAATCAGGAGTGTGTTGCAATACACATTGCTGGTTTGGATGAGTGCAGCTCCAACACGAAAGAAGCTCATCACCATCTGGACAAAGCAGCCCACTTGACTGGCACACCATCCACTACCTTAAACAGTCATGCCTCCGCCACTGATGCAAAATGGCAGCAGTGTTTACCACCTACAAGATACACTGCAGCAATTCACCAAGGCTCCTTACTACCCAGAAGGACAAGGGGACCAGATGCATGGAAGCACCACCACCTTCCTCTTCAAGCTACACACCATCCTGACTTGGAACTATATTGTCATTCCTTCAATGTCGCTGAGCCCAAAGTTTGGAACTCACTTCTCAACAGCACTGAGGATGTACTTACACAATATAGTTTGCAGTGGTTCAAGAAGGCAACTCACCACCACCTTCTCAAGGACAATGGACAACAGTTGTAATCTAGCAAGTGACACCCACACCCCATGAAAGAATTTTTTTTTAAAACATGGTATTTTAATTTAATATGATCTAAGTGTACTTTTAAGAAATTAAAAAAAAATCATGCTCTCTGCAGCTTTAGCTATGTCATTGTTACCAGGCTATGGTGAGTCCTTTTATTGCTCCTTAAGTGGTTTAAATGGGGGTTGGTTATTTTTACTCTGGGTTGCTTTATGTTCCTGCATTGCTAGGAGGAAGGTCATAGGTTCTGGTCAGGTATTTTCTCTTCTTAGGGAATTCAAGATTTCAATTTCTGTTTTTGGCTAGCAGCAGTGTTTCATTTAGAAAAGGGTGAACATCAGACTGAAAGCAGTCTCCATCTCTCTCTCCCTCCCTGTTTTATTTGGAAATTCTGCTGGTTATCTGAAAACAAGGTCTGGCCTTCCTGGAGTAGAAAATCTGCTGTTGGTGGCTTGACAAGAGTCTCCCTGTTCTGGGAATCTGATCTGACTTCAGACTGTTCTAAGTGGTTTAAGAGGACTGCACCATTTATTCATTGGATTCAATTCCAGTATCATTTGAGCATTAGGCTTTGCTGTGTTAAACTTGTTTAAGGCGTTTTGTCCATGAAGGTTTTGGTTTGATTGGAACATCTTAGATATATTTGTTGAGGGGTTATATATTATCATAGCTGTTTTGTTTTTGCTTGTAATTGCTTGCAATTATTGCTAATTTTCTTTCCAAAGATGTTAACTATATTTTTAATTTAAAATTAGTTTCATAGAAGCTCCATAGTGGGTAATTTGAATCATAATTGAAGGAAGACATATCATGCTTATCCTGGCCAAAGTCAAGATGCAAAATTTATGATCCAAGTAGACTCCACAAAACAATTTAGAGTTTCTGACCTGAACCATAACACTCATTTAAAATAAATTTACTAAAGAAGTACACGAGGTACATTTACCTGTATTGTTCAGTTTCTATAATCCATTGTACACTAAAATTAGTGTACACGGTGAAAATAGTGTCATCATAACTACACCTATCTTAATCAGCCATTTCAGTTGGACAGCTTGAGTTGTAATGAGGATGAAGAATGCTGTTGATCTTTTAAAAAATCCGTTAATCAGAGTTTGATGATTAAACGTGACCACCATTAATTTCAGGAGCTGGAACAAATGTGTTGCTGAGACTCTGTAGCGATACATTTTAAAGAAATGTTTTAAGTTCATAGCAGTATAAAAATATCATGTCTGAATCTTGCAGATCATAAAATAATTCATTAGATCACTGGATATTTCTCCTCCAAGCGGTGGACAGTCGTCACAAGTGTTTGTAACACCCAAGGCATTACTTCTGGATACCTAAACCTAACAGAAAACCAATTCTGCTTGGTGAAGCAAAATAGATGTTTTTTGAAGCATTAGAAGCCAAAGGAAATGCCCTGAGCTTGATAACTTCTGAAGCTGTAATAATTCAATATTCATACTTTAGTCAGTGAGTCAGCCCCAGTAGACAAGTCCCTGCAGAGCACTTCAATGATCTTCTCTGCTTCCTCTCTCATGTGCTGTTATTTGAATGGAGTATAGATTCAATACTTCAGCTGACCTAAATTCCAAAGCAGCAAGCCAGCTTTCTTTGTCGTTTTGAAAGAGAAGGGAGTAAATGTCCTAGATGATCTACAAAAACTCATTGACTGAGAGTGCATTATTGAAGGGCAGCAAAAGATTTTCTCTGCAGGAAAAATGCAGCAAGCTGGGAATGAAAAAAAACAATGTTTATATATTCCACTGTTGTATTACAGACTCACCTAATAATCTCTCAGAGAAATAGGGACTAATGTGCAAATTAGAATCCCGACAGTACAAAGGTCATTCGGCCCCTCGAGTCTGTACCAACCACAATCCCAGCCAGACCCTATTCCCATAACCCCAAGCATTTACCCTGCTAATATTCCTGACACTAGGGTCAATTTAACATGGCCAATTAACATAACCAGCACATCTTTGGACTGTGGGAGGAAACAGGAACACCCGGAGGAAACCCATACAGATAGGGGAGAAAGTGCAAACTCCACACAGACCTGAGGCCAGAATTGAACCTGGGACCCTGATGCTGTAAGGCAGCAGTACTAAGCACTGTGCCACCGTGCTGCCCAAATCCTCACCCCTCATGTAGAAAATGTAAATGAAACAGCAAAAGTGAGATGTATGCATGTAGTAATAACCTAAGGAATTCTTCTCACGATTTAGAACATAGAACATTACAGCGCAGAACAGGCCCTTCGGCCCACGATGTTGCGCCGACCAGTTACAAAAACAATGACCCACTAGCCTATACCAATCCCTTTTCGTCCATAAACTTATCCATAGATCTCTTAAACGCCCCCAAACTAGGCGCATTTACAACTGCAGCAGGCAGGGCATTCCAATCCCTCACCACCTGCTGGGTAAAGAACCTACCCCTGACATCCGTCCTGTAGCTACCCCCCCTTAATTTAAAGCCATGCCCCCTCGTGCTAGCTTTCTCCATCTGAGGAAAAAGGCTATCACTATCCACCCTATCTAAACCTCTAATCATCTTATATGTTTCAATAAGATCCCCTCTTAGCCACCTTCTTTCCAACGAAAACAACCCCAAATCCTTCAGTCTCTCCTCATAGGACCTCCCCACCATACCAGGCAACATCCTAGTAAACCTCCTCTGCACCCTCTCCAAAGCCTCCACATCCTTCTTGTAATGTGGGGACCAGAACTGCACACAGTACTCCAAGTGCGGCCGCACCAGAGTAGTGTACAGTTGCAACATGACGCTGCGACTCCTAAATTCAATCCCCCTACCAATAAACGCCAAGACACCGTATGCCTTCTTAACAACCTTATCTACTTGATTCCCAACTTTCAGGGATCTATGTACACATACACCTAGATCCCTCTGTTCATCCACACTATTCAAAGTCCTCCCGTTAGCCCTATACTCGACACATCTGTTGCTCCTACCAAAGTGAATTACCTCACACTTCTCCGCATTAAATTCCATCTGCCACCTCTCGGCCCAGCTCTGCAAACTATCTAAGTCTCCCTGCAGACTATGACACCCTTCCTCACAATCTACCACACCTCCGACTTTGGTGTCATCAGCAAATTTACTAATCCACCCAACTATACCCTCATCCAGATCATTAATAAAGATTACAAACAACAGTGGCCCCAAAACAGATCCCTGAGGCACACCACTCGTAACCGAACTCCATGATGAATATTTACCATCAACCACCACCCTCTGTCTCCTATCTGATAGCCAATTCCTGATCCAACTTCCTAGATTACCCACAATCCCATACATCTGCATTTTCTGCAGAAGCCTACCATGGTGAACCTTATCGAACGCCTTACTAAAATCCATATATACCACGTCAACTGCCTTGCCCCCATCCACCTCTTTGGTCACCTTCTCAAAAAACTCAATAAGGTTAGTAAGGCACGACCTACCCGCTACAAAACCATGCTGACTATTTCTAATCAATTCATTACACTCCGAATAACTATAAATCCTATCCCTAATAATTTTTTCTAAAACCTTGCCCACAACAGAAGTAAGACTCACCGGTCTATAATTCCCAGCAAAGTCTCTGTTCCCCTTCTTAAACAATGGGACAACATTCGCTATCCTCCAATCCTCCGGGACTACACCAGAGACCAATGACGACCTGAAGATCAGAGCCAGAGGCTCTGCAATCACCTCTCTAGCCTCCCAGAGAATCCTAGGGTAGATCCCATCCGGACCAGGGGACTTATCTATTTTCAGCCCCTCAAGAATATCCAGCACATCCCCCTTATCAACCGTAATACTGTCTATTTTACACCCCTGCAACCCAGTGTCCTCCTCAGCTATATTCATGTCCCCCTGCGTGAACACCGAAGAGAAATATTGGTTCAATGCTTCTCCAATCTCCTCCGGTTCCACACACAACTTCCCTCTGCTGTCTGTAACTGGCCCTAATCTTGCCCTGACCAACCTTCTGTTCCTGACATACCTATAGAACGCCTTAGGATTCTCCTTAATCCTATCAACCAAAGTCTTCTCATGTCCTCTTTTAGCCCTTCTTAACTCACTCTTCAACTCCCTCCTAGCCAATCTAAAGCTTTCTAGTGCACTACCTGAGCCCTCAAATCTCATCCGAACATAAGCCTCCTTTTTCTTTTTAACCATCGACTCAACTCTTTTAGTGCACCACGGTTCCCTAGATCTACCAATTCCTCCATGCCTGACAGGGACATACCTATCAAGGACTCGCAGTAGCTGCTCCTTGAAAAAACTCCACATTTCAGATGTTCCCAGTCCCTGTAATCTCCTAGTCCAATCTATGCTTCCTAATTCACTCCTAATAGCCTCATAATTACCCTTACCCCAGCTAAAACTACTGACCCGAGGTTCATGCCTATCCCTTCCCATCACTAAGGTGAACGTAACCGAATTGTGGTCACTATCACCAAAATGCACACCAACTTCCAAGTCTAGCAACTGGTCTGGCTCATTTCCCAGCACCAAATCCAATATAGCCTCACCTCTAGTTGGCCTATCTACATACTGAGTCAAAAAACCTTCCTGCACGCTTTGTACAAACACTGACCCCTCTAACGAGCTAGAACTATAGCAATTCCAATCAATATTCGTAAAGTTAAAGTCCCCCATAACAATTACCCTATTACTTTCACTCCTAACCAGGATTGTCTCCGCAATCCTTTCCTCAACCTCTCTAGAACTTTTAGGAGGTCTATAAAAGACTCCCAACAGGGTGACCTCTCCTCTCCTATTTCTAAACTCCGCCCATACTACCTCAACTGACAAGTCCTCATCAAACTTTGATAGGGTGTCACTGCTGGATCAAATAGCACTGTGGCAGCACCTCAACCAGACAAGTTACAACAGTTCAAGAAAAAAACCATCATTTTTCAGAGCAACTTGGCTCGGGCAATAAATGCTAGCCTTATCAACAATATCACATTCAAAAATAAAGGTTAAGATGGTTTCTATGCATTTGACTGTAAATTTAAAAGAAAAAAATTCAAGGAATCCGCTGCATTGCTTATCCATCACTAATTATCCTTGAGATGGTGTTAGTGAGTTTCCTTCCTGAGCAATTGCCGACCATATGGTACACCCACATTGCTGTTTGGGATGGAGTTTCAGGATTTTGACCCAGCTGCAGTGAAGGAACATTTATATATTTTTAAATCAGGATGGTGAGTGGCTTTAAGGGGAACTTGTAGGTGATGGTGCTCCCAATCAGCTACTGTCTTTGTATTTTAAATGGTAGAGGTTTTTAAAAAAAGTTTTATTTTTTTAAAATTCATTCAAGAGATGTAAATTTCGCTGGCAAGATAAATGTTAATTGTCCTTGAAGTTGTGTATTTGGAAGGTTCTGCCGAAGGAGTCTTGCTAAGATGTTGCAGCACATCTTCTAGATGGTACACATTGCTGCCAATGTGCATCATGATTGAAAAAGTGAATATTGAAGGTGGTAGGTCATGTGCCAATCAAACAGGCTTTGTCTTAGATGGTGTTGACCTACTTGAGTGTTGATGGAGTTTCATTCATTAAGGTAATGTGGAGAGTGTATCATCACACTCCTGAGTTGTGCCTTGTACATAGTAGATAGGGTCTGGGGAGTCAGGAAGTGACTGACTCATCACAGAACTCCCAGCCTCTGAACTGTTGTTGTAGCCAGAATATTTAGATGGCTAGTCCTGTTCAATTTCTGGTCAATGGTAACCCCCAGGTTGTTGATAGTGAGGGATTCAGTAATAGTAATGCCACTAAATGTCATGAAGTGAATGGTTAGGTCCTCTGTTGTTGGAGATGACCACTTGTGTGATTTGAATGTTAATTGCCATTTGTCAGCCCAAGCTTGAATGTTGTCCAGGTATTGCGGCACATGGGCCTGGACTGCTTCATTTTCAGATGAGTTATTAATAGTGCTGAACATTGCAATCATCAGCAAACTCCTCACTTCCAACTTTATAATGGAAGAAAGGTGTGTAGCTTGATGGGGAGGCATCTGAAGATACTTCAGTTGGGTCTAGGATACTAATCTAAGGAATTCATGGAGTGATGTCTTTGGGCTGAGATGATTGACCTCCAACAACAACAACAACCATCTTCTTTTTTGCTCGGTACGACTCCAATCAGTGGAAAGCTTTCCTCCTGATTCCCACTGACTCATGTTTTTCTGGGGCTCCTTGATGCCACACTCAGTCAAATGCTGCCTTAATGTCAAGGGCTGTCACTCTCACCTCAGCTATTTTGTCTATGTTTGGAGAATGGCTGTAATGAGGTCAGTAGCTGTGTGGTTCTTGGTGGAATCCAAATTGAGTGTCAATGAGCCTTTGTTTTGTGCCATTTGATGGCACTGTTAAAACTTTCCATCACTTTGTTGATGCTGATGAGAAAATTTATGGGTTAGCAATTGATCTGTCCTGCTTTTTGTGGAACACTTTCAATATTCCTGGGTAGATGGCAGTATTCTAACTGTACTGGAACAGCTTGGCTAAGAAGAATGCAGCTAGTTCTGGAGCACAAGTCTTCAGTACTACTGTCAGATTATTGTCAGGGTCCATAGCCTTTGCAATAATCAGTGCCTTCAGCCATTTCTTGATGTCACAAGGAGTGAATCGAATTGGCTGAAAACTGCCACTCTGTGATGCTCGTGACCTATGGAGGAGACTGAAATTAATCATTTATTCAGCACTTGCAGCTCTCGTCTCTGACCTTCCCCCTCACTGCCTCTTTCCCTGATCTTCCCACTCATCTCCTCCCTCCCCAAACCTCCTACTCACCGCTCCACCCCCCCACTTGCTGCCTCCTTCTTCCACCTTGTCACACCCTCGATCTTCTCCCTTGTCAGCTCCCTCCCCTATCCTCCCATTCTCTCACCAACCCTCCCACTTTGATTAGTTATGAATTTCCAATTGAACCTCTAATGTTTTCCTGGTATGCCACATCATCAGTCACAAATGGATATCCCGTATAAGCAGGACATCAGTCTGCATTGAAATTGTGCTTCACAGACATATTTAAGTCAGTGGCAATTGTCACCCAGCTGAATGTGAATCAAATATCAGTTCTGCAGTATTGATTCAGCTTCATTCACTCAGTCCTGAAAATTCTGAACATGTTGAACCCATCCAACCTCTTCCCTTGATCAGGTTTCCCTCCTCTTTGTGCTCCCATAATAAAATGTCTGTTTTATTTTAGAATATGTTTCAGAATCTTAAGGTACTGAGCCTTTGTGAGCTTGAAACAGCAGAACAGTTTGAATGCCAACAGGTCAGCTGCACCTGCCATTTAAGCAAAACACAAAGAAAATCAATCTGAGTGTGGAGAGAATCAAATGATGTTTAAAGCCAATTGTAACCACAATGTTTAATTCCTTTGTAAGAATATTGATGTTAATGTCTGTTCTTTGAGGAAAATATATATCAGGCAGTAGAAACATAAAAGAGAACAGATTAATACAGATAAATACAGATAACAATTGTACTATGACTGATATGAAAGACAATTGAAAGACAGAGGCAAATAGAAAGTGAAATTTGCATTTTTATGTAGCACAGCCAGTGAAAAGCAACTTGCATTTATACAGCGGTTTTAATGTAGGAAAACATTCCTTCAAGGAGGCATGATCAAATAAAAACTGAGCCAAAGGAGATGGATGTGTTTAATCAATTATCTACTTTATTGTCAGTAAACAAGGTACCAAAAATGATTTGGCCAGTTGATCCACTTTGATGGTGTTGATTAAGAGACAACTGTTGTCAAGCAGAATTTCTATTTTCTCTGTGTAAAAGCATCCTGGGGACTTTTACCCCCTGTTGAACATGTAAACAGCCTTAATTGGCTGACGTGAAAATAACAACTTCGACAATGTGATACTCTTTCAGTGCTCTCCTTAAGTATCAACAAATCCATTGGGCCCAGAAATTAAATCATGCTGTGCCTGATCTATGGGTGTACAAAGGGTGCCCAAGGGTCAGTTGAGAATGGCAATGTGTGCATGCATATTTCAAAATGGAAATATATTGTGGAGAATATCAGTTAGGTATCAAGGCTTACTCCAAAAAGACCATTATAAGTGAAAAGTTGGGATCCATGGCCTGCTTCAGGCCCCTTTCTAAAACTACATAATGAATCAACAAAGCATGTACCATATATGCTCTACACTGTAACCTTAGATACAAAACTAGAAGTCTTTAATAGGATTGTTTGAGGCTGTAACTGACAGACTCTCCACTGTCAATCTGCGCCTCCAATTTTCAAATCAATGGAAATATAAATAAGGCAGGCTGTACGAACAATTGGCAACAAATTTAATATTGCTCTTCTTACATCAAAATTTGAATTCCCCTCTAAATGTGGCAAAAAACATTTAGACTTCCCAAGTGTTTTGCTAATTAACACAGTATATACAGATGAAGAGCCAATCTGTAAATCTGTGCATAACATTGTAATATTCCTTTACCTGACAGCAGCATGACTTCAATAGAGCGGAGTGTGTCATGCAACTCAGTCTTAGTTTCACTTTTGTTTTTGAACAAAGCACACACACATAGCTCTACTGATGAGGTCTTCAAAATTTCTATCCACATTTATATGTTATGTACATGGTCTTAATAAATGAACCCAAAACATATTTACCTAATCCATTATGAGTGATTGGTGCATCTAGAACAAGAACAAAGAACAAAGAAAATAGAAAATTACAGCTCAGGAACAAGCCCTTTGGCTCTTCAGGCCTGCACCAATTATGCTTTGTAAGTATAACAAAATGACGCAGTGCTCAGTGATGCTCAACCAGCCTGGCAGCAAGATTAAGTCATGATGTGGATATGCCAGCGTTGGACTGGGGCAAACACAGTAAAAACGTCTGACAACACCAGGTTTAAGTCCAACCGATTTATTTGATAGTACACTCACTAGCTATCATCCTCAATATTTACTACCCTACTAATGTTTGTGTCATTCACAAACTTCTTGATCATATCCTATACATTTAGGTCCAAATCATTAATGTACATCATAAAAACAAGGGCCCAGCACCAAGCTCTGTGGAAGTCCATTGGAAACAGACTTCCAGTCACAGAAACATCTCTCTACCATCAGCCTCTGCTTCCTGCCTCTCAGACAATTGTGGATTCAATCAACATAATGATTACACAGAACAGCATTGAAGATACAAGGTCCAAACTAAGGGCTGCAAAGCAAATGGATCCCTCATGGTGAGATGACAATGCACAGCCTGTCAGTTCAGAGTGACGTTGCTTTTTGATCCTTCAATGTCAGCTTTTCCTATCATTGTGAAGCAGGATTCACCAAGTGTTGCATTGTTCATCCACTAGTAAGGAAAGTGAGCTGGGCTTACACTGTCATGAGACAGGTTAGTTTAGTGAGTGGAACCATGCATCAAGAGGAGTGATAGTGGATTAGGTCAGTCAGGAAAGGAAAATGACTAGGATGTGACTGGCCCAATAGTGAACGAGGGAGAATCAAATAAGAAAAAAAAACTATGAAAAAATTGGGCCAGAGAAGATTCTGATTATAAACGGCAGAACTTCTTAAAAGCATACCAAAGTGGCTACAATAACACTCATCCCAGATATTATAAGAGCAGGAAGGTCAAAGGGAAATTGTCGAAATGACCACAAAATTCCCCAGTTTGAACTGGGATGCAGGTAACCTACTATGTGAATTTAAAATGTTTAAGCAGCATTTAGAACTATGGTTTCTTAATTCAGGTACGTCCAAATCACACAAGCAAGGCATAAATATTCAACCAAAGCAATCGAGTCCACACAAGCTAATTACGTCAGGTTTAACAGAAAAGAACAAAAGAATTCCTTAAAGATATGGATTACATTGGAAAACGTGGTCAGAATTGGATTAAACTTCCATATTAATTGACTAGAGTTCATGAAATCTTGACAACAGCTTAAAGAATCCATTGACCACTTTGTTAGCAGATGCAGAGAAAAGGGTACGTACTGTGATTTTTCACATGCAGAGTTAGCAGACACAATTGTTAACTTGATGATCACATCCATCCCCATGGAAGCCCCATAAGATCTGCAAGACAAGTCCAAAACATATAGCATTGAAGTGCTACTTAAGGGTGGACATAAGCATGAAGTGACCCAAAGGTCACCAATGCTTACAGCTCTTTAGTGCAACCCCTGCTGTTGATACACTTACTACAGTATCGAAATCCAGCAAAACACGTGGAAGGTGTGGCCTTCTGCATGCACTATGGAAATGTCAATTTTCCAACAATTCTGCAAGGCATGTATCAAAAAGGGTCATTGGCAGTTGCAATGGGTTAGAGCAAAGACTGATGCAGCAATAAAGAGCCATGTAATGATCCAAACAGTCTGTAAACTCTAGATATCTTCAAGCAACAAAAATGATAATTTGGTATCCCTGCAGAAACAAATGAGATGACTGACAAGCCAGAAAACAATGATGATGAAGAGTGTTGACTATGTTTCATAGCGTCAATCGCATGGAAAACATAAATATCATCTCGTTGTCCTAAGTGTTTGTCGGGATTTATATTATCTGCCCCAAGAACATTTTTAACTAGTTGTTATTGGCCAAGATTAACACTTGGGAAAGCTCCAACATCATACCTCTGAAAATTCTTAAAAAAAAAATGCATCCACAGACCATGGCAAACCCTACTGCTGCACAACTTTCAGTGTACAGTGATTCACTAATTCCATGTGCAGGATCCATTGACCTAGAATGCAAGTACAATCAATTCTCATTAGAAAGTTAAATCCAAGCTTTGAAGGTGCAAAATTATTTTCAAAGTTTGATTCCAAGCATGGCTACTGGCAAATATATCTTGGGGAGAGGTCCAAAGAACTTAAAACATTTTTGATTCCTCCTGCATGATACTGTTACTTTACATTGATATACGTATCATTAATAACATTGCTGTTGTGGGAAGAGCAAAGTAAGAACATGACCATAAAGTACATACATTAGTGCAAATGACATTCACGGAAGGATTGGTTTCAACATTCTAAAACATGCTATTGATGTGCAGCAGATCAATTTCTTTAATTCTATTTATTCCAGTTCTGACAATCCAAGTAAAACAGAGGATATAAAGGCCATGCCAACTACTCAAGTTAAGGATGATCTTCAAAGATGTCTATGTCTCTTTGACTACTTATCTCCATAAGTTCCCACATTTGCTCAAAAATCTTTGTTGCCAAGGGAATTGTTTAGAACGATTGTAGTATAAAGAACACCAATATCTCCTCAAAGCATTGAAACAGTTATTATCAGAAGCAGCAAAACTGAAATTTTACAATCTTTAGTAGGCAACCACCCTGGAGATGGATTTCTCATTGAAAGTTCTAGGAGTATGCTTAAAACAAAAACAAAAACCAATTGTATTTGTTTCAAGATCTCTGTCCATACGTGAATTAAACTACTCAAATACTGAGTGGGAAACATTACATTTAGTGTTTGAAATCATGGGTTTCCATACTTACATATTTGGCAAAAGATTGTGGTGGAAACCTATGACAAGCCACTGGGGATGATTTGGCAAAAAATGTTGACCAATGCACTGGCGTGATTGAAATGGCTCTCGATAAAGATTCAAGGTTATGACTGTGAGATTAGGGACAAGCCAGTTAACTTGATGGTCACATTGGATACCCTTCACTAATTATAGAAAAAGCAGAAGATATATCTTTGTATTTACAAGTTGATTTGACCAACAGTGAACTGAAGGATGCCCTCCAAATCGATCTGGTACATTTTGCACAATGCTAATGCCAGCAGCTACAAGAAAAAATTGTGAACTATTCCACACTAGAGAAACTATGGTAAATCATCACTGAAGGATGGCCTGATTCAATTCAGTGTGTCCACGAACATGTGAAACGATTTGGCCTCAACAGGGCAAACTAGACACCTCATGGAGTAATTTTTGAAGACAGGTAGGTCATCATATGGTAATCATTGAGAGCTGATATTCTTCAGTAACTTCATCACTCACACATTGACATAGGTTAGACATGAGGATTTGCAAAAGAGACAGGCTATTGGCTGGGTATGAACAATAACATTGTAGTCACCATCAGTAAATGCAAGGCATGTCAAGAGCATATATAACTCAGCACAAAGAACAACTGATTCTACATGAAGTTCCTAACCATCCTTGCTGCAAAATTGCACCCAATCTGTTTCACATCCATGGCACTGACTTCATTGTCATCATTCAACAATTGTACCAATATGTCAAAAACACCTGTTGAGCACACACAAAATGCTATTTTCAGTTTCTTTGATGTGCGTGGAGAGATTATTGTGCATATTGGTCTGCAATTCATTGATAAGCCATTTCAAGACATGTGGGAAGTGAAATATTGATCACAGTACTTTTCTCCATCATCGTAGATCTAACGGCATTTCTGAAGGAATGATTCACACAGTGAAATGCCTAATACTCAAATGTAGACTAACAAAGCGTGATCAACACAATGCAATAGAGACACCTTTAAGTGCAACTATTTAAGTTTAAGTTTATTTATTAGTGTCACAAGTCGGCTTACATTAACACTGCAATGAAGTTACTGTGAGTATCTCAGTCACCACACTCCGGTGCCTGTTCAGGTACAGAGAGAATTTTAGCACTGCCAGTGAACCTAACTAGCACATCTTTCAGGCTGTGGGAAGAAACCGGAGCACCTTAAAGAAACCCACACAGAGAGAATATGCAGATTCTGCAGACTCAGTGTCCCAAACAGGAAAGCAAACCCTGATGCTGTGAGGCAGTAATGCTAATCACTGTGCAAATTTCATCACCGGTAGAGCTCATGTTAGGCAGAATAGTGCACACCAATTTACCTGTTCTTATCTATTGTAATTTTTTAGAAACTAGAAAACAACCTTTATAGTGGCAAGAATGAGCAACATGCGCAATAAAAATGCAGGACAGAATCACCAAGTTTACAGTTCAGACAGCAAGTTCACATTTAAAGTCACACAAAAGATACATACCAACCAGCCAAAGTGACAAGGGTTCGTTCAGAAACAAGATCCTGTAGAGTCATTACAGACAAAGGTACAACAGTGAAGCATATCAGATCATTCCAGCCCCTCAATCACCATGCAATCTTATTATATCAAGGACTAGATCCAAAATAAAACCAAGAACAAACATCTAAAAATGACAGCTCCACAGATCATTGTAAGCAATTAAGGAAACTTTCAGACAAGATTACCATGACAAAATCTGGGCGTCCCAGCAGATTAGCTCTACAATTTAGACGCTCATATTTTACTCAATTCTAAACACTTACATAATGGTTGCTAAAGATGAACAAGTATTGTAAATAGTTACACTTCTTTGAAGAAGGGAAAACATCTTTAAAAAGAGTGGTGTTGTAACATGCCATATGGGATAGCAGCATGAAATCACTAGAAGGGAAATTATGCCATGTGATCTAATCTTAGTTTCATTCTCGCTTTTGAGCGGAGCGCAAGCCTTCAGTGCCCTGCTCCTGCTGTCTTCAAGCTTTCTTTCCATATGCACCTCTTCTTATGTACCTAGTCTTAATAATTAAACCCACAACGTGTTTACCCAATCTCATCAGAGTGTTGTTGTTTTTATCACCGTAACAACATGACAAAAATGTCCCAGGAGACCTTCTGGAATGCTTAAAAAACAAATGAAATTATTACCAAGCAAACGTGAAGAGTGGTTGAAAAATAGGATAGGATAGAATGTTACAGATATTCCACAGCCAGGTATACAGAAAGTAGGAACGTATTACACTTTGGATAAGAAAAACAAAGTCATACATCAATAAACTTCTAAAATATATTTATTAAGACAAAACCTGTTAACCCAGCACTATAATTAGGTAGACTGCATATAACTTGAATGTAATTCATGAATAAGAGACATTTCTTTCAATAACATATAGATAATCTTAATTTATTAATCAATTTTGTAACGCATACAAAATTGCCTTTGCTGTGTAAATTCCAATTCTATTGTGTCCTAGCAGGGGATTTTAAGTTTTACAACAAGGAATAGACAGCGGGCATTTATTTGGAATGAACTGAAAACCAAAACACTTTCTGAAAGATATAATCATGAGCTGCAATTTGTGGTAGAAGTACTTAAGTGGCTTGGTCAAGCTTGTTAAAGACATGTCTGTCCCAACAGAAATTGTTCATCTAGTTGAACTACAGAGCAGCCAACATCTGTATGTTTTGGCAGAATGCAATTATTTTGCAAACATTTAGGTTTAGTTTCATGATGTGGAGTTGCTAGCGTTGGACTGACATAGGCACAGTAAGTAGTCAACACCAGGTTAAAGTCAACAGTTTTAATTCCAAATCTTGCCATCACTTCCACTTTCCTGCCTTTTCTTTCGGCAGGCTTTGTTCACACATGGTTATTTATCTTTTATTCACTCAAATTTATTTCATACTCTCTTTCCATTGCTTCAGTCATTCTAACAATCATTCAATTGATCCTTCTTCACTGTTCAATTGTTTATGTCTTTTCCTTCCCCATCTGGAATGATTCCATGAATATGTTTTTTCGTCACTTTTTTCAGTCGAAATAAAGAACTGCAACCTTGTTTACTTCTATGAATATGTTCTTCCCACAGATGTAGATTGAATTGCTGTGTTTCCAGACTTAGATATTTTTGATTTATGTGTTTTTGAAGACATTTACCTCATCTCGTGATGGAGATTTACAGAGTTTGTTACTCTGAGAACATTTTCTGTAACTAGTTACAATATTATACAACTGCAAAATTCTTGTGAGCAAAGAGGCAACGCAATATCAAGCTTTCAGTAGTCAGTCCTGGTTCAATGATACTATTCTCACTTCTGAGTCAGAAGTCTGGATTTTCATTCGCGAATCGGGTGCACAGAGTTGGAGAATTCCCAGCCCCGTGAATCCGAGTTTTAAAAATGGCTGCCCATACGTCTACTGTTTAGTCTGGGGGTTGCACGGGTTATATTATGAGTTGGGTCTGGTCAGCTGAGAAGTTGAGAGGGATTGGAGGCAGGTCCGGCATGAGTCGGATAATACGCGTGCTCACAAAAGCAGTTACTCTGCAAGCTCCATTTGAGAGAGGTTGGTTGTCCAAGATGAAGCCCCTCTGTTTTGGAAGGGGTGGTAGTGCCTTGTCAGGTGAGCGTGAATGTAAATGCTGAACAAATATCGGCTGATCCTGGAATGAATGATTCATTATCGGCTTTCCCGTTGGGAGAATTTTCATTGTTGCTGTCTAGTCATAGTGTACTTTCTTAAAGCCCTAAAAGGATAAAGGGAAGTCTCAAGACACAGTCATAGAAATGGCATGGTCTTGTCACCATGACCTGATGGAAATATTCAGTAGTGATGAAGTTAATATAGGAAGCTTTCACCATGGACTCAGAAGTTGTAGACTTTATCTGAAATTGGACTAAGCTCGTGAAAAAAGACAGCCGAGGGGAAGGGGACAGGAGGATAGCCTAAAGACTTGTTTAAATCTATGAAAGGTTTTGATAGAATGGATACAGTGAATATTTTAAATTGTGGGGAAGAGCAAACCTCGAGGTCTTGAATATAAGATAGTCACCAAGAAAACAAGCAGGACAGGCTTCTTTATTCTTGTGTGCACTATCAGAGATCTTGGGTATCAGCAACTTTAGACACTCTTGGGTTGACTTGAGTACAAATAGTGCTAGACACCATGCATAATCTGAAGCGAGGCCTTTAATGAATGTGCATAAGGAAAACCACCCCTCCAATTTGATTTTCAAGTTTGCTGATTACACCACCAAAATGGGTTGGATCTTAAACAATGACAAGACAGAGTACAGGAATGAGATAGAGAAACTGGTGGGACAACAATAATCTCTCCCTTAATGTCAACAAAATGAAGGAGATTGTCATCGATTTCAGGAAGCTTAAAGGCGACCATGTCCCTGTCTACATCAATGGAAGTAAAATAGAAAGGACCAAGTGCTTCAAGGTTTTAAACGTTCAGATCACCAACCACCTGTCCTGGTCCTCCATGCTGACACTATAGTTAAGAAAGTCCACCAATGCCTCTACTTTCTTAGAAGACTAAAGAAATTTGGCACGTCAGCTACAACTCTCATCAACCTTTACAGATACACTATAGAAAGCATTCTTTCTGGTGGTATCACAGCTTGGTATGGTTCCTGTTCTGCTCAAGACCACAAGGAATTATAAAAGATCATGAATGTAGTCCAATCCATCACACAAATCAGCCTCTGATTCATTGAGTCTGTTTACACTTCCCACTGCCTCAGCAAAGCTGCCAGCATAATTAAGGACATCGCGCACCTCAGACAGTCTGTCTTCCACCTTTCTCCCGTCAGGAAAAAGATACAGAAGTCTGAGGTCACGTACCAACCGATTTAAGAATAGCTTCTTTCCTGCTGCTGTCAAATTTTTGAATGGACTTAGCTTGCATTAAGTTGATCTTTCTCCACACCCTACCTATGATTAACACCACATTCTGCAGTCTCTTGTTTCCTTCTCTGTGAACAGTATGCATTGTCTGTATAGCGTGCAAGAAACAATACTTTCCACTGTATGTTAATACATGTGACAATGATAAATCAAATCAGTTGTCCTGCAAGCATTTCTGAACTTGGGGCAATTATAATCAATTACACTAAATCAGAAGCAAGTAATTTTTCTAATCCTTCATTTGCATACATTCGCCAATTAAATCCTAACTTTTCACCCTTTCTCATTCAATGAAAAACTGACTTTGCTAATCCTTCATTTGCATAGCATATCCCCATATCTTGTCTTTGGTATTTATTATGGAAAAATCTGGTCTTGCTCACCATTTCGTGAAATCCGAAAAGCAGAATGTTATGGGGCCTACGCAGGTGAAGATTAGCCTGTTCATGCTGAAATAGCAGACACTTACTCCTTGAAGATCTGCAAGCTCAAACATTTTAAAAACTGTACAAAGAATGCATGAAACTTTAATTTGAACATTTCAGCTTCTGCACAATGTAGCTTCAAACTATGAAACTTAAATCTGAGCATTTTAACTTCCACACACTACCAGTGGGACTAGTGGAGGTGAATGATGGGACAATGAAACGTACTACCAGTGAGAGTGGTGGAAGTCTAGATGCATTTAAGGAGATGCTAGATAAGCATATGTAGGAGAAGGGAATTGAACGTTATGCTGATAGATGCGGAAAGATGCTCAATTGGAACGTAAACACCAGCACGGGCTCATTGAGCTGAATGCTCTGTTTTTGTGCTGTGGTTATTGGTAATTCGATGCAACATGTACACCAGTCAGATCCTGTCCTGAAAAGCATGGGCTAATTCTAACCACCTCCCTATATGGAAGACAGAAGCCAAGACCTCAGGCAAAACAGCTGCTTGATGACTATAACATTTAGTCATGATTTCCTGAGCCAGAGGAGGTGGGCTCACCTCAACTTCCCAAACAATTGATTGGGCCACCATTTCCCTGAAAAATCCAGTTCAATGTTTTGTTTTTCAGTCAAGAGATGTGGGTTTCCCTAGCTTGGCCAGCATTTATTGCCCACTCCAATTGCCTTTGAGAAGGTGGTGATAAGCTGCCATCTTGAATTGCTGCAGTTCGTATTGTTTAATTATACCCACACTGCTAATAGGGAAGGAATTCCAGAATTTTGAGCCAGGAGAATGAAGGAATGGTGATATAGTTCCAAGTTAGAATGGTGAGTGACTTAGATGGGAATTTACAGGTCGTGTTCCCATATATGTCTGCTGTCCTTGACCTTCTAGATGATGATGGTTGTGTGTTGGGAAGTTGCTGTCTAAGGTGCCTTGTTAAGTTTCTGCAGTACATCTTACAGATGGTATATACAGCTGCAACTATGTGGTGGTGAATGTTTATGGAAGGGGTAGCAATCAAATGGGCTGTTTTCTCATGGATGGTGTCAAACTTCTTGGAGCTTCACTCATCCAGGCAACGGGAGAGTATTCCATCAAACTCGTAATTTGTGCCTGTTCAACATTAACATTTAATAATAAGTTAGATTGGTGACTGAAGAAAAAAAAGAAAAGAAAATGACTTGAGAGTAAAGGATAAATATGCAAATTCATACATTCCACAGTTACGGTGACTTAATAAATTTCAGCCAAAGCAATGGTTAAGCACAGAAATTTAGCCTATCATTCCAAAACGTGAAAGGAGTAAGGGTGAAGATTGTACAGGCAAGCAATTAAGGTTGCTGCTTGTGACTGCCGTTCAGCGAGCCCTTAAAGCGCGCATGTGGATAGGGCATCCAAAGCTTTAACTAATAATTCAGAAAACACTTGTAAATGTTTGAAAATTTAAATTCAGCTCTGATTTGAATTCTGAAAATAACCAAAGCTATTAAAAAGTGACCACAAAGTGCTTGGATTTTCATAAGAATCTAACTAGTTCACTCAGGTAAAAGCAAATTACTGCAGATGCAGGAATCTTAAACTAAAGAGAAAATGCTGGAAAATTTCAGCAGGTCTGGCAGCATCTATTAGGAGAGAAAAAAGCTGATGTTTTGAGTCCAGATGACGCTTTGTCAAAGTTAGTTCAGTAAGGTCCTTCAGGGTGGGAAACCTACATTTTTCCCCAGTCTAATCTGTATGTGACTCTGGTCCCACAACAAATATTTGACTCCTAATTGTCACCTGAAGTGGCCAAACAAGCCACTCAATTTTATCAGACCTAATTTTCAAGATAGTAGCCAACAACCAACTTCTCAGGTCAAGTTAGCATGGTCCAAAAATACCAATATTGCCACTGGCACTCACATCTTGGGAATAAGAACAACCAATTTGGACCTGCTGGGCCATATTCTGCACAGACATAATTTCTGCTAGTGCTTAAAAGTCTCGAGTCATACACAAGTGAGCTCATGGGGGAGATGACAGAGGACCACTACCAATTCTGGGGCTTGAGCTCAGAATCTGTCAGCTCTTTCAGCGTGGGAGAAAAAAAAGTTGTTCTTTGCACTCGTTTGTCTCCATTGGTAATATATAATTTAGCAAAGTTTCTATGTAAACAAATTTCACTCAAAACCAATGATTTTCATGGTGATGGTGCTGGGAATTAGAAAGCAAGTCATTTGTGTGTGGTGACCAATCTCCCTCTGAGCTGAAGTAAAAAAAGCTTTCTGGTATTTTGATGGAAGTGAGGTGTCACTTGGATCGAGGATGTGTTTGCTGGCCAACTGGTGGCTGGGGATGTGGAAATAGAGACAGGACACTGGAAAAGTGAACCATGTTGTGATTTACTTCAGCAGTCATTGCTGTGGATGTCATTTGGACAATCGCTTTTGAAATGGAAATTGCCTGTTTTCAAACATTGAAAGACAGATGAGACTTATAATCTGGGATACAATAGGAATGTGAGAATTTTTTTTAGACTTATCCTGTGATAAGGGACGCCCTGATTCTCTGTAACTGAAAGATTGATATTCTCCACGTGCAACTCAGCCAACTATTTTCTCAGCACCCTTAAGCTTGTTGTTATTAGATACCACCCCATGAAAATTTATAAAGAATCAAAGGAAAACTCCTAATGAGTTCCTGAGTTGTCTCAACTGGCTTGAACATTGCCTTGAACATGGCCATCACTAGCCAGCTTTCCCCTACCTCCACAAAATCACTTCAGCTGAGAGGAGAGGCTACGACCCAAGCTGGCACACAGTCCATCAGCATCATTTTATTTGGTCGCTGGTCTCTGTTCTGCACTGATTTGCTGCATGGAATTTCTGCCTCAGGTCTTGCATTTAAAACATTGCAATGCTCTTCACAAAAAAAAAAATCAACTTCATACTACTACATTTTTTAGGCATTGACCTGAAAACAGGTTGATGTTGACAACCCTCTGCCCAGTTCTAGGTGGTTAGAGTAAATTACATTCTGACCACGTGACCTTGACTCCCATAACCCATCCATGAATCTTATCTCTATTTATTGAGGGTTTTCCAGAATATATTTGAGAGAGGCTGAAGCATATTTTTGAGTATTGAGGAAGATTAATATCCATACTAATAATTATGGAGGAAATAATAGCTATATTAAGAATTGTGTCCAGTGAAAAGAGTTAATAGAGACAAATCACAAAAGCCCACACAATGCTTACCATCCTGCAGTTAAACAGTGAGTTCCAAACACCTGACTTTCAAACAAGGAAGAGAGGAAGATACTATGCTGGGAGAGGCCTTTAAATCATGTATTGGACGAGGTTGTGATCCACGTTGTAGTATATAATCACATTGGAATGCTTAAAAGACGGGGGGGAAACAATATTTAATTAAGACAATTAAAAACCTTGTGTCAATTGGGTATTATATTTAAGCAACGCAAGGTGATTTTGATTGTTTTTAGAAACAGTACTTCCGTATGTAACTGTAATTAATAACTGACTGGATGGAGTCAGTTATTATTGGTATATGCTAATTATTAATGTGAGATAGGATTTACTCCTATTTGGAAATAAGTGGACATATTAGTGACAGGCAACATAGTTTCACGAAGGGGAAGTTGTGTCTCACTAGCTTGACAACTTTTTTGAGGAAGTGACGAAGATGATTGAGGGTAGGGCAGTGGATGTTGTCTATATGGACTTCAGCATGGTCTTTGACTAGGTCCCTCATGGCAGACTGGTGAAGTCACATGGGATCAGAGGTCAGCTGGCAAGATGAATACAGAACTGGCTCGGCCTCATGTGAGAATACCATCCACCAGGTACATGATGCGACTCGGTCAACATTGTCTACCTGATATACTGCAGGAAAGGATGTCCTGAGGCATAGTACATTGAGGAGACCATGCAGATGCTATGACAATAGGTGAATGAATACCATTCCACAATCACCAGGCAGGAGTGTTCTCTTCCTGTGGGGAACACGTAAGGAGTCACGGACATTCAGCCTCTGATCTTTGGGTAAGCATTCTCCAAGGTGGCCTTCATGACACACGACAATGCAATGTTGCTGAGCAGAACCTGAAAGCCAAGTTCTGCACGTGAGGATGGCCTCAACTTGGATATTGAGTTCCTGTCCCACTATCTGTAACCCCCACAACTTGCCTGAGCTCGTAAAATCTCACTAATTGACCTGGCTGGAGACGATCTCTTTAACCTGTGCTTAACCCTCCCTCCACTTGCGTTGTCTGTACCTTTAAGACTTGATTACTGTAAAGACTCACATTCTAACCATTACCTTGTAAATTGAGTGAGTTTGTCTCTATACATGCCCTGTTTGTGAACACAACTTCTCATTCACCTGAAGGAGGAGTGAGACTCCAAGAACTTGTGCTACCAAATAAACCTGTTGGACTTTAACCTGGTGCTATGAGACTTCTTACTATGCTTACCCCAGTCCAACACCAGCTGTCACTAACTCAATTCAGAAAGGTGTTTGAATGCTAAGACAGGTCCCCTGATTTTATATTTCCAATCCCATTTAAAATGTTAGTATTCGGGAATTTAGCAGTAATTCACATTTAGACATTATGCTCTGGTAAGTATGCTTACTGGAGAATAGTAAATAGTTGTAATATGTCAAAGATTAAAAGTTGTGCACAGTATTTAGCTGATAAGGTGCACTTTGTTTGAGTTGAAAATAATCTTTTCTAACTGCTTTTAACATAAAAAGCATTGAACTGGCAGTCATTAGACTGGTTGTGGTGTCCAATGGAGTAATTTTCAAGGCCATGAACAAACTCTGACCGTTGTTATATTTATACCTGTTACAGGATTGTTACGATCGTTTTCTTATTGTATTTAAAACTATTGTCCTCCTCAAGTAGCCAGACAAAGTCATGGAGTCGTTTCAAAATGAAAGACTATAACTCCAGGAAGTCATTCAGGCCAGAGTGAAAAATTTAGAAATACATAGGCAATTAAAGTCACAGCTTCGATTACAAATACAAAAGAACACTACAGCACAGGAACAGGCCCTTCGACCCTCAAAGCCTGCACCGACCATGCTACCTGTCTGAACTAAAACCCCCTACCCTTCATGGGACTATATCCATCTATTCCCATCCTATTCATGTGTTTGTCCAGACACCCCTTAAAAATCATTATTATATCTGCTTCCACTACCCCCTCCAGCAGCAAGTTCCAGGCACCCACCACCCTCTGTGTAAAAAGAACTTTCCTTGTGCATCTTCTTTAAACCTTGTCCCTCACACCTTAAACCTAATGTCCCCTAGTAATTGACTCTTCCACCCTGGGAAAAAGCTTCTGATTATCCACTCTGTCCACACCCCTCATAATCTTGTAGACTTCTATCAGGTCACCCCTCAACCTCCATCATTCCAGTGAGAACAAAGTTTCTCCAACCTCAACTCATAGCTAATGCCATCCATACCAGGCAACATCCTGGTAACTTTTCTGTACCCTCTCCAGAGCCACCACATCCTTCTGTTACTGTTGTGACCAAAATTGAACACTATATTCCAAATGTGGCCTAATCAAGGTTCTAAAAGCTGCAACGTGACTTGCCAATTTTTAAATTCAATGTCCCAGCCAATGAAGGCAGGCATGCCAAATGCCTCCTCGACTACCTTCTCCACCTGCGTTGCCACTTTCAGTGACCTGTGTACCTTTACATCTAGGTCCCTCTGCCTATCCAAATTCTTAAGGATTCTGCCATCTGTATTAAACGTTCCATAATGCATTACCTCTCATTTGTCCAAATTAAACTCCATCTGCCATGTCTCTGCCCCAGTCTCCAACCGATCTATAGCCTTCTGTATGCTCCGACAGTTCTCATCGCTGTCCACAATTCCAACAACCTTTGTGTCCGTAATCTTACTAATCAATCCAGTTACATTTTCCTCCTAATCATTTATACATATTACAAAACAGAAAAAGGTTCTGGCATTGATCCCTGAGGAAGCCACTAGCCACAGCCCTCCATTCAGAAATGCACCCTTCCACTGCTCCCCTCTGTCTTCTATGACCGAGATGTCGGTGCAGGCGTGGAGGGCCGAAGGGCCTGTCCCTGTGCTTTGTTCACTTTGCACTTGTAATCGAAGCTGAGACTTTAATTGCCTATGTATTTCTAAATTTTTCACTCTGGTCTGAATGACTTCCTGTAGCTATAGTCTTTCTTCTTGAAACAACTCCGTGACTTTGTCTGGCTACTTGAGGAGGAGCAATCCTCTGAAATGGCTGAGCAAGTCATCACCATCTTCTCAAGGACAATTACAAATGGACAATAAACGTTAGCCTTTAAATTAACATTTTAAGAAACAAATCATCCATCATGGGACGGGATACCATAATCCTGGCTTTTATAGCCCCATTATTCACCAACTCTGTCTATCCAACTGCCTAGGGAATCCATCCTATGTGTTCACTTGTTCAAAGAATGAAACAAAAATGGTGTCATTGGATCTAAAAACAGCTCAACGGATGAACGCTCATATTTCTATGGGGGTAGAACATAAGAACATAAGAACATAAGAAATAGGAGCAGGAGTAGGCCATCTAGCCCTTCGAGCCTGCCCCGCCATTCAATAAGATCATGGCTGATCTGTCGTGGCTCAGTTCCACTTTCCCGCCCTCTCCCCATAACCCTTAATCCCCTCTCTTATCAAGAACCCATCAACCCGCTTCTTAAAAATATTTAGCGAGGCAGCCTCCACCACTTCAACGGGCAGAGAATTCCAGAGATTCACCACCCTTTGAGTGAAGAAGTTCCTCCTCAACTCCGTTCTAAACCGCCTCCCCTTTATCTTGAGGCTGTGCCCCCTAGTCCTACTGTCTTTTTTGAGCGGGAAGAGTCTCTCCACCTCTATCCTATCCATCCCATTCATCATCTTATACGTCTCAATGAGATCTCCCCTCATTCTTCTAAACTCTAACGAGTACAAGCCTAGTTTATTCAGCCTCTCCTCATAGCTCAATCCCCTCAACTCCGGTATCAGCCTAGTAAACCTCCTCTGCACTCCCTCCAGGGCCAAAATATCCTTGCGCAGGTGCGGCGCCCAAAACTGCACACAGTACTCCAGCTGCGGCCTCACCAATGCCCTATACAGCTGCAGCAAGACCTCCCTACTTTTATATTCAATCCCCCTCGCTATGAAGGCCAGCATCCCATTCGCCTTCCTGACCACCTGCTGCACCTGCAAGCTGGGTTTTTGCGACTCATGCACAAGGACCCCGAGGTCCCTCTGCACCATCGCCTGCTGCAGTTTTTCGCCTCGTAAGTAATAGTCCTTCCTACCATTCTTCCTACCAAAGTGGACCACCTCACACTTGCCAACATTAAATTCCATTTGCCATTTCCTGGCCCATTCGCCCAGCCTATCTAGATCCTTCTGCAGACTCTCCACACCCTCCGCACAATTTGCCGTTCCCCCAATCTTGGTGTCATCAGCAAATTTCGACACCCTGCACTCGGTTCCCTCCTCCAGATCATCTATATAAATGGTAAATAGCTGAGGCCCCAGCACCGACCCCTGGGGCACCCCACTAGTCACCAACCGCCAATCTGAATAGCACCCATTGACCCCCACTCTCTGCCTCCTATTTGACAACCAATCCTCTATCCACGCTAACACCCTACCCCCAACTCCATGTCCCCTGACCTTCTGCAATAACCTCTTGTGAGGTACCTTGTCAAACGCCTTCTGAAAATCCAGAAAGACCACATCCATCGGCTCTCCTCTATCCACTGCCCTAGACACATCCTCATAGAACTCCAGTAAATTTGTCAGACACGACTTCCCTTTAATGAAACCGTGTTGCGTCTGCCCTATCAAGCAATTCCCTTCAAGATGCCTCGCAATTTCCTCCTTAATGACAGATTCTAACATTTTACCTACCACAGACGTTAAACTAACCGGCCTATAATTCCCTGCCTTTTGCCTGGCACCCTTCTTAAACAACGGCGTAACATTAGCCGTTTTCCAATCTTCCGGCACTTCCCCGGAATCCAGCGACGTCTGGAAAATAACCACCAAGGCATCCACTTTAACCTCCGCCATTTCTTTCAGAACCCTCGGATGCATTCCATCCGGTCCTGGCGACTTGTCCACAATCAGCCCCTCCAGTCTGTCGAGCACCACCTCTCTAGTAACAGTAATGTCATTAAGACCCTCCAGTCCTACCACCTTTCCATCGCTAACACCCGGCAAATTATTCACGTCCTCCTCCGTGAAGACAGAAACAAAAAAGTTATTCAAGACCTTAGCCATTTCCCCATCCCCTACCACTAGCTCCCCTTTCTCATCCTCTAAAGGACCAACGTTCACCCTAGCCAGCCTCTTCCTTTTTATATATTTATAAAAACTCTTGCTATCCTTTTTTATATTAAGTGCTAGCCCAGCTTCATAGCTTCTCCTACCCTCCTTTATCAACTTCTTTGTCAATCTTTGTTGACATTTAAACCTTTCCCAATCCTCTTCTCGCCCACTGCTCTTAGCTACTCTAAATTCCTCCGCTTTTAATTTAACACTTTCCTTCACCTCCTTCGTTATCCACGGCTTATTACCTCTCCTCCTACTGTCCTTTTTGACCATCGGAATAAATTTCTGCTGAGCACCAAGAAAGATCTCCTTAAAGATCCTCCACTGCTCCTCAGTAGACCTACCTTCCAACGCGCTCCCCCAGTCCACATTCGCCAATTCTTCTCTCATCCTACCATACTCCCCTCTATTCAAACAAAGGACGCGTGTCCGGGAACCCACTTTCTCCTCCTCCATCTGCAACAGAAACTCCACCATGCAATGATCACTCTCTCCAAGAGGATCCTTCACCGCAAGGTCCCTAATTCTACCCGCCTCATTACATAGCACCAGATCCAAGATAGATCGCTCCCTCGTCGGCTCCAACACACACTGTTCAAGGAAATTATCCCGGCAGCATTCCAAGAACTCCTCCTCGAGCTCACCTCGTCCAACATGGGTCGACCAATCAATATGCAGATTGAAATCTCCCATAACTACTGCCGTCCCATTCCTGCACGCCGCACTTATTTGCGCGTTAACAGCCCGCCCCACCTCCAGATCATTATTCGGGGGCCTATAGACGACACCCACCAGCGTCTTCCTCCCTTTGCTGTTCCTAATCTCCACCCACAACGATTCCACTTTCTGCTCTTTGACTCCGATATCATCCCTTGCTACCACCTTGATACTATCCTTAATCAGCAGAGCTACGCCACCCCCTCTTTCCTCCTGCCTATCCTTCCTAAACACTTAATAGCCTTGTACATTCATCTCCCAGTCCCTGTCACCTTGCAGCCACGTCTCTGTAATGGCCACCAGATCGTATCCATTTGTGTCGATCTGCGCCGCCAGCTCATCCACTTTATTCCGAATGCTTCGTGCATTCAGATAAAGCGCTTTCATCCCAGCCTTCACCTGGACCCTATTTGCCGTAACGCCACCAATTGGGACATCCTCGGCCTCTTCCCTTACCTGTACCCTATCCTTAACTTTAGACCTCGTAGCGTCACCTGCCCTCGCACCCTCCCCCCCCCCAATTAGTTTAAAGCCCTGTCTACAGTCCTCTTTGCTCGATTCGCCAACACTCTGGTCCCAGCACGGTAGGAGTGATGTTAAGGCTTCAATCGCTTGCCTGAGTGGCAAGTCTTGATGACAGTCCATACATGACTGTTTTCTCTGTCTGCTGACCAGAGAAGTATCAGGAATATTTGTGTACATGCTGGCAGCCACAGCATGACCTGAGTGCACATGAATAACTGTTCGATTTTGCATTCAACAGCAGGCATTACAGTGGGAATATTTTTAGAGCCACCTCTTCTAGTTATTTATTTATGACTGGACATGAGGGGGACTGCAGAGCTTTGATCTGTTCCACTGCTTATGGGATTGTTGTTCAGCATACATGTAGTCTTGTGTTGCAATTTCTCCAAATTGGCACCTCATTTTTTGATATGCCTGGGCTTTTCTGACATGCTATTCCACACTCCTCATTCTTCTCCTGGCTTGATGTTAAGGGTGGAATGAGCCAGGCCACGTCATTATAGATTATGGCCGCATACAATTCTGCTACTGCTGAAGTCCCAAAGTGCCTCATGAATGTCCAGTTTTCAGCTGTGAGATTGGTTCCAAGTCTATCCTATTTAACACTGTGGTAGTGTCACAGAACACAAGAGTGTTGAAGTGATTAAGATGGAATACAATGCATTTACGACAGGTAAGGTTGGGGCCATGTAGGTTTTTCCTTCTTCTTACCACCTGATGCAGGAACAGTTTGGCAGATGTGTCCTTTATGGCTCAGTCACGAGTGGTGTTAGTGAATCACTTTTGGTGATGTTCATTGAAATGTCCCAACCAGAATATATTTTGAGCACCAGCAACCCTCAGTGTTTCTTTCTTCTGTTGAAGGAAGGTGTTCAGTAGTTTCAGCAGAAGATTTCCTAGACTATTTTTGACTTGATGCCTTCAAGAGATCTTCAGTCAATATTGAGGATTTGCAGGACCACTCTATCCTGACTGATTACCACTGTGTATTGCCATCTCTGGTGGATCATTTCTACTGGCAGGACAGGGCATATCCCCTATAGATGATGATGGAGGAGTCTGAGGCATTAGTTGTAAGGTATTATTGAATTTGGACCACTGCACTGGCTCCATTTTCAAAGGGGTCTACTGCTGTATGTCCAAATTGCACAACTGATTCAGCAGTAGGCCCCTTGTAAGGAAAAAAATTAGGACTCTAAATACACATAAGTGACATATTGCCATTTGGGTTGAAATTGGTTCTGGATCTCCAGCGGAAACATTTTCTCCGCATCTACCCGGTCAAACCTTTTTAAATGTTTCAATTAGATCACCTGTCAGTCTTCTAACCTTCAGGGAATATAGCCAAAGTTTATTCAATTTCTCCTTAGAATAATCCCCTCATCCCAGGAATCAGTCCAGTGAAACTTCGCTGAACTCCCTCTAGCACAAGAATGGATTTTCTTAAATTGAGTCTCAGTGCAATGCTTGTTAATGTACATCCTCTACAACAGTGTTAATACCGGGCTTAATTAAGCCATCTTTGTTCTCAGACTAATTTTAGAATATTTTTGCTAAGCTGATTGACCATGTCTATTAACCAGCAAAGCAAACAGCATTGAGATTTAAATGTTAAAAAATGAACTGCAAATGTGAGATACCTGAAATTAAAAGCAAAATAATGGAAATGAATCCATTAAAGCGATAAACCTAGAGCCAGCATTTGACAATAACTTTTCCTTCATGAATATTAACTTGTCTTTTCTTTCTGTAGTTGATGATTAACACTGCAAATTTCCAACACATCCAATTTTCATTCATTATTTTAGTACTCTGGTTGGACTATTGGTTTTCACAATGAATATATACTTAAATAAATATCTTATATGTAATATATATCACTAAAATACTCCTAACGTTCTCCTTTGTTTCTTCAGCAATAATTATTCTTTAATGACATGGTGGCACAATGGTTAGTACTGCTGCCTCCCAGCACCAGGGACCCAGCCTTGGGTGATTGTGGGGAGTTTACACATTCACCCCATGTCTGTATGGGTTTCCTCTGGGCACTCCGATTTTCTCTCACATTCCAAAGGTGTGTGGGTTAGGTGGATTGGTCATGTTAAGTTGCCCCTTAGTGTCCCAAGAGGTTAGGGGGATTGGTGGGGTAAATATGTGGGGTATGGGGATAGGGCCTCGGTAAGATGCTTTGTCAGAGGGTCAGTGCAGACTCGATGCACCAAATGGCCTCCTTTTGCACTGTACAGATTCTATAACATTACTGAAACAGATCTTCCAGTCTCCACATAGTTGGAGACAGAACATATCCCACTGAAGATATGCCAGAGACCACTTTGAAATCCCAAGACTCGGTGGGATTTTCCAGGAAGTTTAAACTTCTGAGGGGAAATTCCCCTGCACTGAGAAAGTCTGTAACTTGAGTTAGAGTCAGAAATTTTGTACAGTTCCCACTTACCTGGGGATAGTTCCCCAAGAAATGTTAGACAGATGAAAACCTCATCTAATATCTGGATAATTACAGAACCAAACCCCAATCTCACACTGACCTCATCCCACCACTCCACAGATTTCCTCCCCCACCCCGATACCTGGATTCATACCTCTCTAATTTAACCTGACTACCCTCCTACCACCTGACCATCATCCCAACCTTCCGACTCCGCCTGATCAAAGTGACGAGCCCCCATCACCCGATCCACACCCTCAGAACCATCCTTGACTCCATCTGACCCCCCCTTCAATCTCCATACCTGACTTGACGAGCCCTCAACTACCTGATGCCCAATCTCTTAACTCTCACCACCCTACCTCATCACCACATCATCATCTTACCCATCTTATCCCCTTACCCACCCATCTTCTCTCTAGTTTTCCAAATAGCTTTGGGACGTTTAAACTCTACTTTGGAAAATACAGTAGTCAGTGCTGTAAGAAGAGGGTACAACTTCTGTGTGGATTCTCTCCATTGCCCTTTCCAAGATTTCCAATGCTGACTGAGTTGAGAGATTCACCATTAGAAGATTGTAATGCAAAACTGAAGGAAGATGAATGTGTATTTTTTTTTGGTCTGATCAAGGTCAGAAATAGGGGTTCTGAACTTAAGGTCTGGGCTGTTATCTAGTTATTATCCAACTGCTGTTAAGAAAAAGTGCAAACTGACTACCACATTTCCTGTGTTATAACAGTGATTAAAATTCAAATGTACTTCACTGGCTCTGAAGATATGAAACATTGGGACATCCTAAGTTAGTGAAGGGCAGTGTATAAATGCAAATTCTTTCTTGTTTCATAAAAGACAGTATTCTTCTTCCAGCAGTCAGTCAAGATAAAATCTTTCTATTGCACTTGTAAAATGTGCTTCAATGCACATTGCTCTTTTAATCATAGTCCAGATCTTCCAGTCATGGTTAACCGTAATATAGAAAGGACAGGGGATCAAAATGACTGGATGCAACAGAAAACCAATTGTCATAGGTCCTCTCAAAACAGGCAAATATTAACAGCTGTTACCAAGAAACACGGCAATGCAGGAACAAAAGCATCTTCCAGAATGATATTAATTGATATTAATTTATCAAGAAAGCTTATCTGTACCTAGGAGGGGGGAGGCAGTTGCAGGGATCAGTAAACTACTAATTTATTCTTCTGCCCGCAGGAAGAAGAGCTCTCTTATAAATTGCTTGCTTCTGAGCTCCCTGTGTGTCTCCATTAGAAGAAAGCAATCATTTCTGCCTTCCACTGAATTTCCTCCATTTTAAGGACTCCTGGGTAGAGCAAAAAATAGCTCAAAGTTACTGCCTCATCAGCAGAGCTGATAAATGATAATTTAGCACATTAAGAATTCAACACAAAGGTTACTGCTTATCAGTACCAACCCAAACACTCTGGAAACTCACTTCTTGGAGATTTTACATCCTGTATTAACAATTAATAACAGGATAAGAATGTTAACCTGGAGCAACTCTCATACATTTCCTTGCTTCTTATAATTTGAAGCAATTGCAGTTTTTGAATAAATAGGACACCATCACACATGATATGTCGTTGGAGGTGGAGTATGCTCTCAATTTGGGAGCGTATTATTCAGCCCAATATTGATAATGAAATGGGTGCATCCATTATAAATATTATTTCAAACTTTAGTGGTATATTTTATTAGGAAGAATGCGGAGAGGCAGTACAAAATAAAAAGTGCAATCCTAAAGGGGATGACAGAATAGCGACATGTGCACAGGTCATTGAAGGTGGCAAGACAGATTAAGAAATTGGTTAGAAAGGTACATAGGATCCTAGGCTTTATGAACAGAGACACAGTGAGTGGGATTTAAAGGGCTTTTCTGTTAGCAAGATCTCTTGGCCCTACTGAGGGCAACACCCAATCAGCAGCAGAATGGACGACCTGCACAAAATGCTGTAGACATCAATGAAACGAGAAGATCCCGTTGGTGAATAATGGTGATCCACCACAGCCGGAAAATACATTATGAAGGGATTGGAAAATCCTATCTTGTTGCATGAAAGCAAGGAAATTATGAATATTTATAAAACACCAGTTCAGTCTCAACTAGAGTGTTATATCCAATTCTGGTGTGGGAAAGCATTAAAGAGGTACAGAACAGATCTACAAATGAATGTCTACCTGGATAGATTGGGGAAGCTGAGGTTCTCTTCTTCAAAGAAAAAATGGTGAGGATAGAAGTGTTCATAATCATGAAAGGTCTTGACAGAGTAGTAGTCCAGCTGGCAGGAGAGTCAAGAATCAAAGGGCATTGATTTAAGGTCATTGGTCAATGAGCCAGTGGTGAAATGATAAAATACCTTTTTAAAAAATGAGTGGTTAAGACCTGGAATATATTATCTGTGAATGTTGTGGAGGCAGATTTATTGGTGAATTTTAAAAGGGAATTGGATAAAAACCTGAAAAGAAAAATATGCAGAGCTATAGGGAAAGGATGGGGGAGTGGGGTGAATTTTAAAATAAATGTATTTTAACATGAAACTGAAACCCTTGCTTCTCTGCAAGCTTAGCTCCTCCCATTACGCAACACTGCACTGTCCCTGTCAATCAATCCAATCAAAACCTTACACTGAAACTCCAGAGATATTTAAATAAACAAGATGTCCATTAACTCAATGAAATAATAAATTATTTGGCTAAAACTAGTTATTAACCTGCATTCTTAGCATCTGCTGCATGTTTACCAGGCAAATCGACTCTCGTGACAAAACACTGCCTCTTAAAGCAACTCTGCCTTAAACATAAAATATATTAAAATAGCACAATATCACATTCTCCACTTACATTCTTCTACTGTTATAGCGGATACTCTTAACTCATGGATGTAGGCTAAGTCTGACCACCATTAGCAATGAGTTCTAAGGCCCATGTTTAAATGAGAAAAGGAAAGCATTCATCCCTATAATTTGGAACTTGGGAAACAGAAAAATTAGGAATATTGTGTTTCATCAAATCTATTGGCGAGAAACAGGTAATTTAACCTAACATTTACATTCCACACAAACTTCCTCCCACCCTTCATCTAACCCTATTAGCATGTGCTTATCTAAGTTCCCCATAAATGCTATTTGTGGTACTCAACTACTTGTTCTACATCCACCCCTCTCTCAGTAAAGAAGTTTCTAATGAATTTACTATCAGATTTATCAGTGATTATTTATTTATGGTTCTTAATTTTTGAAGACCCTAGAAATGGAAACATTTTCCTTATACCTATCATCATTTTAAAGACCTCTGCTCACCTCTCAGCGTTTTATCTTCTGTGAATCCTTCAGTCACTAAAGCTCTGTTCTAAGGATCTTTTTCCTCACTCTACAATGGCTTTTATTTTCTGTCTCTTCAAAATCGCAGTCTTTTTAACCTTGTCTTTGTTCTTCCCCTAACTTCCTTTATTACTCCATATCCACTTCACTCATTTGTAAATTTAGAGATGTTCTTCTATGTTGGCGAACCCCCCATGTAAACATAAACAGTTGCACTTTCTGCAAACTCAAATACTTTTCTTCTAACAATGTCTCCCTGTCAGCTGTCATCCAGACCTAATTATTAATTGGGCACTATTTGCCAACTGTAGGATCTGCATATCATTACTGATAACCTTCAGCTATGAAAAGTCACATCACATTTAGGCCATAGATCAAAGATGGCACAAGCAATGCTTCAATCAGCAGCCTATAATATAAAAAACCTTATATTTCTATAGTGCCTTTTAATGTCGTGAAACATCTTAAGGTGCTTCATAGAATATCATTCTGAGCCATGTAAGATGATATTAGGGCAGAGGATCAAAGATTGGTCAAATAGATTGGTTTTGAGGAGCGCACTAAAGGAGAGAAATAAGGTAATAAGACAGAAAGGTGTAGGAAGAATATTCCAGAGATTCTGGCTTAGACAGCTTGAAGGCATAACCAACAATGGTGGAGCAAATAAAATTGGGGATGTGCAAAAAGTTATAATTAGAGGACTGCAGATATCTGGAAAGATGTGAGGCTAGAAAAGATGACAATGATATGAAGAGATGAGGAGGGATTTAAAAACAAGGATGAGATTTTTGAAATAAAGGAGTTGCTTGACTGGGAGCCAATGTAGGTCAGTAAGCAGAAATTAAACTTAGCTGCAAGCCATGACACAGGCTGCACGTTTCTGGATGACCTCAAGTGTACAAAGCATAGAATATTGGAAAACAGCCAGGAATGCACTGGAACAGCCAGATAAAAGGTAAAGATGTGAATGGGGGTTTCAACAGCAAGTGAGCTGAGATAAACCTGAAGTTGATGATACAGAGAAGGAGGTAGGTAAATGCAATGGCATGAATGAGGTTTGAAGCTCATCTTGAGATCAAGTGAGATACCAAGATTCAGAACAGACTCACTTCATCTCGAGTGTTGGCAAGGGAAGCAATGGAGTTAGTAGCTTAGGAATGGAGTTTGGAGAAGGGATTGAAAATCAAACCAAATGGAATTTGGAGGTAAATCAGGAAAGAAAAAGAAACAGTGTACTAGACCAGAGTCGAAGTGAATTGCTTAGAACTGTGACATTCCTTGATTTTCTCCCAAGATAAATGAAGAAATCCTCCAGATTGTGTAAAATATAGGGGAACCATTGGGTGAAAATAAATGTAGAATGGGATGTGGTCTGTTGAAACTTTTGGGTTTGCAGCATACACTTTTATAAAATATACTGTTGTTAGTGGTACTTTGATTAATTCTTGTTAAAAATGTAAAATCCTGTATTGTAATTATTGTAGTTAATAACTGGGAGTTTGAAAATCCTTTCAAAAGGTACTGTTCTCCAGCACGATTGTAAAGGTCAAAATTTTAAGCTATGTAAGAACAGTTTTAGATTTCAGGAAATGGTTCTTGTCCAAGTGCATGTGTGAAGTAAAATGCTACCATGTTTGGCGAGCACCAATTCACTGAAATCCATCAAGGAAGAATTAGCCCTCTTCCTAGGTGAGGTACAGATCACGTTTGTAAAAGTTTGGCATTGTATAACAACAACTGAAGTTTAGTGCTCTTCTGGATTAATTTTGATTGTCTAAGGGGCCAGGGACGATTTTCCCAGATCTATTTTTTCTGAATTTAGCTTGAATTCTTTTACCTTTCCCTGGAGATCAGTTGTTTTGGATGGAATGGAAAGTGTATACACTGTCCTACACAAAGCATCATAATTATGCAGAACAGGAGATGGACTGGAACATCTAGTGTTCTTATGTTTGTTCGTATTTACATGATACTGATAAACAAATGTGTGCAGGTTCTGATATTAAAGAGCTCAGGTAAACAATGAGTGAGTGCCAAGTGGCCCTCCAGTGATTTACATTTACATAGTAATAACGCAATGACAGAACACAACATAGTGAAGGCAGATTAGCTCAATGCTCAAGTGACAACTCCTGTTGTACAGTGCAGGGCAATTTGTTTTTAGCAAGTAGACCTGACAAACTACTAAATGAAATATCAGCACATATCAAAGGAGTGTGAAATTGCAAGTGATCTTGCATCTGTAGCAAGAATTAGGCACTATTCCCAGTTGAGCCTTCTGTGAAGAAACCTGCATTTTAATTTGACAGTGACAAAAGACAAGCTGTCAATGAATGTACAAACCATATTCCATCTGTAGCTATTCCCCTTTCTCCTACAGCTCCTATGTCTGTTCTTTAGATGACACCACATGCTGATATGTAACAAATCTGATCATTGCCTGATCTGAGCATCTTTCAGCTTGTAGAATGTGAAAGAGGTGCCATTTTCTGAGTAACTATCACACTTGCCAAATCAGTGATAGTTGAGTATGCAAACAGCTGTCAGCAATGACATAGTTTCTGTTCTACCTGAGGAACACATTTCAGGAGACAGTGTTCAGAAATTAAAATACATCAAATGTTATCTGGATTAAGGATGCAGCTTTTAATACTGAATTGGTGTCTAAATTGAATAGCTCCCAAAAAAGGATACTCCCAGCATATGGTGTAATTGACTGGTACCAGTTGAATGTTATGTAGGCAGTGTGCTGTCTATCCATTTAGATGATTTTTGTGTAAAGCCCATGATAACCATGAATGTGTCCATGATTTGCTGGGTGCATCGGCAGATAGCTGCAGAGGTCAATAACTGGAATTTAATTCTGAGGATTTGAATGCAGTGCTGCAAGAAATTTAATGATCTTTACATAGGGTCAAGGTCTGTGAATTCAATTTCAAATGCAATACTTCTTCAGCTGCACCACTAGCTTCATCCACTGTTTGAATCATTACAACACCACAACTCACCAGTAACAATCAGGACTCATAACTAACATGCATATACTTTGCTTTACCCTCTCAAATCTAATACTGCTGAGGGGGAGGATATTGTGCCTTAGTGCTAACGCCGCTAGACTAGTTATCCAGAGGCCCAGGCTAATTCTTTGGGGCTACGGGTTCAAATTGCACCACTGTAGCTAGAGAAATATCAGTTCAATTGAACATAAGAAATCTGGAATCATCACAGCATTGGTGGCCACAAAACTTTCATTGATGTAAAGTTCATTAATGACCTTTAGGGAAGGAAATCAGACATCTTTGCCTGGTCTGACTGAACATGATTCCAGACCCACAGCACTGAGTTTAACTCTTAAATGCCCCTTCATATGGCTTCGTAAACCACTCATTTTAAGGGTAATTAGGAATTTGCAACAAACATTAGCCTTGCCAGCAATGCCCACATTCCATAACAGAATAATTTAAACCTCATACGCATAACCCACAAATACACAAAAAGTTATTTAATCACAACATGCTTCACAGTATTCATGGGCACACTGTTGCAGGAGAATGTGATGTACAACTGAAAGCAGCAGAAAGCAACAGAGGAAGTAAAGCATGTCAGCAAGCAACAACCCCCACCCTGTCCCTGCCAAGACATCCCCATCCTGGAGGAGATTGTGCTGACCTTTATCAAAGGGACTACTAGTGAGCCTATGGCCAAGGACAATGCTAAACCATCAAAAATTCACTTAATCCTCCTTTTAACTTTCCCCTTACCACGGAAACTCTTCTGATTTACAAGTTGCAAATGGCATGATCCGGCATGTTTTACTTTCAATCTGTTCCCTCAGCACAGCCCAATACTTATGCGTTATTATTTCTTATAATTAAGAAATACAAGCCTGGCAGGCCAGTGGAGGAAGACCAAGAAGAGGCTGACAATGAAGGCACATTTGATTTCAGTCACAGCCAGCATCATCTCAGGTGTAAATAATGTGCGCACCTTAAAAGATAGATCAGATGGATGTATAGAACACACTACTTGGCAATGTCAAGGAGATTGCAATAACTTGGCACAGGGCTTTGTGCAAGGACCTTGAAGCCCACACATTTCCAATAACAGAATTGTGGACCCAATCATGATGCAACATTTAATGGTCAATATCCCAGCTATCACTGCAACACCCCCATCTCCCACCAAAGGACTAAGTGCTGCAGTGGAAGCTCAGAGTGATGCCAAAAGAGAACAGCTTGCTGCCAGCACAATTGTAGAGAGAAATACTAAAATTAACTTATAAGGTGCCCTTCAACTTATTACTGGAATGTCTCGGAGAATGACAATAGTCCTTGGCTGTGGAGCCTTACTGTCATCTCTTTCAGGATAATGTTATGCTGTTACCCCTGCCATTCCACCAATGCCCATGCTGCTGCCTGTCAGCCAGCCAGCTCAGACCATTTATGCTGACATAATGCAATTGGAACACTCAGGGTCATCGACAATCTCCTCCACTGAAATTCAACAGCCTTCACACAACCATTGCAGCAATACTCTAAAGGAACACTAGAACGAGCAAAGGCCCATTGGAAGAAAGGTGCTAATGAATTGACTCCAACTCACTTTTTGTAGCAGTAATACTGGAGGTGATTTTGTACGCATATTGCCCTTTATGCAAATGACAACATAAACACAAAATCTCGTGAGACTCAGAAAACAGGAATCCCACTGGTGAGATCTTGTTTTCTGATTTTTCCCACTCTTCATTGATGATATAATAAGGTTCCCACCGAGAAAGGTCAGGACCATCAACTATGGGACTTCTCCACCTTATGTTCTCCCCACAACAGAAACTCTCCCCTCACCAGCGTGATGTGACATCAGCGAGGTTTACAATAGCTTTTGAAAAACATGAACCAGGCAAAGAGAACCCGTCAGAGGTGCAAAGGTAAGTATAGCCCCCAGAAGGGAGAGAGACTGCCCAGGCAGTAATCTGACACTGCACCTGGCACTGCCCCCATAGTGGGCTGTGCCAGTGGACAGTGTCAAGGTGGCTCTCTCTATTCTGGGGGTCCCCTTATGTATGGGAGGATTACCATACCACTTTTTGGTGTAGGTAGGGCAGGAATGGGTATTCCCCATTTCTATGGGGGTTGGGATGCATTTTTCTAAGTACAGATTGGGGTGCCCTTTAAAAAGACCACCCAATATCTGTGGAGCCAGTGTTGCCATCTCTATCAGACCCCACCCCATCACTGTGCCCACTTAGACCACTCCGTAAGTTTATTGTGCACAGAGTATCGGGAGTGAAAACCCAGCTGTGTAGCTGCAGAGCTACATCGCATTTTCTCACCTCAGCCAGCATTCTGTACAATGAATTGGAAATCCCACCCACTCTCCACACATATGTGTTACTGTTTGTGCAGATTGCAAACTGGAGGAATGAGCCACATTATAAGCAGAGAGCTATTGTGCCCAGCAGCAATTCTTTGGTTTGTTGTGATGGCTGAGACACAGCTGACAAAGTGAACTTCCACAGAATCAAAATATTATGACTGGTGCTCGGATATTGGCCATCAATCTGCTTGAACATCTGTGATTATGGATGATTGTAATCTGCATAGAATTGGTGAGTCACATTAGTCACAGGACAATAAAAGAGGAATTCCTGGAGTGGAGACAGGATGGTTTTCTGGACCAAAAGGTTGAGGAACCAAGACAAGGATAATGTACTGGAAATTATGAGAAACACAAGTTTAATGAGGAGCTGAAGTAAATCAGTATTAGTAAAGCAATTGCTTTGGGGAAATTAATAGGATTAAAGGTGGATAAACCTCCAGGGACTCAATCATCGTCCCATACGAGATTTTTTGAGCCATCAGAGTGAGTAAATGCTTGATTCTATCAGAATCCACTGGTATTCCAATCTTAAACACAGAATGAAAAGACAGTTGACTGTAACGTTACGCAGCCAATCTCCACTTATTAACTGATATTTTAATTTATGCATACATTCTCTGACCTTGCCAGTGAACAAATTATATCATCTTGCTATTTCATTTATTATGGTACATACTGGACCTAACGATTGAGTCAATAAATTGCTATTTTGTTAACATAGAGCATTACAGCGCAGTACAGGCCCTTCGGCCCTCAGTGTTGCACCGACCAGTGGAACCAATGTAATGGCCCTTTAACCTAAACTATTCCAGTGTTATCCATATGCCTAACCATTGATCATTTGAACGCCCTTAAAGTTGGTGAGTCCACAACTGCTGCAGGCAGGGCATTCCATGCCCTTACTACCCTCCGAGTAAAGAACCTACCTCTGACATATGTCCTATAATTACCACCCCTTAATTTAAAGCTATGTCCTCTTGTGTTAGCCATCACCATCCGAGGAAAAAGGCTCGTGATGGTTAAGGAGGTCCATGCAGAATATTCACTACAAATGTTAATGTAACATTACCCCCCCCTCCACCTGTGAATCTTTCTCCCATGGAATCTCTTCATATATTTAGAACATTCTGTGCTTCCAAAGCACTCACCGTCCTTACTTGGAACTATATAATTGTTCCTTCACTGTGTATGGGTCAAAATTCTGAAAATCCCTTTCTAACAGAACTATGTTTGTACTTCTGCCACACCAAATGAACCTTGCAATCAGCTTTTCAAAGGCAATTAGAATGGCAACAAATGCTGGGCCAACCAGCAATGCCCAAATCCTGCAAATGAATTTTTAAAAATTCAAAGCAGTTTAAGCCATTTCTCATTGAATTTGGGATGTGGGGCTATGTATACAGCAAGAATATCCTTCCTCAGATAAAGGAAACCAAAACTGCACACAATACTCCAGATGTGGCCTCACCAACACCCTAAACAATTGTAGTAAAACATGTCTATTCCTATACTTAAATCCTCTTGCTATGAAGATCAACACACCATTTGTCTTTTTCATTACCTACTATACCTGCATGCTTACTTTCAATGACTGATGCACAAGGACACCAAGATCTCACTGAGTATCCACCTCCCTCAATTTACATCCATTTAAGTGATAATCTGCCTTCCTATTTTGGTATGTTACCGAAGTGAATATTACACCGTATCTGTCATGCATATGCCCACTCATCATACTTTAGGAAGTGGCCCTCAAAATTGTAGATTAATTGGTGATCATTTTCCAAAAATCTTTAGGCCCTGGAATTGTTCTTACAAATCAGAGGACAGCCAATGTAAGTCCACTTTTCAAAAAGGAAGGTCATGTGCAAACATGGAACTTTCCAGCAGTCAGCCTAATGTTGGTAGTAGGGAAGTTGCTAGAGTCCATTATCAAGGATTTCATACCACAACATTTGGAAAGCAATGGTAAAATCAGACAAAGTCAGCAATAGATTTACAAAAGGGAAATCACGCTTTGTTAATCTACTGGGATTCTTTGAGGATGTAATTAGTATAGTTGACCAGGGAGAACTGTTGCAAGTTTTAAAATGTATTTATTAGTGTCACAAGTAGACTTACATTAACACTGCAACAAAGTCACTGTGGAAAAATCTGGCACCTGTTTGGATACATTGAAGAAGAATTTAGCATAGCCAATGCACCTAACCAGACTGTGTCTTTCAGACTGTGGGAGGAAACCAGAGCACCTTAAGGAAACCCATGCAGTCACAGGGTGAAGGTGCAGACTCAGTGCGGTCAGCAACCAAAGTCAGGAATTGAACCTGGGTCCCTGGCACTGAGGCAGCAGTGCCAACCACTGTGCAGTGCATGCAGTTTATTTAGGCTTTCAAGAAGGCTTTTACAAGGCCTCACATAGCAGATTACTATGTAAAGTTAAAGCACATGGGATTGCAGGTAGTGTCTTGAGATGGATAGAAAGGTGGTTAGCAGACAGAAATCAAAGAGTTGGAATAAATGGGCCTTTTTCTGATTGGCAGGTAGTGACTAATGGGGTTCCTCAGGGATCTCTGCTAGGACCCCAGCTATTCACATTATTTATTAATGATTTGGATGGATGAGGGAATTCCAGATTTGTAGCTGAAACAAAGTTGTGTGAGAGGGTGAGCAGTGAGGAGGATGCAAAGATGTTTCAATGTGATTTGGACAGACTGAGTGAATGGACATATGCATGACAGATTCAGTGTCATGTGGGGTTAAATGTGAGGTTATTCACTTCGGTAACATACCACAATAGGGAGGCAGATTATTATTTGAATGGATGTAAATTGAGGGAAGTGGATACTCGGTGAGATCTTGGTGTCCTCGTGCATCAGTCATTGAAAATAAGCATGCAGATATAGCAAGTAGGGAAAAAGACAAATGGTGTGTTGATCTTCATAGCAAGAGGATTTGAGTATAGGAAGAGGCATGTTTATTACAATTGTTTAGGGTACTGGTGAGGCCACACCTGGAGTATTGTGTGCAGGTTTGGTTTCCTTATTTGAGGAAGGATATTCTTGCTATATACATAGCCCCACATCCCAGATTCAAATGAGAAATTACTTAAATGGCTTTGAATTTAAAAAAAAAATCATTTGCAGGATTTGGGCATCACTGGTTAGACCAGCATTTGTTGCCATTCTAATTGCCTTTGAAAAGCTGGTAAGCTGCAGTTGGTGTGGTGGAAGTACACCCATAGTTCTGTTGGAAAGGGATTTTCGGAATTTTGACCCATACACAGTGAAAGAACAATGATACGGTTCCAAGTCAGGATGGTGTGTGGATTGGAAGCACAGAATGTTCTGAATGTATGAAGAAATTCCATGGGAGAAAGATTCACAGGCGGGAGTAATGTTACATTAACATTTGCAGTGAACATTCTGCATGGACCTCCTTAACAAAATAGCAATTTATTGATTCACTCTTTAGGTCCAGTATTTAGCATAATAAATGAAACAGCAAGATGATATAATTTGTTCACTGGCAAGATCAGAGAATGTCTGCATAAATTAAAATATCAGTTAATAAGTGGAGATTGGCTGCATAATGTTTCAGTCCACTTCTTTTCACTGTGTGTTTAAGATTGGAATACCAGTGGATTCTGACAGAATCAAGCATTTACTCACTCTGATGGCTCCAAAAATCTCTGTATGATTCTAAAGTCACAAAATTGTTCCTGGTAGAGTCCTTAGCACAAAGTTTCCTCAAATTTGATGCTAATAGTTTCAGTCAGAGAGGATAAACTGGTCCAGTGTGAAGCCAGTGCTGGGACAAAAGCATGTTGTGTCAAGTAGAATCGACAATCTGTATTCCATCACTAGTTATTCTATATCTTGATGAGGAAGTACTTGACAGTTTCCATCTTGTACTGTGGGTGTATGGCACCATATCTTTATTTCCATGAAAAGTGTCATTGATGAGGAAGTTGAGCCAATGCAAGTTAGCAGGGCAGCGGACATGAGCAATGATAGCATTTGGATCATCGAGGAAACTATGATAACAAGAAGATACAATGTTACGCCTACTAGTGATCAAATCACGCCCTCTTCTACCTCCCAACAAATACATGTCAGAATTATGCACTTTCATCAACTTTTGTGATATTTTAATGGCCTTGTGCATGGTAAAGGCAGTAAGCAAAAACTTGACTAGCTCCTATTACATCCTCAGAACCACAAATCAGTTTGGAACACATGAAATGCTTTGAAAAATTGTAGACATGGTTACAATGCAAGAACAAGGAGCAGCTAATTTGCAAAGGCCCAAAAACATCCTTGAGCTAAATAGGCAGATAATCTGATTCTTAGCAATATTGGTTGAGGCTTACATATTAATCATGACACATGGAGAAGTCCCCTGCTCTTTGTTTGGTCATGCCAGTGAAATAGTTAACTCAGCAGAATATCTGCTGTAAATTTTCTTTGTACTGGGAAAAGTTACAAGTTAATTTAAGCCTTGTTATTATTGTCCATGGGCATCCTACCTTTCAAAAGTCACTGAATTTTCACAAAGTTGTGAGCAGCCTCTTTATTTCAATATGCAGTGCATTCCAGATTGCTGTACAGCCTTGTATATGTGTCCCAGAGGAAATATTACTCTCCTCTCATCGATTCAATTCTCCCCCTCTCAAAGGTCTCATTCCACTTCTACACCCTCTCCCCTTATGCATGCCAAACAACTGCTTCTTACACAATCCATTCGATTTCTCCTTTCCTCCACAACCTACCTCTACTTAAAAAAAAAAGTGGTCCATTTTAACTCTCTGTACTTTGGTTGCATTCTCCCTTCCTCAAACATCCCATTCAAATCACTGCTAACTTCTATTCCAATCTGCCTCTCATATTCCACACCTGGATTGTTAACTCTCCTGTCCTGACACAGAAGCTTAAATCTTTGGGAGAGTAGATGGAATTTGAAGGGATGCACACAGCTTGAAAGCCTGAGTTTAAATCATAAACACTCCTAAAAGACCATTCATCTCACCAGGTCGTGAAATGAAACTCACATAATTTGTTCTCTCACCCATTACCTATTATCCGTGACAGCTTTAATTAACCTGCCATTTCCTACTTAGTGTATATAGTTCAGTCAATGCTAAAAGGTAGATGTTCACTGGCAATGATCCATATACATGATCAATAATCTGATTGGCATCATAAACTTGGCTGTCGGAAAGTATTAGACAATGAAGACTGAATTCACTGACCAACTCCACCTCAGAACGTGAATGTTTACCTGGTCATGATGGGCTTTATCCATTTGCTTCATGGTCTTTAGTTGCTGTGGGTTTTTCTGGGTCCTGCAGCTTCAGGTTGAGTCCTGATGCATTGAGAACGGTTGAACTGGGAGCACTTATTTATGTCACTATAATCTAGGACTGGGAATCAGACTCTCGGTGGGTTCCATCACTTTCTTGTGGCTCAGCCACCCCTAGTCTACCCACCAGCCACTGAGAAATGTTTCCAAACATTTCCCTCCTACAGTCCATGACCGATAAATCTGGAAGGCTCTCACCTTCTGAAGCTTGGTTCTCTTGGGATCTGAGGCCTTATTCAACCATTCAGCCACTGTCCTTCTCACCTCACGCGGTTCACTCCCAGGTACACCTCCTTCTCACACTTGACAGCACTAATAACATAATCATAGGTGCATGCTTTGATCTCTCTCCAGTGCGTATACTTTTGTCATTGGGTTTGATGCTCACCCTAAGCTTGAGTTCACAGTTGTGAGGGGCCTGTTCACTACATTGCACAGGACTTTCCGGAATGCTGCACAGCTGTGCAAGAGAAGGCACATTGTCTAAGAGTATATAATCAAAATCTCAGATTAACCCCTCATCCAAAAAAAAGCATTGTCAACAATGCAGCATTCTCCCAGTGCTGTGCTGAAGTGTTAGATTAGGTACCCAGTAAAACTAAGTCACCGAGCAGGAAGCAGCCATTTTTCATTTATAGTTCATTAGTTAATATCAATCAGAATAACAGTAGGGCTGTTACTGTGCACTCCTAGTTTAATGAATAAGACTAAGAGGAAATAGGAAGAATAAGTCTTTCAACCATTGATACTTGCTCCAATTCAACTAGATCTTGACTCAACTGTACCTTACCTTTATTTCGATGCCAATTCTTCAAATCCTTTCTTACACTGAGCTAAGAAAAACTCATTTGAACATTTCAGTTAACCCAGTATTCAGTTATTTGATAGAGTTCCAGATTTTCTCTCCCCTTTCTGTTTTAAAATTTCCCTGCTGATTTCACTCCTATCTGATCACAATCTAATTTTAAAATGTTGTCCCTACCTTCATTTTCTTAATTCCTCCAGTGGACGAAATAGATTCTCTGACCAAGACTTTTGCAGAAATGGCTGTAAGTTTTAAGTTGCACCCCAAACACAACATTTCCTACTTTTGCAGGAATTTTTATTCATTCGTGAGACATGGGTGTCGCTGGCTGGCCAGTACTTATTGCCCATCCCTTGCTTGCCTGAGGGCAACTGAGACTCAACCCCATTGCTGTTGCTCTGGAGTCACATGTAGACCAGACCAGGTAAGAACCGCAGATTTTCTTCCCTAAAGGACATTAGTGAACCAGATGGGTTTTTCTGATGATTGACCATGAAACCATTGTCATCGGTAGATTCTTAATTCCAGGTATTTTTTTAATGAATTCAAATTCCATCATCTACTGTGGTGGGATTCGAACCTGGGTCCCCAGGACATTAGCTGAGTCTACTGATAATACCACAAGGCCATAGCCTTCCCTGGAATCAGGCTAGGGTTCATGCATACTTATTTTATGGAGGATTTAAATCATCACCTTTAGGAAAGGAATGCGAACCTTAGCATATGCAGATTAGAACAGGTAAGAGCTGGCCTGAAGCTGGTGAATTTGTTTGGATAGCCAGTGTACCACTTTGGAGAGGTACGGTATCCCTTTGGATACAAATGAGGGTCACCTTTGGGAGAGATAAGGCACCCTTTTGTAAGCCCCCTTTGGGAGAGGTAAGACATCTTTTGGGATTGTGAAAAGTTAACATAATTGTGCATAAGAAGTGCTTAAACTCATTGGGATTGTCAAAGTTTGTAAAGAGCTGTCAAAGTACTGTCAAAACTCATTGGAGCAGTCAAAGCTGTCAAGGCGTTTAATTCTTCTGGACTTTAAATTTTTAAAATTCCATTAAGATTTTTAAAAAATCAATGTTTGATAATGAATTCTGTCTGCTAAAATAAGCTTGAGGGATATCATTTCAGGGCTTTTACTGCAATGACAGATTTTACAAACTAAAATGATCAAGGTGAAGTGTCTTTAAGTGAGTTTTATTGACAGCTCCAAGTATCTAAAAAGTGGAAATGTTTGTTTCCATAAGAGATAGTTGAAGGAATTTCAATGCTTTGAACATTTTTAATCGATTAATATTATTTTGTTAAAAAGAAAACTGGCATAATCAGGAGACAAATAGTTTTATTTTATGTGAGCATGGAGCCCTGAGGTCTTTCCATAGTGGATACTAGGTAAACTGGCATGGAAGCAGTAAGGGCAAACAGTGGTGGGTGGGGTGGCATTGTTTGGCATCAGTTGGCACTAAATTGGGTTGGGGTTAGAAAAGGGCATTAGGATTAGTAGGGGAATGGCGTGGCATAGGAGCTAGAAAGGCCATGGGGATGAAGGGAGCAGATGGTGGTACAGAGAATAGAAGGGACCATAGGAATTGGACAGGAGATACATGAGGGGCCATGGGGAGTGGGTGGGGCCATGAGGTGTCATAGGTTGGCATGGAGAGCGTGTGGTGGTGGCAGTGAAGAGGTGAGGAGCAATGGCAAAAGTGCTATGTTTTAATAATTGTTTTATTAAATTCAATGAAATGTTGGAACGCAGGCAAACCTTCTACCCAGCAGCCTCATTCAGGGAGCAGTGGGCCCAACTTCTAATCCAGCCCATCTCCCAGAATGAAAATAGGAAATGCAGGCTGCCATTTTTAAAGGCTAAGTTCAAAGAGCCAGGAATTTGCCAGTCTTTTGGAACTCAGTATCTAACCTATCAAATTTCTTTATTATTTGAAACGCATCAATTAAATCACCCCTCACCCTTCTAATTTCAAAAGGAATATCAGTCATCACACTTCATCTTCAGTGAATCTGCACTACACCTCATCCAAGACCAATGTAGCATTCCTCAGATGCAGTGTCAAAATTAAATGAGTGCTTCAAATGGATTATGTATTATTAAAGCACTACTTCTTCACTTTTGTGTTCCAAATACCTTGAAAAAAAGTGACCAATATTCCATCTACCTATTGACTACTTTCTATAGTGAGAAAAGCAATGTGACTATCATCACTATGTTCTCCTGTTCAAAGACGTGGGTTTGTGTATGTGCAAATATTCATCTTAGCCATGACTCTGCTACGCCTCCTATCCCCAGGATGGAACAAGCTGCTGAAATATTATCTGAATCTTTGCCATCAGGGAGTTCATGCCTGCACAGCAATATTTTCACAGTAATGTCATTGACGTGTTAATGTAAGCCTATTTGTGACATTAATAAATAAACTTAACAAATATTCCAGGATCTGTCAAAGTCTTCAGCAAGGGAAGAAAGGAAAAAGTACTTAAAATACGTCAACCCCCTTCAGCAAATTTATATTATGTTCATT